>NC_140593.1:634391984-634991984 GCF_964204655.1 Triturus cristatus
CAATGGTTTTTCACGAGTGAAATGTCTAGCTAACTATAACATGTGTGAAACCTATGGATTTTTAAGTGAATTTGCAAGGTTTTTTAAATGCTAATTCCTAACTATAACGTGTGTGAAACCTATGGTTTTTTCAGTGAATTTGTACGTTTTTTTAAATGCTAAGTTCTGTATTTATTTTTTTTTATAAGGTTTTTCACCGTGCGCGTACCGATGCGCGCGTTGTTCGCGCACCGCGCGCCCACGTTACGCAGTTCGCGGAATTTTTCCGTTTCTACCGTACGCGCACGCTACGCGCACTCCGCGATTTTTCGAAAAAAATTAAAAGAAATATTTTGGACCTTGGGGGTCCTTCTGGGACCCCCTGACAAAGGCTAGGGGGTCAGGAACTGTCCACCCTGCCCCCTTTTCACGTTCTCCACCTTTGTTTTTCACCTCCCTCGGACTGCGAGAGACAAAATGGCGGCCGACACTTCCTGGTTTCGACCGATTCGAATGTTTACTAAGATCTAACAACCAATCAGAATCTCAATCTCTCTCAATCTCTCTCTCTCAATCTCTCTCTCTCTCAATCTCTCTCTCTCTCAATCTCTCTCTCTCTCAATCTCTCTCTCTCTCAATCTCTCTCTCTCTCAATCTCTCTCTCTCTCAATCTCTCTCTATCTCTCTCTATCTCTCTCAATCTCTCTCAATCTCTCTCAATCTCTCTCAATCTCTCTCAATCTCTCTCTCTCTCTCTCAATCTCTCAATCTCTCTCTCTCAATCTCTCTCTCTCAATCTCTCTCTCTCAATCTCTCTCTCTCTCTCAATCTCTCTCTCTCTCTCAATCTCTCACTCACTCACCTATTTTCCATAAGAAATCCGCAACATTCTATTCCCTATAACTTTGACGCCGGTTGACGAATCTTCGCAAAATATACTAAACTTTTGGCCAGCTCCAGTCCGCTCCTATCCTGAAAGTCTCGGGGTGATTCGTCAAGCGAGGGGTCGAGAAAAAAGGGGGGTCCCAAAACATGTTTTCCCCATGCAATTTTCCATAGGATCCTTTAGTCACAGCTACACCCCGAACTGCTGAACGGAATTGCACCAAATTTGGCAAAAAGGTAGCCCTTGGTTCAGAGTCGTGCCTTTTGGTTAAATGGTGTAAATCCGTTCAGTAGTTCCTGAGAAAATCAAAAGTAAAATCTCATATCTATGGGCGCGGTGGATCTGCTCACCCTGCGCGTACTCTGCCGATCACGTGCTGCATGCTAATTGGCTGTCAACTTGCTGTCAACACTCCAAACCAGAAAGTGTTGGCAGCCATTTTTTGCCTCGGTAGAACCAAGGCACAAGAAATCCTTGAAAAAAGTGCACAAAACGCCCTGACCCCCTAGGCCTGCTTAGGGGGTCCCACAAGGACCCCCTGGGCCCAAAAAAAAAATATGATTTTTTTTTTTTTTTTTTTAAAGGGAAGATGTGTGCAGGGTGTGTGGATCGGGCCGATTTAAAAAAGTATATTTGATAGTGTTCTATTGATCTTTGTCAGCATGAATGAGTGAATCTATAGGTAAGTGTTTAGATGTGTGTGTAGATCTAGGAATCACTGAGTGGGTTTTTAGAAACTTATATTGGTGTCAATGGTTTCAAATATGGTACTCCATATTTTATAATGAGTGATGAAAGGTTATACTAGTGTATGATTAGGTGTATCAGATTGTCACGTGGATGATGTCATCAGGGATGTCATTTGAGATGTCATCAGTGATGTCACTGACCATGTCATGAATAATATAATATGTGACATCATTAGCCGTGGATTGCAGGCACGCGAGTTATAGTTAGTAGAACTAACTATAACAAAGGAATTTCAATGGTTTTGTACGAGTGAAATGTCCAGCTAACTATAACACCCCTGAAACCTGTTTTTTTCAGTGAATGAACAAACACACCTACACACACACACCCCCCTCCCCCCCAGACAGAGATATGCAATATCCCTACCCACCTTGTAAGTTGTTCAGAATCTAGGCCCGGGGACAGGCATGCAATATCCCTAAACATCTTGGAAGGCATGCAGCAGTGAGGCCGAGTCAGAGGTCTGCAATATCCCTGTCCGGCTTGTAAGGCATCAGCTGTTAGGCCCAGACGTGTGCAATATCCCTACCCATCTTGTAAGGTCTGCATGAGTTAGGCCCGGAGGTGCATAGTAAACCTGTGCATCCAGAAAGGTGTGCAGCAGTGAGGCCTGGTCAGAGCTGTGCAATATCTGCTCAGTCTCAGCTACATCGAAACCCACCCATTGTCAAATGTTCGGAATTGTGCACCCTTGCAGGTGCAGAACATAGCTGTGAACTGGCCCAATCACCAGCCCTGGTATTTCACCACCACATAGCATGCTGGGATCTGTGGTTTAACTCTCCACATTGCAAGCAGGGGCTGCAAGTCCCAGCATGCTGCGTGCTTTTAGCTGAAAAGGAGAATTGACTCAACCCAGCGCTTGAGACGCACAGCTAAGGCGCACGACGCAGAGGTTGGCTGTGAAGGATGCCATTTGACCATCGATCGACGCAGGAAGGCGTACATGTGCTTATGTTGGCAGCCCCAGGTCGCTGTAAATAAGAATGACTGAAACCTTCCCTCGCAAGAGGCCGCGTGTCACAGACAGAGCTGAGGCAGTCAGTCCTTCCATGAGGTGCTGTGTGGACCAAAGGGTCCCAGGGACAGCACTTCTTGAGCCAGAAGAAAGCAGTTCTCATGGTCTGCCCCGCAGCATTAGCCTCTGCCCGTGAACACTGAATATGGAGCAGAATTTCAGCGCGCCCTCTCTGACCTGTAGGGTCCGGGACAATTGATTGCATCAATCGCCTCTCAGAAGGGCTTTTGCCGTGTGTGCCCTCAGAGGAGTGGGCACAGCGCAGCCTCGTCCTCTGATCTGGAGGCATTACCACTTCTAGGGACTACAGCGTTCACTCCAGGGTGAGGAGGGTGGGGGGAAACTGAAGGTGCCGGAGGGGGGACTAACCATACTTAGGATGGGGGGTGAAGGGAGGAATAACATGTTTACATCACCGTTCTAAACTTGGAAAGTGCACATGAATGGGGTAGAATACACGCCAAGCTCCTTACGGGGGCCACCTCTCTCGACTCTACGTCATTGCAGACACTGTTTCCTGAACCTTTCATCCACAAGTCAGTCAGGTGTGCTGGTCTAATGAGCTCTATAGAAGCAGAACAAGACTACGACACCCATTATGCTATCGCACGGAAGCCCAGGACTGAAAGGATGTACGGTCATGTTCTCCGCCCTGAGCGACCAATCTGCATGTGCCTGTGATCCTGGCTTTTGATTTTTGATCATCCCACCTACTGACCCTGTGTTCACATTCTCACCTAGGCCCTGTCTTTGACAATTATACTTTCTGGGCTTTGCTCACCTTCATGGCGACAGAGGACTACCATCCCGGTCACGGGTTTCATGCGTGGAGTGAGGTGGCCATATAGCATGTTTGGTGAAATATAGTGAAAGGAACCTTTACCTGAGACATGCATGTGCATTTACAGGTATTCTTTCTACAGTTCTGCTGATCAAGATAACCCTGAAAACTAACACCCTGTTGGGGGGGGGGGATGTGTGTGTGTACACATTACACGTATGCGCTAGGATTGGTAGCATGCATTGCATGTGTGATACAGACCTGCGAGCTCCATTTTGGAAGCCCACAGCCTGGACCAGAATACAAGATGGAGGAGCGGTTGCTTGTCTCTGATAGCATATATGTATTGCTGGCCTCTCCATACATGCCAACATTTTGATACTAGAAAGAGGGGGCTTTTGAAATAATAATAATAAAGGAGGGGGACTTCATTTTTCCTCATTGACATACATTGAAGCAATGGCAATTTTAGCTTGGAGATGGCTAAAATTAAGACTTTTTGGCTTAAAAAGCTATTCTGGCTGATGAGGGCTGTTAGCCCGTAACCAGTCCCAGGATGCTTGTTTCCGGTCTAGATAAGGCTTGGCAGTTCGGGCTGGACTGTTCCCATGAGGCACAGGGTCAAGACTGATTTGCATATAGCTATGTCTGAACTGGGGTGGCGAAGTGAGCTAAAGAATGATGATGGATTCAACCCAGATCTGTGACCGGGGGTGAGTGTCTGAAAAGCTTCAGCGCTCTGTCCATCATCTCCTTGTGTTTGTATATTTGTTTGTGGCAACTATGCACAGGCAAAAGAATCACAATGCAGATAACCAGTGGATGAAGTAGTTTGAACCCTACCCAAAGCTCAGTGATTTAGTGGATTGAAGCAAAAGGTAAATGACGGAGGCCGGTGGATAAATAGGTCGTAATAAATTGATCTATGCATTTATTTGTCTATGTGTTTATGGTTGTACTTGCTAAGAGGTTTTTTTTGGATGAGGGGGGGGGGGGGGGAGAGAGATAAAACAAATGGCTTGTCCCACAGCAGACATAAAAATATGCACCTTCTGGAACGCTCTTAACCTGTTCCGCGCTGCGTGAATTTTCATGCTGTGCGGGCGTTTTATTGCGTGGGTGGAGTTCGGACGGCCACCGGCCGTCCTCGGCTCACGCCCACTGTGACGTCAGACCGCCGGGGGCCGTCCGAAGCACACAAGGGGTTAATAGGCCAGTTTTCATAACAAACAATAGCAATTTGGAACAAAGGTTTAGTAAATGCACATTTGATCACTACATTTAATTTCTAAGCAATCAATAATAAAATATATTCAGCACACAGCCTATATAGCATAGCTCCAGGGCCCCCAACACAAGTGAGGAGCCAGGTCACAATACTTTTGTTATCGACTGGGCCGGAGAAGAAAGCAGGTCTGTCCTTTCTAAGCAAGGGGTTTTTTTTGGGGGGGGGGGAGAGGGTATTTTCTATATCACAAACTAGTCCCAAAGGTATCAAAGCACCATACATTAGCACCAGTTGTATTATAGACAGACACATTAAATTTTTGTTAGGCACTGTAAAATTAAGAGATAAGCCCTGAATCACAGGATGTTGAGCATCCTTGCAGAGACTCCAACCCGGTTCCCCAGGTTTGAGGTCGACCACCCTGGCATTTAGGCCACATCCTCTCATTTACCAAAAAACACCTGTGAGGCCAAAGGGTACATTTTCTAGCCTCATGTTTGGTGAATGATCATAAGTATAAACAACTTAAACAGCGGACTTGAATAACCACACCCCATAAAGTTCCTCCATGCTTGTTACTGCCTAATACTTATTACCAGTAAGAAGCATGGATGGTCAAGTTTGATAAGGACTCCGGTATCACACAGGGGGCACTATTTCCCCACATACCATTGGACCAGTAGAACAGGTTTCTCATGAATAAGGGGATCATCCAAATGTCATTTTTGTCTTATCTGACCTATTATTTTATGGATTGCTTCCACCAATCACCGCACCAGGAGTATAAAGGATATTAATATATTTGAGCCCTGATGAAGTTCAAAATAAGTTTTGAACTAAACGCGTTGACTGGATGTCCATTTGTATGACAATTTTATGAATATGAATTAAAAGAAGAATAAAAAATAATATTAAACACAACTGAGGATTTGTGGACTACTACATTAACGGGTGCACCATTCCATTGCTTTATAAATCCTCATAAGTACTTGGTTTTACTCAAATGCACTTTTAAAGTGACTACATGCAATTCCTTAATGTACAAAGGTTTGTGGAAATCAATGTGTTATCTAATTTCCCAGCCAGCCTGCCGCAGTGCCCAGGATCACTGAACCTCCAGGCATTTGTATTTAATCTTCAAGAAATACAGGCACACCTGTGTTTTTTTTCCAAGTCTCGCCTGAGACGGCATATGTACTGCATGAGCTCTCGTTTAAGAGAGGTATTGTATAGACAAGTATTGGCAAAGACATTAGGTCTTGCTTACGTGAGATTTATTGGCTTTGCTAATGTTTTAAGCTGTTGCAAATGGCTGAAATTAATGCAAAAAAGCTGTCTGACTGCCAGCTTTGTCCACGTTTTAGCATTTTTTTTTATCTTCAGTTATGCTGCACTGAAGATAGCTCTAATGTATAATATGGCTAAAAAACACTTAGAATGCCAAATGATCTCACATAGGTAAGACCTACTGGCTTTGCCAATGCTTGGTCTGGAATGCCATAAGTTAAGTTACAAGTATTTATATAGTGTTTACAATGGTTGGCGTGCTAATGTTATAGAATGGAGAATGCCCTTGCCAAGGCATATGTGCACAGATTCAGAAGTATTTTAGGACCATACAAAAACTCTGAACAAGTGCCACATAAATGTGCTGAATGTAACTTAAGTTGTAGGTAGACAGAAAAGGCCAAAAAGGTTACAGCCTTCATTAAAGTGTTGCTTTAGGGTATGTGATACTCTGGGTGCAATGGTTACAAAAGAACCCAAAAAGCACTCCAGACTGCTTGTTTAGTAGTAAAATATAGCAATAATCTGTGTTCAGTGGGTTTCCTAGATCTTCCGGCCCCTGTGTCACAGCACCTGCTGCCCCATTCAAATCATGACCCTCGTGCCTGCAAGGTAATTACACTTGTGACTGCTTGTTTAGAAGTAGCCTATAGCAATAACTGGTGTTCAGTGGGTTTCCTAGATCTTCCGGCCCCTGTGTCACAACACCTGCTGCACCATTCTAATCATGCCCCTTGTGTCTGCAAAGTAATTACACTTCGGACTGCTTGTTTAGTAGTAGCCTATAGCAATAACTGGTGTTCAATAGGTTTCCTAGAGCTTTTGGCCCTTCTGCCACTGCTGCACCATTCAAATCATGACCCCCAGTGCCTGAAAGGACAAATGAGGAAATTGTGTATATCAAGTAATGTGTTCCGAATACATAATTATTGTGGGGGGGTGGGGTGGGGGGGGGGGTGTACGTACTGCAGCCTGTATGTGTGTACATACTGCAGCCTGTATGTGTGTACATACTGTAGCCTGTATGTGTGTACATACTGCAACCTGTATGTGTGTACATACTGCAGCCTGTATGTGTGTACATACTGCAGCCTGTATGTGTGTACATACTGCAGCCTGTATGTGTGTACATACAGCAGCCTGTATGTGTGTACATACATGGTTGGCGGTATGCAAGAACCGGCGCCTGGCTGGAGGTACCCAAGAACCGGCGCCTGGCTGGAGGTACCCAAGAACCGGCGCCTGGCTGGAGGTACCCAAGAACCGGCGCCTGGCTGGAGGTACCCAAGAACCGGCGCCTGGCTGGAGGTACCCAAGAACCGGCGCCTGGCTGGAGGTACCCAAGAACCGGCGCCTGGCTGGAGGTACCCAAGAACCGGCGCCTGGCTGGAGGTACGCAAGAACCGGCGCCTGGCTGGCGGTACGCAAGAACCGGCGCCTGGCTGGCGGTACGCAAGAACCGGCGCCTGGCTGGCGGTACGCAAGAACCGGCGCCTGGCTGGCGGTACGCAAGAACCGGCGCCTGGCTGGCGGTACGCAAGAACCGGCGCCTGGCTGGAGGTACCCAAGAACCGGCGCCTGGCTGGAGGTACCCAAGAACCGGCGCCTGGCTGGAGGTACCCAAGAACCGGCGCCTGGCTGGAGGTACCCAAGAACCGGCGCCTGGCTGGAGGTACCCAAGAACCGGCGCCTGGCTGGAGGTACCCAAGAACCGGCGCCTGGCTGGAGGTACCCAAGAACCGGCACCTGGCTGGAGGTACCCAAGAACCGGCACCTGGCTGGAGGTACCCAAGAACCGGCGCCTGGCTGGAAGTACGCAAGAACCGGCGCCTGGCTGGAAGTACGCAAGAACCGGCGCCTGGCTGGAGGTACGCAAGAACCGGCGCCTGGCTGGAGGTACGCAAGAACCGGCGCCTGGCTGGCGGTACGCAAGAACCGGCGCCTGGCTGGCGGTACGCAAGAACCGGCGCCTGGCTGGCGGTACGCAAGAACCGGCGCCTGGCTGGCGGTACGCAAGAACTGGCGCCTGGCTGGCAGTGTGTGATGGCATGTGTAGTGATTTGCTGATGTTCGCTAAACAAACATTGACAATTAGGGACACTTGAAAGAATAGTGATGATGAAGCTCCAAGTCCTTTTTGTAAACAATAGTTTCTCACAAATGAGACGCATGTCCTAGCGCAGGCTCTAGCAGGATCAAAACTTAAAATGAGGGCCCCTTTCAAAACATACTTGTGTTCCAAGGCTGCAGCCTTTGCCACTTGCCTAATGTGCCAAATACAGTGGGGTTGGACACATTGTGCTCAAAGTCAGGAATTTCTTGTGACGCTGAATGAAAATATTTTTCCAAGTCCTGTGTATACAACTTGTAAGGGCCATGTGATCCCACTGTGGCCTTTCCCACCCAGTCATTATTCCGTTAATGAAACAAGTACTTAGGAATAGGATTTGTTATTTTTCTCTGCACCAATAAGACATCCGTTTTTTTAACACTTGTATCTTTCTGCTTTACTTACTATTTGGGTCTACCCAACCGCAAGAGCAACTCGTTGGAGAGAAAGTTCTGAAATATTCTCTAAAGTAAATCACCAGTAAGACCGGTAACACAAGGCAGACCGAGATGCAAGTATGCCTTGTGGACCTCAAGAAGGCGAGTTGCTCTGTTCAGGAAAATGTTATTCTTAGTCTTTAAAGGAGCAAGCATTCTTTTAGTGGGTGCAGTAGCTGGTCAAGGAAACTTAGGCGACCTCAGATTGCCTTAGCAGGAGCCCACAGTAAAATGCAGCCTTATGCAGTAAATAGTAATGATGCTGATGTTTAGGTCACTGAATTACTTCATAGGTGAGGAAACAGTTCAGGGTCTGCTCATTCTGTGCAAACACGAAACTCAGGGGTGTTTGCTTAAAGTATGAAACCAATAACGTGTAAATAGCATCAAAAACCAAAAACTCATAAAGTTACTAAGCAACGTAAGAGTTTTGAAAGTGAACATCTTACCCAATCTTGACTGTCACTTCGTCCTGGTTTGTCACGTGCAGCTCAGGAAAGTTATTCTGTTGTAGCTTAACTGCAAGCTGGAATATGGCCCCTCTATAGAGCACCATACTAAGTGTCGATCAGTTTCTACTGGACTGAGCAAGCACAGTAGTAGGGACAACTGGAACAATTCTTTGCCACTGCTCAAGGTCTCCCATGTCTCTAGGGAATAGCCTGAACCTTCTGGTAGCTAAAGCAGAGACTACACTGTGGTTACGGATAGGAGTAATCGATCAGGGCTACGCCAAGACGACTGGCAAGCTCAAAGCAGCAGACAAAGACCTGCAGGCAGAGAAACTGCCCTTGCAGCGCTTCAATAGAACATCTATACGATGCACAATCCACACGAGAGCTTACTAGTTACTCAAAGGCTCTAAACGAACAGACGGGGAAGGAAGTGGGCAGGTTACTAGGGTAGGCAGGCTAGAGGAGCTAGGAGAATTTACAACTTGGAAAGCATTTTTTTTTTTTTTAAAGAATAACATCTCCCAAGGACTGGGGCAGAACATACTTCATTAAACCACTGTATTTCCAATAAAAATAAAATGTTAGGCCCACTCCCACATAACACAAAGGAAAGACGTCTATTAAGAGTTTGCTCCAATTAAATGCCGCTGTAGAGTAATCAGCCCCCATGGCGCTTTTCTCAAGCGCAAGCCCTGAAAAGGAAGACTCTGGAGAGAAAAATTGGGAACAGGGAGATTCAGTACGATGCGAAGGGTTAAAAAACCTAATGTGGTAATTAGCTGCTGGTTTTTTTTTGGGAAGAAACTGATGATGGTTCATAAATTAGCCAGGAGCAGGACTGACCATTATTGGTACGCTGTGGGACCCCACAAATTGATACACAACTAAAAAAATAGAGACCGATCAGTAATCACAACCAGAAATCAAAAGTTACAAAATTAAGTACAACTTTCTTGGTATTTTTACATACCTTTCAACAGCTGCTTCTAGCGTATAACAGGGCTGTAAAGTAGGAGTTCTTATTTGATCTGTAACACATATTCTCTCATTAAAAAACTGGCAAGAACCTTGGATACCCCACTTTCCATCCAGAATCATGTAGATAGGATAAATATCCTCCTCAGTTGTAGTCTCTCTTTTGGACTCCAGAATTCCAGTTTCGAAATCAATTTCTTCATATCTGAAAAAAAGTTAGGGAAATCATTTTAATACCAAACATGCATTACTCAAAAATGTTTCAAAAACCAGAATCCACAAATGTAGACCCTAACATTTCAACTTGAGGCCGGATCACAACAGTTCCGGAGTTAGTGTCGGAATTAATGGCAGTCGTTAAAATCCGATGCTCCCGATCGGGAGAAATTCCACTTATTGGGCAATAAGCTAAGGATGCTGGTGCTTAATGCAAAAAGTCTGCATGTCCCAAAAATTACTGGGTCTTTTCCGCTGCAAAATGCGAGCAGGAATGAGGATTTTATCACATCCACCAACTATAGAGCGATACACTCCATACAACTCAGATGTTTTTAAGGTCCAATTTATCAAGCTGTAACAGTGCGAGGGAAAAAAGTCTGCGAGTCCTAGGTCTTTATGAATTTCACATAAGCAAAAGACCTGTGGCCAATACTGATGTGGCAGTTGTCAACATAGGTTTGAATACATTCGCAGATTAACACATGGCTATTGTCGCCAAATGTAGATAGAGAGATACTGTGTTTAAAATACATACAAGACAATTCTTAGAGCAGAAGAAAACAAGCATTTGCATAGCAAATAAGTAGCTTCGGATGTCGGCTTTTTGACCTTCTCAATGCTTGTTTTGTCATAGTCGTTGTAAATCTTTATTGCTGGGGGAAAATGGTGGGCCATCAATATTTTTTTTTTAAATGATTAAAGTGGAAAATGAGCGGACTACGAAGAATTTCAGAATATTAAACACATATTGCAAATTTACAACACAAGCTATGATTGCACAAGTTATGGCTGCAAGAGTGGCGAGACATTACATCAAGATGATTTTGTAGCCCCAGCTTCTGACCCCTAAACAGCCAGTCTGCAAGGAAAAAGGGAGGTAATAAGAACACAGACTAGGTGCCGTGTCATTTTAAACTGTAAAACTGATTATTTTCTCTACCTGTGGCTGTTTACATTTATCTCTTGGTTTCTGTGCAATTTGTACTTTTAAAAACTGCTATTTTCTTCTACCCGTGACGGTTTAGATTTCTTTCCTAGTTTTCCCCTAAACTGTGCTAAGGCTCTTAGAAGGCATATGCCCCCACTCCCCCCCTCCTCACTCTCCCACCCGCTCTCCCACCTTCCCTCACCACCAATTCAAAATACACCCCTAAACCTAATCCGGGTGTTTAGGAGACTGTTTAATCTGTTTTGCAGTTTAATTTGTGTTCAGAAGGTGCATTTAGCACTCGTTTTTGCCTTTTTAAGTGTGCAAAAATCTGTATTTTAGATTTAAGCCTTACCTACAGGGTTAACCAGATGCTAGAAAGTGTGTTGAGCCTCCCTGTATCCAAGGAGATTCAGACTTCAGGAGCTCCTCCTTACACCTCCCATGCTTTAGTGATTGGCCAACAGGCAATATCTGAAAAGGCATGACCACTACTCTCCCCGCTGCACAGGCCCTTAAGTTTAAAGTCAAATGCTCCCTAAATAGGCTTCCTATTGGTTGTTGCATCTGTGTTTTGATTGGTTTCTACAGCTAGGGATTCTATTGGACTTGGTGCTTAGGATTGTGATTGGCTGATAGAGCAAGGGGTTCCCAGGGCTAGGGTTTCGGTTAATAGGGCGCCAGGGCTCCCATTGGGTCTAGGGCTAGGGTTCTGATTAGTCCATGGTCACCTGATCACAAGTGCCATTTAACATTAGGGCTCAGGGCATCTCAGCCCTTGCGTCAAGGCTAAAGGCGGAGAGGACAAGGGCAGTTGCTTGTTTGGGTCGGGCCTAGGACCAGAGATGCTGCCCTTTTTTCGATTTACCAGCAACCACGTTAAGCCATCCACAATCTCAGAAAACACACTGCTCATATACAACACAATATCCACATTTCAATGACCCAACTACTAAACCCCACAAACCACATAAATACACCCTTTTACCCCTACTGCCACACAATGGCACCTCATTCTCTAACACTCTATACCATAATCAAATTCACACATCACTAACACAAACACACATTATACATAACCATAATCCTTTCATACACACACTCACCGTTCATACAGAACACCAGCTCTGCTCCCTACTTGCTCCTAACAGACTCCTTTTCATTACCAACCCTATACCCAACTCTCATGTCATCAACCAACAGCACCCTCGTTTTTTTTTTTTTTTAATCAAAAACACACAACCAAACAATTCACGCCCCACTACACATTACCTGTTCACCTACCAAATCTACTACAAACACACATAACCACTGTTCATCTACTCACACACTACTTTCACTCTCCTCCAACTCACATCACCACCCCTTTACCATTCAACTTCCAACAGTACTTTATATCCAAATTCTTCAAAACAATTCACTACATCAATATCTCACCTCACTACTCCACAAAAACAAAACCTAACAGGGCGTGGCTTCGATGCCGAGGGAAATGGCGGCTTAGTGACTGAGCTCCGCATAACGGGTCCCTAAATCCCGAGAAATCCGTCATTCCAGTCGCGATTTGGCACAGCTGACGGCGTATCTAGTCGGCGGCAAGTCGGAGGAGCCGGAGGGTGCATAAAGTAAAGCGGTGGAGGTGTATGGGCGCTGCTGCCTGGTGAGACGCAGCGGCGCTGTAAAACTGCTGTGGGCCCTGAGAACGGGTGAAGATTGGAATCCAGCGCGCCTCGGGGAAAACCGGCGCGCATTACTGTGGTGAAGCCTTGTGGGAGAGCGAGTGAGGGCAGCGCCCGGTCTGGCGGAGGTACGGAGACAACCCCCCCACCCCCATGAAGAGCGCAAGAAGTGCGACTGCGGCCTGCGGAGACTGCAGCGACCGCTAGAGGGTGTACGTACTCCCGCGGATGGTGCAAGTTAGCAACATGGCCCCCTCCCAATAGACACCCGAATGAGCTACGTACAGCTGGAGTGGGCACCCCCAGAGAGCCCCTACTAGACTGGGGAGACAGTCAACAGAACCTTCGCCGGATAGACATCTGGTGAGGTACACGTGCCCGGAGTGAGCGCTTTCCTGTGTGGCTGTGGCTGTGCCCGCATGGCCCACCAAATGAAGCCCAAAGGCCCAGCAGGGGCGCAAACCAACAAGATGGATAAGTACGCGGTGTCGATGGCAGTGGCGTCGCAGGCTGATCCACCGGGGGATCACGTGGAGCCATCGATGAGCGCCATCATGGCAGCAACAGCAGACCTCAAGGGGGCAACTGATCCAAAAATCGCCGCGGTAACTCTTGATGTCAACCTACTGCGCGCAGACTTTAGAAAACTGTCCGATAAAGTGGCTTCCACGGAGACGCAGGTCACGCAGTTGGAAACCTGCACTAAAAGTCTGGAGGAGAGGGTCCAGGTCCTCACAAAGCAACAAGAATCGATGGCCGCTAAGTTGGAGGACCAGGAAGGGCGGGCACAAAGAAACAACATACGCGTGGTGGGAGTTCCGGAAGGAATGGAGGGGCCTAGCATGGACCTCTTCCTCGAAGACTTGATCCTGAACCAACTCAAACGCCTCTCAGTGTACTTCACTATCGAGCGTGTACATAGAGCGCCTGTCCCCAAACCCGGAGCTCTACCACGTACAATTTTTGCCCGGATCCTTAAATACCAGGACAGGGACGCTATCTTGCAGACCGCACGGCAACACGGAGACTTGCTGCACGAAAACGCAGTGATCAGATTCTTTCCGGACTTCCTACTTAACGTCCAATGAGAGAGACGTGGCTTTGATGCAGTAAAGAAGGAGCTGCGGGCCAAAGAACTCAACTATGCCATGATATACCCGGCCAGAGTGGAAGCGGACGGAAAGGTGTGGTTCTTCGGAACACCAGAAGCAGCCATGGAATGGCGCACAGTTGGCCATAACTCCCAAAAAGGAAGCTGGCGTGAACGACGCAGGACGATGGGAGAGGAATCTGAATGACCGACACGGGATGGGTCTGGAACTATCCGAAATAACCCAAGGACGCACCACAAACTGAGATCGGGGCTCGGGGGGGGGGGTGGGGGGGGAAGGGTAGTGGAAGACGACGAGTGGGGGATTCATGCTTGGGCTGCAGAAACTCAGTTCTTGGTTGTAAAGTCAGCTATTTTGGACGATTAGCATATGTTTATGGCTTGCAGCAATCCGAAGGCCTCAAGACCGGACAATTAATTAGGAGATGGCGTCACAGGAACGGGTAACTAGTCAAGGGATGGCTCAGGCACCTCCAGGTAGGCGGCGGGGGGGGCATACATAGTACCACCAGCTTAAGCATTCTATCCTGGAACGTGAACGGATTGGGAAACCGTATCAAACGCAGCATTGTGCTCCAGTATCTGCATTGCCACACCCGAGTACTGTACTGCTCCAGGAAACGCACCTCAAGGGTCAGAGGTATAGGGCACTGGATAGTTATGGTTATAAACTAGCCGCCCACACTGGCTATACCACTGGCTCCCGTGGAGTAGGAATTTTGGTGAAGACAGGGATCCTGTTAGTTGTAGATAAATTGTTGCACGACTCGCTGGGCAGATTTGTAGCCCTGGCGAGGAGGTGGGAGGGAAGCGCTCTCAACCTGATCTCCTGTTCCATCCCGCCGATGGTGTGCACTGAAGTGTTCAAGGTACTGGGAGCCTTGCTAGTAGACCTCCCACCGGGTGTGTTGGTGCGGGGGGGGGGATATGAATGCTGCAATGGACTCGGGTATGAAAGAGACAGAGTAAGTGTGAGAGACAGGGGGGTGGAACCACTTCAGGCATTCACGGAGGCGTTCGGGCGGAGGGATTTGTGGAGGTTGCATAACCCGGGGGTCCGACAGTATACATTCTACTCCGCCCCCCATGCCAGCTATTCCAGATTAGACTACATACTGACACACAGAGGAGGTGAGGGGTGGTTCACCAATGCAAGAATCGGACCCCGGGGCATATCAGACCATTCCCCAGTGGAAATAATGAGGAGGCCTGTCTCGACCACTTGATCTACCCTTAGATTGAGCGCCTGTTTTTTCCGGAACAAAGACAATGCCCAGAGAGTCAAGGAAAGAGCGCAGCTTTATTTCCGAGAAAATGAGGGGTCCGTTGAGGAGGCTGGCACTCTGTGGGAGGCATTCAAACCAGTAATGAGGGGATATGTCAAGGCATGTATAGGGGCAGACAACAAGGAAAAGAAACTACAGTGGGACCAGCTAGTGACCGCGGTACTAGATCTAGAAAAGCGCTACCTAGAGGGCGGGAACTTCGAAAAAGTGAATTGCAGGACATGGCGGCAAACGCGGCCAGGTCTGCAGCCCTGACCACGCAGAAGAGTATATTATTTGGGGGACAAAGCCAACAAAACGATAGCTTGGCTAGAAAAACGAGACTGCGAGAGGAATTGGGTGGTGGAAATTGAGGAAAAGGACGGTAACATACAATCAGGGGGAGAGGCTATAGCAGGCGCTTTCGCCGACTATTATGAAGAGCTTTACGACTCGAACCTGACCAGATCGGCTCAGGACTGCAGTGAACTCTTGGCAGAGATGTGCCTCCCAGTACTGACAGATGAAGATAGAGAATCGATAGCCCGGGATCTCACGACACAAGAAATAGTGGGTGCAATACAAGACTTGCAGGGGGGGAAGCTCCGGGACCCAATGGCCTACCGGCGGAACTTTTCAAATGCACCGCCAATACAGTAGCCCAGTATCTGCTGGCCATGTTCAACGAGGCGAGGGACGGTGGGCTGTTGCCACTCAACCAGCGAACTGCGACGATAGTGGTGATCCCCAAAGCCGGCAAGCCAGCGGACCAGTGTGGCTCGTACCGACCGATCTCGTTGCTAAATGTGGAAGTCAAAATTCTGGCCAAAGTCTTGGTCAATAGACTCTTGGTGCCCATTTTGAACCTGATCCACCCGGACCAGTCGAGCTTCATGCCTCGCCGAAGCACCAGACTTGACCTACGACGACTGTATGAGGTCATACACCTAGTTAGTACCAACCCGGGGGTGGAGGCGGCTCTGCTGTCGCTCGACGCCAGAGTGGAACTATCTATTCGAGGTCTTTAAGAGATTCGGCTTTGGCCCACGGCTCATCTCTTGGATTCAGCTGCTATGTACTCAATCTATGGCAAGGGTTTGTGTTAACAGCGCGGTATCTCTCTCTTTCACTCTGCGAAAGGGCACGAGGCAGGGATGACCTATTTCACCGATTCTGTCTGCACTGGCGCTCGAGCCTTTGGCTGCATGGGTAAGAGGGGATCCAATTGTATCAGGCATACGGGGCGGGGACCAGTGGGAAGAAAAGATATCGCTACATGCCGACGACATCCTTCTTTACGCGACGAGACCTCGGTTTACAATTAACCGGTTGCTCCAGATTTCCGGGTTATTCCAGGGGTACTCTGGGTATCGGATTAACTGGGACAAGTCCCTTTTATTATGCTATCGGACGGTCACCGCCAGACCTGGGCGCGGACTCCAAACTCCAGATTAGGACTAGTTTTAAATATCTGGGTATCTGGATTGAAAAATCTGCTGCAGCATTCATAACAGGGAATCTAAAGCCGCAACTGGACCGTTTGAAGAGCGACGTTGCACACCGGAGAAAACTACCGCTCTCCCCGATGGGTCGTGCGATGCTCTTCAAGATGATGTCCCTACCTCGGATACTATACGTGTTGCAAAATACCCCCTGCCAAGTACCAGAGAAATTCTTTAGAGAGACAGACAGTGAGCTACGAACGTTGCTGTGGGACTACTGGGCCTCGCAACTCATGGTCATTAATGACTGGGTCTTTGCAGATAGGAACGACCCAGCATATAGAGTTGATCATTGGACAATGGGGGCAGAAGGTTATTTAGGCGTCCTATACAGTCTGGGTGGACGAGATGGACTAGCCCCACATACCCAACTAGTACAAAAGGCTTGGATTAAGGCCAACCGGTTTCTGGGCTGTACGGGACGGCTGACTGACCAGACTCCCTTATGGAACAGCAACATGCTCCAAGAAGTGGGCCGACTGCAGGGCTTCTCGAAATGGAAGCTCATCGACATTGTACATTTGGGGGATGTAAGGCGGAGGACAGGCAGTGTTGACGTTTGCAGAGTTGCAGGCAGAATTTCAGCTGGCACCCACGGAGAACTATAAATATCTGCAGCTGCAACACGCATTAAGTCGCCATCTTAAAGACAGGGATCAGTTCCCGGAATACAGTCCACTAGAAGACAGGTTACTGTTCGATCCAATCCCGGAGAAGGCGCTGTCCTGCACATACAAAAAAAAATTATGAATAACTCACCAGAGCTACTAGGCAAGGTACGGGAGGCGTGGGAATCTGATGTCGGCCTAATAGAAGACGACAACGGGGGGGCAGTGCAAAGTCCCAGAGAGGTAGCAGTCAGGGCACGATTTTGTCTAGTACAACTACGAGTATTACACAGATCCTATTGCACCAGTATCCTCATGTTCAAATTAGGGCGAATTTCGATCGAGGAGTGCCAGAGGGGATGTCCTGTGGGACTGCCCGGTTATACAGACATATTGGATAAAGGTGGTCCGCACCATGTCAGAGGTGATGGAACAGGAAGTGACTTTAGACGCTAGATGGCATTTACTGTGCATGTCTGGTGAACTGACTTGGCCTAAATACCAGCAGATTTGGCTACAGGTGGGTGCTATGGTTGCCAAATGGAATGTTGCCGGGGCGTGGGGTGCGAGCCAACCGCTTAGAGTCTCTCAGTGGAAACGAGACATGGACTGGTGCTGTACGGCGGAAAAAACAATTCACGATAACCGGGGATGCCCCAAGAAATGGGAAAAATTCTGGCAACGATGGGTAGACTACAGGGGGTTTGGGGGGGGGGGGCATTAGACAGTTAGTGAGGACGGGCTCCATGACTGGGGGATTCTGTCTACTAATGCAGGATCAAAACGTGTTTAGCGGAATGTGTACGCTAATGAAACTACATGCAACTTGCTGTAAGCATAGGACCATGTTTGTTAAAGCTGACTATTGTTCAATAAAAAGAATGTTTAAAAAAAAATAACAAATAAAAACCTAACACAAATCAGCACAAAAATCTCACACACAATTTCGTATTATATTCTGTCAAAAATAGAAACAAAACACCCACTTCCACCATCATGGCTACACAAATAATATACATCCTAAAAAAACGTACATTCTCCATGCTCAACGGCAGGACCTTCCACCTGCATCTAGGACACCACCTGGAACAAAAACACCAACTCGCATGCCCCCTTCTCAACACACTCTCACTAGGCAGGCATTGCTCCGAATGATGGGACCTCATCGCCACCCTTGCATCTGACAGTCTTACTCAATGAGACCCTGCTCAAACTCAGATCCACCCAAAATATTGCAACAGCGATCTCCAACAGATATAAAATCACTCACCAGGACCGCACCAACACGCCGGGAGTAGTAACAGCTATCACCCACAAAGAGACCATACACTGCACCTCCACCAATGACAAAACCACCATCCCGATATCAAGAGCAATACCCAGAGCAAATCCTCTAGAAGGGCCAGTTGTACACCCAAGAACTCAGAACAGCGATACGAGACCGCAAACAGCTGGAGAGGAGATGGCCCGTCAGCAAGGACACCTTCGATATGGCAGTCTACAAGACCTCCTTCAACCTCTACCACTGCCTGCTGAGGGTAACAAAGTCATCCCTAGCCACACGCTTCGGTACCAATACCCACAAGGAACTTGTCAACATCGTTCAGGAATTCTCCAACCCAGCTGCCAGCGAAAACATCACACCCTCACAAGATCTGTGAGACATCCTCGCCGTCTTCTCCACGACAGGATCTCTACCATAGACAGAACCTTCAAACCCCAAACCACAGCTACAGACTTCCTCCACAGAAATGACACTTCTGCAACCAACATAAACCACAAACTGATCACCTAAAACCTCCTCTCCACCCAGGACACAACATCTACCATGAAATCCATCCACTCAGGAGCTCCCACAGACAGATGCCCGCACCACAGCTTCAACCTCTGAAATCAAAGGATCAGCCAGAAACTCACCACCCTACCATCACCGCAACATTTCCCTACACCTGGAAACACCGAAGTCAGACCATTATTAAAAAAAAACCTCCACCGACCCTAAACTCAAAAACTACCGGACAATCTCCCTGCTCCCATTCCCAGCAAAGGTACTGGAAAAGATCAAAGAGAAACTCATGACACACCTGGAGCAGAACTAGCTACTCGCTGTCTTCTAATCCGGCTTCCAGAGGAATCACAGAACCGAAACCGCCCTGATCGCAGCCACAATGACATCTGAACCCTCCTCGACCAAGGAGAAACAGCACCTCTGATCCTCCTCGATTTCTCAGCAGCCTTCAACACTGTATCCCGCCACAGCCTGACCAAAAGACCCCAACACATCAGCATTAAAGGAGAACCACTCAGATGGATCACCTTCCTCACAGGAAGAACCCAGAGGATCCACCTTTCACCATTGAATCCATCAGAGATCACTGGCGGCATCCACCAAGGCTCATCCCTCAGCCCCACTCGTTTCAATGCATATATGACCCTCCTGGCCAATATGGTCCGACCCTAGGTTCGACACAATTTCCTAGGCAGACGACATCCAACTCATCCTCTCACTCACAGATGAACCCACCACCACCATAACCAATGTCCACAGGTGCATAGGCACCGCCAAATGGTTGAACAACTGTTTGCAGATGAACACAGACAAGACAGAAGTACTGATCTTCAGCAACAGCATCAACACATGGAACTACTCCTGGTGTCCATCAGACCTGGGACTCGCACCCACTTCCTCCAACCACACCAAAAACCTCGGAACCAGTAGCAACAAGCTCACAGATTAATTTGGTCTCCTCTGCTTGCTTCCTCACTCTGCGCATGTTACATAAGATGTTCAAGAGACTAACCGTATACTCGAGAAGCAGCAAGACAAAGGCCCTCCATCACCAGTCAACAGGACTACGGCAACATCCGTTACATAGGATTCACCACACCTCCTACAGAGACTTCAGATCATACAGAATGCTGCAGCCCAACTCATCTTCAGCCTTCCCCGGTGCACCCACATCACACCCCACCTCCGGCAACTCTACTGGCTTCCCGTAGAGAAGGGATGCCAATTCAAGATGCTGACCCATGCACACAAGGGTCTACTCAACTAAGGACACACCTGCATTAACCACTAGAACTTTCACCAACCATCGAGAAGGATACGCTCCAACTCCCTCTTACTTGCCGATACTCTTTGCATCTACGGAAGCAGAAGTGGAGGACGTTCCTTATTCCACATCGCAGCTAACACCTAGAACAGCCTCCCCAAACAACTTCGGACAATCACTTTTCTTTCGGCCTCAAGACCTGGCTGTTCGAATAAACCTCCGGGACCTGCAAGCACCTGAATACCCTATGGAATGATTAGCAGCACTTTATAAATCCTAAATTATAACTCTCAAATTTTCTATCCTCATCAACACCTACCACAAGCTCACCATCTGAACACCCACTCATCTGCCTCTCATCCACTGCACAATTTAGAGCCTTAAAAGATGACCCACATGTGCCCCCACCACCACCACTCCTAGCCCACAGACCTTCAACCTCAAAAAACGCAAATTAAATAAACAGCATTCTTAGCAACTTCACATCTCCTTGTCTATTACACAAGGCTACTCTACAAAAACAAAACAACCGACCAACTGATTCGACCACCATCTCCACCACCTACATGAAGACCCAAGTAAATGACTTGTAAGCCTTGTGGACCGGGATTGAGATATAGTAAAACACTATTGTTATCCTGATACAGTTAATACCAATACTAATAATATACCTTCTACAAGTTCAAAGAATACAACTCACTTCTGGAAAAAAAGTGCCACACCACCACCAAAACACAATCTCTAGACTGCCAGATCACACTCTAATAACAAGCTCCACAACTACGACCTTTTCATAGAGACACAACCTGACTTTCTCTTCATAACTGAATCATGGCTGGGAGAAGACATGGCTCCAGTGTTGCATTAAACAGCTTCTCGAGGCTATCCAACTGTCACATAAAATCGCATAGGCAAGAGAGGAGGTGGACCAGTTGTTATAATAAAGGAAACAAATCTCACTAAAGTGAGCAACATTTCCAAACAAGGTTGTGAGGTCCTTATCACCAGATTCAAACCTTTGGCAACTTCCTCCTGTAACTTCCTTCTTTACAGTCCACCACCTAGCAATGAAACATTCCAAGACAAGTTTCTAGTCACAGTTTCAAACCTTAGGACACTCCAAATTATGCATCCTAGGTGACTTAAATATATGGTTTGACAAACCCAATAGGCTCCATCCAAGAACTATCATCACTGGCCTAAACACAATGAACCCACATCAGATCATCCAAAAACGTCGCTTGACACATCCTAGATGTTATTTTTGCAAATACATAACTAGTTACCTTTCAAAGGATTACTCTGGTCAGACCACCATCTAGTAGCTTTCCAACACAAAACACCACAAATCACCACATTTAAGCCCACCTTATATGCAACCTCATATCGACCATTGAATAAACTCAATTTTGAATACTTAGAAACACAACTAACATCCAACACAGATTTACAGACAAGAAATTCAGTTTAAAAACGTTGAGTGGCTACAGGAACCTCTTGATATCCTAATACCTCCAACAACAAAACAGTACATTGGATGAATGCATAACTAAAAAAGATTAACTAAATTGCAAAGCTGCAACACACCTGGCTCAACAATCAAGGTAAACTCCACCGACACAAACTTAACAGAATATACACAAGTCAACTATCAAAAAAGCTAACAAAAAGAAAATAAATAAAAAAATATTAAAGATGTACTATTCAAACATAATTCAAAATACTAAATGTGCAAATAAAGAATTTCACAAAAGGCACTGAATTTTGTAAACCTATTTACACAGATGGAATTCATTCCCTATCTCAAGAATATACTAGCAAGATCATTAAACAACCAAAGCAGACATGTTGGACTCCTATTTAAAACAAAGGAAAGCCACAAGGACCAAACCATTTCCAACAATCCCCATCCAAGTGTAGGGTAACCTAGCCTCTACATTCCTTCAAGAAATTATTTAACTACAAGAATCTTTTCGGAAAACTTAAAAAAGGCATACATACGCCCATTATTAAAAAAAACAAATCTGGACCCACATAACTTGATCATCTTCATACTGACTACAAATGGACCTTTCTTGGGCAAACTGATAGAAAAGCAAGCATCGACCTAGATGTCACAATTCTTTGACTGCAGCTCCATACTTTCAGACTTCCAAACAGGATTCCGTCCAGGAAGAGGCACACAATCTACCCTTATCGCCATCTCAGATGACCTGAAAAACACAGTAGATCGAAACAGGGTTGCTTTAACTTGTCGTGGGCCTTTCAGCTGGCTACGACAGTTTATCAGGACACTAATCTAAAAACAATACGAAGCAAAGCTGGCATAGAGGAGACTGTTTTCGACTGGATCACATCCTACCTTCAAAACAAATGTCGTCCATATATCCCCTTTCTCATAGACAACGTAATTTACAAAAGCAAGGGTGCCTCAAAGCTCCATCATCTCACCCATGCTTTTCAAAATCTACATGAAGTCATTCCCTCAATGATCAATACCTTTCAGTTCACCTGCTATGCTACACAGATGCAAATACATCTTAAACTGGAAATCCCCAAATACATAGGAAACTCAAAATTCTTCAGTTGCATCTGAGCCCTTGATCAGTGAATGACATGGAGCCATCTCAAATTGAATGCGTTGAAAACTGAAATACTCACGTGGCGATTTGAAACATTATGACCCACTCCGCGTCCGGCCTGATGACCTGGGATCACCTCCTAAAGCATCCATTGAAGTAAGAAACCTTAGAATTGCCATAGAGATATACCATCAATGAATGTCCAAGTTATTAAGTTAGCAGGATCAAGTTTCAGTACTATGAAAACTCTAAAGTATCTTGCCCCACCTAGATTTCCACACAAAGTCCAAGCTACTATCTCTCTTGTCCAGTCTAAACTTGATTGCGCCAATGACCTCTACCACAGATCATCTTTATTAACTTTAAAAAGTCTACAAAAATTCATCACACTGCTGCCAGACTACTCCTACGTGTAAAGCCACAAGCCCACATCTCCCCTTAGGGGCCAACATTGGATATCGGTTGACAGAAGATCCACTTTCAAGCTGCTTTGTATCACCCACAAAGCAATACATAGAACAGGACCACTTTTCATCGGGAATAAAACCATGAAATATATACAAGTACCTCTGCTCCCGATTAGCACTTTGCCTCAAAACCCCTACATACAAGACAAGCATTAGCATAGCCAATAGGTCTCGCTTTTGGGACCTTATAAGGATTTAGTTATGCAACTGTTGCATGGCTAAACACTTATAAGGTCCCTAAGGCGAGACCTATTGGCTATGCCAAAGCTTGTTTTTTGTTGGGTTGCTTAACTTTGCTATTTTACATGGTTTAGTTGCTTCCTTTCTTATTCTATGTAGCTCTGGAGACACGTAAGCTTGCTTGACTGCTGTTTAGTGCAAGTCTTTAAGGCACTGTGAAAGGGCAGCAGTTTGGGGGTCAGACAGGATGCCAGTAGGCATGGTAATAGACTTGTGGAACTTTGAAACTTTGATGTCAGATGAAGAGCATGTAAAGGAGGTGAGAGAAGGGTGGGCGACAACGTAACTTAGCAGGTTGTTGGTGGAGTGGGGGCATTTGGTGCAGAATTGGTCTGAAGATAGACCGGCGATCATAACAGGCTATCTTAAAATAACCAGAGGCCTGAAGCAGTATGGCTCTGCGGCCTCAGCAAATGCAGATTAACATTTGTCTAGCTGCTTTGATCGATTGCGATCAAGCGTGGCGCGCGCCCGCGCACATGCACTCAAGCTCTAGGCCGGCCATGGTAGCATTTTTTTAAGCCCTCACTAAAAGTCTCGCCAGACCAGCGCATGCGCTGGGTCAGGCGAGACCTAAAAAAACATGAGTGGTACATTTTTCTCTGCTCAAGCAGCCAAACTATGGAATTCTTTACCCCCAAACGTAAACAGATAAAGTAAACAGATTACTATCTTATCTTCAGAAGACTACTCAAGAATTTGCACTTTCCTACACGACCACTATACTCAACACACAGATTTTACAACATATGCTTGTTTATGTAAAGAGGTATAATTTTATTATATGTATTTAGATATGTGCATTTCTTGGTAAAAAGATATACTACTCCTGGTTTAAAAATATATACACATTGTTATAGGTCTGGTTAACAAATGTATACACTTATGGCTAAAATATAAATATTAATGCTTAACATGTGTATAGATCACTGCATCGTTTACACTCCAGTTATTTGAATAGATGCTTATGGGCCTCGGTTTTATTTTATCCATCACAATGTGTAAATATGATCATAACAATTGTATCTCTAAGTGCTTCACCACTGAAATATTGGGGATAAAATAAAATACATATAAATATAAATAAAAATGCATACAATTTCTGCCCCCCCCCTGAAATTGGCAAAAAAATTAACTAAAAACAGCAACACCTGAAAGTCTTTGTTTCTATCTATTTATCCATACATGCACATACAGGACTTTATATCGCCATTATTTTCCCATATACATGTATACCTTTCTATATAGTTACGTATATCTATATATTACTTTACTCCTGAGAAATAAAAAAACAGGCCTTCAACTCTCTCCAATGCATTAATCTATATCTAATCCTATACGTCTCTCAACATATCCTTTACCCCCACTCAGACTCCTCCCAAACATCATTGTACTATTATGGTCTTCCCAAATAACTCTTTCTAGACTCTTCCTTCCTCTATCCTGCTTTAGACTCATCCCAAACCTGATTTTGGTACTATGATCTCCCAAGAACACTTTATAGACTCATCCCTCTTCTATTCCTTCTTAGCCTGTTAAATCCATTTAACAGGCTCACATGTCCATGCTCGAAATATAAGTTATTTCCCTATTCTAGTCCACCACTAATTTATTTTGGGTTCCGGAGTAGAGTGGTACTCCCAAAAAGTAGTTAATTGCTGTGTCACAGGGTAGTAAGCGCTATGTAAATACAATTACAATTTCTGGACATCAAAAGGAAAAGGAGTTTGGCCTGTGATTGCTAAAGTCCATATACAACGATATATCAATATTTAAAAGAGCAAAGGTGATATGGACCCGAAATAGTTTCCAGGTTGAATCATTCTGAATTACCAAACGTAGAACCAGGGTAAAGCCAGAGTAAGCAACTGTACACCAGACTTTGATAAAAACTACTTTCTAAATTATAATTTTGTAAAGCAGTGGTATGAAGCCAGCTTAGCAGGACAATCAGATACACCAAAATCTACTTTACTCACTTTTGATGTAGAACAACTCTTAAGGACATTTAGTGACTGGTTTCAGCAGGCAGTCAACTCAACCTTAATTCAAGCTGAGCCTGCCTCAATCCTTTTTGAGTAATGCTAAAGTTTTGGAGAAATTCACACTGAAGATTTATCAACACCTCAAGACATTTTTTCATCTGATGGACAGCAAAGCCATGCTTTTTTTGTTTGATTTGTTTATTAGTAGATTTCCATGAAACAATTACATCAGGTACATGAATATTATTACAGTACACGGGTGTCCATAAATGATTGCATAGTATGACCATCTGTAAAAACCAACATTTCTGATTAATTATGCATCACCATTGTACATAGTTAAGTGAACATATATAATGTACAGTGGGGGTGAAGCACCCTTCATAATAAACCAGTCACAGAAAGTAGGTTTTAAAGATCGCCATATAATTTGCTACATACCATGTTAATAACATCTACTTACAGGCAAATTATGTGACCATGAGCATCCATGCCTTTCAGGAGAAGATCACAATGTATAGCACAGACTTAAATCAAACAAGTGAACTTGGGGATAATAACCAGGCATTAACCAAAAAAAAGGTTCGCTGTCACTCAATGCAGTGTCTGTTCGCTATGTTGAATACTAAATTCCTGATTTGCCTCATTTCATGTATCACAGTGTGTGTATTCAGGAGCATTACAACTATTAAAGCCATGGCCTGTGAGTATGTGAATGTCCAAGTGCAGGTCACACCTCGCAGGTGTCATCTGCGTCCCCTTCAGGCGGTAATGCCAACTGGTGGGCCATTAATATTGCATCCCAGATGGAAATTATAGGGAATTTGCGAATACCCAGAGTATCCTCCTTATGAAGGACACTCCTTCCGCTCTAGCCCTGTTAAGTATTGAATGTGACCAGGCCTGCAGGGATGGAAAGGGGGGGTGGGGGTGGGGGGGGGGGCTGGATTTACAGTGTCTTGTGATGAGGCGTTTAGCTACCACTAAGCCAAGGTCCTAGAATCTAGTTGTAGCTTTGTGTTCCCTTGTGAACATACCCATTATACAGACTTCCCATGAATGTTAAAGATGTCTGTCAGTACACTTGGACAGGTGCCACGTCACCCATTTCCAGAAGTGTTGCAATTTGGGGCATGACCGCAGCATATATAAAATGTCAGCATCATGATGACTGCATCAGAGATAACACGCATCCTGTCTGTGAAAATACCGATTAACTTTGTCCGGGGTGAAATATGTCCTATGTATTATATATTATTGGATCAATCAAAACCTTGCATTACAGGGAACAAATGTAGGGCTCGCTAATATCGTGTCCCATTCTCAGGGTGTGCATGGACGAGCCAAGTCTGTTTCCCAGCAATTTCGCTGGGGTGCCAAATCCGTTGCAGTCTGCAGACAGAGTGCATCTGCAAACCACCGAGTAAGAGGTCCCTCTTCGCCCATGACATAAATGTACTGAAGTGTGAGATGTGTTTGTAGCTCTTATGAAATGTCTCCCAGTGTCGTTGCAGCGCGCTTATCTAATAGGCGAGACTAAGGAAAGGACCCGGCGGCATTCCCTCCTCCTGCGTGAAGGAATCATAAGTCATAAGGGCACCATCCCGTTAGATCTTACCCAAGGTGAGTATGCCTGCCGCATGCAAGGCTGAAAGTTTAGTTGCAGCGTCCTACTGGTGCCCTTGGGCATTCCTATAATGGAACTGCTTGGGCATATGGCGTATAATGCACAGTGAGGGGCAGACAGCGACGGAAGCAACAGTAGGCCACCTGTAATAGCAAAGGGAAAGGCTTGGACGCCCTGGTGCAGTGGTGGAACAGATGAAGTATAGTATCTAATGTATATAGAGGACCATTTTCCGCTGTGTCCGATAAATGTAGCCCCCCTACCTAACGGGCCACCCACTTTATCTGGGATGCTAAATAGTAATACTCCAAGTTGGGCACCGCCAATCCTCCCTGGGCCTACGGTAAGTAAAATGCTACATACCCAGTATGCATCTGTTCTTGGCATATAGAGCTTAAAAGTCATATGCTTAGGCATAGATCGCCATCTAGTGTTGGGTCCGGATGCTTGCACTTTGTTTGAAGAAGTCTTTCCAGTCACGAGGTAGGCGACGACTCCTTTCGGTGATAGTGCACATGGGCATCGACTCCATCCTAAGATTGTTTTGCGGTAAAGGGTGATGATGGAATTAGTAAGAGTAATAAAGAGAGATGTTCATGTAAATTGTATCTAAGTAAGATATTACTGCAAGAGGTAAAGGTACCCAGGGAGGCGGGTGGGTGCATAGGACTCTACAGCTCTATATGCCAAGAACAGATGCATGCTTGGTAAGTAGCATTTTCCGTTCGAGGCATATGAGCTGTAGATCATATGCTTATGCATAGACTACATAGCAGTTATCTCCCACAGCTGTGGTTAACCTGTAGCTGTTGCAGTGGTCTAAATAGTGTACGTAAAACTGCCTGACCCACACTAGCTTGCTGTCTTGCGAACACATCTATAAAATAGTGTTTTGTGAATGTGTGTGGTGCACACCATGTTGCAGCTTTGCAGATGTCATCTATGGGTATATTTCCTAAGAATGCCATAGAAGCCCCCAGTTTGCGTGTAGAATGAGCTCTAGGGAGAATTGTTAATGTGCATTTAGCTTTAATGTAGCATATTTGAATGCACTTAACTATCAACCTTGCAATACCTGATTTTGATATTGGATTGCCTTTATGTGGTGGAGCAAAAGCAACAAAAAGTTGCTTAGTTTTCCTGAAAGGTTTTGTTATTTCTATGTAGTATAGTAATGCTCTTTGACATCTAAGGTGTGAAGAGCACGTTCTGCCACTGAATCTGGGGAAGAACACAGGCAGCTCAACAGATTGGTTGATATGCAAGGCAGAAATGACTTGAAGTAAGAATTTGGGCTTAGTCATTAGAACCTCTTTGTTTTGGTGTATTTGTAAAAATGGTTCTTCTATGGTTAGTGTCTGAAGCTCACCCACTCTTCTCAGGAATGTGATGGCTATGAGGAAGGCTACCTTCCAAGTGAGAAATTGTAGTTTACATTTGTGCAATGGCTCAAAAGGTGGACCCATGAGTCTTGTAAGAACTATCTTGAGATTCCACATTGGAGCAGGTGGAAGTCTGGGTGGGGAATTACATTTAGTTCTTACATAAATGCTTTAATAGCAGGCACTCTAAAAAGAGACAAACAGTGTCTGTTTTGTAGATATGCAGCTATTGCAGCAAGATGTAAGCGTATAGATGTGTACGCTAAATTGGAACGATGTAGATGTAATGGATAGCAAATGATGTTTTGAATTGAAGAATCTAGCTGGTTGATTTGATTGTTGTTACAGTAGTAAAGGACAACCCACTTCCACTGTGCTGCATAGCATGTTCTTGTGGTAGGGCGCCTAGCCTCTTTGATAATATTCAACAAGTCTGGCGGAAGATTAAGATAACCAAACTCTAGGATTTCAGGTGCCAGATCACAAGGTTGAGATGATTGGGATCGGGATGTGTTATCTCTCCATGGTTCTGAGTGTGAGTAAGGTGTAGTTTTTGGTAAGGAACTACTGAAAGCTCCAATAGGGTTGTGAACCATGTGGAAGCAACTAGGATTAGCGTCAGGGACTGCTGTCTGAGCTTCCGATTTACTAATGGAATGAGTGGGAGAGGCGGAAAAGAGTAAGCAAATATCTCTGACCAATTCATCCATAGTGCATTGCCTCTGGACAATGGGTGTGGATACCTGGACGCAAAGTTTTTGCATTTTGCGTTTAGGTGGGTGTCTAACAGATCTATCTCTCGGAACCCCACATTTTGAAGAATGGGAGGAGAACCGGAGGGTGGAGTTACTATTCGTGGATCTGGTGTCGATGATTGAGCAAATCTGCAATTTGGTTGTTTACTCCTGGAAGGTGTTCTGCAAGGAGATATATGCTAGAAAAATTGCTAGCAGTTCTAGATGGTTTAAAGGGCAGCTGGCCTCTATTTTAAACAGGGTCGTTGGGAGCGGGTTTATATTTTTTTATCCACCCTAGGTGTAATAATCCTTGCACTTAAAGGGTCTTTCAATACCTCATCCGTGAGTTTTAACATGCCTTTGACTATTGGTAAGGTATGAGTAGCTCTTTGGGAAGAAGTAAGCGTTTCAAAGAGGAAATCCTCTTCTAAAGGCTCCTTATGGTCCACCCCATGATATTGAGCAGCTCTGTTAAGGAGCTCAATGTACCCAATGTTGTCGTCAAGTGGGGAGGGTCTGGAGGGATACAAATCAGGGTCATTGTCTGTGTTTCGATCTGTATGATAATCCTCCCAAGGGTCAGTGTCCTGTGGCCTATCCTGATCCTCACCCTCTTCATCCTGTGGGTCAGGTGAAAGTGGTGGTGGTGAATTTGATGGTGTGATGAGCAAGATGGGATCAGTAGAAAAAGGAGGTGGCATATAAGGGGGAGAAGGGTTAGTACCCACACTCTTTCTTTGGAGAGGAATGTGGTAGTCCTCTGATAGGTTAATCGTCTGTTTTTTGGAAGAGTGGCATGAATATGTCCTGTTTCAGGGTTGATCACCAGTTTTTTCTGCTTCAGATCCGAAGGCGGGGCATCATGCCGAGGCTCTTTAGAGGGAGAGTCTTTCTCTTTATGTGCCAGTTTCATCGTTGAAGGTTTCGGCTCCGAGCCTTTCGGTATCGAAGGTGGAGTCTTAGACAACGGTGCTATTGTGACTAACACATGCTGGGACTTGTGTTTCGGCGCCGAAGGTGTTGGTTCGGCATCAGAGTGGGGCCGGCCCGAGCACGAAGGCTTCTCTTTGTGTTTCGGAGCTGGGTCCGAGAGCAGGGCGTCAGAAACTTTTTGTCGATGCCAACCTTGGCCCACGGTCAGATGAGGGACCGGAGCCTTTGTTTTATGTTTAAGGGGCAAAGGGGTCTTCTTTACTCTCGGTACGCTAACCCGGAGTAATCTGCTACTCTTCTTCCATGTCGGAGATCAGTTGTTCTTCTTCGGCTCCTTGAGCTTGATGTTTACGGCCACAAAGTGTCTTTTTCAATCGAAATGATCAACACGCGTCGCAGTCCTTCTCGTCGTGTTCCAGAGGAGAAGCAGAGGTTGCACACTTCATGCAAGTCGGTGCGTGGAAACTTAGTACGACACCCGGGACAGAACTTGAAGGTAGTCCATTCCATCAACTGCTAGCACGGTCAGCGCAGGTAGGCCCGACAGCCTGCCACGAGTTTCCCGATCAAAGGTTTTCAGAGGTGAGACGATGTGCGTTGAAGGAGGAACCCTGATCGATACCAATACTGTCGATTGTAGTGGACTGCACATCGAAGGGGTCCGAAAACAGTACCGAACCGGAGCGCAGCAATACACATCCGAACCTGATGGTGGAAAAAAACAATCTAAGGATGGAGTCGATGCCCATGCGCACCATCACCGAAAGGAGGAGTCACCTACCTCATGACTGGAAAGACTTCTTAGAACAAAAACAAAGTGCAAACATCTGGACCCAACACTAGATGGCGATCTATGCATAAGCATATGATCTACAGCTTATATGCCTCAAACATATAGCATCACTAGCGCCACTCTACAGCGTGATGCATTCCATATTGAATCGTGGAGCTTGCGCTCAATTGGACGAAATAAAGGAGGGGGTAAGTACAGTGGTAGGTAGGTAAAGTAATGTAAAAGATGAAGCAACACCACCATTTTAATAGGAGCCACTCTTCTTGCTACCAGAAGAGCAAGTGTTTTCCAGAATGCTATCTGCGACGTCAGAGAGGTGAGCGCCCTAGTGAGGTTGCCATCTATTAGATCTGGATTTGTATGAAAAATCCGGACACCCAAAAATCGAAACATGGTCGACTGCCAAGGAACTGGGACATCAAAAAAACAGTGAGGGCCGTATCTGGTGTATGGGGGGGACAAAAGGAAATAAGCATGATTTCCCCCAGTTAACACGCAATCCAGTTAGGTGTGCAAAGAGGGTTAGAATGTTAGGTATGACATGCGGGACACATCCGATATCTCTGATGTATAGTAAGAGATCGTCTGCATTTAATGATATTGTGTGTGTGTGTCCGCACCCAGCGGTATAACCCATAGGTCTGCAGAGGCACAAATGGCCAGGGCCAATGGCTCAATAGCCCGTGAGAAGATACGGGGAGATAGAGGGTAGCCTTGTCTGGTGCCCCAGCGCACTTTTATGGGTTTGGAAATTAAGCTCCCAGTCCGGAACCTAATGGTCGGTCTGTCATATAAAAGCTTAACTAGGTGGATAAAATATGGGCCAATCCCATATCTCGGTAAAACATTGAAAAGAATGGCCACTCAATGGTGTATAAAGCTTTTTCCAAATCAAGTACTAAACACCCAGATCGGGGCCAAGTGTATAGGGGCGCTTCTCATCACATGGAATAACCTGCGCAAATTGAAAGAGGTGGTGCGTGCCGGGACAAACTAGTTTTGATCCTTATGTATCAAATGGGGCGTCAATAAGTCCAATCTCTCCGCCAGCACTCCAGCCAGTATCTTATAATCCACATTTAATAGCGCCAGCAGGCGGTATGGCCCTAGTTGAGTGGGGTCTCGATTAGGCTTTGGTAAAGTGACTAATATAGCTTCATTGAGGAAATCCTGTGTGTGGACTGGAGTAACTCTTCATACATCCGGTGCAACTGTGGAGCCAGGAGGTCAACATGCGTTTCATAAAACTCGGATGAGATGCCGTCCAAGCCCGGCACCTTCCTGGAGAATAAGGCGTGCCTCGCGACCTGGATCTCAGTAGGTGTAATGGGGGTGTCCAACTCCATACGTTGATCTGGGGTCAGCATGGGGAAAGAGATTTCCAAAGAAAGATCCTATATCCAAATCAGACGCTTCCAGCATTGACTGATATATTTTCATTAAATGGAGGACCATCTCTGCATGTTTTTCATGCTGCATGTAGCGCATCACACCGCTGGGCGATAACAGTGCAGTAATAGGTCTAACTGACTAATCAGCCAGGCGAGAAAGGTTCCCAAACGGTCAGCTGTTGCTTGTGTCCTCACAGAGTGTGCCGTGCAGTTCAGGCATCTCAGCCGCTCAAACAATTTCGCATGCGTTTTTGCCGCATCCGCTAGTTTCGGAGCGCAGGTGGACACGGCAGCAGTACATGTCTCAAGCGCGATTAAAGATAAGTTCCACTTCTAGCAATTCTTTTCCCACTTCTTTCCTCATACCGCATCTCAGGCAGTGCCAGACAGTGTAACCTTTAGTGCATCCCATTCCACCAGGTCTAACGCAGCCGTACCCATGTTTTGTTCAAAGTATTCAGTAATAGCAGCAATAAGGGACTCACGGAAAGGGGGTCCTGCAACATGTAAGGCTGCAGACACCAAGTGGGGGGGGGGGGGGGGAGACTTTGAAAAACGCTCGCCCACTCCATCCACTCTGCATTTTGGATGCATCCGAATGCAGTAGGTGCGGTTCTTGTAGGAAAGCTATTTCAGCATTATGTCTGAGGTAGGAGTATACTGCATAGCGGCGGGAAGGAGTGTGCAGGCCCCGCACATTCCAGGCGATAATACTTTGACCTGGCATGTTAAATCTTTGCAATAAATTGTGATACAGCAGAGGTCAGAAGGAAAATGCTACTTACCAGTATACATCTGTTCTTGGCATGTAGAGCTGCAGAGATTCATTCTTGTGCATAGATCGCAATCTGGTGTTGGGCTCGGATGCTTGCACCTTGTTGTTGTCTTGGAAGAAGTCTTTTGTAGTCACGAGATAGGTGACTCCTCCCTTGGACGATAGTGCTCATGGGCATCACCCCCATCCTCAGATTGTTTTTCGCCATGTTGGGAAATGATGGAGGTTGTAAGAAATAGATAAGATGTCCATGTGAATGTATCTGAGTAAGATAACACTGGAACAGATACAGGTGCCGGGGAGGCGGTGGGCGTATGAATCTCTGCAGGTCTACATGCCAGGCACAGATGCATACTGGTAAGTAGCATTTTCCGTTCGAGGCATATGAGCTGCAGAATTCATACTTGTGCATAGACTGTACAGCAGTGTCTCCCCTAGCGGTGGTCACCTGTATCCGTTGCAGTGGTTTGGAAAGTGTCTTAAGAACAACCTGGCATACAGAAGCCTGTTGATTCGTCTACACAATAGTGTTTGGTGAAGGTATGTGTAGTAGACCATGTCACTGCCTTACAAATATCTTCTAGGGGAATGTTCCCTAAGAATGCCATGGAAGCCCCTAGTTTGCGTGTTGAATGCTCTCTAGGGGGAATCGTTAATGTGTGTTTGGCCTTTTGGTAGCATATTTGAATGCATTTGACTATCCACCTGGCAATCCCAGCTTTGGAGATGGGGTTGCCTTTATGAGGTGGAGAGAAAGCTACAAACAGTTGTTTCGTCTTCCTAAAGGCTTTAGTCCTGTCAATGTAATAAAGTAAAGCTCTTTTGATGTCAAGCGTGTGAAGAGCTCTCTCTACTACAGAATCTGGGATTTGGAAAAACACTGGTAACCCTACTGATTGATTAAGATGGAAAGCAGAGATTACTTTTTCAAGGAATTTTGGATTTGTTCTAAGAACCACTTTGTTACGATGTATTTGTAAGAATGGTTCTTGTATGGTTAAAGCCTGGGTCTCACTTACTCTCCTGAGAGAGGTGAATGCGACAAGAAAAGCTACTTTCCACATAAGGAACTGCAATTCACATTTGTGTAAAGGCTCAAATGGGGGACCCATGAGTTTAGTAAGTACAATGTTCAGGTTCCACACCGGAGAGGGTGGCAATCTGGGAGGAATTATCCTTTTAAGGCCTTCCATAAAGGCTTTGATAGTGGGTACTCTAAACAATGACAAATGTTGCTTGTTTTGCAGGTAGACGGCTAGGGCAGCTAGATGTAATCGAATGGATGAGTATGCTAGATTACAGCTTTGTAGATGCAGCAAATAGCAAATGATGTTCTGAATGGAAGCGTCTAGCCGGTTAATTTTGTTGTTATTGCAGTAAATAACGAATCGTTTCCATTTGGCTGCATTGCAAGCTCTAGTAGTAGGGTGTCTGGCTTCTTTGATAATGTTCATACAGTCCGGTGGGAGGTTAAGGTAACCAAACTCTAGGACTTCAGGAGCCAGATTGCTAGATTCAGTTGTGCTGGATCTGGGTGCCTTATCTCACCATGGTTCTGCGTTAGCAGTTTTGGGAGAGTAGTAGTTTTTGGTGTGGAACTACTGAGAGTTCGAGGAGTGTTGTGAACCATGGTTGCCGTGCCCATGTGGGAGCAACTTGGATCATCTTGAGAGACTGTTGCATGAGCTTGCATACTACTAGCGGAATGAGTGGAAGTGGCAGAAAAGCGTACCCAAATCTGCCTGAACAGTTCATCCATATCCCATTGCCCTTGGACAACGGGTGTGGAAACCTGGCGGCGAAGGTTGGGCATTTGGGCATCTGCAAATGAATTTGTGGATAAAGTTCAAGTAACAGATGAAAATTTAAAAGCACAGTTAATCAATTTGGCGGCATGTCAATGTGGAACAAATGAGTATTGGTATCGTCGTCATGGAGAACTCAAGTGTATGTTTCGGAACTTAGGTACACAAACATGGTTTGTCACACTTAGCTGTGCAGAGTATGCATGGGAAGATTTGCTTGAGTGTTTAAGAGAAGCGAATTCTAATATAAAAAATATTGAAATTAAGACTCCTGGTGAACTCTGTTCATTGGATCCTGTAAATGTGTGCAGATATTTTAATCATAAGTTTCAAGGTATGATGTCTTTATCTGTAATAAAAAGAATCCACCTCTTGGAGAAGTTACCGATTTCTTTAGGAGAAAGGAGTACCAAGCAAGAGGTGCACCTCATATACATATGCTACTATGGGTCAAGGATGCCCCTAAATTTGGAACTGATTCTGATGAAACAGTATTATTTTCCATCGAACAGTATGTGACATGTGAGATTCCAAGAGAAGGAGGAGATAGAAGCTTGAGACAGCAAGTTTTACGTTTCCAAAGTCACCGTTGTGGAAAGTACTGCAGAAGAAAATACAAGTCTAAAGGAATATTTTACACCAAATGTCGGTTTGGTTTTCCCCATCCAGTCATTTGTAAAGGAAGAGTAAATTATTTTTTTTCTTCTGTGAGGCACACAATAACTCTGAAATCTCCAAATAATACCTACAACTTAAAAAAACAGAAGTGTCAAAGTATATCAATGACTACAATCCAGTCATTTTAAAAATGTAGAATGCGAACATGGACATCCAGTATATTGCGGATAACTCAATTGCTGTTGCACGTTATGTTACATCGTACATAACAAAATCTGAAAAAACAGAGATGAAACAAATGTGGGAAGAAATTGCACAAGAGAATAGTCTTAGCAAAAAATTGAACAGCTTTAGTTTGAAAATGCTTTGCCACCGAGAAATTGGATCGTATGAATGTTCAGATTGCTTGTGTTCTTCAAGTTTATATTCAAAGTCACCAGGAATCATTTGGGTAAGTTTAGGTCTTGCCTGCAAACGAAATAGCGTTGAAATCATTGGAAGAAATTGAACAATTAGCAGCAAATGAGCCAGATAGTACAGACATTCTTAAAACGAATAGGTTGGACACATACTATCCGAAAAGGAGTCAACATCTGGAACAGCTATGTCTGTATGAAGTACTTCAACATTACAGCTTCAAAAGAAATGTTAAAGAGAATTTAAAAGGAAAGTTTGCAGTAGTTGGATGTCATGGTTGTTTAGAAAAACATACAAAGGGTAATCTTATAAACCACAAGACACTTAGTTGTGAAACTCCAGATGAGCGAGAATTTTACTATTTAGCACTTCTGCAGCTGTTTAAACCATGGCGTAGCGAAAGTGAATTACTTGGAGAGTTTGACGGCTACGAAGATTCTTTTAATGCTTGTAAAGATAGCATTCGATGTCCAATTTTCCCTACATATTTAAAAATGTTGAATGATGAAGTTGAACAGGAAAAGACTATTATAGCTGAAATAGCTGATGAAAGTTCTTAAGATAGTCAAAGTAGTGGTCCATGTAGTCAAGATCCTCATGGACAACCAATGCTGGAAAATGAAGCAGCGATTGCTATGCAAGAAGTCGAAATTGTAATGCAACAAGCACACGAGGAGAATATAACATTGGAAAAGTTAGAAGAAAGAGTAAATGTTGAACAGAAAGAAATATATGTGCAAGTGAGAGAACAGATAGAACATGGTTTGTTGCAAAAAAAAAAAAAAGAATGTCTATGTTCATCTTTTAAACTTCTTCTGATGTATATCCGTGGTCAAGCTGGGACAGGTAAAAGTTTTTTAATTAAAGTTTTGAACAGTTATCTTAAAAAAACTACTGGTTCACATTTATGTTGTGTGGTAACAGCTCCAACTGGATTAGCTGCACACAATGTTAAAGGAGTTACTTTGCATAGATTATTGAGGTTACCACTGGAGCCTGATAATAAATTAGAATATCAGAAGTTGTCTGGAGAAGCTTATGAAGTGTCAAGAGTGCTGAAGAAAATGAAACTTTTAATTATTGAGGAGGTGAGCATGGTCTCAAACTTAATGCTTGCGTTTGTACACTTAAGACTGCAACAGGTATTAAAAACAGATTACGACGTTCTCTTTGGAGGAAAGCATTTAACTGTATTTTGGAGATCTGCTACAACTAACCCCTGTAGAAGGAGAACCAGTGTTTAAAACTCTTCTACATAAAGACACAAAGAAATCTCTGGGAAGTATTGGAAATGTAAATCTGTGGTTAAATTTTGATAATAAAGAACTCACTCTGTATGTGACAAGCAAGAGATAAAGATTATGCAAATATTCTAAAAGATGTAAGAATTGGTGTTCTAAGCAAACATGGTAAAGAAGCTTTTCAAAGTAGTCTACTAAAGAACTTGTTTACAAATGAAAACACATCAGCAGAAGTAATGTACAAGAAAATGAAAGAAAAAAAGTCTATATTTTGCTAATGCCTACAGTTGAAGAGTGTTATACATTTAATAGAGAGCTTATGAAATTGGGGGAAAAAAAGAAAAAAAATAAATCAAGAAATAGTTCACATTGAAGCTAGTGATAAAATAGAGCATCAAGGAATAACAATTGTTTTTTCAGAAAAACTACAGACTAAATTGGATTCTTTGGAGAAGTCTGTATCAAAAACTGCTGGCTTAGAATTTTTTAAATGCATGTTTAAACTGTCGGGTAATTTTGAAGCGTAATCTGAATGTAGAAGAAGGTTTAGTGAATGGAGCAATGGGGAAAGTTGTTGATTTTGTGAAATATCAAAATAGAAATGGAATTGAATTTTTGAAAGTTAAATTTGATCAGATTGCAGCGGTTAGACAGATTGCACGTTCTGCTGCACGTTTTTTGCTTGTAAAAGACTTGTATGTTCGTAGAAAACAGTTTCCCTTCTGTTTAGCATATGCAATAACTATTCACAAATCACAAGGTTTAAGTGTAGATAATGCTTTGGTAAATGTTGGAAAAACTGTGTTTAAAGAGGGAATGCCATATGTTGCATTATCTCGAGTTAGAACTTTGCCTGGTTTGTATTTAATTGATTTTGATGAGAACAAGGTTAGTGCTGATGTTAATTGTGTAAGAGAATATAATCGTTTGAGAAGGCTTTATGTTCTCCATTTAGGTGAATATCCTATTTATGAGAAATGTGTTGTGTGTTCAAAACGCAAATATGTTGAAGAGTTAACTATGGTTGAAAAGCAGAAAGAAAATCAACAGAAAAGAAAAGATGTAAAGAAGCAGAAAATACAAACAAGTGATGATGTTGGATACCAATTAGAAGATGCTTCTGGTGTCAACTGCTATGGTAGTGTCATTCTAAATGTTATATTTTATCTTGAAGATGTTTGTAGTGAAATTATGGAAAGTCAGGAAAAAACTTTGTTCTGCACTCTACACTTTATTTCAAGAATTGAGAACTTATAGAAGTAAGATTCATTCTGCTTCTGGTATTCGCCAACTGTTGGATACATGTACTGGATCTTTAACGCTCAGTGCTAATATGCAGCAAGAACAGCAAGATGCACAAGAATTTCTGATGGTTATGCTTGGAGTACTAGAAGATGAAGGAATTCAGATTGAGAGTTTTTGGACTCAGTTACAAATGGGAACATAAATGTGAAGAGTGTTCGTTAACTTCAAGCACTATAGTTGACAGAGAACGATTTTTATATTTAACAATACCGGACTGCAAATCTGTACCATTTTCCAAATTAGTAAAAGAAGCTGATCATGAGATGATGTGTTCTCGTTGTAAATCAAGAATGCTATCTGCATTATGCCTACAAAGATATGGAAAATATTTGATTATAATGCTGTAACGGTGTCAACCAAATGGAAGAAAAGTGGAAACCAAAATTAACATTTTTGTTGCTAATCAAGTATCTATTTCTGGAAGAACTTTTGCAACCGTTGCTATTGTTTTCCATGCTGGAAGTACTACTACAAGTGGACATTATACAGTGTATTTAAAGTGTAATAATGGTTGGAGTCACTGTAATGATACACACTTGGAAATGAAACTGAGATTGCCTTATGAATTACCCAACTCATACTTAATTTTTCTGAAACAAAGATTTTAGATACACTATTCAGCTTTAATGGGAAGGTGTATAGATCATTAAGGAATTCATACTGGATGCTTTCAAAGCGAAATTTTTGATACATTATCTGGCGTATTGGGAAAATGTGCAGAGAAACTACATAAGATCTTGAAGGAATTCATACTGGATGCTTTCAAAGCGAAATATTTGATATATTATCTGGCATATTGGGAAAATGTGCAGAGAAACTACGTAAGATCTTGAAGGAATTCATACTGGATGCTTTCAAAGCAAAATTTTTGATACATTATCTGGCGTATTGGGTAAATTTGCAGACAATCTACGAAGTAAAGGTAATCTTTGAACATTTGAAGTACTATTGGATGTGTTGATTTTGTATTATATTTTAGAGAATTAGGGTTTTGGTTTTTTTAACAATCTAGTTGATTGTTTTTTTTTCCCCTGCTGTTTATGATGAAACCACACTGGCATCACTGTGAATAGTGAAGTTAAGTGGTAGCTGATGACAGCAAAAAAAGGGAGAAAAATTGTTACCTGAATGTTAAATTGTTTTGTATTATTTAAAAACTCATTGTAATTTATGAAATGTATTAAGTTACACAGTACTTTCGCAGTTTATTTTATGTAGTTGGAAAGTTAGAAAAAATAGTATTAATGACAAATACACTATAGTAGTTCGATATTTAAAAAAACCTTTGAAATTCATTGAAAAAAACATAGGTTTCAGAGACGTTATACTTAGAAATGAGCATTTAAAAAACCTTTGAAATTCGAATTCACATGTATAAGTGACTGGATGTGTGTGTAGACCTAGGAAATAGCGAGTGCTATGTAGTAAATGGCATTCTTCTGTGTATGGTTTCAAAAAAAGTAGTCAGCATTTTACAATGGGTGTATCAAAGTTTATATTAGAGCATCAGTATGTGCATCAGATTGTCACGTGGATGAGGTCATGAGTGAGGTCATCAGTGATGTCATTTGAGATAGTGACATCAGTGATGTCACTGACCATGTCATGAGTAATGTAGTATGTGACATCATCAACAGTGCATTGCGGGCGCACGAGTTATAGTTAGCTCAACCAACTATAACAGGCGAATTTCTCTGGTTTTATAGGAGTCAAATGCCCAACTAACTAGAACGTCCCTGAAACCTATGTTTTTTTCAGTGAATTTCTAAGGGTTTTTAAATGCTAATTCCTAACTAGAACGTCTGTAAAACCTATGGTTTTTGCAGTGAATATATATATATGAAGGAGTATATGATTGAGGCTATAGGGCAATTGGGCAATACAGAATGCTACAGGAAAAGCTCCTTCCTGAAATATAAAAATACTTTGGATTGTTTTATGACAAAGTTACTGGCATGGAAAAATTTAGGAATGTGGAGTCCTGATGAATATAAATATCTTAAGAAGGAACACCCGACCATTCCAAAAATCTATTTCATCCCCAAAGTACATAAGGACAGACATAAGCCACCAGGAAGAACAATCATCTCGGCCTGTGAGAATATGTTGTGTTATATTGACTATTTTCTTCAAGAACATGTCCATGGCTTAGAATCATATGTACAGGACACAAGCGATTTCTTGAGAAAAATCAACAACATACAATGGCAAAAGGGATATCGCATGATAGCATTGGATGTATCATCATTGTACACCTGCATCAAAAATGGGGACGGAATTAGAGCCACGGAATACTTTCTATCACGTAGGCCAATGCAATTTGTGCAACATAATAGAATGATTGATTTGTTGACATTTTGTTTAAACAATAATTTAAACCAGAACCAGATATATCAACAAGTGCAGGGCGTAGCTATGGGGGCCAGCTTCTCCCCCAGCTACGCATGTCTATTCATGAGATGGTGGGAGGAGCTGGTCCTCAGGAAACAATATGGTCACATCTGCCATGACAATATAATTTGTTGGCTGAGATTTATAGATGACATTCATAATTTGGCGGGGGACAGAGGAAGGCGAAGAAGAATTTATAACACAATTGAATGTGAATGATGTAAATTTAATGTTCACATCAAACATTAGTGAGGAAAGTGTGACTTTATTGGATGTAGAAATTAAGATTCAGAATAATGCTATATCTACTACCAAATATCGTAAAGACACAGCAGGCAATACGTTACTGCACGCATCCAGCGCGCACCCCCGTCATTTAATAGACAGCATCCCCTATGGGGAAATGTTTTGAATAAGAAGGATATGTAGTAGTGAATCAGAATGTCAAAAGAAACAAAAGGAGAGTAAAGCTAGATTCTTGGAAGGAGGATACAAGACAAAAATAGTGGATAGAGCCATAACAAAATCAAAACAAAAACCCAGAGATGAGCTATTAACTTACAAAAATAAACTAGAGAAATCAGTGGGATCACTGAATGAACCTATACTACTCAGGTCATTCTCGAGACAAGAAAAACAGATCAGAGAAATAATGAGACATAGTTGGCCCATAATCTCAGATGACCCGGTTATAGGGCAGAGTTTAACTAAAAAAACAGCTATTTCGTATAGGAAAACTGCATCTATGGGTAATGCCCTGGTCTGCAATAATCCAGAGGACCAGAACATGGGCTCTTGGTTGACCGCTAGAAAGGGTTTTCTTTAAATGCAGTAGTTGCAAGGCCTGCAAGTTTGGTACTAATAAGATAGAATATTGTACAGCTTTTAATAATGTTCCCCGGCCCATTACTCAACATTTGACCTGCAAGACTGAATATGCGGTCTATGTTTTGAATTTAGCTGCAATTTAAAATATATTGGAAGTACCAAACTTGCGGTACATAAGAGAATCCTATAACATACAAGGGCCATTACAAACAACGACCCGAGCTACCCTGTTGCCAGACATTTTAAAGAATGCCATGACAGCAACCTCTCACATTTGCGGTATTATGTGCTTGATGCAATCCCACTAGACAAAAGAGGGGGCAACAGGGAAGCCAAACTGAGGAGACTAGAAACACAATTTATATTGGAGTTAGATACCAAGCAGCCGGGGAGTCTCAATACAAGCGAGGATCTCTATACATTTTTATGAAAGTCATATTTTATAGGAGTATGTTCTATGGAAATATCTTTATAACACATGCACTTAAATGTGTGATTTAATCATGACAAGAAAACCCTTTTCAAGAATGAAATCCTCTTTACTCTAATCGAATACCATCTATATCATAACCATTTTAATCTCAGAACTTTACTCTCCAACTGACAATAGTACTATAGATGAACCCAAATCTGGTGAATTTCCTATCATTAATGTAGGAGTAGGATTGGAAATATTGAATTAGTACTCATAGAATTTCGGATGCATGAATATTATATCCATTACACATGGAAAGTTTACATAGTAATTTTATGGACATTTTTAACCATTGATTTTATTTAGAAATCTGTTTATTAGAGTGTTTTCGTTGCAGGTAAAACCACACAATACATCATACTTCATCAAATAGCATTGTTACATAAATCTTGTAGTCAGGCGTCAATGTATAACTGATACAAACATGGTGCGTTACATTAAGTGTACTGTAACCGGTTGTGTCCCAAGGTATAACCTGTCAGGTCATAAGTAAATCCATCTCCATTCGTATCGTTATGACCCCAGCCCTAGTGGAGAGCATCCGCTCACCAGCGTTGATGCCAATTGTGTGCTATTCTCAGTGCTTCCCCGAATAATTATATAAACAGTGCTATACTCCCCAGTCTGTAGCTGGGCAGCTGTCCTTCCAACAATCTAACAACTAAAACAATGTACAACAGCAGCTTGCGTCTTCTAGTCTAGTCGGCCCCCACTTCGCTGACCCCTCTCCCATCAGGCTCCACCCTCCCTGGCCCCCACCACTCAAAAAGGGAATCAGGCGCTGATATCCTATCTGCGGCTTGCACTGTCTTCGCCAGCCAGCCAGTCGCACCCACCAGCGCGGAGTCCCGGTCAAGTGAACAGTGCCCCATCGCCTAACGCGGCTCCTATAGCGCAGCCGTGCCCTCCCCCAGGGCCACCTGCTCCGATTGTGACAGGAGCTGCCTCATTTCCCCCCACTGGGCGGCGACGGGCGTCGTCCTGAGGCCCAGTGTCTCCTCTCGCCGAAGCGCCACCTCTTCTGCCTTCGCCCACACCATAAAAGAGCTACACCACGCTCGCACATGCGGTGCGGTATCTGCCTTCCAGCGCTTGGTGATGAGCCGCTTAGCCACTATTATCCCCAGATCAAGGAAACGACAGGCCATCTTAGCCGGTGGCGGTCGGGGAAAGAGATGCAGCAGGTATGTGGGCCACTCCGATGGAATCTCCCGGCCCGTACACCTGCGGAGTTCCCCATGTATCGCCTGCCAGTATATCTGCAGTGTGGGGCAGCCCCACAGCATGTGGATCAGGTCGGCGCCAAGCGTCGCACAACGGGGGCAGCACGCGTCCGTTCTGCAAAAATACTTATTGATGGCGCCCGGTGTGAGGTAGGCCCTGTGTAGGACAAAAAACTGTATTTGACGGAATCTCATATTTTGGGGCACCCTCCTTGGCCCCCTCAGCGCTCCCTCCCATTCCCTGTCTACCATAGGGCGGGCAAGGTCCCCCTCCCACTTCTCGCGCAGTGTCTCCAGACTCGGCGCCGCATGAATCCGTAAGGCCCCAGCGAACCACTTGATCAGGTGTCCTCCTCGGCCCATAACATGGAGATACTGCAGCACTAAATGCTGCTCCGGTTCCACCTGGAGGTCCCCCCAGTGACCCACCAGAGTCTCTAACAAGGCCCGGTGACGGAGAAACTGGCCCTGCGCCAGCCCCGTCTCTTCTGCGAGGGTCGCAAACGGCAAGAGGCCCCCTTCATGGTATAGGTCCTCCATGGTGTGAATATCAACCGCGTGCCAATCCCGTAACTCCGCAGCTCCCAACGTGTCTCGCCCACAAGGGGAACCCTCCAGTGGGATGGCCGGGGCGTATGGGAGCGTGGCCCTCGTCAGCCGGAGGCTTCTTCGGTAGCTTTTACAAGCCACCACTAATAGCAATGGTTTAGGCTTCAGCGCTCCCGTCGTCGGGTGAAAAATCTTGAGGAGCTCGGTCAATGATAGCGGCGGATTCTCCGCTGTCGCCGTATCCTCACGACACCTGTCAGCCAGCCAGCGAGCCACCCACTGCAGCTGTGCGGCCAGATAGTAATGCTCCAGGCAGGGCATCCCGAGCCCGCCCCCACCCACGGGAAGGCACAATTTCGGCAGCGCAACTCTGTGGCGCGCCGTTCCCCATATGAAGTCGTGGAGGGAGCACGTGAGGGGCGCAAAGAAGGACACCGGTAGGTACACCGGCAAGTTGGCAAAATAGTACAGCAGACGGGGCAGTACCACCATTTTAACGAGTGCTATTCGGCCAGTCACCGAAAGGGTAAGCGTGCTCCAAAACGCCATCTGGGTCCGGATCGCGGTCACCGCGCGTCCCAGATTACCCTCTACTAGGTCCGCCGGGCGGCGATAGATCTGGACACCCAGATAGCGAAAGGTGTCCGGCTGCCACTGTACCCGCACTCCTCCAAGGCAGTAGCCGGGGTCCTGGACGTCGCCCCCAAAGGCGTACAGACAGGATTTGGCCGCGTTCACTCGGAGGCCTGAGAGCCGCTCAAAAGGTGTGTAGGATGCGATCCAGCCCCTCAGGAAGGGAAGATACATCCCTGACATATACTAGGAGGTCATCCGCATAAAGGGACACCTGATGGGTTGCGTCCCCCAGCGGGATGCCATCCGCAAGTTCCCCACGGAGCGTCGCCGCCAACGGCTCCATTGCAAGCGCAAACAGGAGGGGCGACAACGGACACCCCTGCCTAGTGCCCCGGCCAATTACGATGGGATCCGAGACATATGGGCCCGTGCGCACCCGCACCGTGGGTCCTTTGTACAGCAGAGCCGCAAGTTGCAGGAAGCCCAGCCCCAATCCGAACCTCGACAGTGTCGACACTAGGTATCCCCATTCCAAACAATCAAAGGCTTTCTCGAGGTCCAGGACCAAACAGCCCGCCCTGGGCCATGGTCGGGTGCTCTCCCCCATCACCCTAAAGAACCGCCGTAAATTAAGCGAAGTGCTGCGCTTGGGCACGAAACCATTTTGGTTGCCGTGCACCAGCGTAGGCACCACCGGCGCCAGTCTCTCCGCCAGCACCTTCGCCAATATTTTATAGTCCGTGTTGAGTAGGGCGAGCGGGCGATAGGACCCCAGCTGCGTGGCGTCTCGCCCCGGCTTAAGCAGGGAGATCAGATAAGCCTCCTTTAGCGACGCTGGCAATGTGCCTTCCTCTAGGGCGGCCAAGTAGAGACTATGAAGCTTAGGGATAAGGGACTCACGGTGAGTTTTGTAGTATTCCGCCGGGAGTCCGTCCGGTCCCGGCGTTTTTCCTGAGGCTAAAGAGGAAATAGCGTCCCCTATCTCCTCCATCGTGGGGGGGCATTCCAGGCTCTCATGGTACTCCTCCGGAACCACCGGTAATTCCACCGCTTCCAGGAACTCATCCAGCTCACACGCATTCCTCCTACCCGTTGACCGGTACAGAGAGGTGTAATGTGCCGTGAACGCCCGGTGGATTTCCCACTGCGTGTGAACCAGCACTCCGTCCGGCCCCGCGATCGCACCCACGGGGGTACGAGTCGTATCCTGCCGGATGAGCCAGGCCAGAAGCCTCCCTGCCCTGTCTGACGTGGCGTGTACCCGGGCCGAGTGCGCCGCATAATTAAGGCAGCGGAGCCGCTCAAGGAGATCGGCATGTTGCGCCCGGAGGTCAGATAGATGGCTCGCGTCCGAGCCCCCCCCCTCACCACGCACCTCCCATGAGAGTAGGCGAGATTCCAAGGAGGCGAGAGCCCCCGCCAACTGCTTCCGAATATTCCAGGTCGCACCTATGCAATGGCCCCTGATGTACACCTTATGCGCGTCCCACTCTATCAGCTCACTATCCGTGGAGCCCTCATTGAGATCAAAATACTGTTCGATTGCAGTGCCCAGGGAGGCCCGAAATTCCGGGTCCTCCAGCGCCGCTGTCTGAAGACGCCACGTCGGCACCGGGGGCCTATCGGGCCTCCAGCGAAGCCCCAGAATAAGTGGATTGTGGTCCGAGTGCGTCCGACCCATGTATTCCGCCCGGGTCACCCACGGAAGCACCGAATGGGTGCCCACCACCCTATCCAACCGAACATGGAGGCCGTGGACCGCGGAGTAGTAGGAGTACACTCGGTCGCCCGGATGGGCATTCCGCCACAGGTCAGTGAGCGTCCAGTGAGACAGCCATGCGGCGAGGGCCCTGGCGTTCGATCCCACCTGCATGCCCCGCAGGGGCGGAAAGGACCGGTCCATGTGCACATCCAGCACGGAATTAAAGTCCCCCCCCAAAAGCCAGGGGAGGCCGACAAACGGTTCCAGCACCGACGACAGGCTGGCCAGGTAGGATGGCTGCTCCACATTTGGCGCATAAAGAGACCCCAGCAGGACCTGCTGGCCATCTAGTTTCCCATGAACTAAGGTGTACCTCCCACCAGGGTCCACCAGCGCCTGCAGACAGACAAACGGGGTACCCGCCCTTATCCATACCAGCGTGCCTCTAGCGTGCGCCGAACACGTGGTGCCATAGACCTGCCCCCCTCCAGCGCGCACGCAGCCTACCCAGTTCCCCAGCCGTCATGTGCGTCTCCTGCAGGAGAGCGATTGCCACCGCGTGTCGCTGCATGTATGCATAGACTGAGTATCGCCGCGCCGGTGTATGCATGCCCCTGACATTCCATGTAATCACATTTGTAACAGCCATACGGAAAGGACTAAGGGTAATACTATGGCAGGGGAGTAGGGACGCTCGTCCGGGGCGGCGGGCGGTGGGCCTTCACCTGACTATGTAGAAAGCTGCAACATAAACACCTCAACGCAACTACGCACCACCATGAAGCCGTGCGAAAAACCGAGCCAAACAGGCCAACTGAACTGACAGGGCGAACCCCTCTACGGGTAATCGTCCAAACCATGTAACAATGCTCGCTAAGTAGAGCTAAGCCCAATTGTGGCTAGGGGGCAGGCAAGTGAGAGTCAGTCCGCGCGGGTGCACATCTGCAGGGATGCCTGTATATATGTGACATGAAGGGACCCCCAGAGTCAGAGCGCAGCGCCGGCCCGGGGAGTGTAGGATCCCCCCCCACCCCCCACCACGCCACCCACAAAGGCAGATGAGCCCTAGCTCGGGCAGCCGCCCTATCTCAGGGGGGCGGAAGTTCAGCCACCACCGCAGCCCACCTGGTCCATCAGTCCCCGGTAGTCCAGCAGCAGGCGTGCTCCCATCCGCAGCTCATGCCTCCGCCCACTGCACAGTCAGGAGCCACAAAGTGTCCGTCGGAGGGCTGCAGGACCCATACCCAAGGAGCACCTCCAGCCGCGACCCCAGGTCCCTCAAAGTTTCGTTCATATTACATCACTTGGTCCGATGTCTGCGGAGTGACCAGCGGCAACAGCTGGTCGTCAGAGATCACAGTTGATGGGGAGGATGAGCCGCTGGACAACACTTCACCCCGCTCTTGGGCAGCGTCTCCACTCCCGCCGTCCGGCGACCCGAGAGTGGCCACCGCCGCCAGCGCATCCTGGCGCTCCAGTCTGCTCTTCTCCGGGCTGGGGGCCAGCCCCCGCCCCTCAGCGTGCCACCGCCTCCTTCCCTGCCTTTGGCGAGATCTCCTGCCGCGCGGTGTGGCAGCCTCCTGACTCCGTGGCCGCCGGCCATCACTGCGCCCCGTGTCCTCCAGCCAATCCCAGACCTCAGATGGCGTGTCGAAGATGCGGACACCATCCGTGGTGGCCACCCGCAGGCGGGAGGGGAACAAAAGAGCATATGACATTCCTAGTTCTCGCAGGCGACGCTTCACCGCCAGGTAGTTGCTGCGGCGTCTCTGCACCAGGGCAGTGTAGTCCGGGAAGAAATGCACCTGTCCACCGCCAACAGTGATGTCGCCCATCCCCCGGGTCTCGCGGAGCACCACGTCCCTGTCCCGATAGTTGAGGAGTTTGAAGAGGAAGGGCTGCGGTCGGGACCCCGGGGCGGGCCTCTGCGTGGGGACCCTGTGGGCACGTTCCACCACGAAGTGCGGGGAGAGTTTCTCCGATCCGATCAGGTTGCGTAGCCACACTTCTACATACTGCTCCGGCTGTCTCCCCTCCTCGCCCTCCGGCAGGCCCACCACGCGCACGTTGTTGCGCCGAGAGCGCCCTTCTGCATCCTCCGCGCGGTCCTCCAATGCATGGACGTGGTCAATGAGATCCTGGAGGGCGGCTGTATGAGTAGACACAACTGGTCGCACCTCCTGGAGAGTTTTCTCCTGCTGCTCTACCTTGTCCGCCAACTTGCGGTGGTCCGCGTGGAGCAGCGTGAAGTCGACCGTGACCTTGTCGATGCGGGCTTCCAACGACGACCTAGTCTGTTCAAGCGAGGAGCCGATCCGCTTCACTGCCGCCAGTACCGAGTCCAGCTTGGCGGCCAGCAGAGCAGTGGGCGGGGCCGCTTCAGGGTCTCCAGGCGCCGGGGCAGGACCCAGTCCCGTCACCGGGGCCCGGCCGTCTTTCTGGGCATTGCGCAGCCGGCCCATAACCAACTGTTGTGCAGTGGGCATCCGCCCGTAGTCCAGTCCGCCGGTAGATGGGCCCGGTCTAGCCGCAGCAGGCCCCTCCTCTTCAGAGCCAGCCGCTGTGTCAGGGCCCCACCGCACTCCAGGCGGCCCCCCGTCCCGGCTCAGCGGTCACCGTCACAGTCTAGGTGCCACAACGTAGGGAGCCAGAAAGTGCCCGCCGTCGGTGGGCGTCTCGCAGCGCGCCAAGCGTCGGGCGTCGTGATCCCTCGCCTTCCACCTCCTCAAGGGCCGAGGCTCCCAAGTTGCAGGTTCCACCGGGGTCGTGCCGCCTCCTCCGTCCGCTGTCTCCGCTCCGGGGCAGCCACGCGATCGCCGCTGCAGGGGGGCGCGCCCCCTCCGCCGCCTCCTCCGGGCTGCCGGGCCCCGGCGGGTCCCGGATCACAGGGCCCACCCCCGTTAAGGCTCCGGACGTGTCCCGTCCAAGCGGCGGCCAGGCAAGAGGCCCCCCACCCGGGGGATCAGCTGCCTCCTGCGTCCGCGCCTCCGGCCACTGACCTGCCGAGCGTCGCCGCTCCGCCGCTGGTGCTCCCGGTGCGGACCTCCGATATGCCCTCAGTGTGCTCCCGAGATCCAAGCTCCGCCGCGCCACCAGGCCGCCACAACCAGCGCTCCAACGGTCACGGCCCAGGGGTCACGTGGCAAGCCGCGGCGCACAGTAGCGTGTGCGGCCGGCCGCAGGGCTCCAGCTCTCCTCACCAGCCGCCGGTCTCACTCCTCAGGCGATCCCGAGCCGCCGCCCAGCAACTTCGCGCTCCGCTCAGCAGACCGCTGCAGCGAGGGGTGGGCGAGCCGTCTCCGCCATCATTTTCGGCCGCTATGGGGGTCCCTGACAGGATATTTTACAGGATGCAGGCACCGATGCGCCGGAGCTCCTCTAGCTTGCGGCCATCTTGTTTGCGCGCCAAGCCACGCCCCGACATTTTTTACCATTGATGGATGATTTTAACGATTGAGTTGTGTATTTTAGGATATTATATGTATTTATATATTTACATATTTATGTGATTATTTAACTACATATTTATGTCTATGTTTACAACCATGGGAATCAATTGTATAATGAATCTATCAATCCCTCCATACATACTTGCTTATTTGCACATGCCAATACTTGCACCCAATGGCCATACCTATATGGATATGTTCCAAAAGTAAAGTCAAAGACATTATGTCGCTATAAATGGAGAATATGGGTATAGGATAAGGAAACTTCAAGATACATAATTATATTGATTTTATGATCACTTACACTTTGGAAGAATTTTTAGGTCTACTATTATGCCACAATTCTTGGGTATTTTAGTTTCTTTATATGGTACACATTATAATTCAATGTTGTTTAGATTGGTCGGATAAAGAAAAAGCAATATGTATGCTTGATCATTGTTTTCTTTGCATTTATGCTAACAATGTACGATCAAGATCAAATGATATAACCACAATGACCAATGCATGTCAAATCATGAAATTCTATAACAAGCGTGTTTAAGGAATTTTGTAAAAATGCATTTAAGAATATAATAACAAATAACAGTGACAATGACTCAATGCATAAAATACTGCACGAAAGAATTTTTTTCCAAGTCCATTGGCAAACCTGACTGCACTAGCACTTTAAATTCAACAATGTGAATCCCAAACGCGGTCATGTGATCAAGGCAGGCGACTGCCGAAACGCGTTATGGCATGATATGTTGAGGCGGTGATTAAACAATAATTGCACTCACTTTGAGTCCACTCTTGTTTGTTGGCAGCAAGGCGACGCAGAAGGAAAGCGAGCAGTTGAATATATATATATATATATTTTTATTTTTTAAGTTACCAACTCCATCTAGGGAATTCTGTTTTTCCTTTTAATAATAATGAAAACATGTGTTTATATAATGTTGAAGGTAAGGCTTTTAAATGAATTTAGAAAAAAATTATATTTGCATATTTATTCATTTTATAGGAAATTATTAATACAATCTTTTTGTCTTCATTACAGATAAAAAAAAAATTATTAAAAAAGGGGGAAAAAAAGGTTCTTGTAAATTTGATGAATTTATGTGTAATATGCACACTGTGTTATATATTTGTATTGTGACGTAAAGAAAGATAGAGTGGTTTGCACTTTGATAAAGGCTTTTGCTGAAACGCTTCAGTGCGTTTGGTTAAGAAAATAAGACCAGTAAATCGTCAAAAAATAAAAATAAAACAAAAGAGAGGAAGTTAAAGATATTCAATTTCAATGTTGTTGCCATTGAAATAACTCAACATATTGTTGGGTTTTAAATGTTGAAAAGCTGGCACAGAGGAGTGGGCTAGTGTGTAGATATTTTAGTAATCCACTGCCCAATTCTGCATGGAACCCGACAATTACATTTACATTTTGCATCAGGTGGTGCTGCAGGTAGCAGCTGATACCATTCGGGCAGTGTCGGAGCTGCGGTCTGCAGTATCAGATATCCAAACAAGCATTGAAAATGCAATAGGTCTCGCCTTTGATTAAGTTAAAGCCATTTGCTTTGCTAATGGTACTGTATAGCAAAGCAAATGGTTTTAACTTAATCAAAGGCGAGACCTATATGCTGCCACAGCCAGGGGCCCCAGGGCAGACCCTGCCACAGTCAGGAGTCCAGGGCCAGACCCTGCCACACCCAGGGGCCGAGGGCCAGACGCTGCCACAGCCAGGGGCCGAGGGCCAGACGCTGCCTCAGCCAGGGGCCGAGGGCCAGACGCTGCCACAGCCAGGGTCCCAAGGGCCAGACGCTGCCACAGCCAGGGTCCCCAGGGCCAGACCCTGCCACACCCAGGGGCCGAGGGCCAGACGCTGCCACAGCCAGGGGCCGAGGGCCAGATGCTGCCACAGCCAGGGGCCGAGGGCCAGACGCTGCCACAGCCAGGGTCCCCAGGGCCAGACGCTGCCACAGCCAGGGTCCCCAGGGCCAGACCCTGCCACACCCAGGGTCCCCAGGGCCAGACCCTGCCACAGCCAGGGTCCCCAGGGCCAGACCCTGCCACAGTCAGGAGTCCAGGGCCAGACCCTGCCACAACCAGGGGCATGATGCTGCCACAGCCAGGGGCCAGGAGTTCAGAGCTCAGTTCAGCTTAAGCCAGAGATGCAGGTTTGCCTGCTTTACTCTATTCTTAATATTTTTCATGAATATGTAATTGGTACATGTAACATAGGTAGCTCTCATCCTGAGTAACCGTAGGAGCTTTACAGACTGTCCCAGCTACCCTGTTACTCTGAACTTCTCATGTAACGCTCTCTGCTCTATTGTAAAGCGCTCTGACACCTCTCTGGGTGATGTCGGCGCTATAAAAACATTCTTGGGCTCTGCACTCCCCCTCCTCCCACCCCCTTCAGGGTCCCACCTCCGGCCCAGTCTCTACCCCAACTTGTGGTCGACAAGAGAGGGGTTTTATCCTTTGCAAGCAAACAGAACAGACAGAACCGGCTGTGCAAGCAAAGGGGCGCAGATTAAACAATCCGGGGGGGGGGGGGGGGGGGGAGGGTGGGGGAGTAGAGGAGCGAGGGGTAAGGAGGGGAGGGAGGGGATGACAGGGAGAGTTGGGGGGGTCACTCAGTGCGACAAAATGGAGAGGACAGCAGGACACTGCTCTACCCCAGGGCAGCACCGGCCTTTCTAGGAATACCTTGGGCTTACTTGGGAGAGGGGGCTGGAGGTGTGTGGGGGGGTGGGGGGAGTCACCCACGCTCTCCCCGTAGAAAAAAAATAGAAGAAAACGATGCCGTTGAGTAGTCATCGCGTCCTGTACTATCACTCAGGCTCTCAAGCAGGTCTTTAAGTGGGATGAAAAAACTGGAGGAGTCTCTCAAGGGGCGTGGCGAATGTAATTAAGGGCGTGGCTAGAAACCTGTGCTTCGCCGTAGTGTGCTGCCCCACTGGTATTTTGCTGCTTCTGTCATTGCTCCAGATAAATAATACAACAAGTAATAACATTACACCCACAAAACAGGACTATTGGCTTTGTCAATGGTTGTTAGTTGCATAGAATAAATAAGTAACAACTAAGCCTTCGTTATTCATACCAATGCTTCAATTCTGAAATAATGAGACCATAAAACAACTATAACCAGTCTCTTCGAAGTTACCTCAAAGGCAGTAAAGGAAGGCACTGCTGCAAAAATAAGATTTTATTTTACCCGGATGGTGAGCGCCAAATTGAGAGCCCAATAGGGACCCATCTCAGCGCCTGCTTTTTAAGACTGCCGGTGCCGACCGGCAGGACCCGGCCCACTTAAAGTCCTTCTTTCAAATAGAAAAGAATGAAATCCCGGCGCCTCAGGCTGTGAATAAATGTGTGATCTGTGGCAGCAGAGACAGCAGGTCTCTGAGCCTTAACGCTGATCACCTATTTTCCCATTGATAATAAGTCTTTCGTTGTGAAGTTTTTAATATTTCATGGTCTGGCCATAATTGCAGTATTACATATATTCTTAATAAATGCGAATGCGCACAGTCTAATATGGTTTTGATTATCAATGTTAAGCGTTGGGAGGGGCAACGAGTCAAGATGACCCCTCCCTCCCCCCCAGTGGCAATAAGTGGAATATTATACTCTGTGCGTCTGAATACCTGGGGCATTTTTACAAACCAGTCAGCGATGCTGGGCAGCACGTGAAGCTGCTTTTATTTTTTTTACATCACCATGAAATCTGCATTTGTTTCTTGTTGTAAACGGCTTCTGGGCTGTGTCCAAAAGAGCCACCCCGACGCGACATCTCTCCCTGCACACCCGGCCTCGGCTCCTGCGGGGTCTCTTCGGGTCTGCCCTGTATAATAGAAGGGGTTGAACCCCGGTCGGGGTGCGAGGGGTTTGGAGGCCTCAGGCCGCTCACCTGGGAGCGGGGGACACTTTATTTATTTCTCACCTAGGCTTGTCGTCAGGGACAGTAAACCGAATATAACCCTTGCGCTACAGAATTAAATGTGTGGATAAATGTGTTATTAGCGTCGGTGCTGTGTTATTGGGGACGTTGTTTCCACACTCCCGTCTCCCTTGCTCACCTCCTACCAGGTATTGTGTATAATCAACACTTTCACGTATTAATAGGATGGATTCTATGTTATCGCCCTAGATGAAGAGCGCGTGCGCATCACATGCCACTAGAATTCATGGTCTCTGTTAGGAGCCAATTTGATATAATTTAGGAATTGGCCCACAGTGCACAGGGCCCCTGACGGGCTCCACCCCCGTCTGGGATGGCACAGCCCTTCATCCTTCCGAGATCAGTAACTTGCATGAAAGCAACGCCTGCTATTTACAGCGGTTAGAAACGGGAGACGTGTGCCAAGAAGAGCTGTACAAACAGCTCGTTTGGTTTCCTTTTGAGATCTCGGCTAGCGAAGGCTGTGCTTGCGCAGTCTCGCTCGCAAGATTTAATGTTTTCAGGAGTGGGGCTTTAACCCGCCCCTTTTTTGCCCTCTTCTCCATTGGCTGGCCTCTTAAATGCTGGTCAGCCATTGGAGAAGAGCTTTGTCACTCCAAACAAGCCCCGGCTTTTTCGGATTTGTGGGCATGTTTTTTCGATTCTTTCGCTTTTTTTAAGCCCCGCCCCTTTCCGCCCATTTTATACGTGGTGGGCGTGTTTTTGTTTTTTTTAGCGTCGGAACATTCGTCCAGGCGTTTCAAGTCCAGTGAGTAAAAGCTCGCACAGGTAGTGGGCAGGGTTTCGCTCCTGATTTCAGCCCCAGCTCGCAGCTCTGCGCAGCCTCACCTCCCCCTGTTGCCCAATGGGTAGCCTGAGTTTTTTTTCAAGCCTGCCGTGTTTGCCTCTTGCAGGTCGCTGGAGCCGTCGTGCGTGTGTGGGCTGGTTACTGACGGAGGCGGGCTCTAGCCAAGTTTTTCAAGCTCAGCTTTCAGCAGCGGCGGCGCACACGGAGCTCGCTTCTCCCTGTCTCGGACTGGCCCTGTGACTTGGGTTTACCCACCAGGACCGTCCGGAGGGAAGGCAGCGAGGACTCGCACAGCACGGCTGGAGCCAAGGACATGGGGGCGACACGGGGCTGGCTGATCCCCGCTTTAAACACACTGTGCATGGTGGGGCTGGCGGCAGCCGCCTAGGAGCTGCTCCCACGCCTCAGCTTCCGGTACGGTAAGCCGGCTGCTCTCTACCAGTGTTTCTATAGTGAGTAAAAGCGTTAAGGTAACAATGTTGTTCCTGCTTGCATTTAACACAGAGCAGAGGAGATAACGTTTTATCAGCTCACCCCGGCGGATTCCCTTTCAGTAACGGAGAGATGGTGTGATTTGGGGCAAACAGCAGTCTTCGTGGTCTTAAAAAAAAGTTACCCAAAAAATGTCAGGACTTGTTTCAACTAGTGGTCAGAGGGGTCGTGAGTACAAATGCACAGCGCGTTGCTGTTGAGAGGGAAGGCACAGTGCCGCCAATTACATGCGAGCTGCACGTGAGATGCGGGGACGGTGGAGCGAGCAACACCCTTCTCTGTGACTATGTTCTGGGGGTGGTGCAGCGTCGCATTTCTTTATCTGCCCTGTGATACATAAGTAAGCGGCTGTGAGCATTGCCAGAAGTGTGCACTGTGCTGTGGTAAACTTGCAGTGTTAAACATAGGAGTCCGTTTTCAGGAGGATTACTGCCCTGTAATGCACCATGCGGGTAAGGTCGCGGCTCGCTTCAGTCAACTCGAGACTGGCTGACGCCTCTCAGCACCACATCATCTGGGTCAGCCTGGTGGGAAAAACAAATTCAGGATTCATTTCTACAGTGGCAACACGTGGATCCAGGGGTGGTACGTGCCTGTTCTTTCACGGCAAGGCGCCTGCCCGACTATCTCTGCTTTCTGAACATCGGCTGGCCGCAAGCAGTCACTGTGGCGGCAGCTTTGCTCTTTAGACAATTGTGGCAGGCCTCTTTGTCTAGGCGCAAGACTACCCCTTTGACAGTCTGTGCTACTTTTCCCAATGTTTGTCTCAAAGCCCTAAATTGAGATAGTATTGGGCATGCCTGATTTTTATGGTTAAAAAGACAACCCTATTTGGAAGAATGCATTCTGCTCTTAGGTTAGTGATTTGATTCCTGTGCGCCTATAATGTACACTGCAGCAGTAATTATCACCTGCGTGCACACATGCGATTTTGGAGAGTCTGAAGAGGGGCATCGGGTAGCAGGAAGACAGAGAAACATATCTGCCTTTCCGATCTGCTTTGCAGTAAAAAAGACCACTTTTCACCATGGTTTTGCCTGTTGGCCGCTCTTTCCTCTTGGAGCAAGTGGTGTGATCCTGGGCAAATACTTAATTTCAATGGGCCTACTTCTATTCAATATTACATATGAGAGCCCATTCAAACTTGTGAGTTATGGATTGTGCGCTGTGCAAACATTTCTAATAAACTGAACTACAGTGAAGTGCATTTGGCAGACCCGATGTGTGTTGCAGTTTAGGACCACTGCTGGCAGCTGTTACATTTCCTTGGTTCTAAATTAAAGGCCAGTTCAAGAGCTCAGCAAGCTTGTGAAGGAGAGTTGTGTTGGCAGGATGTTGTTTTCCCTGCAGTCTGCCTGCGTATCGAGGTCTGCCAGCCCTAACCTACTCAGGTGCTTGACTAGTTATTTACATCGAGGGACCCTGGCCGACGGTCCTAGAGGAGAGAGGCATGCAGCCACCTACAACCTGCTACTTATCTCTCAGCATTGTGTGAAGCTCACTTGCCCACCCTGACCAACAACCTGGCAGAAGAAAAGACGCTTGCTGGGCTTCTGGTGGCACAAGAGGTGAAAGTCCAGCATAGCACAGAAGGTGAGTGCTGTATAATCATGGGGGAATAATCATGTCTTTCAGAGTGTGTTTGTGGGTGTAAAAGACATCACATGGCTTTTGAGAACAAAATTTTCTACAACTCTTCTGGTCTTTGTTCTTCAGGTAAATATATATACAACCGTGATATACTTTAATTTAAAGATGCTCATACATAATGCAAGTTAAATTGATGGGAAAATGAATTAATTTTTTCTTATACCTTATAAAACTTCAACTGATTAATACAATCACTGAAGGTTGTGTGTGTAACTAAAGAGAGACAGATTTGTGCCCTGTTTTGTGCTTTGGGAATTACTGATTTCTTTATTCATAGTGTCATGAGGTCCTAACCAGCAAATAAGGCACTTTGTGAAAATGCAATAGTCGTCTTAAAAAGCAGCTGTACTTTAGTGATCTTCCATTTCAAGGCCGGGCGCTGACTTTGGGTGGAGACATTATGTTTGCAAGTAAATTAAGGTTTTAAAAGCGCTTGCTGCCTCCTTCCTGGCCTCCAGCAATTTTCGGCAACAATAAAAATGTCATGATGACTCTGGTGTTTAATGTTCTTCCTAGAGAGAGATCGGAGTTTTGTGTAGTGGAAGTTTTGACTCCTGGAAAGGTAGCACATAGGGTTAATGTGCCTGCAGCAAAGAACATGTACCATGCAGATCACAAAGTGCACATAATGTAAATAGGTCAGTGGGCTACTGCGTGCGTGTGTGTGTGTAGGTGGCTCTATTTGTGTGTGGGTTGCTCTATGTGAGTGGCTCTGTGGGTGGCTCTGCGTGTGGGTGGCTTTGTGTGTGTGGGTGCAAATGCAATAGGTCTCGCATTTGAGAGTGATTAAGCTATTGACATTGTAAATAACAATGCCGTTTCTTTAAATGTTTTAAAAACAAAAACAAACAAAAATAATGTCATGAGCAATGCCAATAGCTCTAACTTTAACAATGCCGAGACCATTGCATTGTAAATGCTTGTTGTATTTCCATTCGTCTTATAAGGCTTGTTTCAGATTCATCGACTAAATAACGACTATCGATACCAATTAAACTGAAACTAAGCACGGTTTCGGCAGCAGAAAGCGGTGGTTGGAAGGAACACAATCATATGTCATCTTTCTTCTGATTTCCATGTTGTGACATGTTCTCAGCCCGGGACACATCGCCTCCACAGGGAAGCTTTTAAAAACAAGCATTGATCTCTTGTCTTTATGGGGCCATGTGTTTAAACACATGGCCCCATAAAGATAAGAAAGTGCTTCACGACAGCTGTGAAGCAAGCAAGCCAGTCTGGCTCGGAGACAAAGGGCGTGAACAGAAAACCCTCATTTCCAATGGCAGGCCACCATTTAGCATAAACTGTTACGCCAGCCAATGGAAATGAGGGGTGGGGCTCAAAGCCCTCTTCTCAAAATCCTCTTACAAAATCTCTTGCGGAGGCGGAGCAGGGCTCTGCCCTGCAACGCATGCGAGACCTAAAAACAACAAGCAGTGTTGTGAGGGTGCAGTGCCATAGGCTGTCACTAGGTCTTCATTGGGACCTCTTTTGGCCACAAATGGAACTGCACCCTGCAACATAACTAGGGGAAGGATATGGCGCAGTGTTGAGAGCTGCCGATTGGGGAGCTGGGGAATCAGTCTGGTGCAGCCTGATTTTTAACTCCGAAGTTACTTTGGCGAAAGGTTTTGTTCCATAATGCTCTGCACGTCCAAAAGTTCTATTGAGCTCTTCCAATTGGATTCCCATTGGAGCTTGCAATCCTGAATGCCTAGCCAAATCAGTTCTTTAAGGGATCCTTTAGGGACCAGCTTAAGTTTGATGTAGTATCCTAGGAATTAAGCTTTTGACATAACTGATTGTTTTTATAGGCCAAATTCCAGTCGTATTTGGGACAACGGAGTGGCATCAGGAAGATGGAAAAGGCACCTGTAGCATTGTGTTTGAGCTTTGCCTAGCCAAGTTGCAATATGATCTTTATATATTTGTGAGCCATAGGTTAGGTGAACAATAGGTTAAGGTTGGCATAAACTTTGCATCAATTAATTTGCAAACGCCTGAGAGATTTGGGCCACGCATCTTTGCTGCCAATTTTTGTAAACCTCATGATCATGGACAAAGAAATTTCTGATTGAAATAGATGCCCAGGTAATGTAAATTAGATAATTGATCAAAATGTACATCATTCAAGACAAATTTAAATTTATTGGAAGTCTTGGGAATTCTGACTCCACAGACCATGATTTTAGTTTTTGGAATGGTTAACAGATAATTTGTTTCTCTTACAGTACGCAGAGAGAGTGCTTCCAAGGAATGTTGGCGCCCCACTGGAGTGTGGTCAAATAGTAGCTTATCATCTTCTTACTGAAGGCAGTGTAAGGGTGAGCCTGAGAATTTGTGGGGGGTGGGAGCGCACAGGCTACAGCTAGTGCGTAGTTTATAGCAGTCAAGTAAAAATGAAATAGGAGTTGGGCTAAAAATGCATCCTTGTCTTCCACCAGTGTTGGTCCAGGGCGGTGAGGCCTAGCAAAGCAGGCTGCCTAATCACCTACAATGAAAATAGTAATCGGGAAAATATGTGCACATCTGCAAAATGATGGATGCTGATATAAGGTGTAATGTTTACACCATCGAGCCAACGGTGACAGAGGATTCATCCGATCTAAAGCTCCTGTTTTGCTGTCTCACTACAGACAGCTCTAGCAGTCTATTAAGAGACATCATTACATACATTACTCCAGAAAACCAATCCCTGTTCAATACTAGATGATTTTCATGTCACAATCTCAGTTGCCTTGCTCCTATTTGGTGCTTCACTTCATATTTTTGACATGTGCAAAGGAGCTTTTTAATCCTTCGCCTTTGGTAGATTTATCATTTTTCTTGCTCCCAATGCTACATTGCAACCAGAGCAAAGTTTAAAAAACAGTATGCTCCTTTACAGCGCCACCTAGTAGTCACTACAATAAAAATGAGCAGAAATGTCAAAGATACATCATTAATCTGGACAGACACACATTGAGTACTAAACAAGCATTTGCAATGCCAACTGTTCCTGCGTGTATGCATGTGAGACTCGTTGGCACTGCCAATGCTTATCAGATGTTGTGCTTTGCTGCAAAGACCGGAAACAACCAGAAACAACTGTTCCCATAAGGAACAGGGTCATGGCTGATTTGCATATGGCTGGGTCTAACTGGGGTGGCGAAGTGAGCTAAAGAACGATAATGGATTCAACCCAGATCTGTGACAGGGGTGAGAGTTGGAAAAGTTTCAGTACACCATACATTATCTCCTTGTGTTTGCAATGCATGCTGAAGGAACATGCAACGAGTTTAGTTATGCTACCGGGCATGCTGAGTAATTAGGATATGCGTGTAGGGATATGTGAGTGGCTTTGTGGGTGATGCAGCTTATTTTGAGTATTAAGAGTTAATGAGTAAAGGTATGGCTTCAGGTTTATGGTGTGATGTCATTACAGCAACGCAAAAGACACAATTGTTGGACGGAATGCAGAACAAATCAAAACATTCACCCCCAGTCAAGAGATATGGGTTAAATCCATCATTCTTTTGCTCACCATGCCAACCCAGGTTAGACCTGGCCATTTGCAAATCACTCTTGATCCTACGCCTCAAGGGAACAGTCCAGCTCGAACTGCCAAACCAGGTCCTCCCTGGAACGGAAACAAGAATCCCAGGGCCGGTTTCGGGATTTCACCCCTCATCAGCCAGGCTAACTTGAAGCCAGTGGAAAAGTGAGCAAGAGACCCACGTCTGGGCATACCCTGCCACCTTTGTGGGTTCATAGCAAACACAAGGAGATGATGGACAAAGCTCTGAAACTTTTCAGACAATTACCCTCAGTCACAGATCTGTTTAATCCATCATCATTCTATAGCTCACTTCACCACTCCAGTTGTGTTTGCTTTGTTCGCCTTAAGTTTGCAGGGTAAGCCCAGACGAGGGTCCCTTGCTCATATGCCACTGGATTCAAGCTAGCCTGGCAGATGGGGGGGGGGGGGAGGGGGGGATATCCGAAACTGGTCCTAGTGTGCTTCTATTTGGTCCAGGGAAGACCTGGCCTGGCAGTTCGGGCTGGGCAGTTCCCATGAGGCACAGGGTCAAGACTGATTAGCATATAGCTGGGTCTGAACTGGGGTGGTAAAGTGAGCTAAAGAACAATGATGGATTCAACCCAGATCTGTGACTGAGGTTGAGTGTCTGAAACGTTCCAGTGCTCCATCCATCATCTCTTTGTGTTTGCCTTCAGCATGCAATACCTGGGTTCAAAAACCTTGCTTTCCCAAAAACTCTCATTCTCTCTGGTGCAGCTGAAACTAACACTGGGGAATCTCTGCCCCCGGTGCCCTACTCATACCTGGACAACACCTAAAGACACCTATTTTCTCTTTCTTTTGTGGAAAAGATAACAAATCAATACTATTTGACAAGTGTATTTTCACTGGGTTAGTGGAAGTCTAACAGCAGTGTGTATAGCCTACAGTCAATATACTTTTACCATTGCCAGGTCGATAAAATGAGTGCCCGTAAGACATGATCATTAACCAATATATAAAAGCACACGTTAGCAATGAGACTTGTTAAATGCCACAACAGATTCCTCTTATCCTGTGATGGTCTTCCCAAGTAAAAAGAACAAATCCAGCAGCAGAGTTCCCCAAGGCTAATACAATTATTAAAACCAATGCAACTTCACTCCCTCATTACACTGCGGGGTCGGGGTACATGCAAGTCCAACAAATCCCCAGACACAAAATAAAAGGGTATAAGCTTCACTGAATTCATAGTCTGTTTTCATTTAAACTAAAAGCATGTGTAACAAACTTACATTTGAACTCCTTTATGACTAGCACATACAAAGTAGTAACACATCTGAGCTCACGCGGAGGGGAAAACCACACAGATTATGTAGATATTTTTACTTTGCACACTTACATCAGTTCTGAACACATTTGCATATAGGCAAACTAACTGATGTTCATAGTGGCTCCCGACAACTTGGATGCAAATTCTAAATTACCAGATCTGCTAGGAAGCCACCTATGTATGTACATACACACTACTCCATCTATCTTCCTTCTTGCACATATAGTCAGTGGTGCTGGAACAATTTTCAGAGTGGGGATGATGCCATCAATTCTGCATCACTGAAGTCATAGCAATTGTTAAATTTTTTTTTTTTTAAATCCAATTATCATACAAAGAAAAAGTGCAGCAAATGAGCCACGTCCATACTACAGGAGAAAGATATATATTGCATTTTGGACCACGCTCTAAAAATATATTACCAACACATGGCGCCTTTTAGATGTCAGGCGGACACAAACAGCCAGGGTAGCGGGCCAACCGCCGGCAATATGATGCAGACAGTCAGCGCGAGTTGGGAGAGGAAGACCGCTGGGAGCCTGCGGGGGCAGCAGTCGGAGCATAATCCCTACAATGAAGGTGGTGCCTGCAGAGGCTTGGGATTATAATGCCCGTTTCTTACAGTCTTTTTCTTTTTAATGGCGGTATGACTGCCATGGAATGAAGGTCAGGAAGTGACTATGGGAGTCCCCAACGGGGCCCCCCAACCCCAATAGGTCTCCGCTATGTGGCTTTGTGGTGCCCCTGCCACCCCAAACATCCATGCACTACGTGCCAGGCACCACATGGTTCCTGGCAGACTGTGCATGAATGTTTAAAAACATACCCGTTTCTATTGCTTCTTGTGCTGCTGCCTTTTTCCAGGCCATAGTACAAGCCACAATAGAACAAGCATTTACATTGCAATAGGGCTCGCATTTGAAAGAATTAGGGCTATTGGTGTTGTAAATGATAATGTCTTATCTATTTGTTTGCCTTTGAGATCTTCGAAGTGTTTAGCCATGCAGCATGTAATCAAAGGTTTCGCACACACCCTCAGATCGGGAGGTGCACTGCAGATGGAGCATTGCTTAACATACTGGAGCAGAAGCGGGAAGAACAGTAACTTAATTAGGCAATTCAATAAAACATCCAGAATTAAAATATATTTTTATATCGATCAGTTTCTGCAATTCTATATCAGCTGCAAGCGACTGGAATTTCAAAATATCAAGAATTCATGTTCTGTCTCTTTAGAATTTACTGTATTATTTTCTCTAATAAATACCAGTGGGAAACCGAAAAATAATTCAACAGAAAAAAAACGAATTGTAATCACAAAGCCACACGAATTTTAAGCATAAGAATTTAAAGCAGTGCTTTTGTGCAATATGTTACGAACATTTCAGTAAACCTAGTGAAACGGATTTGCGGATTATTTACAGGCTGAGCAAAGCGCATATCATTCAGATTATTCTCGTACCAAATATTTATGAGCTTTTTCAAGTTTCATTTGTGGTGTGTAGAGGTTACGTTCACACATGACCAATTTGCCACGAAAATAAAATAAACAATAGCAAATCCAATAGGTCTCACCTTTTTGACGTATGGACTTTGCCAACGTTTTTTGCCGATGCTAGAAATGCGTTTTCTATTATCAAAATCTCCTTACCATGAGAATATCTCCAAATCTCAGTCACGTAACATTCTTTTGCTAACAATTTGGTAACCCATTTTGTATGCTGACACACAAGAAAGCCTCTGCCACCTAGCCACGCAAGACGAGCAAGCAGCACAATGTGGAAGCACAGAAAACTAAAACAAAGAAGCACGGGAACACCACGACAGCAGCACAACTGACTGGCTGTTGTGTCGCCATGCACTGGTCTGGGGCACTTGTGCTGTGCAGCGAATTTGCATGCACTACACGAGCTTGGTGTCAACACCGGTCTTCTCTGGCCGCACCGCTCCCCTGGAGTAATGGGGTACTGCGTACACATTTTTACACTGGGCAACGCAACATCTACACACACCTGCCAGAATATCTGATGCCATGCTCATTATTATCAACCCCACCAATCTTACTCCTTTCTACTAAACACGTAAGAGAAATCAATTATCCCTATGTGTAAAAAAGAGAATTACGCCTCCTTGGAAAAATCAAAAAGCTGGCTGCTATCAACACATTGCCACTCTGTTTTTAAGCACACTGTTTTCTAAGCACACACGCTCTGGAAGAAAGAGACTCTTACCTTTGGAGGGTCTTTTTTGTTTCGTTTGCAAGGAGGAAAACATCCCCATTACTGCACCCATTTTGAAGTGGCACCTGTCTCACTTTTGCGTCCCCCAATGAAAAGGGGAAAGAAATCCATCTGGACCGTGGATTGCAAAAAACAGAAGAAAAAAGGGGAAAGGCACTGCAAGATCGGTGCTCAGTGTGCTGTATTATGCTGCATAATTTGCCTTTTCTTGCCGCATAAATCAATCGTACCACAAAATGTAGTCAGCCCCTGCCGCATAATTTTAGTGGCCCCCTCTATAAGTAACATGCTGCGGGATTACTGTACGGTCTCGTTCACATCAGTCACCTCTGCCACTGATCTGTGTAACCATTCGACCGCTTCTGGTCCAAGGTACTGCTTTATTATCATGTGCACAGCCTAGTCATTTGTTGCCAAACACATTTAATGGTATGTGCTTTATATTTGGCCCACGAAGTTACACGCCACTTGTGAAGTTGCACACATGGATACTACAACTATAGTCATCAGATTGGGGATCAAATAGACTGGCAGCTCAGAACAGTCAAGATTCCTTTTTTTTTTCTCCCCCCCAGCAAATATCCATTTACTGAGTTACTTTTGTACAAGTCAGTTTTTCCCCCGCAAAAGAACACCTTCATTTTGTAAAACATTTCTCAGCTTTTAGTGCATGCATCACGTCTCCCTCCCCAATCGCATATATAACCAGTAAGCTGTCAATGAGCACCCTCATAACGCAGCACAGTCTCCTTCAGAGTACCCTCTTATTTTCTGGTGTGTGATATAGCGCCTGCGCTCCTGCAGCGCAGGCAGGCGCTGTAACTCGGGTAGAGATGAACTTGCCAAGATCGATACCCACCGGGAGAGCTGGTAAGTGGCAGCTCCCAGCTTTAGATTCATTGATTGAACGGCGGTGCAGCAAATGACTTCCTAGCAGATGAAAACCAGCAAATCCGGGGCATAGTTTGTCGAGCTATTGTATTCCGGCCCGAAGCAGCGTCCGCAGCGCGTCCCCAACTCCTCACTGCCGAGCATTCTGCCTTGTGTACTGTTATTGAATAATCAATTGCAAAGCACTTATAAAGACATTCAGGGAGGCATTGACTAGAACATAGAGCGACAAAAATGGACATATTTTCCCTAATCAATGGAGAGGGAGATTGCACACAAAGTGCCAGAACGAGCTCTATTTGTAAAAAGCAAAAAAATAAAAAAAGAGAAGGCTGAAGCAAGCGGCAGGGAAAGCGATCGCTTTCACTTTCGCTTCAAAAACAAAGAAGCCCGCGAGTGGTGCACGCGCCACCTCGAGCCATATGGTTTCAATTATTGCGCCCGTGTCTGGGCACGATAATTAAAACCTTATGGCAGGAATGCGAGTAATAGACACCAATAGGCCATGGGCGGAGCAATGCGCCCGCCTTTGGCCTATTGTGTGCTATCTTTAAAAAAAACACGTAGGCAAAGGCCAATAGCAGGCCACAAAAGTAAAAACACACGCACGAGTGTGTACAATTCCAGGGTCCGTTTCGGAACCCCGGACAAAAGGACTCTCGCTGCGCGAGCAGTGCTCCGCACTGCATCGCTAGGCACGAGACCTAAAAAGGGATGTTATCGACAGCCCTGTTATGTTATGTTATGTACATTTATTACGCGCGCAGATACTCAAAGAGTGTCCCGGCACGGTCAAGGAAGAACCAAAAGAAAAGAGGGGATTAAGAGAAGAGATACGTTTTTAACCGTTTTTTAAAGACCTCCAGATCTTCAATAGAACGTAGTGATGGGGGGAGCGTGTTCCAAGCGCGGCCAGCAGCCACGACCTGAGAGGCGCCGCCTAACCGGTGCCGCTGAAAGACAGAAATCTTCATTAGCCTAAGTGCCGAGGACCTCAAAGAGCGACCCGGCACGTAGAACGAGAAGCGTTTCTGTAGGTAACCAGGACCTTGCCCATGCAGAGCACGATGGGCTATGGTGAGGGTTTTAAAGGCAACACGAGCCTTCACTGGAAGCCAATGGAGGGAACGACGATAGCCATGAACGTTCTGCCTAAGACCCAGCCCACCCAGCAAGCTAACAGCCCCATTCTGGGTCACTTGCAGCTTGTTAAGGGCATAGGCTGGAATCCCAGCATAGAGGGCATTAGCGTAGTCTAAACGGGACAGAATAAGCGCCCGAACCACCGATTCCCTGGCCGCTTGCGGAAGCAGCGGCAAAAATCTTCTCAGCACTCTGAGTAGGCCAAAACAGCAACCTGACAAACGTTTGACCTGACTAGAGAAGGAGAGATTACAATCGAAATAAACTCCCAGATTCTTCACGGTCTGGCTGCTAGAAGCCGGAGGTGGAAACTCGGGAGGCCAAATTAACTCTCTAAACCCTGAGGGGAAATTACCGAACATCAAAACCTCCGATTTGTCCTCATTGCATTTTAAATGAGCAGAAGCCATCCAAGCAAAAACCGAGGAGAGACATCTCTGCACAAGGGCCACCGAGGATCCCTGCTTATCCCAAGTGAACAGAAGTTGAGTGTCATCGGCATAAGCAATGACCTTAGGCCCCAACCCCTCCGCTAGGTAAACCAGAGGCGTGAGGTAGATATTAAACAGGAGGGGGCTAAGGGAGGAACCCTGGGGGACCCCCGTGCCAACCTGTCTTCGTGAAGAGGCCACCGGTGGTATCCAGACTTGCTGGAGCCGGCCATCCAAGAAGGATTTAATCCAGCCCCAGGCAAGGCCAGATACCCCAATCTCCGTCAGTCTATCAAGCAACAGAGAATGGGGGACAGTGTCAAAGGCTGCCGACAGGTCAAGCAGCACTAAGGCTGCCTTCCCGCCGGCGTCCAGACAGTCTCGGATAGATTCTGAGACCTCCACAAGAGCACCTTCCATGCTAAAGGAGGGAGGAAGCCAGATTGGGCAAGATGAAGAAGTCCCCCACTCTCGACAAACTCCGACAGCTGTTTATTCACTATTTTCTCACAAACCTTAGACAAGCCAGGAAGGAGAGAAATAGGTCTGTAGTTGCCTGGGGTGGAAGGGTCGAGGGAAGGTTTCTTCAATAAAGGAAGAATTTTAGCCTGCTTCCAACGGCTGGGAACCCTGGCTTCCTGCAAAGACAGGTTAATAATGTAATTAACCTCCACATTCACCGTCTCAGCCACCGCGGCCAAAAGTCTTGCCGGGCACGGATCGTCCGGAGAGCCGAATTTAAGACCTTGAAGGATTCTCAGGGAGCAGGACAAATCCACCGGGGAGAATTTAGACAAGGAGTGAATAGGGGGCAAAGCTACCGGACCAATAGCCGATGAGTCCAAAGAAACATAGGGCCCGTCCGCGCCGACCGGGCAGGGGAAGCAGCTTTGTATCTTAAGAATCTTGTCCCGAAAGAATGCAGAGAGCGTCTCACACCAATCCACAGAGGCCGGCAGGACGCTACTCTGCGCAACCATGGACGTAAAACTTTGAACAATAGCGAAGATCTCCTTGGCATTGTTCTGAGCCAGATCAATCCGGGTGGTAAAGAACGCTCTTTTAGCAGAGGAGATAGCTTTATAATACCTCTTCTGAGCCTGCCTGAGCTGCGCCTTAGCAGCCAGGCAGTAGTTGCTGAGGCGCCAAGAGAGCTCTAATTTCTTGCAGCCCTGCTTAAAATGGCGCAGATCCTCCGAGAACCACGGTTTAGAAGGTGATTCCCGTGACTGTCTAGCAGAGGTTGGTATGGCAATTGCCGCCATAGAGCACAGAATCCTCACGGCGGTCGTATTGTAATTGAGCTGTAAGGACCGCTGACTCCTTGTCAGACAGTCTCGAGCCCGAAACGATGGCAGCCAGACAATCAGAATGAGGCCCATGGTGTGGTAGCGCACTATAATTTACAGACAGCACATTTTCCATTGAAATCACCACAAAATGAATGGATAAAACTATATAATGCACAAATGGATATGTGAAGATAGAGTTTCAGCATATATTTATCTTTTGTGCATCACCAAAGAAAAAGTGTCTTGATTTTTTTTTTTTTTATTCTATTAAAACTTGTTTCCTTCACAAGTTAGATTTTCAAATGTTTCTCATTTGCTTTTCCTAACGGCTGATACATTTTAAAGTATGCATACAGTTCATTTACAGGAATTTAAATGTTGCTTGCGTTAGAGTAAAATTGACATCCTACACCTTCTCTTTCACATTATGTACCCCAGCTGGATTGTCATAGTTGGATCACCTTACAAAATACTCTCACTTTTCAATAAAAAAATAAAAATAAAACACAAATCTCCAAGTTCAAAAAAATAAGCAGGAATTGATCATAAGACGTAGATTGACATTTGATCTCTAGCTTTGAGCAAACAACAAATGTGACAAGATGAGAACAAAAGTGAAATGACTTCATTGCTCAAGCATCTTCTGAACTCCAGAATGGTTATTTTTGGGGTGCTTGAAGTACTCACAATAAAGAAGCAAGGGGGCATGACGCCAACAAGCATTACCGTCCTTTCTCACAAAAATATAAATAAATAAAAAATAAAAGAACAAGCATTTGTAATGCAATGGGTCTCGCATTTGCAAGAGTTATAGCGATTGGCGTTGTAAATGACAATGTGTTTTACCCGTGCTTGAGTTTTAATCTGATTATGGAACTTCACAAAACCTGTGAAGTTAACACGATAACTGACAAAGTGACATTTACATAGAATGTATATTGAATGCGTGAGAGTGCGCTTCATTCAGAATGCAGTTCCTGAAACCTCGGACCCCATAAACTATCATTTTAGAGGTTTTTTTGTATGTTTTTTTTAACTATAGAGGAAGAAATGGGCCAGCAATATATTGCAAACATGAATTAAATGTTCCATGTCGATAGTGAGGTTAATGTACAACACAGCATGTAAAGATGCAAAACCCCTACTGGCAGTTGTATGTTGCAGTTATTTTAAGGTAAAAATACCTGGAGAATTTGCATCTAGCTTTCATCTGCATTGTTTTTCCAGTTCCACTAACCTCAAGTGAGCAGGAGGCACTTACCTTGCGGCGGCTCTACGAGCCCTAGCCATCTGCTACAGGAAAGGTTCTGAGAGCAGAGGAAAAAAAAGAACTATATTTTTCTCCCGGTGTACCTCCTGGGGTTATGTGACCACCCCTCATTAGCAGAGCAGGCACTCCCTTGAGAAAATATATTTTCTTTCCTGCAATAACATGCTCACATGTTAACGTTTTGGTGCTTTCATTTACCAACCCAATGCATTGTGGTACTTGTATTGTTGATTTATTCCAACTAAATCAATTGGACAAACACAACTGAAAGTAATGAATAGTTAAAGGTAGGCATAGGACAGTAACCCAGAGCACTTGACATAAAACCTGAAAAGATTTTCCGGAACTACCTGCACCACCAGAGAGGAGGGGGACTCCAATCCCCAGAGGCACTCATGCCAGGAGGCGCTCCGTTGCCGCGTCATCCCCGCTGCGGCGAAGGCCCATAAATCACCACAGGGCCCCCGCAGCGCGGGACGCGCGAGGGCGCAGCCCGGGCCGAGGGCGGGCCCGTCCGTGCCCGTCAGGGGCTGGAAGAAGCTGGGCTGGGCCTACCCTCTAGGCTTGGCATCAGAGACAGTTGGTAGACTACGAGGTGATTACTGTACCCTAAAGGCTAAGGTAGGGAGGCGTTGAGCCTCGCATGTTCTTATAATCTGCAGATTTTGATATATATACTTATCTGTTGGGGAAGCTGCACACCAAAGCAGAAACGGTGTTACTAGTAACACTGAGGGTAAAATGAGTAAAAGAAAGATTCTTAAGGAAAAACAAGGGTCTGGACATGTGGAAACCCTGGATGCCTTTTTAACAAGGGCAGAATCTGTCCTGGCCCATGAAACTGAACTTACTGAGAGAAGGCTTTCTCTGGATACTCTGATCATGCAAAAACGCTCTTTTTTGGGTGCAGGGACTCTAGCCATCGACCGATTGACTTCTGGCCAATTAGTAGATGATTCAAATTCTGCCACAGCTCCAGCAGTGAATCCATCTTTACCCACTGCCGATATAGATGTGGAGTGCAACACAACTCAGGAAAAATTAGTGTCCAAACAAGTGGAAAATGACTATTCGGATGCAAAATCTAAAAAAAGAAAGGGAGGCGGCCCCTTAAGACAAAAAACACTAAAGCGGGTTTGTAAGGAGAATGATACCGGGTGTAAGAGATTGGACACAAGACTATCATCACAATCAAGGACTACTAGATCTACTAGACAAAATGAAATTACTAATCAACCAGTTATGGGGACTGATCACTCTTGTAACTTTGATTTAATGGAAAAATTAGAGACCACGTTGTCTGCATTATTTGACCCTATATTGTATAAACTGTGCAAAATAGAGGAAAAATTATCTACTCAAGGCCTCTCATCTCCTAACTCACCCCCCTCCGGACACGACCATGCTAACTAATGTACCTACTTCTAATTCCCAAATGGGCATATTCCCCTCTACGTTGCCTGATAGGCCAAATACAATTATTGATAGTGTGGGAACCCAGGCCCTACAACAAACAAAAGGGTTTCCTGCAGTTCTTCCTGGCTCTGCCCGCGACTCTACCAAAATGTTGAGAGCCAATGTACATAAAAATAACGGTAGGACACAGGTACAAGGTAACCATCAGAATACTGGCCACTCAACGCTTCATGATGAGTCACAAACACCTATTAGTTTGACAGTCCCTCGCCCATATATAATTCCATCTGTACTTACAACCTGCCCGGAGGGAGGCTCACAGTCATTGTGCTTAGGAACTAGAGCTTCCCAGTACCAAGATGAAAGTGGGAAGCCTAAGTCAAGATTGGATCTCCCCCCAGCTGCCTGTCCATATGTTATAGTTCTGGTTAATACCCCAGAACTGAAACCAAACATGATAGAAAGCACGGAGCAGCTTATAACTAAATCTAAGAATTGGCTATCTAAGTGCCTAGATGAAAATGTCAATGCCTTCCATAATATTATTATGGCTAGGAGAGTCTCTTGGGTGGGAAGAGCTCCCAAAAGTATTAAAGGAGATTGTATCATAGTGAACTTCGATAATCATCATATAGTGGATGAATTATTATCTGTTCTACCAAATATGCCATCATTTCATTCCGAAATCTTTGCTCTACCTTAGGGGGTTTTCTATAAACCCTATTTTACACCACAGTCATCTATTGTTAGTTCAAATGCTCCTTGGAGACCATCCCGTTTCCCATTTAACCAACATTTTCCCCCCATAGTCTCACCGTTTCCTTTAAGGAATAGATTTGCTGCTTTAGAAGGCCTGTTCGCTTGTGACGGACTGGATTCTCAGGTTATATTACCTAGTGGGGATGATGTGTTAGAGTTACAAAAACTGTCACCCTTGTGCACTTCTCCTCATATAATTGCTAGTGTGACATCAGCAAGCCACCAAGATAGCTTAATTTTGTCAAAGACTCTACAACCCTGAGAGAATCTCTCGGGATCTACAGCGGTTATGTCTTGGAATAACGCAGGTTATAAATCAAAATAGGTGTAATATCGATTGGCTATCTTTGTTGACACTGAACGACATAGTGTGTCTTCAAGAGACTTGGGAAATAGATCCAATATTCTTGAATGGGTACTGCACCTTTCATACTACTGCTGTACTGTCACCTGCTGGTCGGGCTGAGGGTGGTTTGTTGACGCTACTTTCCAATGCTTTTCCTTTTAAAGTAAAGTCGTTTTTTAATATGTCTCCCTATTACCATATTATTGTAATTGAATACTCTGTGGACTATTGTTCTTATTAACTTTCATAATAATACATTTGGAAGTAAACAAGCAGAGGTGCTGGCCCCGCTGGAAAAAGCCATTAATGATTTGCAAGACAAATGCACCAAACCCTGCAATATAATCTGGCTTGGGGATTTTAACATTCATCCAGGTGATAAGATAAATGTATTAGCTTGTGGAATACAGGATGATCATGGGGAGAGTGCCCCTCATTTTTGTCACTCAGATTATGTCAACAGCTTAAATAGATTATTAATAATAAATCTAATACTTTTAAACACTTTCGAACATTTAACTGATCAGTTAGAACCTACTTTTTTAAAAATAATTTTTCTTCCTCGACCCTTGACTATGTGTTGGTCTCTGATCCTACGAAAGGCCTTTTCTCTCATTTTAAGAGTGTGTTTTTCTCATTCAGTGACCACGCTGCAATAACCTTTTCTATGCAATCTGCAAAGAAAGTTGATTGTGCCTTTAAACTTCCTATAAATCCAGCAATTGCAAGAGAAAATGGGATTGTTTTAGAGTGGGGAAAAAGTAGACAGAGAGATTTTTGACCAACTTAGTGTCCAACTGTCTTGGAGAGATAATGCTTTGTGTAGATCCAGTTTTACATGACCGCATGATCTTGGATTTTGAGTTGATTTTAAATGATGTTAAAAATAATTTAACTCATGCTATCCGTAATGGCTGGCGCGAAAAATATAGTTGGTTTGATGAGGACCATGATAAAACATTAAAAAGTCTACATAAAGCGTTGAAGTCTAAGCCTCGAAATACAATATTAGTCAAAGGCTTGCGACAAGCTTATAAAAAAGCAAGAATCACGAGGCTTAAGATTTTAAAGGAAGAATGGTGGGAAAATCTGCAGAAGGCTGCAATATCAAAAAGCTCGCAAGCATTCTGGTCTTTGATCAACGCTCCGTTTCTAAAAGATGAGGAGGCTATGACCACAGACACCAACGTTGACCAGGAAGATTGGGTGACCCCCTTTGAAGGTTTTTTTTGGAGTGGGAGAAACAACAACTTTACAACCCATCTCCCAAAATTTAGAAAGCGCTGAGGTTGCTGCTAGTTTTACTCTTGCGGAAACTAAGCATGCTTTAAACCAATGTAAACGTGCAAAGGCTCCGGGACCGGATGGAGTCCCTATTGACTTGTTCTTAGATAACCAAGATCTTTGGGCTCCGCTTTTAACAAATGTTTTTAATAAAATTGCCCAAACAGCTGCACCGCCATCGTGGAAGACAAGTTTAATTGTCCCAATATACAAAAAGGGGGCTAGGTCGATTGCGAAAATTTACAGACCTATCTCTCTGATAGATTCTACTGCAAAGCTAATGGGCAGACTGATTTTAAATAGACTAGAGGATTGGGCCTTGGAAAAAAACATCATTATCCCATGCCAGTTTGGTTTTAGAAAAGGGAAAGGCACTGTGGATCAGTGTCTGAATCGGAGTCTAATTATAGCGAAATATATGGCTGCAAAAAAAGGTCATCTCCATTTAGCCTTCATGGATCTGTCCGCAGCCTTTGACTGCGTGGCACAGCCTAGGCTGTGGCAGATCATGGAGACAATGGGAATTGACTCGAATATTATCAATATCATCCGTGACCTGTACTCAGGTGCCTCAGCCTGTGTTCGCTATGGAAGGAATGGGGAGTGCACTAGATCTTTTAAAATTGCAAGAGGTGTGAGGCAGAGCTGTGTTCTTGTCCCCTTTTTATTTGCACTCTATACCAACGGTTTAGAATCTGCATCGTTAGATTCCACTCCGGATGTCCCTTATATTAATTCAGCACAGGTTCCAATTGTATTATATGCGGACGACGCTGTGCTTTTAGCTCGTACTAATAATGCATTGCGCCGCTTAGTCCTGGAATATACTAAATTTATAAATAATCTTGATATGAAAGTTAACTATTCAAAGTCTTTTATTCTAGTAGCAGGTACTAAGCACCGAAATCATCAGCAAATTATTACTGAAGGGGGAAAACTGGGAGCTGTTCATTCTTTTAACTACTTAGGGATAATGTTTGACCCCCACGCTAACTGGCAAAAGAGGATTGCTAATAGAGGGTCACAGATGGAAAAGAATATTGGGGAATTAACCAAATTTATTTTAAAAACTGGCATAGAACCTATAGATGTAAAAAAACAATGTATCAAGCTAAGACCATCTCTGCTGCCACCTATGGAGCAGCTGTTTGGAGAATGAGAGATTGTTCAAAACTACAGATTATTGAAGATAACTTCTTAAAAAGGGTCCTTTCTTTACCAAAGTCATGTGCCAACTGTAAGTGCCACATGGAATTGAGAGCACCCTATATTACAGATAAAGTGGCAGTGGCCCAGATTCTCATGTGGCACTCAGTATGGTGAATGGAGACCCTTGCCTTAACAAGAGAGATTATAAAGGATGTTTTGAAATTAGATGGGGTAGGTAATATCACTTGGTCAACTTATGTTGAAACCACATTGAAAGCAGTTGGGCTACATAGTCTTTTTTTGGATCCTACTACTTGTTGTTACATCTCTAAAAATGATCTAAAAGCGCAATTACTTTCTAGCAGACAGATAAGAGGGGAAATTAAAAACATCAATCTGTCGGCAGTAAAAACATACTTGACTTCTCCCAGTATAACGCAAATGGACAAAAATACAATATACCTTTCCTTCATCACTAATTTACAGCACAGGTACATTCTGGTGAGATTTCGATTGAACTATATTCCGCTTATGTTGGGCTTTCCCCGTAATGTTTATGTTGTCTCTGACCTCCCATTTTGTCCCTGTGATCAGCGATCTGTACGGAATGATATACATTTTTTGTTCTTCTGTAAATTTTACTCTGATGAAAGGAAACTATTTATTATTCCCATTATGCGTAAAATGAACTTCAAACAGTGTTGAGTAGCCCTTTATTACCTGCAACTACTACCTGACCCTTTCATCTGTTTCTCTTTGGCTTCCTTTTTGTTATAGCCTAAAAAAAAAAAAAGACGTACAATCTGCTAAAATGATATTCCGAACAATGAATCAATTGTAAATTGTATTGTGTAAATAACTATGAATTTAGATTTTAATGCAATAACTTACATTTTTTATACTTTATTGCAATGCTGTGAAATGTCTGTTTTTAACAGTAGTATACTTTTTATGCCTACATTGTGTTGGCGAAATAAAGTTACTCTGACTGACTGACATAAAACCGCCTCATAACATTAATTAGAATGGTGGCATAGAAAAGCAGACACACACTTGAGTTTTAATCTGATAATACGCATTCCCAAACCCTGCGAGCTTAACAGCACAACTGTAATAAAGTGACATTTACAAACTATGTATATCGAATGCGTGATAGCATGCTTCAGAATGCAGTTCCTGAAACCTCAGAACAAATGAACTATCATTAATGAGGTTTTTCCAATCAATGGAGGAAGGAATGCACCAGCAATACAATGGGAAGGTGAATGAAATGTTACATGTCAATAGTGAGATCAATGTACAAAACACTGCATGTAAAAGATGCAAGGTCGCATGGGGAGGTGGAGGAAGGTCTGAAAGTTACCTCAATATACCAGCTCGATGCTAGCCTCACGTAGCTCCTAGAGGACTTGCCCGCTCTCTGAGGAACTGACAGCTTCTATCCCCAAATATTTAACAAGCAAGCAGTGGGAAAGACCATCATTTGGGCTTTTGTATAGCGAACAGGAAGTCTCTATAACATGCAGCAGGTACCACACAAGCATCAAACACAGAAGAGGTATACCAGGGGTAGTGCAAGTTATGCAAACACAGATCAAACACTGCAAACGTTTCTCACGCACAGGACATATGTGGCATGGACAGTAGCATAGGCACGGCTGTTTGCCAAGCTCCCCTCGCACACAGATTAATTACAGTGTCGGCAGCAGAAGTAGGAGTGGCGAAAACAGAAGAGGTGCAGCCTGGGCATTAGATGTGCAAGCTTCTTTATAACAGGGCAGGAAAAACTCAGGCAACTTCCCAAACTCCCCCTACTCAAACGTACGACATGCACAAGCAGAGGTACGTGTCTTTCTAAGACTTAAACACATGCTTCTGCAACTCACAAAGATCATTTATTTTTGTTGTTGCTCCCTGAAAGCATGTAGGTTGTCTTTATGCAAGACAATAATTTGCAATGCAATAGGTTTCACATAAGCTGGGGATCCCAGTTGAAGACCGGCGTCAGCCCAATAGTTGAACTTCCCACAAGCGTGCTATATAAATAAAAGGTAAAAACGTAATACAACATAAAAGCAGCGTTGTGAGGAAAACTGCGGAGCATGCAACAGTGTTGTGGGAGGGGTGAGGAAGAGGCATGGGAGTGAAGGAACTGACCACAAGCAAATGAAGTGAAAGGAAGTTTCATTGCACAAGTAACAGAGAACGCAAGGAGCAAAGACGCAGCCCAATCAAAACAAAAATTGGCATAGCCAATAGGTCTCGCCTTTGGGACCTTATAAGTGTTTAGCCATGCAACAGTTGATGTTGTTGCACCAAGGATATTGTGCTGGATAACTAAACACTTATAAGGTCCCAAAGGCGAAACATATTGGCTATACCAATGCTAGTTTGTTTTGTTTTAAAAGTCACTATACTTGGTCTTCCTGGTCATTTCTTGCATTATATTTTCTTATATGCAATGTCCAGTTATTTATATAGCGTTTTGTGCAGCCATTTAGCCGATTTTTAAGCGCTTGAAACAGATTCACGGTGCAATAAATTCATTTGCCCAGAATCACACAATGCAGTTAAGAGGGGAAGCCAGGATTTGGAAGTACATTTTCGGAACGGAGAGTCAGAAATGTACTCATTGGTTGAGTCCCCTCCAGACAGTCCTCTAAACTTTTGGCTTCTCAAAATCAAGGAAAGGCGGTCCATTATTCCAAAAGCGTGACAAGGAAGGAAGTTAAACAAATGTTTCCCAGGTCATGGGTATCGCATTCTAAGGAGGGGAGGGGGCAGGGACCCGAGGATCTTGCGCTGTGTAAGCTTGTGCCTTCCTTTGGCCAGTTACTTTACTTTCATTTATTTACAGGGCACTCTTTAAAAACAATAACAGCAAAAAAGGCAATCGAAGTGAAAAAAATAAAAGGTGTGGGTTCTAGTGGCAGAGGAGGTAACATTCATTGAACACTGTTGCTCTGAGTTTAGTTGGCACTACCCTCAGACTGTCATTGGTATCATACCCGGAAGTGAACAACAATGTTATGTTTTGGCTGTTTGCTTTCACAGGTTTAATATTTCAGACACCCCTGCCTCCTGCAACATGTCACGCTTGTTACTAGAGTGTTTGTGTGTCTAGACATGTCCTCAAGTGTCTTTTTGTGGGTGGTCTGGGCGAACAGCTGGAAATAAATATTTTTCAACTCTAATGGAAGTGTCTTCTGTTGCATGAGAGCAGGCAGGGGTTTGCTTGACTGTGCAAAACATCTTTACACAACAAGTGCAGAAAGGAAGGTTGACGATGGAGTTTGGAGGTGCGCGTCTCCGAGGGGGCTCCGCTTTGCCAACTACACCCATAGGGATTGCACCTTTCATGTTTTCGTGAATGGAAACTATTTTCAGCGCCTGTATATGGCAATACTTTTTATATAGCACTATATTTGAGACAATGTTTAGTCTTTTTCTAAAGAGAATAATATTGAAATGATGTGTGTTGCCATTCGTTTCTACATTTTGGAAGAGATATGAATTACATGACCCGACTTTTCCAGGATCGTCACCGGGATGTGGAATTTCTATAGCCAGAAGCCTGGGACATATTGTTTGGGGTCAAGGGCAACAAGTTTTCATGTGTATTTTGTCCTTGGGACAAGTAGGCCCAACTCCCTCCAGCACAAACCCTTTGACTGCCAGTTTGCAGCACCATATTATGGATCAGGGAAGGGCATTGTCTGCAGCTAAGTTAATATTTGTGTCCATGTGTTAATGCTGTTTATACTTGTATTTATGGTTCATTAACCCCTTGTGTGCCCATGACGAGCTGGACTCGTCATGGGCCGCGGTTGCGCTGTGCCCATGACGAGTCCAGCTCGTCATGAACCCCGCCAGCTAATGTAACGGCCGGCAAAGGGCGGGGAAAGGGCGTGGCACACAAGGGGTTAATGAAAGCAAGGAGTGATGGTTCTTTGCTTTCAAAATAAAACGTTCACAAAAATATTCAAGTAGGAAAAATACTGTAAGATTTTATGTACCATATCTTTGCAGCATCATTTAGTAACGTGTTGATGGATGCTTGTATTTCCACAAAATATTCAAAATGGAAGGAATGAGTAACCAGTTTACTTTACTTTATAATTCTTTTTGATAGTTAAAAACGTCATAAAAGTACACATATCAACAAATTTAAAAAGAAATATTACATTACTATGAATTCCAGCATTTCATTAGTTAAGATATAAAAAACGATTAACACAATGCTCAACACAGGGCCCTTCAAGCACACACCCCTCTAGTGTTTCTTAACTTTACAGCAGTCTTAATAAAAAAATTCATAATGGGTCATGAGCTCTTTGCAAGAACAATAAAGCCATTTTAGCATGACGAAACTTATCTTTTTTTAAAATCTCAACGAGAAACTTTCGTCTAGGGTACTTAAAAAAAGGACACAGAAGAACAAAATGAAGGGTGTCCTGCGGAGACAAATTGTCGCAACCGCAGGCACCCTTTTGCTCAATGGACTGTGTAAAACCTGGCAGCTCTGCCAGTATGTGAGGTAAAAGATTGAGCCTAAAATGAGTCATTAAGAACCTATCCTGGGCATTATACATTACATAGAGATATGGCTTCATGCCCTCTGTGTTCTTAATATAGCTATAGGTGTGTACAGTGTGCTTTAACAACTCCTGTTTTATTCTTATTTAGGCGAGTTGAGCAGCCAACAGAGTTTTAATTTTCCGTTTATCAGACAATAAAATAGAACTGGGATCGGTGAAGAGATCCCTCTGATCAATACCCTCCAGGGTGGTCTTGACATAATTTAACCAAGGAATTTGTAATCCTTTATCCCTTGTCAGGCAATCCCTCAAGATTTGTCTTGTAAAATCTGTCTCGGGGTTAGCCCATATTTTTAGCCAGGCTATGATGGGTCTTATCTTGAGTTGATCCTCTAGAAAGGGTCTCCCTAATTCCTTATGAGCAATTACAGCTGGGGAACTCTGGGGGACCCTCAGGATCCTACGCATAAATTTGTTTTCCACCAGTTGCAGTTGCTCTACGTTGACATAACCCCAGACTTCTGAGCCATACGTGACTTTGGCCCAGCCAATTGAACCATAAAGGTTCATCACTTGTTCTGGGGACCATCGGCCCAACCTTCAGCCATATTTTAATATGGCCCCATTTGTGGAGATCAATTTTGTGCATTGATCCTCCACTAGGGATCTAAATTTGAGTGCCCCATCAAAAAGTAGCCCCAGGTAGGAAAAAGAGGGAGTTATCTCCAGTTGATGGTTCCCTATTTTATATGCAAAACTCTTACATGGTTTAGCACCTGCCAACATTACAAATGACTTATTCAGATTTACTGACAACCCCAGGGTATCCATGAATTTTACAAACCCATCTATCAGGCTTTGCAGGCCCCTTGGTGTACGGGCGAGCAGAACCACATCATCTGCGTATAATAGCACCGGAATTTGGCACAATCCTATTCTCGGGCAATCTGTCTTTAGGTTTAGCAGAGCCTGTTCTAAGTTGTTAATGTATAGCGAGAACAGGAAGGGGGCAAGAATGCACCCCTGCCTCACCCCACTCGTACAGGGGAACGATTTCGTGTTCCCTCCCCCCAAATTATAGCGAACTTTGGCTGTTGTGTCCCGATGTACCTCCCTAAGATTTTTAATCAGGCCCACATCGATACCCATATCGCTCATCAGACACCATAGCTTGTTCCTATTGACATTATCAAAGGCAGCTGCTAAGTTCATGAATCCCAGATACATGGCTTCATTACTGTCTTTAGTGTACTTTGCAACCAGCATATAAAGATTCAGACATTGGTCGCTCGTAGATCTTCCTGTTCTAAAGCCATATTGGATGTCTGTGATTATATGATTATCCTTTGTCCATTCCATCAGTCGCTGCAAAATTACCCTGCCCAGGATTTTGGCCGAAACATCTATTAGGGAAATTGGTCTAAAGCATTCCGGGTTATCCCGATTACCCTTCTTAAAAATGGGTATAATGACTGCTGTTGACCATGAACATGGTAGACCCGACTGGATAGCAGCATTAAACACTCTAGTAAGAATGGGGGACCAGAGGTCTACATTACTTAAATATAAATCTGGTGGTGTACCATCAGGGCCTGGAGCTTTGTTTCGTGCTAGGCCCTCTATCCCTTGTGTGATTTCCACTAGGGAGAACTCAATAATAGGTCCTTGTTGTTCTTCCCACCCTCTTTCCTAATCAACCTCCTGGTTATGATTATACAGACCCTGGAAATGCGAAACCCACTGTTCCGGAAGGATGTTTGTTCCCATCTCAGGGGTATGACTATCCTGGAAACATGGATTATTAACTATCCTCCAGAATTGACTCATGTCCCTTCTTTCTCCCGCCTCTCTTAGGTCTGCCCATGCTTCATTTTGAAGAGCAGTCTTCCTTTGTTTCAGGACCTGTTTATAAGTCCATCTGCAGTGGGCTATTCGCAAGTTATCCCTAGGTTTGATTTTTAGACTAGATTTTAAGTCTCTCAAGGCACGTGAACACTTAGTGTCGAACCATCTTGGTTGTATATTATTCCCCGGCTGAGCTTTGGTTTTTAAAAGACCGTCAATTATTTCGGTCAATAAACCAAAAGCCGTAACCAGGGTACTCCCCTCAATCTTAGGGTCTAAACACTCGACTATCTGTACTTTCCCTTTTGCCATTAATTCTTTGTAAAAGGCTACACCATCTATTTTAGACCATCTGATCCGCCTTCCCTGTGGCAGTTACCTTCATCACACAGTCCACCTGGTAACCAGTTTAAATACGATTATGGGAAACAAAAATAAACAAGCATTGGCAAAAGCCAGTAGGTCTGAAATTGGTGGTCAGCCTTTTGGTTTTGTCAATGCATGACTTATTTAGGCATGGTTTTTTGTAAAACCTTATCGGTGTGGGAGCTGCTGGGCTCTCACCATTCTAACAAGCATTGGCACAAGCAAAAAATGTTTTTGGTCTCAAAAGCACACACTGCCACAGCAGCTTCGGGCACTGAACAAAACTACTTTGTGTGCCAATATGCTCCTTGTAAAAGAGCAGAATACGGTCACTCACGGAGAGCAAGAAAGAGAATTTCATTAAACAGAAAAGGTCATGCTTAACGCAAGGCCTAATTATTAAAGAAAGTCCCCAAAGTGCATCCATAGTATATATCCTTGCATTAACTGCAAATATACAGTTTCCGTGAATTTACAAAAGTAGGCCAAGAAATAGTACTCCTAGAAAATATTTGTGAACTGCATTTTAGCATGTTCAAATGAGCATGTGTAGAGATGCTCATGTGAAAATCTGAATGTTTCAAGTTCACTTTCCCTCCAAAAAATGTGTTCCCAACCCTGGAATTAGTTTTACGTCTGCCACTATCGGGAGTAGATTTCAAACCTTTTTCAGTGTGGAAAAAGATTTGGAGAAAACTCTTTAAAACATGCAAGTTAGTAGGTTTACACAGACTCAAAAGGGCATTCCAACCCTTGAACTATGGCTTACCACTACCTTCAGCATGTAGACCTGCAGAAACGTAGCAACATAAGGGAATTGCTGGTATTCAAACCCTACTATGGTACGAGCCCTGGCATAATCAGAGAGGCTATATCAGAACTGTTTATATAATAAGATTGCTGCTGTAATTTGTCGTCGCATTACATGGCACAAAAGGGACAAGTGGATTTTGTTACAGGACAAGTAGATTTATGAAGCAACCTGCCCCATGGACAAGTAGATATTTTAAGAAATTCCAAATCCCTGATGTCAGTAGCGGAGCTGAGATTAGAATTCAGGAGGAATGCCTAGCCGTAAGTCCGCCTCTGCTGCACAGTTTCATAGTATTTTAGGTACTGTTTTTAGAAAGAAACTTTTTCCTCACTGTTTGAATTCTATGCCTCTGAGTGTAAAATCATTCTGACAACGGCACCCTGATGTTCTGGCAGCGCTAATATATTACAAGGCACACACTTGGCGCTCACTGTTTGTACACATACGCACACCAGTGAAATAAAGGCGTTCTAGTAGTGCATACCTTCTATGCCCAAAAAGCCCCGGCCTGCCCCTACTCTGCTGCACCGAGGGAGGGAGTGCGAGAGCAGCGAGATGGAGGACAGGCAGAAAAGAAAGACTTCAACACCTTGGTAATCCATCTTTTCTGCAGAGAAAGGGGAATCCAAGCCTCTCCCACTAAGGGTTTACTTTCCGAGCCCAAAGCAGGAACTCATGTGGAGAAAAGCTGGCCGCGTTACCCACACGTATAAATGCAGTTTAGAACTATTTAGATTTCATGGAACACTTTCTTTCGCTTCAGAAGTCGCGAGGGGGGGGGGGAATAGGGGGGCCAGAGAGAATCTACGAGGACCCTGAGGGCGCCAGTCAAACAGGCCTTAATTTCAGTGAGACAACGGACACTCCCTTCTCATGCAGGAACATGCGTGTCATTCAAGAAAGGCGGCCTGCACCTCTTAAACTGAATTATCCCAAAACCAGACATTAGTAAATGAACGAACCTGCTCCTCTGACAGCCCCTGCTGGTTTACACATCCCATGCCAAACAGGTAAGGGGGGGGACGTTTTCCTAGCCCCTTTATATATGACATTCAGAGGTTCACGCCAGATCTCGTTCCGTGTCATGTGACTGAGCATCTGTGTTACTGGCCTTTCCCATCAGTCCCAGCCCTTGAATGTGCCCTTGGCTTCCAGTATCTAACAGTGCTTGGTTCATATTTGAAGTATATAGTTGTGTACTCGTCTACTAGGAAGGAAGCGCTAGTATAATGTTCATTTCCTGCGCCACAAGAACGCTTTAACGCTATTTGTATACAACATACATCCGCATTAGCCAAGGCAATTTCATGCATATGGATATAGTGCATTAAATGCCGGCATTTAAATATAGTGAAACTAATTTCATAGTGATTAGTTGACGGAGTGCGTCGACCGCATCTCATCTGCACGGGAGACAATTTGCATTGAAATGCCGGGCAGTCGCACCACCGCGCTTTCTTCAGCCGGCGTGGCCAATGCGTCGAGGCCATAGGAAAAACAAGATTTACAGGCATGTTATCACTCAAGCAGCTGAGCGTGAGGAGAGCCTACCCACGCCACTGTATAAACAAACAAGAGCGGCCACACTGAAAAAAAAACAAATGACCCCTGCGCGCCGCTGCTGGCTCCCGAGAGCAAAACGCTCTGGGAATGAACATGTCACAAGAAGCTGAGACCTCCACATGCCTTTGGCCAATTGCGTGCTAAAGCTAGACGCAAAGGCCAATGAACTGTGAGCACCACATGCAGGTGCTTCTACTGAAGCTGAAGTGATTCCAAGAGGTCGATTTCCTATGCTGCACATGCGCGCTGCCATAGGCTCGACCTAAAAAGAGCTCTCTCCAAGTAGAAATAACCCAAACACTAAGAACATTAGGTTAAAAATTCTAAAAGGGAGGTACTACTAAGTGTATTCACCAATGAAAAGCCAGCATTTCTAAAGGACAGCAACAGGAACCAATGAAAAAGGTGGACGTTTTTTCAAGCCCATATCCTAGATACTACATGTCTCCAAGAGACAGCGCAAACGCTGCATAGGCAAAATCTAAAAATTCCCCTGTACCAGGGCTTTCAGTGGGCCGGGTCCAGCCAGTGCTCAGCACCGGTAGTTCTAAATTCCAAGTGCCAAGACTGGTCCCTATCGGGCTCTCCATTTTTGCCCTCACTCTTGGGGTGAAAACAATTGTCTTAAATCTGCAGCAGTACCACACTTCACTGCGTTTGATGTAACTTCAAAGAGTCTCGGTAATGTTCTTTCACAGTCTCATCTTCAACACTATGTACAACGAAGCCATGGTTGTTGTTTAATCATCTTCTGAAACTAAACCATTCACAGAGCCAATCGTCCTGGCTTATTGTATGTGTAATGATACTTGTTGTATTATATATCTGGTTGCAAAGACAAAATCAGCAAAATTCTAGCCGGGCGGCACACTAAGCTGTTTATTAATTACATCGACCAAGCCCCTTTGATAACCCCCCCCCCCGAGTTTTTTCATCCCACTTACAGAACTGTCCTTTACCAGTCGCCAACAGCATATCAGAAAGGGTTCTCGTAATACTGGTCGGCGAGGAGTGAGAATTGTGAGCAACAAAATACCAAACAGCCCATAACGTGAAATAAGTATGGCACTTTCGAGTGCTAAAGTGATGCTCCGGGTACGCCAAGGGTAAACATAGAATAATTACGGGCGAGCCCAACTTCTACAATTTGTGATTAAAAGCCTAAGGTGAAAAGAAACAATTGTCAGTTTGTTCAGGCGCGTAACAGGTCGAAATGCAACACTAAAGTATTTCACCCCAAGCCATTGCAAACATCAGTCAGACACAAACTGTACAAAAAGAAGGAATCACTGTACGTAGCTGTAAAAACGAAAGGAAGAGTAAAAAAACATGTATTGGTGGCCAGGAATTAATTTGGAAATAGAGAGAACTGTAAGGGAGTGTGCCCTCTGCATGAACTCGGACAAAGCACAGGTAACGTTCAGACCACCCCTACAACCCATTCCCAGCCCAGGCATGCCATGGGAAAGAATCGGTGTGGACATAATGGGTCGTGTAAACAATGGGCAGGAAAAGTGGTACGTAATTGTTGTGATTGATCACTTTACAAAGTGGCCAGAAGTAAAATTTACTAATAATCCTGAAGCGTTAAACATTTTTAAGTTCATGGATGAAATTTTCATTCGAGAGGGGCTGCCCAAACAAATTGTGAGTGATAATGGTACTCCGTTTACTTCAGAAAATTTCAAGAATTACATCATAAAGAACAAAATTGATCATAAAACTATGTCTGTCTACCACCCCGCTGGAAATGGAGCTGTTGAAAGATTCAACAGGGTTATAAGAGGGACTATTCAGATAGCTAACAGCAACAACCTAAATTGGAGACAGGAGACACTAAAGACTGTCTGGGCATACAGAATAACTCCATGCGAGACTACTGGACACAGCCCTTTAGAACTAATGCGGGGGAAGAACTCCCTTATCAAAGGACAATGTGGGTTGGATAAAAGCTGCAAAGAGAGTAGACTGGTCGACTCAGCATGTCCTAGAGTAGCTTCGGAAATCTCAGTCTATAGGCAAGAAAAATTATGACAAAAGCCACGGAAGTAAACCAGTGGATCTCAAAGAAGGAGACATTGTCAAAGTAAAGAGAAGTGGGCATATTGCTAAGGGTCAGGATAGGTTTACACCTCCACTCTTGGTCCGTGAAGTTTATTGCAATTCTGCACTTCTTAGTGACGGAAGGGTGTGGCATTTCTCCACCCTCTCATCCTTCAGACACCCTTTGAATGACACCAAAACTACCACGTCCAAGGAACATGCCAGTAGTACAATTCAAGGACAAAAGAACAGACCTGCACAACCTCGTATATCTGATTATGACTCCGACTATGAATTTCCCACGGAGCATACTCCCATGGGCAGCCAGAGTGCGGGAGTCCCCCCTGGGCATTTTGACAGGCCATCCACTCAGGCTACCACGGGAAGATTCAGACGGAAGTTGCCCACACCACCGGCACAGGACAATGTTGAACCTGTAGTTACGAGCAGGGCTGGTAGGCTTCTAGGCCCGCTGACAAAGTTTAGAGACTACATTTGTGAGTAGTTTTTGCCTTCTCTCCTTCTCCTCTTCTTCCCTACCCCGTTCTTCCCTCCCTTCACTTCTCCCAACGGGGAGGATGTGTTGTGATCTCTATGGTTGTGTCCCTGCGCGGACACCTTACTACCTTCGCTTATGTTTTGTCCCAGCTGGGATTCCGTACCAGCTGTGAGGTCATCAGCTGGCAACTGTCCGTTGACAGCTGATCTTGCATACGCTCAGACGTTGTTTCTGCTCCAGATATTCCTGGAGCCTGTGTTGGCGAACTTTACAATAAAGTACTCTAATACTTCATTCTTCCTTGCGTGAGTACTTTACAGTAGCAGCTGGAATCGTGATTGTAACACTAACTAAACCATATGGGCTAAATACATGAAGTCGGTGTTTACACAAACTGGCCTGTTACAACGCAGCCACATTCACATTTGTGGTTAACGTGAAAGCCGCCAGCACACACAACAATGTAATCAAATTAAACACAATGCTGGATTTAGCATCCACTGAAGGTAAGAACGAGAAGGGCAAACAAATAAAATAGATACGCTCTTACACCATGAGGATCAAAACCTTAGACAGGAGGGCGCTAAAGAGCAACCTTTAAGCAAGAAAAAACGATCTAGCCTGTAGGAAACGGGGCTCACCTGTTGAGCTGTAATAGGGGTTCTCGTGTCCTCGGTAGCTGGTAGAACATTATGTCCGGGCAAAGCTGTAAGCTTTGCCACAGGAGTTGCTGTGTGCCCTGGTCCAGCTTGAGAGGGAAAGAGGGAACACGGGACTGAAGCCTGAACCACAGAGTGGACAACGTGATACCATCCAAGCCCTCCAAAGCCACTTCATCTACAAGCATAGCCTGGACCTCCATGGTGGGACAATTAACACACACTGACAGGAATCAGCGCATGATAACGTTCACTCGTTGAACAACCTAGCAGTAAAGCGCCATTTTTTCAGCTGAGTGCCAGGAAAACAGAAAAGAGACTTAAAGTGCCGCTACCATTGGTGCGATTTGCGCCCTGAGGACGGGAGCAGCGTAGACTCGGATTGGCGGAAAGCCTGCTGTCACCCAACACATGCTGCTGAAAATATTACGTAGCCTCGGAAACACGCCCATCGCTACCCTATCCTTAAGCCACCATCACTAAGAGAGGTTCTATTAGCTAGCGCTACCCGCTTTAGAACTAAAGAACCACGCTGCAGTACCGGTGTTGTGTAATATCTGGTATCCCCATGGGATCATGTATCCCCTGGCTTTTCGGCAGACTCCGGAGCTCTCGCCTATTGGACAGGTCAGACGAGCCCACAAGCAGCCCCACCTACCCCAGGAGAGGCAGCCTCGGCTCTAGCAGGCAGAAGCAGCAGCGCACCGAGCCGAGCAGCTGTCAGTACAGCACACATCTTTCTGTTTAGAGTTTACAGGGGCACGCAGGTCATGAAATTGAGCACGAGCTGGACTTTCACGTGAAAACAGTATTTTTGCAAGCGTTTTGTACTCCGGTGTAATTAGTTCTGAATCTCCCACAAAGGGAAAAATAAGTAAGGTATGTAGTAACGCATTAGCATCCACACCCCAGCAGAGCCTGAAAATACTTTAAAGGAACGATTCAATTGTATAGAGGTGTGTTATTCTGGGTCAGTGGACGCTCTGCCATTCCACACGCCGCACCAGTAGGTAACACTCTTCACACTTTACAGCGTGTGCTCTGACTTTCCCTTTTGTGTGTTTCTTTTCTTCTCCCTCAGGTACGTATTATGGCGAATGGTACATAGTGCCAATATCGGCAACAGTTATCACAACACACATAAGTACATAAAAAAAACACACGACACTGAATGTAAGTGGAGAAATATTGCTGCAGGTTTATTAGCATAATAAATATGCAAACACGGTGGGTTATCTTACGGGCGATCCCAGGGCAGGCCAGCCCCAAGCCGCCTGCCCGTCTGATAAGCCTAGAGTCACCATGGCAACGCCAATTGGTGTATACCAAATGTTGGGAGGGTCCCCCCCCTCCCATCCGTGGACCTCCAGTCCACATGCTTCACACGCCCCCCCGTGATGGGTGGGCGGAGCATACATGGCAGCCCCCGGTTGCTCAGACCCACAACCGCCTGTCGGTTAGCGGGGCGCCGTAGGTCTTCCAGTGGACACGCTAAAGATCCCTGGGTATCCTGGCTTAGCACCACACGGTGCTGCTGCATGCTATACCCCTTGGTATGTGCAGACCCTGGATCGCCCTGTAACTCCTCCTGCAACACAAAGTGAAAATTGTTAGAAAAACCTGCCCCCCCCTTTGTCCCTCCGGATGCCGGGTAAGCGGATGGGCGGGCAAGGCGAACGAGCGGACAAGAGGGCGAGGAGGGGGCGGGGACAGCATATGTACCCCCCCCTTTGCTGCTCCCCGCCGGAAGCAGCTACCTGTCTGGGGTCTCCCTTGGTCACACCCAGGGACACGACCTCCCACCCCTGTGCCTTCCTGTGGCACTAAGGCGGCCGCCCTCAAAGGGGCGGGCCGCTGCGCAACCCCCCCCCCGGGCAGCCTTACAAAGCTGCCTGGTGTGAGTGAAGGGGGGCCTGCAATGGTTGGACGATGGGGCCTGCTGATGCTGTACAATTTATCCTGCTGTAGAGGGTCTGGGTTCCGGGTGAGAGGATACTCTTGCTGTGCTGATAGACTGCTGTGACTGAAGGGGCTGAGGGTGCTGTCGAGAGGACACCCGCTTTACCTGTTGTGAGATACCCTGCTGTGAAGAGCTTGAGAGGGTGCACCTTTCATGTTGAGCCGACACATTGGTGTAAATGAAAGGGATGAGCTGGGGGTTGAGAGGACGCCTGTTTCAAGTTGTGCAACACACTGCGCTGTGAAGAGGTTTGGCTTCGGCTTGAGGAGATTCTGACACTAGGGTAAATGTAGGGGTTGAGCTTGGGGTTCAGAGGTCACCCACTTCATGTTGTGCGACATACGCAAGAGGTTGAACCGCAGGTTGAAAAGGTCTTCATGGTGGAATGACATAGGGGGAAATGTAGAGATTGAGCTTGGGGTTGAGAGAACACCCTGGGGCAGATTTACAAAAAAGTGGCGCATCTGTAGAGATGCTTCACTTTCCCTGCGCCACCCTTAGAAACTCTTGCGCCACCATGGATGCACCGTATTTACTATACAAAAACCAAAGGAAATGATGGACAGAGTGTTGAACATTGCAAGCACTCACCCCCAGTCAACTGATCTGGGTTTAATCCATCACCGTTCTTTAGCCCACTTTACTACCCCAGTTCAGACATGGCCATATGCAAATCAGTCTGACCCTGTGCCTCATGGGAACAGTCCAGCCCGAACTGCCAAGCCATGTCTTCCCTGGACCAGAAACAAGCTTCCTAAGACCGGTTTCTGGCATTTCAGCCGTCTTCAGCCAGGCTTGCTTGAATCCAGTGGCAAAGTGAGCAAGGGACTCACATCTGAGCATACCCTGCCAACTTATGGCGAACAAAGCAAAAACCAAAGGAAATGATGGACAGAGTGTTGAACATTGCAAGCACTCACCCCCAGTCAACTGATCTGGGTTTAATCCATCACCGTTCTTTAGTCCACACTACCACCCCAGTTCAGACATGGCCATATGCAAATCAGTCTGACCCTGTGCCTCATGGGAACAGTCCAGCCCGAACTGCCAAGCTATGTCTTCCCTGTCCGGAAACAAGCTTCCTAGGACCAGTTTCTGGCATTTCAGCCGTCTTTAGCCAGGCTTGCTTGAATCCAGTGGCAAAGTGAGCAAGGGACTCACGTCTGAGCATACCCTGCCAACTTATGGCGAACAAAGCAAAAACCAAAGGAAATGATGGACAGAGTGTTGAACATTGCAAGCACTCACCCCCAGTCAACTGATCTGGGTTTAATCCATCACCGTTCTTTAGCCCACACTACCACCCCAGTTCAGACATGGCCATATGCAAATCAGTCTGACCCTGTGCCTCATGGGAACAGTCCAGCCCGAACTGCCAAGCCATGTCTTCCCTGTCCTGAAACAAGCTTCCTAGGACCAGTTTCTGGCATTTCAGCCGTCTTTAGCCAGGCTTGCTTGAATCCAGTGGCAAAGTGAGCAAGGGACTCACGTCTGAGCATACCCTGCCAACTTATGGTGAACAAAGCAAAAACAAAAGGAAATGATGGACAGAGTGTTGAACATTGCAAGCACTCACCCCCAGTCAACTGATCTGGGTTTAATCCATCACCGTTCTTTAGCCCACTCTACCACCCCAGTTCAGACATGGCCATATGCAAATCAGTCTGACCCTGTGCCTCAGGGGAACAGTCCAGCCCGAACTGCCAAGCCATGTCTTCCCTTGACCGGAAACAAGCTTCCTAGGACCGGTTTCTGGCATTTCAGCTGTCTTCAGCCAGGCTTGCTTGAATCCAGTGGCAAAGTGAGTAAGGGACTCACGTCTGAGCATACCCTGCCAACTTATGGCGAACAAAGCAAAAACCAAAGGAAATGATGGACAGAGTGTTGAACTTGCAAGCACTCACCCCCAGTCAACTGATCTGGGTGTAATCTATCACCGTTCTTTAGCCCACTTTACCACCCCAGTTCAGACATGGCCATATGCAAATCAGCCTGACCCTGTGCCTCATGGGAACAGTCCAGCCCGAACTGCCAAGCCATGTCTTCCCTGGACCGGAAACAAGCTTCTTATACAGCGCACCATGGCTGAAGGATTGACAGATGTGTCAGAAATTCTGACATATCTGTTGGCGCAAAAGTCACGCATTACAGGAGTCGTGTCGCAAGCACAATTCAACTCTAGCAATGCATGGGGAGGCCTATCCTCATTGTGCTGAGTCACTCCTTACGTCTGCTCCAAGCAGGCATATGGTTTTGACGCAGTGGCATCCTAGAAGTGGCGCAGTCTCGGAGATTTCACTGCGTCACTTCTACGAGGCTTTTTAGCATGGGAACGCCCACCCTGCATACATTATACATGACGCAGGTATAATGTGACATAGGGCTTTACAAAGTGACGGATCTCCCTAGATGTGTTGCGTTGTAAATGGGCCACATTTTTACGCCGCCGCTGCATCACAGAAAGTGACGCAACGGCGGTGCAAAAATGATGCAAGGGGCTTGTAAATCTGCCCCCCATTTTTTTGTTGAACGAGAAACACATCTATGAAGATTTTGAGCTTGGGATCGAGAGAACATGCGCTTTATGCTGTGCGACATACCCTGCTGTGAAGAGGTTGGCCATGGCTAGTTTGTAGACCCAGAAACTACTGAAGGTCCCATAAGAACCTTAACCATGCCATGAGCTGGTTGTGTAAGAGTTCCCTGATCCTCAGTACATGTGCGCACTCTAGTGCTAGGATATTTGACGCAGTGGGGCTACTCTGTTGTGCACCACTGAAAATAGAGTCAGGTAATCCAACAGTATGTAAAGTCTCTGGCTCACCCTACCGCCTTCTTGCTCATATACAATACATGGTCCCTAGATCTACTGTGGCTTGTATTGGCCCTCTATGTTCATCTTTCACCTCATTAGTCCATTTGCACGTTTTGTTCTCGCCATCTGTGCTAAGATGCTGCTGCAGGTCTTCACTGCTCCTTTGTTAAATTATTTTAGTACAGCATGCCTAAGCTTGCGTCTCAACGCTCACATTCTTGGCATCTCTCAGTTCTGCATTTATTTGCCTGTTAATATGGTGTTCAGAGCTCAATATAAGATTTTAGGTAAGTGCCCCAGAGCTGGATACTATACATGTGATGATGCTCTGGAAATGTTCACAATACCACAGATGAGGCCTGCAAAAAAGCACACTAGGCTCCCAATGAGATTTCTAGATCAGGATACCGTGATCTAGAAGTAACTTCGAGAAATTAGCATAATACTTATGCTAAGGCCTCTAGATCTCATAAAAAATGAGGTCTCTAGAAAAACACCACCCGAGATGAGCCTTCCAGGACCACACGCAAACCTACAAATGCGACCTCCAGAAAGCGGCACAATGCTTAAGATGTGGTCTCTGTAACTGGAAACAGTACTCACGATGAGGCAAGGGGCTTAGCTTCAGGGGGGTGGGTGTTTGGGGTGTTACATTCCCCTTATGTATTTTCTGGTAAATAGTTGGGTACAGGTGTCAGTCAGATTTCACCAGGGATGTTTACATACACAGACAAAAACACATGCACACACTTTCTCCCTATCAGTCCTCAAAATATTGTTTTTGTTTACAAAATATTGTGTTTTCTCTTTCAGTACCAATCTGCATTCTTCTCCCTTACCACTAGTACATAGGCCCCTCTCATGCACCCTGTTTGTCGTATAATGTATTGAAATATGCCAGCCCAATTGTCGGAAAATCTGAAGCTCACAGCCCCTCAAACATACAGACAAAGCTACGCCACTGGATGAGGCTAACAAAACCACATACAAAACTACAAATGAAACTTCAGAAATGAACACACTAGTCAAGGAGTGGCTTCTAGAACTGGACACAGCTTTTGCCATATGAGACCACCGGAACCAGACACAAAGTTCCAGAAGAGGCCTCTAAAACAGAACACAATGCTTGATATGAGACACAGTACTTGAGTTGGGCCTTACTGAAAGAGACCCCCTAATGTTACCCATTAGGTTGTACTTGGGGAACCAGGATCGAGTGTGACGGGTGGTTCAAATATCCTGTGATTCTGGGCAAATCACGTAATCTCCCTCTGCCAAAAAAAAATAAAAAATGAATGTGACCCTCTGTAATGCAACTAGTGCTCATGTAAAGCGCTCTGATACCTTCGGGTCGAGTTTGCTCTGTATAAAACTGCAACACAAATAAAAATTACTACACTTTGCCCAGCAGAGCGGTGCCATCACTGCTAGCCGCTGCAGAGCACCCACACTCTAAGGAACAGGTGTTGTGTAATATTTGGTATCCCCACAGGGTCGCGTATCCCTTGGCTTTGGCAGACTCTGGAGGTCTTGCCTATTGGACAGCTCGGAAGGGCCCACGAGCAGCCTTGGCCTCCTTAGGAGAGGCGTGCCTTGGCTCTAGCAGGCATAAGCAGCTGCACACCGAACCGAGCAGCTGTCAGTAAAGCACACATCTCTCTGCTTAGAGCTTACCAGGGGCACGCAGGAAGGGTCTCAATAAAGAACTCGGTTGTTTTGTTTGTGTATTCTGCCGTGACCTCTGATTATTTGAACGGACAGCCTCAAGATATGAACTAATGCTATAATGAAACAAAAATATTACTTTAGGGAAATGTAACGAAAAGAACACGAGTTAAACAGAATTTAAAGGGAGAGCAAAGCATCACGGTAATGGAAAAAGCAAGGAAATAATGCAAAGAGTAAAGCGGTAACAAGGAATAATTTCAGGATTGGAAAAAACAAGAGAGAATGCATGGGAGGAAAATGGAGAAAGAAAACATTTTGGCTTTTTAATTAAAATACATATATTCAAAGCCTTAGAGATACTACATGGACAGAAGCAGCAAAAGCCTTCCTTATTTGTATGTAGACATTTGCCAGGTGGTGATATCTCCCATGACACCTCTGGCTCCCTATTCAACCCAGAGGTAATGATACAGCAAATAAACACGGAAAGCCGAGCCAAGGATCTGCCTTTGCTCATAGAGCCTGTGCACTAGCTGGACCTTGAAAATGTTTGTATTAACATTTGGAACTTTTGACATCAATAGGTCACATGATAACGCTGCACTGAGTAGTACTTATTAAAAGTGATAGTTTTTAGGTCTCGCCTACGCAGCACGCATGCACTGAATAGGAAAAAGACCTTTAGCAATCGGCACAGCTTTGCGGGCAAAAACATGCACGCGTTGCCATTCAAAGCAATGAGGGAGTGAGCAGCAGGCGCCATTTGTTAGCAATTACCGTGCCTTGCTGCTCGCTCCCGCAAGGGAATCCGGCGCAGGCTCTCTCCCCTCGCTGTCGTGCGAGGTGCACGCGCGCTTGTTCTCCTTAGTGCTTGTATTCTAAAACCCTGGGCTTCTCTGCCCGGTGGGGTAAAGAGCCTAGATAAACGCTTTCCTTCTGTTGCAGTGTTAGTAGATGATTAACTAGGTCCATGTTGCTTACATACGCATAATCGGTAATGTGACTGCGCTGAGTTTTGGAGATAAAAGTTGCACCACCCCTCCAAGCTAATGCTCTCTTTCCTTAATGCCATGAGCACCCTGCTCTCTCTTCTATCCTGCACTTTATCCTTTCGAGAAATGCATGTATTTATTTATTTGGGAGTGCTTTTTCTTCCTTTTACTAGCAACTGTAACCTAATCTACAATTGGTGTTTTACCTGCATGATCGGGGGTCGCCTGGCATGTGTATCCGAATAATATTGAAATTATTTGTTTCACCGTCGCCTTTATGATTGATGCAAGGGGATCTTTCTAATTGATTCAGAACTTGGTGCAAATCTTTTCTTTTGAGATGAGATCACAGCGTACGCAACTTTAGAGTCACAGAATTTCACTCATTCTGCCGTGGTAGTGAAATATTTGGGCTAGACTCGAGCGCTTACAATTTTGAATTGTGGCCGCGCGTTGTCTTGTAAGAGTATCAAGTTACGTTGCCTCTTCCTTGTGATTTTGGTTGGTTGTCGATGTGGGAACGCAGCATATTGTGTTCCAGATGTGAATTTGGATGTAAACATTTATTTCAACTCGTCAAGTCCGGGTTAAGAATGGAAAGGAGCGCGCGCCGATGCAAAATAGATTCTACAAAAATGCGTAATCCAGCCATCCAGAGAGGGCGCAATGAAATGTGTGCCAGTTCTAACATAAAAATCTACAGCGGGTAAAGGTGAAACCACCAGAAAACACTCTGTCTGGAGCGCTACTCTGCACAATCACTCCCGCCAACCGCATCTTGAATAACACGAAAGACGTGCGAGCTGCTCTAACTGAAAGTACCATCAAAGAAAACGCAGCGCACTTCAACATGCTCGTTGAAGAAACCCAATGCATGTCAGGTGGAAACCCCGTCATCAGGGGTAGCTATGGACCAAGAGAAAGGTTCAAAATTAATGACATGAAGGTCCGGTAATCATCGATATTCAGTGAAATCATCGGAAGATGGCAAAGTAGAGCAATTAGAAGAGAACGAGAAGAGCAAAGGAAAGAGTCCATGCTGAAAGTGGTAGTCAGAGTCGCACCCTGTGACTGTATACAGTTACCCAGCATGCAACTCGCCGAGGTTGGGTATGTAACAGTAATTGTACTCTTTATCAACACCTAAACTGGGTTCACGATCCCCTTCAATATGGAGTGCGCTCATTAAGTGCTAAACCACAAGCCTGCAATAATAAAATGCTGTCTTTTAAAACTCTGTGATGCGCGTGGTGTCATGAAATTGCTATCTGAAGGATGCGCGTGAGACTCAGTACCTGTGGTGGTGGCACAAGGCATGTGGTGTTGTACGGACACATCCTCGTAACAACTGAGCCCACTTAAAACAATGTGCCCGCTTACTCAATGTTAATTGCAAAGAACAAACACAAGAAGCAAAACATCAATACTTAATGGTGCCTGCGGTGGGCGACGCTGCCTACGAATAGGAATCCAGATTTATGTGCCGCATGTTACCTGGAGAAAGATGCCACAGGATAACCTCATTCAACCTCGCGACATCATGAAATGCAAGGCAGTGTGTATGCATGATCGGAGTTAAACCAACCAAAACGTGCGAGCTGTGATAACAGGTGACAATAGATATGAAAAAAAGATAACCCATCAAGACCCATGGAAAGTTAAAAAGAATAAACACCAACAGAAGACTAGTGACCACAATCACGTATACACGTTCTAACGTGAAGTAGTGTGTATGTGTGAATGCTAATAATTTCAAATGTTCAGGATTGCATGTATAAATGTTTGATGATAAATTGCTAACAGTTATAATAACAAGCATTTACAATGTAATAAGTCTCGCATTGACACAAGTTTGAGCTATTGGCATTGCAAATAACAATGCCTTTTATTTTTGTTTTCTTTTTTAAAAACATAAATAAAAGGCATTGTAATTTACAATGCCAATAGCTTAAATTCGCATTAACTACGAGACCTATTGCATTGCAAATGCTTGTTTAAACATGGATTTAGAACCATTTCTTCCACCACAACTACACTGGTGACAGTGCCATTAGTAAAATAAGAGGCAAGACAGTTGTTATGTGAACCCTGTCTGCGTCCCAGAACAATATCAAGCAACGTTATTGTCTATTCAATCAAACACAGTTGGTTTTTGTGCAGCTGGTATTTTGAAATCATGTATTTGAAAGTGCTTGTGATATAAAATATATGACTAAGATCACAAAATTAAACAGGGAAGTCGCAATTTATCCAGGCTTTCTGGTTTCACTTTGTAAAAATCAGTAACTAAATGGGTATGATTTTGTCTCCTTATTATGTTAAGGCTTTGTTTTTACCTCTTTATGAATTTTTCTGCAATTTTTTTATAAAGCAAACTCAACCATAAGACATTGGAGCGCTTCATATCAGCAATATTTACATTGTTAATTACATTAAACAAGGTCACAATTTCGTTTGGCATGGGGAGGTTAAGTGAATTGTCCAGAATCGTGGAATGTTGAGCAGATGTTGAGACTTGAACAGCTCTGGCCGTAAATGTCAGAACAGAGCGGTAGAGCAGAATGGTAGAGCATTTGGTGCCTGCTGCCAGTGTAATTGGTCAAACATAGCTGCCAACATTTCAGATTGCTTATGTGTGATATTTTCATAATTTCAGTGTAATTATAAGTGACATTCAAAGATTATGAGTTACACCTTCTTGCGAGCAAAATCAAGCAATGAAGACGAGGGAAACATATAAATATCAGAAATTACATCCATTTGAGCAATGAGAAACTCTAAGAAGATCTTAAAACTGCTGGAAAGTATCAGAAATGGTAGGGCATTAGTGCCCTGGTAACTTTAATTGTAGTTAAACAAATGTGTAACCAGGATATTAACAGACTACTGGATTAGTGATGTGAGCAAAGTCTTCTAAAAAATGCAAATATGAACTGTAGCATAAAGTACAAACAAAGGGGGGCATGGCCAAGATGATCCGTGGCCTGCCCGTTTCATAATCCTGTAAAATATCCTTCCAGAGTGATCACCACGCGATGGCATGACTGCTCCTGCCTTGGCAGCCACACGGTGCAAGTACTAGCATGAAATTGCTGAAGAAAGGCTCTGGAGCTGGAGTGGAGAGTTAGCTGGGACTGAGACTGGTGCGGCTGCTTGTGCCGTGGCCTAGAGTTTGATGATGGCGGACGTTCTCATTGTGCACAGAGACCGGTGGAGGGTACTAGCTGCAACCGAAGGTGGGAGTGTGCCGAACCGACAACTGATGCGACCCCCCTGGGAAAGTGGAGATGCTGGGAGGGGGGCGTGGGCAGCGGGGCTGAAGGAGCCGCAACAAATGCAGACCCCACTGTGAGCTGCGGTGGAATCAGGTCAGGAGAACGACCCTGAAGAGGCGGCCTATTTCACAGAGGATACTGGCTGCGACCAGAGGCGGAAGTGCGCCGAACCGACGACTGGTGCGGCCCCCCCAGTAAGGTGGAGATGCCAGGAGGGGTGAGTGGGCGGCCGTGCTGAAGAGGTTGTGACGAATGTGGCCCCCACTGCGAGCTGCTGTAGAATCGGTTCCGTAGAACGACCCTGAAGAGGCGGCCTATTTCCGTAGTTGGTACTGTTCCCAGCCGCGCGGGCCTGGATTACCGTCTCTCACACTGGGTGGCCGGAGTCCCTTACTGAGGGCCATCTGGGAGCTGAAGACATCCCGCTGTTATAGTATGGGCCCTTAGCTGGTGGAAAAGATGTGACAGTGAGGGAGAGGAGATAGCAGGGCCTACAAAAGGCGACACTACAGTGCAATCACTGGCACGGAGGGCCGGGGTGGCGAAGGGGGCGTCGACGCTGCCTGTAGCGACACTGGAAGAAAAGCCCTCCCAACCTGAAGATATTCCAGCGGGAAGCTACCAGTGGAGGGCGTGGTCCATTTGGGGCATGCTGCATTGGGAACCGCCCCCCACCCCACGTTATACAACCACCGGAAGGCCAACGTGTATAAGCCCACTCCCTGCAGAGACGTCCATTTAATAGGTGTTCTGCCAAATGAACACTAATCCGCTACGGTCACCATAGTTTTAAAGATGAGTGGCTGGAAATGTAATAGGGGACACATGATCCCCCTAAACTCCTAGCGGATCTCGAGGACTATGGAGCCCTGTGGTACTCTGCTGAACTATATATAAGGGAGAATTGACCTGCTGCGCCACCGGGCTCTTTTGCGTGTTGTTGCGGGATCTGCGGCACCTGCCCTGCCGGAGCCTGGGGTCTGGTGCCTCTCTAGCCCCAGAACAGTCGATACTAATAATAAGTATACCTCCTTCAGCCACAGTTATTCTATTTTCTACTTGTACACGGACACTAATGGTAGCGTGGCACTGGAGCTAGGGCCCGAATTGGCGCGGTATACTTATACCATACTTGGGAAGACCCCTCCGACGACCAAAGCCGACCCCTGCTGTGGTTGGGTGTTGTTCACGCTTCTCCGCCTCCGGGGTCCTCAGCTGCAATGAATATGGGCAAAGACAGGCCGCAAAGAGGAGTACAGCAAACAAAGATGGACCAGTTTACTGCACAGGGGGGCCCTTAAAACCCGATCCTCCAAGGGAGGCCCCCACCTCAGAGCATGTAAACTCACAGCCAGGCCCCTCGGGGGCTCAAACCTTGTGGCCATTGAGTCCTCCAGCACCTCGGTCCAGACAAAAATTTATGCCATATCCCTGGACATAAGCTTACTATGAGTCAACCTCTGTACGGTTGCGGAGAGATCCCTGGCCACAGAACAAAACGTGGCTAAACTGGAAAATGAAGTCTCCACATTAAAAACAACACTAGCAGTCTTAGTTTCCAAAACGACTACCCTGTAACAAAGAGCAGAAGATGATGAAGGACCATCACAGAGAGGCAACCTTAGGTTTGTGGGATTTCCAGAAGGCGCCAAAGGTAAAGCCCCTGAACAATTTCTAGAACGATGGATCAAAGACACGTTTCCCGCAGCACAACTGTCTACTATTTTTGTGATCGAAAGAGCGCATCGAGCTCTTATACAAAAACCGCCTGCAGGCGCACCTCTAAAGACCCTTATTGCCAAAGTGCTCAATTACAGAGACAGGGACTGTATACTAAGAGCAGCGCGACAGGAGGGTGACCCTACTTATGAGAACAATGTAATTCGTATTTTCCAGACTAAACACGCCTAGTTCAGCGGCAAAGAGCATCTTTTGGTGGGGTAACGCAAAAGCTCAGGGCAATGGGCCTACACTTCACCTGAGGCTGCCTGGGACTGGTAGGAGGTACAGGGTGAAGCCAGATCAGTCTACAAGGGGAAGGAGAGATTGAATGTGCCTGGAGCTAATACAGTGAGGAGTTTCAACGGCAGAGGGAGGAGGTCCAGAAAGTCATCGTGCTCGACCCATCGAGTGGTGGTTCGCCAAGATGGATCCCTGGACTTGGAGCACGAAGACACAGGCAGAAAGGGCCAGAGTGAAATCAGTGTGGATCCTCACCTACAACAAACTGAAAGGGAGGCTGTGAGAGCCTTGGTGGAGGTGGTTACAGCGTCCAAATCAGACAGCAGCATGGGAGACGTGATAGAGGATATGCCACAACTAGATGAACATTGAACTGACACAAAGTGGGACAGACAAACATAAGTACCCCCCGAGTGGGAAGCTAGTATGTGTGGGATAACTGAATATGAGCCATGCGCTTAGTCCAAATGTGAAAGACGAGCATTAGCGATGATATGAGATATATGTTGGTGGATGTGAGTGATTGGCTGGACGAAATTGATAAACGGGTGGAGTTGCACACCCCCCATCTTATCTTATCTTACCATATCTTATCTCCTCTTCTCCTCCTAGCTAATCTATCACTCTATTATTTTTCTCACTCAGCTGCACTATAATGCAGTCTTAGTTTATATTTCTTTCTTTTTTAATCATTGAGCCCTCAGTAATGTGTTGAGAGTGAGTGTGTGAAATGAATGGAGAGATGGGAGAGAAGTGAGCAAGTTGTTGAATGTATGGAGGCCAAGAGTTGGGGTGAGATAGCTGATTGATTCACTGGTGTGGATTGGCACGTTTCATTACACTCTTGCTCAGTATATAGTTTTAGATGACTTTGTGTATAGAGTATAAGTAACGTGGATTGAGTGTGAATCAGTGTTATAGTTGTAGATGAGATTTGATCGGTCCACAACAGATTTGGTTAAGAGCATGACCTACACGCATAATGACACTGATGTTATGTTAGTTTTAATGGATTTGAAGGCTGTTTGGGGACTAGGAAATGGGGAGGAATGGAAGGGGTTAATAGGATTGGGAATGCATGAATTGTTGATATAGTGTTTACGCAGGGGGTGGGAAAAGTTGAATGTTGTGGGAAATGTACTAGTTATATGAAAGCAGTGCAAGTGACGGAACAAAGAAATAATAGGGAAGAGCCAGGTGTAGATGCACAGACATATGGGACAATTTTAGATTATAACTTGGAATGTGAGGGGGCTCTATTCATTTACAAAGCGGTACAGAGTGCACTCCTACCTGCACAGACAAGGAACACAATTGGTGATGCTGCAGGAAACCCACCTACTACACTCTGAAATGCAAAAGCTGCACAAGAAATGTAGAGAACAGCTATATGCCTCTACATAATCCACATATGCAAGGGGGGTATTGGTATGGGTGGCACCACAAGTTCCTTTCCAGATGCACAATTATACAGCTGATATAGAGGGTAGATATATAGTATTTCATGTCACACTAGATGGGATTCAGGTTTGTCTGGTAAACACATGCCCCAAACGCAGATGATGGAGATTATTTCTTGGAACTGGAAAAACTGCTCATTCCACATGCTGGAATTTCTCTTATATGGGCGGAGGTCGTTAATTTAGTAATTGACGACAATCTTGACAGGCACCCCTCAAAAATGCACACCAAACCTAACATTACCTCAGCTCTTCAAGAAGTGATGCGCCGCTTGCTATGTGTAGATATCTGGCGGGAGACTCACCCGAGCTTGCAGGGATACATGTGCTACATGCCAGCTCGGGACGTTTCTAGTAGACTAGATCGATTCCTTCTCTCAGGAGAGGCCATTTACAGCCACTGTGCAGACCCGCATACTCACACCATTCCTATCAGACCACGCCCATGTCCTACTGCTTGTACCAGGCTGAGGCTACACATCTGGTGTTTAAGCCCTGACGACCTTAAAATAACATGCTCTGCACAGAGCGCAAAGAAACAATTACGGGGTATTTTGACTCAAGCTGATCAACTGCCACATCCAGGGCAATAGAATAGGACTAGCTTAAGGTGGTGATCCGGGGTGAATGTCTGTCCAGGGTTGGAGGGACAAGACACAAGCGAGAACGTGAGCTTACAGAAGCGGAAGCCAAACTTTCCATACCGCAACACGAACCACAACCCACGGCAACACACAATGATTCCCTACTACGAGTCCATAGACAAGTTAGCGAAATATGGGAAAGATTTGACTGCCTTACAAGGCGGGATTACCGTCAACTCCTGCATAGAGAAGGTGACAAAGTAGAGGGCTCCTAGGATGGTTACTAAAAAGAGAGCGACCGCCCCCACTAATCCTAATGCTAACACGCGTAGATGGGACTTTGATAAATACGCAGGCAGGAATCAACAAATGTCTCTATGACCACCTAGCTGCAACATATCACGAAGCCCCAGGGATTGCACAACCCTCTAACCTCAACTTTCTACAAGATATACCAGTTCCTCACATCACAGCTGAACAAGCACAGGCATTAGGCACAGAAATACAAATAGACGAACTACGCAAGGCTGTGCATAGCATAGCCAGAGGCCAAACCCCTGGCCCAGATGGCCTACCAGTGGAAATGTATCAAATGTACAGTGACATACTGCTCCCTAGGCTGCTAGAGAGCCTGAGTGAGGCTAAAGATAAGGGTTTCCTTCCTCAGTCCATGAGGGAGGCTCGGATTGTTATGCTCCCGTACCAGGTACATGGGATCCGGGTTCGTACAGGCCTCTCTCAATGCTTAGAGTTGATATAAACATACTTGCCAAGATCCTCGTGACCCGTCTCAGCAGAGTGGTATCCCATCTGGTTAATGAAGATCAATGTGGGTTTATACCGGGAAGGGGAACGCACATGAATATTCGCTGCCTCTCGCATGTGTTGCACTCGACAACTGCTAGCGATGATAGAGCGGCAGTGGTCACCCTAGATATTGAAAAAGCATTCGATACGGTGGGAATACATGTGGGAGGTTCTAAAAAAAAATGGGTCTTGGCTGTGATATTATTGCATGGGTCCAGCTACTCTATCGGAGCCCGAGTGCCCATGTGCACACGGGTAACCAAATATCAGAGAGCGTGACAATAGAGAGAGGCACACGGCAGGGGTGTCCTCTCTCCCCGTTGCTATTTACTTTGGCTATGGAACCTCTGGCCATTAGATTGCGGCGAGATATGGAGGGGTGGGGTATCACTGTTGACGGGTGAACACACATGATCTCACTGTACGCTGACAATGCGCTTCTGTATATCTGTAATCAAAAAGAAGCTATACCGGCCCTGCTAGAAGTACTTCATTTGTTTGGAAAAGTATCAGGGCTCCATATTAACCGCCGGAAGACCGTCATCTTTCCATTAGCCACCTTAGCACGGGAAGAAATGCAAGGCCTCCCGAAGGTAGAGTTCATCTAGGAAACAAACCATTTCCAATACCTTGGCATGCAGGTGACACATAGTCCCCGAGACCAATATGCACTAAATATTGGTGCAGTTATTGCAAATCTGAAAGAGTCAATTCGCTTTTGGAACAGACTCCCCATTTCAAATATGGTACGAGTTGCACTTGCCAGAATGGTCATGCTACCTCAGGGTCTATATGCGCTACAAAATACATTCTGCCATATCCCGACCTCTACGTTTGCTACATTAAATAAATTACTGGTATCGCTAGTATGGGCTGACGGATGGAGCAGGGTGAAATTAGATGTGCTTAAACTGGACATGCAGTTGGGGGCATTAGGACACCCTGATCTTAGGCTCTACTATTTTGCTGGACTAATACAGTACGCCGCACAGTGGTGTATGGAGGGGCACAATATGGAAAAAACGCTCCAAGCAGACCAACATAGGGGCTCAGACCTCCTGTGGTACCTAATGATGGGCATGCAAGTTCCTAATACCTGTCCATTTATAATCAGGCTGGTGGCGGCGGTCTGGGAGCGTGCGGTCACTCGGGTTATTCGCAGACCACCATACCCAAACTCGCTCCCTCTACAATGGTTGCAGGGATTCTCTCAAATCCAATCTGTCATGGATATATCCAAATGGTACGAGGGGGATGCACCTCGGCTGGAGACTTATCTGCAAATGGGACATTTCTGACATTTGATGAAGCAAGAGAATGGTATCAAATCCCTGAGTGTCAGTTTCTTCAATATACCAAAATATCTTGCACAGTTCACAAAATATGGCCTTCTTTCCCAGAGGAGCCAATAGAGTCACATATACTGGCATTGATGCTCAACCCAGGATCCACTAAAGGCCTAATCTCCCGTTGCAACAAGGCCCTCAAAGAAGACCGCATGGTTGACACATTAATAAAAGGGCGATGGTGAGAGGACCTTCCAGTCCCCTTTACGGAAGGAGAATGGAAAAGAGTATTTGCGCATGTGCGAGAGATAGCCAGTAATGCCAGATTTAAACATATTCAATTTCACTATATACATCGCACTTACTTGACTCCTCAGGGATTTGCCAGTTTTAATCTGGAACGCCACTCCCACCGCCCCTGATGTAGTATAGACCCAGCAACTTTCCTACATATGACCTGGTTGTGTGTTCGTCTGCAGTGATATTGGCACCAGGTAATCCAGATATTACGCACTTTTACAGCCATTAATATAGAAGCATCCATTAAGCATTGCCTGTTAGGGGTATGCCTGACCCCAAAGAAAAGAACGTGTACAAGATACAAATTCGCACTGCTAGGCCTAGTTTTAGCAAAGCAGCGTATTGCAATACATTGGACTCAAACTCTTCCCCCCAAGATTGGCCAAACGGTTATCGGACATGGGAGAGTGGGGTGTCGCTGAAGAACGCCGTTTAAAAACAGTGCGCAAAGACGAGAATGCAGAACAAGATATTGAAGACTGGGGGTACATGCTGGAGGGGTTACAAAGACCTAACACCCCCACAGAGCCCAACTCAGACCACTCACAGACGACACAGCCCAATCACATGTAGGAGGGACAGTTATAGACGAGAGGTGGGATTCCTCGCCCTCCCCCACCACATCCCCTGACCCTTTCACTTTGAATTGTGAACTGACTCCAACTCCAAATAAATGCACTAAAGATATGGTAAAAATATTTTGAAAAGAAATACCATCACTTGACACTGCTGCAAATTGTTGTTGGGTAGTTTGTTCTTTGTTGAAGTAGTTATGTTTTCAGCAATTCATATTTTGATAACATTGTATGATGATGCACACATCCATGGCCTGGGTGAGTGTGGACGTGGGTGAAGGGACGACCGTGACACCAACCGTAGGGTTTAAGGAAGGTTTTATTTTTATAGTTCTGACAGGTTTATTAACCAACGTCTTTCGAGTCCTGAAAGTTAGTCTCTCCCGGGCAAAGGTACTGGAGTCCGTGGCGCTGTTCGTCTATAGGCGTTTTCCCCAGGAAGTGGCGTTCTTTCTTCGGGCGTCGGGAATCTCTCCACATGTAAGAAAGAAGACCGACAGGACGGAAAGCCGTTAGGTCACAGTCCTCTACAGGGTTTGCACCAAGGGGGCCCAGGGAGTGTGTGGTTTACACCCGGTGTGACTATTCGTATCTACAGTGCTCAGTGCAAGAGGGGTACGGTAAGAAAAGGTAGGGTGAGGGTAAGGGGGGGGGGTTGGAGTGGAAGGTCGTGGAGGAAAGATTTATATACAGCTGCGCACTACACGCTATCGTTACGCTTTCCTAGCCAAGCCGCCAAACGCCGCCGTACCTGTGTCAGCCACACTCCTCCCTCGGGAGTGTGGCACGGCGGTCCGCAGGGTCGTTGGCCTCCTGGCTCGCCTTGTGGTTCAGCTTCTCCTCCAGCTCCTCTGGAGGCTCCTTCTTCGGTCCTTCCGGTTTCTGCGTCCAACGTGCTCCGCTTCTCCGTCTCCTCGAGTTCCGCCTTCCTCCTCGCGGTGTCTCCACCCCCTGTGTACAGGACTTCCCCTGTTTTAACCAATCCAGAGCCAGGGACGTCACGGAGGGTCGGGGCTTCTCCCTCGTATGCCGACGCCCACTTAAAGGGCCCGCTGTCTTCGTATTCGCTAGCAGTCTCGTTTCCGTGTACCCACTCGTGATCCTGTGGAGAAGCCGGAAATGACAGATCAGAAGAGGTCGGACTCCACCATTCCCGCCGGGTAAGGTCACCAGTTTTACATTCCTCCCCCCCTGGATTCTCCCGATCGGGGAGAATGGGCATTCTGGAGAGAAAGTCAGCGTTCCCATTGTCAACCCCCTTCCGATGCACAACCTTGAAGGCAAACGGTTGCAGGAAGAGAAACCAGCGAAGTATTCTAGCGTTCTGGGACCTGTTTCGGTGCATCCACTGGAGGGGAGCGTGATCTGAATACAAGGTGAAAGATTTACCCTCCAGGTAATACCTCAGTTTGTCAATGGCCCACCTGATGGCGAGGCACTCCTTTTCCACCGTGGGGTACTTCTGTTCCCTTGGATGGAGCTTTCTGCTGACATAGAGCACAGGATGTTCGACGCCGTCATCCCCTTCCTGTGATAGCACAGCTCCTATGCCGGTGTCAGAGGCATCAGTCGCTAGTGAAAAGGGCTTCTCAAAGTTAGGCGGGATGAGAACCGGACTGGTGGTAAGGGCATTTTTCAGTGTTTGGAACGCCCTGATGGCACCGTCTGATGGTGGGCTTGGCAGTACGTTTTTGACGTGTTTCTGCAAAAGGTCTGTTAAGGGACTAGAAAGATCTGCGAAGTTTTTTATAAACCTTCTATAGTACCCTATAAGACCTAGAAAGGCTCGTAACTGTTTCTTTGTAGCTGGGAAAGGAGTTCCCGTTATGGCTTTGATCTTTTCCTCCTGGGGTGCTATGACTCCTTCCCCTAACATGAAGCCCAGGTATTTCACCTTTGGGAATGCCGCTCTTGATTTTTTTGCATTCACATGGAGTCCGGCTGCCTGTAGTGCGGTTAATATATTGGACACATGTATCAGATGTTCTTTCCAGGATGAACTAAAGATTACGATATCATCCAGATACACCGAACTGTACGAGGTGTGTTTTGCCAGCACTCTGTTCATTAACCGCTGAAAGGTAGCAGGGGCTCCATGGAGTCCAAATGGCAAGACAGTAAACTCAAAGAGCCCATCTTCTGTTGCAAATGCCGTTTTGTGGCAATCCTCCTCCCTGAGTGGTACCTGCCAATAGCCCTTGGTCAGGTCTAGAGTGGTAATGTAACGGGCATCCCCGATCCTCTCTATTAGTTCGTCCACACGGGGTATTGGAAATGCATCAAAAGAGGACACGGCATTTAGGGCTCTGAAGTCCATGCAAAAACGGGTAGACCCGTCAGGTTTAGGGACCATAACTATAGGTGAGGACCAATTACTTTTAGATGGTCTGATCACCCCTAGGCGAAGCATGTCCTGTACCTCTTTTCGTACATCAGCCCTTTTTGCAGCTGGAATGCGATAAGGCCTTTGCTTTACTATTTGACCCTCTTTTGTTCTTATCTGATGCTCTGCCAAATGGGTGCACCCAGGTGTGTCTGAGAAAATAGGGGAGAAGGGCAGGAGAGTCGACCTTAGCTCTTCTTTCTCTACTCCTGTTAACTCGGGGTTCACTGGTAACTGACTCAAGGTGGACCCACTCTTTTCTTCCGGTAGAGTGAAGTTGGCCTGACGTGGACACGGTCCAATCCATTTTTTTAGAAGGTTGATATGGAAAGTTTGCCTCCTATTCTGGGACATTTGTAAACTGTATGTTGTACGACCATACGTTTCCATAACTCTATAGGGACCTTTCCACTCACTTCGGAATTTTTGGGTTGAGGAAGGAAGTAGTACCAGAGCCCAGTCCCCTTTTTCTAGGGTCCTCCACTTCTTTCCTTTGTCATAGCATTGTTTTTGAGCAACTTGAGCTTTCTCTAAGTTTGAATATGCCAGGTCTCTCAATTTACCTAACCGAGATCTCAATTGCTGGGTATAGTCTAACAAACTTCTCTGCTCTGCAGCCCCTTCTGTTTCCCATGCTTCCCTTGTGATTTCCAACAAAGATCGGGGTTGGCGGCCATAGAGCAATTCGAAGGGTGAAAATCCCAAACTACTCTGTACCTGAGCTCTTATGACATACAACGCTAGAGGTAAGACTCTGTCCCAATCCTTATTTTCGGAAGTCAGTAGTTTTTTCAAGGTGGTTTTTATGGTTCTATTGTACCTCTCCACGAGGCCGTCCGTTTGCGGATGATATGCGGACGTTCGGATGTGATGGAGATCAAGCGTTTTACACACCTCTGTCATCATCCGTGAAACAAAGGGTGTTCCCTGGTCCGTTAGAATTTCACGTGGGAACCCTACTCTTGAAAACAGCTCTACCAACTTGTCCGCTACGTTCTTAGTAGTCGGGGTACTGAGCGCAAAGGCTTCTGGGAACCTAGTGTTGTAATCCACCACAACAAGAGCGTATGTGTGGCCACGGGATGTACGTGGTAGTGGACCAATCAGGTCCATCCCTACTCTATCCCAGGGATTGCCTATAATGGGCATAGGCTGTAGAGGTACTGCTGGTGGACGTGTTAGATTCTTTTTTTGGCACACCTCGCACTGTTTGCAATATGCGTCAGTTTCCTTATATATTCCTGGCCAATAAAAGAGTCTTAGAATATTCTGTGTAGTTTTTTCACTACCGCTATGCCCAGCAGTAAGGTGGGTGTGAGCATAGAAGAGTATCTGGTCCCTGAACTCCTGGGGTACTACCAGTTGGGTAGGTTCTCCCTCTTTGCTTTCTCTGTAAAGCAGATCATTTTCTATTCTGAACCTAGGGTAGTTCTTGGTGGTGTTGGTCTGTGCTACGTGTGCTGCTTCCCAGGCGTTTAACAGAGAGGGATCATTGACTTGTGCGAATTTAAACCCTTTATCTAACACCCATGGGTCTGCTGACAGGTAGGCTTCTACAGAGTTTTCTTTCAACTCTCTTTTAAACAAGGATAGGAAGTCTGGGTTATCTACTCCAAGTATTAACTCTTCGGGCAAAGACCTCACGACCCCCACCTTTACTGGACAGGGATCTCTACCTATAGGGTGTAGGGTAATTCTGGCCATGGGGTAGGGTTTGACATCCCCATGGACGCACCTAATTAGTACAGTCCCTTCCTGGCCTATCTGATCGGGATGTAAGAGTCGCTCTTGAATTACTGATTGTCGACAACCCGAGTCTAGTAAGGCTTTCACTAACTTCTGATTGACTCGTACCCTTACGTAAAAGGAGGGGCCCATTTCTGAAGAGTACATGACCGCCCTTGGGATGTATCCGACCTCCATGGGTTCGTCTGAGGGTATCCTTTGGGGGCACATCCGGGCTATGTGACCCCACTCCCCACATTCAAAACACTGCGGTCCTCTCGTAGGGGGGCCGTCATACTTGAACTGCCGTGTTTTAACAGGTTCTGGCGTAGTCTTTTTTTTCTCTGGTTTGGTTGACGATGTTATAGCTTTGGTACTTTTCTCATTCTCCCAGGGAAAAGACCGGGGTGCTGCTCGATTATAGTTGGCTGCCATTTCTATGGCCTGGGCTGCCGTTAGTCCGGGGTGTTGTCTTAGCCATCTCTGTGTCCCATATGGTAAGACCTCCATGAACTGCTCCAGTATAATACTGGTCATGACCTCTTCCTTACTCCGGATATCTGGCCGGAGCCATTTCTCAGCCGCCATTTTTACTCGTAGATACATGGTCTTTGGGTTCTCACCCGGTATTCCCTTCTCTTTTCTAAACCGCAAACGGTATGCTTCCGCATCCATGCCTAGGTGATCTAAAATCACCGCTTTTATCTCGGCATACGATGATGTTCCTGATTGATTTGCCACTTGATAGGCAGTTTGTGCCTCTCCCGAGAGTAAAGGCGCCAAAAAGAAAGGCCATTTTTCTTCCGGCCACCCACATGCCCTGGCGGCCCGTTCAAAGTTTAACAGAAACGCGTCCGGGTCTTCCCCATTCACATATTTTTGTAAGGCTACCCCTGACGGGTGTGGCCCTATTGGTCGCCGGTCTGTGGCGGTTGTCGAGAGGGGAGTTTGTACAACTTTTTGGATGGCGTCCAACTGTTGGGTCATAGACATTTTGAATAAGTCCCGGTCAGCGTCAGCTGTATTTATCTGTTGGCCTATTGCCCATTCTAATTTTTGTTGTCCATCAATAAGCGTTTGGATCACTTGTTCCATTGCCATGGTCGTTTGGGAAGGAGAGGATCCCACTTCTGACACCAGTGTGGACGTGGGTGAAGGGACGACCGTGACACCAACCGTAGGGTTTAAGGAAGGTTTTATTTTTATAGTTCTGACAGGTTTATTAACCAACGTCTTTCGAGTCCTGAAAGTTAGTCTCTCCCGGGCAAAGGTACTGGAGTCCGTGGCGCTGTTCGTCTATAGGCGTTTTCCCCAGGAAGTGGCGTTCTTTCTTCGGGCGTCGGGAATCTCTCCACATGTAAGAAAGAAGACCGACAGGACGGAAAGCCGTTAGGTCACAGTCCTCTACAGGGTTTGCACCAAGGGGGCCCAGGGAGTGTGTGGTTTACACCCGGTGTGACTATTCGTATCTACAGTGCTCAGTGCAAGAGGGGTACGGTAAGAAAAGGTAGGGTGAGGGTAAGGGGGGGGGGGGTTGGAGTGGAAGGTCGTGGAGGAAAGATTTATATACAGCTGCGCACTACACGCTATCGTTACGCTTTCCTAGCCAAGCCGCCAAACGCCGCCGTACCTGTGTCAGCCACACTCCTCCCTCGGGAGTGTGGCACGGCGGTCCGCAGGGTCGTTGGCCTCCTGGCTCGCCTTGTGGTTCAGCTTCTCCTCCAGCTCCTCTGGAGGCTCCTTCTTCGGTCCTTCCGGTTTCTGCGTCCATCGTGCTCCGCTTCTTCGTCTCCTCGAGTTCCGCCTTCCTCCTCGCGGTGTCTCCACCCCCTGTGTACAGGACTTCCCCTGTTTTAACCAATCCAGAGCCAGGGACGTCACGGAGGGTCGGGGCTTCTCCCTCGTATGCCGACGCCCACTTAAAGGGCCCGCTGTCTTCGTATTCGCTAGCAGTCTCGTTTCCGTGTACCCACTCGTGATCCTGTGGAGAAGCCGGAAATGACAGATCAGAAGAGGTCGGACTCCACCATTCCCGCCGGGTAAGGTCACCAGTTTTACAGTGAGTAAACCCAGATACATCACATATGTTGAAATGCAGTCTTGATGGAAACCCGTTGGGCAGATTAGGGGTATTGTAAACTGCATGAGGTGCAAATTGTTGTGTCAAATAATGCAGTACTATAATAAAAATAAGTTTAAAAAAAAGTATAAACAAAAGCCGCATAGCTGAATTCGATTAACTAGATGGTTTCAATTGCGGGTTCGGGAGCCGGGTGCACACATGTGAAGGTCAGGGAGTGTGGCCTGAGCTGATGGCTGTAGAGCAACATTCAGTTGTACCAAGACAGGTGAACTGCTTTCCAAAAGTGGCCTTATAATGTGTAACATTTTCAGCCATTTATGACATTTCTTATCCAATTTCCTTAGCCAATATAAAGTTGCATTCAGGGACATGTAGTGTAACTTTTCTGTACACTTTTGACTAAAAAGCCAGACCTTACTGAAGATGTTTGATACTACAGATTGAGCAGTGATAAATAAAAGTTGCTTTAAAGACAAGAAGACATGGATTCGAGCTAAATCTTTGATTCCTTAATACTCAGCATGTTGTTATTACTCGTGCATGGACCCTTATCACCTACTTATCTCCTGCTACGTCTCCGTGTTATTAATTGGAGTACGTCATTCTCCCTTCTGCACATATAACATCACAGATATGTCATGTGGGTGCTACTGCTTGCAACGCTTGCTACATCTGTGGCATCTCTCACCTTTCTAGGGGTTGCACAGGGATTCTGGTGTTGGGGGCCTAAAGATATGCATGGACCGGCCCGAGTTCTGCTGACAGCTTCAGTCAGGTGGAGCCAGGCCGCGGGGGATCCAGTCCTCCACAGTGGCGGTTCTCGCCTCTCAGAGGTGAGCAAGGGTTCCTCTAGACCACCGAAGGGCACCAGTCTAGGTTACAAGATCATGCACTCTGCCCTCACAGCACCTACTCTGATGGAATGAAGAGGTGCTATATTACACCAGAAATTCAGAAGCAGAGGTTGCATGCACTGCGCCTCCTCCCAAGGGTCTCTTGTCACTGACTCCTCCTTCTTCTATTTGACTCACCCACAAGGCCTCTTCAGTTTATTGTGACACCACAGTGATCAAAATCAATCAATCAATCAGTCGTTTGTGAAGCACTCTACTCACCGCGAGGGTCTCAAGGCGCTGGGGGGTGGGTATTCACGCAGCTTTGTCTCATCCAAAGATACAGGTCTTGAGGCTGTTCCTGAAAGCTTGCAGTGTGGGGGCTTGTCTGATGATGAGTGGGAGTTTGTTCCAGGTCTTGGCTGCGATGTAGGAGAAGGATCGCTCCCCCCCCCTCTGGCTCTGCGAATGCGTGGTATTTTGGCTAGGGCAAGATCGGCGGATTGGAGGCTACTCTTGGGTGCGTAGAAGGAGATTCTTTCATTGAGGTATTGGAGTCCAATGTTGTGGAGGGATTTGTAGGCATGAGTGAGGAGCTTGAAGGTCACTCTCTTTTTGGATGTGGAGCCAGTGAAGTTCTCATAGGTGTTGGGTGGTGTGGTGTTGTCGTAGGATGCAGAGGACAAGTCTAGCTGTGGCGTTCTGAATTGTCTGGAGTTTGAGGAGTAGAGATTTGTTTATTCCAGCATAGAGGGCATTCCCATAGTCAAGTCTGCTGGTCATGAATGCGTGGGTGACGATCCTTCTGGATTCGGGTGGGATCCATTTGAAGGTCTGGGAGGATGCAGAGGGTGTTGAAGCATGTGGCGGATACGGCGTTGATCTGTCAGTGCATGGTGAGGGAGGAGTCGAGTATGATGCCGAGGTTGCGAGTGTGGTCTGTGGGTGTGGGGGGTTTGCCAAGGGTGATGGGCCACCAGGTGTTGTCTCATGCTGAGGGGGTGGACCCGAGGATGAGGACTTCTGTTTTCTCTGAGTTGAGCTTTAGTCAGCTTTTGCTTATCCAGGAAGCGACGTCTTTTATGCAGTCCTGTAATCTGAGTCTGGTGAGGTCGGGTTCGTTGGTGAGGGAGAAGATGAGCTGGATGTCGTCAGGGTAGGAGACTTTGCTGAATCTGTGTTTTCTGACGATGATGGAGAGGGGGGCCAGGTAGATATTGAAGAGTGTGGGGCTGAGTGAGAATCCTTGGGGTACTCCACAGCTGATCTCTGTGGGTTCGGAGTGAAAGGGTGGGAGTCTGATTCTTTGGGTTCAGCCAGTGAGGAAGGAGCAAATCCAGTCGAGGGCAGTTCCCCGGATGCCGGTGTCATGGAGTCTGGCGGTTAGTGTGCGGTGGGAGACTGTGTTGAAGGCTGCTGAGAGGTCTAGTAGGATGAGGGCTGCTGTGTGGCCCTGGTCGAGGAGGGTGCAGATGTCGTCCGTGGTGGCTAGGAGGGCGGTCTCCGTGCTGTGGTTGCTGTGGACTCTGGATTGGGAAGAATCAAGGATCGAGTTGGCTTCTATGAAGTTAGTAAACTGGTTGTTGATGATCTTCTCTGTAACTTTGGCTGTGATGGGGAGGAGAGAGATTCTTGAGGTCCGTCGGGTCTGCGATGGGCACATGACCTCTGCGTGTTTCCAGTCATCAGGGAAAGTGCCTGTTTCGAAAGAGCAGTTGATGGAACGTCATAGTTCTGGTGCAATGGTGGAAGCAGCTCTGTGGAAGATGTGGGGCGGGCAGGGGTTGGTGGGTGCTCCTGATTGTTTACTTCTCATGGTCTTTGCTGTGTCTTCTGTGGTGACCGGGGGTCCAGGCGGTGATGGTGGGCTGGGTTGCGGTGTCGGTTGGAAGAGTAGGGTCAGTGTCTAGGTTCTGCTTTCAAAGTTGCTGTAGAGAGTTCTGATCATCAGATGAAAGTAGGAGTAGAGTTTGTTGCAAAGGTCCAGGGAGAGAGGGACATCAGAGAATTTGCTGTGGGGTCTGGATTCTTGGCTGATGCTGAAAAGTTTATTAGTGTTGGGGGAGTTGGTGAGTATTCTGTTCTGGATGAAGTTCCTTTTCGTGGTTCTGATGAGTTGGTGGTGTTCTGTCATAGCGGTTTCATAGGCGGAGCATGCTTTGGGGGTTTTGCTGCTCCTCCAAGCTTTCTCAAGTCGTCGGCACACGCGCTTGGATTCTCGGAGGTCAGTGGTGAACCAGGTGGCTTTCGTGGTGCATTGTCTGCGGGAGTTTCTGGATGGAGGCGAGAGTGTCTGCGCAGTTCTGTGATTCAGCTGTGGAGTGCGTTGGCTGCAGAGCTGGCGTCGGTTGTGGTGGGGGAGGAGCGTGGTTGAGGGCAGAGTTGAGTTGTTCCTCGGTGATCTTACTCCAGTTCCTAGATGGGGGGGGCGAGGTGTAGGCCTGTGTGTAGTGGGCTTGGAGAAGGAGAAGTGGATGCAATGGTGGACCCTCCAGATGGGTTTCGTGGTGTGGCCGAAGCGAGAGTTGTGTCCTCCAGCGAAAATGAGGTCAAGGGTATGTCCTGCCTTGTGGGTGTGGGTGGTGACAAGCTGTCCAGTCTGATCTAGGCGAGGTTGTCCAGGAGGGCGTTGGAGTTGGGGCCGCTGGGGTTGTCGAGGTAAAAGTTTGGGTCTCCGAGGAATACGTAGTCCATGGATGCGATGGCGTGGGGTGCGATGAGGTCTGCGATGGTGGAGGTGAACATGGAGCGTGGTCCGGGAGGTCTGTAGGTGAGGGTGCCGTATAGAGTCATTCTGGGGTTAATCTGGATCTGGAAATGCATGTGTTCCATGGGGGACGTGGAGTCGTTCGTGCTGGATGTGGTGAGTCGGAGGAAGTTTTTGTATATATTGGCGAGTCCACCTCCAGGGTGGTTGGGGCGGTCCTTCCTCTGGATCTTGTATCCGTCGGGGATGGCTGTTGTGATGTCGGGTGCGGAGCTGGCGTTGGTCCAGGTTTCTGTGAGGAAGGCGACGACAGTCGAGAGGGTGCTGAGGAGGGTCCCAGATTTCTACTACATGTCTGTGCAGGCAGCGAACGTTGAGGAGAATGCAGCTCAGGTGTTTGGGTGCGCTGGCGTCCTGTGGGTTGGTGGTGGCGGTGGGCGTCTGGAGGTGGGTGAAGGAGCAGCGGCAGTGTCGGCAGGAGAACTAGCCTTGGGCGGTGTTCGGTGTTGACAGCTGGCAGTTGTTGTTTCTTCCGGGGTTGAGTGCGCGGAGTGTTGCTCAGTCATAGCACTGACGGGCCGGAGGACCAGGGTTCCTGGCGCTGGTCGCGGGCGGGTCGCGGACAGGCACAGACGGGCTTGCCTTTGGCATGCCTTCGGTGCGCTAGCAGCGTGCCCCCTGCGCAGCCGCACAGTGGCCGCCATTAAGTAGGGGTAGGGGAAGGGCAGGAACAGCTGGGAGGTAGGAGGGGAAGGGGCCACGGGAAGCGGGGAAAAAATGGAAAGGAAAGCTGCAGGAGCGGCGAAAATAGGCACAGTGAAAAGAAATAACCAAGAAAGAGGGCAAAGGCATGAAAAAAGTACAATAAGAAGAAAAAAGAAAGTAGGCAAAAGCAAGGTGAGATGCCCGACGGCAAAGGCAAAGGTAGAAAGTAGAGTCCTGGGGGCTCGAACCGTGCTCTGCTGCATGGGAGGCAGGGGCACTAGCAGGTAGAGCTGAGGCAGAGCTGCGTGCTGGGAGGCAGAGCCCATCACATATGGGAGCTTTGCCCAAAAGAATAGGTAGCTTTATTAAAGACACAGGACCTTATACCTTGATATCAGAGAAAGAGATGTGAATTCCAGAAGGAATTACATTACAGAAAGATGCCAGGCTTTGAATTTGTGAAGATCACTTCCCTGGGGGCCAGGCTGCAGTGCTAAGGCACCAGGCCACCTCTCCGGTTGCCGCCACAAGTCAGCTGGGAGTCGGTCCGGTTGATCATTACACTCCTAGGTCCCATCTGGCTTGGGTGGCACAAGGCGGTGGGAGTTTCAGCAGTGGCGGCAGGCTCCCAGCTGTAAGGCAGGCTTCCAAAGATAAACTATAGCGCGCCTGCGGCCTATAGGCATGCTTCTCGCACAGTCTTCCCTGCAAAGCTGTCTCAGCAGGCTGTCTCTGCAGCAGGGATTGGGCAACTATGCTTGTGACGTCCTGAGTTAATCAGAGGTGCTGCGCCAGAGTGTCGGGTAAATATCATGTTATACTTTGTAGGCAGCTGAGCGAGTTGACTCAGCCTTCAAGCCTGCTGCAAACAGTGCAGACGCGCTGCTGCCAGCTAACAGGCTTTACTCTGTCAGTGTGGTTTAATTAGCAGTGCTCGGCTCCAGCTTGCTATGGAGGCACTATACATGTGTGACAATGCATTTCAGTGCGGTGATGCGGGCCACCACTCTGAAATGCGTTAGTCTAACGCCTGATGCATGGTGCTTGGATGGGCTGGTCATGTGACTGCGATTAGCTTAGCTGTTGGGCTTTGTGTATTCCTCCCAGTGAGACAAAAAGGGATTAGATGTTGGCAGACTTGGCTGTTCCCTGCCCACCTACAGTTCAATGGGCTGCCTCCAGCACTCAAACAAGGGAACCTGGCACTGACCTTTTTCCACCCCAGACTTCTTGGAGCCTTGGTAGGTTAAGGGAAGAACTTTCCAGAACCAGATGTAAGGGTAGCATGGGAAATTCCCCAGCTTCAAAGGTTTGCACTAGGTATACATATTGCACCTCCAGAACACCTCTTCAGTATACTTCTGAACTTGTGGAATACTTCAGAATGACTTCCGGGATCCCTAGAGGACCGCCCTGCTGCGAGGCCTGCCTTATTAATTTTTTTTGTTTTATATAGCATGAACTAGACCCACAAGTATCAGACTGCTTTACATGCGCACCAGTTACCTTACAGAAGGACACATTCATTTTTGTTAGGCACAAGGAGATTAAGTGATTTGCCCAGAATCACAGGATGTTGAGCATCCCTGCCGAGACTCAAACCCGGTTCTCCTGCTCTGAGGTCAACCAATCTAGCCATTAGGCCACATCCTCTCTCCGGTTCCTAGAGGTCTGTTCTGCTGCTACCAGAGGACAGCCCTGCTGCTTGAAGAATGCCTTGCTCACCAGAGGACTTCCCTGCTTCTAGAGGCCTGCCTTGATGCTTGAAGGAGAACTGGATCATCATCATGAACACAGGACCACCAGACGGATGTATGTCGTTACAACGCACACTTTTACAACGCATGCACTTACAACGCATTTTTTACAACGCAACATCCACTACAACGCATTCCATTACATAGCATGACACTACAACGCATTTTTAAAAACTACCTTTACAACGCATTCCATTACATCGCATACTACCTTTACAACGCATACCATTACAACGCATAATATTAAATTGCATTTGAGGTAAGTATTGGATAGTATAGGGGTAAAAATTACTATTCTAACTCCAGGGGGTGCAACAGTAGGGTAAGTGTTGGATAGTATAGGGGTAAAAATTACTATTCTAACTCCAGGGGGTGCAACAGTAGGGTAAGTGTTGGATAGTATAGGGGTAAAAATTACTATTCTAACTCCAGGGGGTGCAACAGTAGGGTAAGTGTTGGATAGTGTAGTGTAATATTATGCGTTGTAATGGTATGCGTTGTAAAGGTAGTATGCGATGTAATGGAATGCGTTGTAAAGGTAGTTTTTAAAAATGCGTTGTAGTGTCATGCTATGTAATGGAATGCGTTGTAGTGGATGTTGCGTTGTAAATAATGCGTTGTAAGTGTAGTGCGTTGTAAAAGTTGCGTTGTAAAGGTTGTTCCCCCCACCAGACGTGAGTCCAAGGGATAGTTGGCTGGCCTTCTGTGTGAACTACAGGGGCATAACAAGCTCCAAAGACCTTGAACTCAGCACCTCTTCTTTGCTGCAGTGATTTTTAATCCCCCCCCCCCCCAACCAAGTGGTGCCTTCCAGGTCCTGCACTCTTGGAAGTGGAGTTAGAGATCCAGCTCCTGCCTAGCCCAAAATCATGGGACTTCAAAAAAGTTTCACAGAATATACTAGAAGAACTGAAGAAGACAAAGAGCTACCTGACAGTCGATCCACCCAAGGTGCATTGCCAGTTGGTTTGACATTGCAGTAGCTCCTGCTACATTATTCTACGCAGCAGCAAATCCTGTTCACCAAGATCGCTCAGTGACAGTGTCTGGCTTCATGGAGCCCTCTTCTGCTACAGCTTGGAGCTCTGACCCGCTGGAGGTTTTCGGCTTTCAAAAAGTTGCTTAAGTTTGAAGGTATAAAACTTTACCGGGCTCGATGGTGACCAGCTCCCCATGGCTAACGACAAACTCCTCAGTCTGGAAATCCTGCTTCTTCTGCTCAGAGCTTTTTCATGCTGTTGTCAATGGCTTCATTGAGACTTCATCCAGTGCTCCCCGGTGATGATGACTCCTCTTTGGATGCAGCCTGCTGCCTTGCCCCGCTGCAATCTACCTTCACCTGGACTTTTTCTTCAAAAATGTATCTCAGTCCGAAGTTCAGCCAAGACCAGGCCCAAACCACCTTGTGTATCTGACTTGTGCTCCATCGTGGTCAACCATAACTTTTAACTCTGTCACGGGCTCACGTAACCAGATACACACAGTTGGCATTTTGTTTTTTAGGTGCTAGATTTCACTAAACACTTAAAAATAATCTGGGTTTAGTGATAGGATTTCATTTGTTTTGGTGTTATTTTATTACGGTTTGTGATATGTCCCTGGAGCCAATGCAAGGTTGTTGAGGCTTTGGCATCCGGGGACGATGTGTTGCGCAAAGGAGGTGAAGCGTCGGTTGGATGTGGGAGGCTTTGGTTTCCGAAGGCGGTGCAGAAACAGTGATATGTCAAGGTCAAGAGCATGGTGCATCGATTTTGTTGTGTCGTATTCGATCCGCTGGGGCTGAAGTGAAGGTGATGCATTGGTCGAAAGACTTGCAGAGCCTGGAATGGATCGGAGTCAGAATGGTACACTGCGGATGTCGTTATGTGGTGTCTGAGGCTCAAGCAGCAGCGGTTCTTCGGAGGTGCTGCAGCATAGTCGGGGCTTAGTTGAAAGTTGAGGTTGTGACGTCGTTCACTTGGTGAATGGTGTCCACGGCTTTGGTGCAGGCAGTGGCGATGCGTCAGTTTTGCAGGGGTGCACCGGTTCCATAATGACACTTTGGAGTCGACACGTCGGTTTCCTGGTTGAGGCACAAAAACTCACTTCTAAGGTCCCAGGACTGGATTTGGCACCACTTGGCAGAGCAAGGCCCACAGCAGAGGGACTCAGCCAGGGCCGTAGCCATGGGGGGTGGAGGGGTGAGCGGGGCCCTGCCAGGGCCAATAATGTGCTCTGGTCCTCCAACTGAAAGCCCGACCTTTCAGTTTCTGTTATTTAATAAATATATGGATAAGCTTGACATTTGAGACAGTGCACGTGATATTCGGCCTTAACTCTGCCTGCATTACCAATACTGAAACTGAAAGAACCATAGCTGTCTCCAGAGTAAGAGACTGAGGCAGAGGGACAGACAGAAGCAAGGGGGGGCTGGGCTGAGGCTGCCGTGCACTGCCGGGTGCACTGAATGATAGTAATATGACTTATGAATCATAAAAACTACCTCTCCTGGAGCCTCACTACCATTGGTGAGGGCACTGCATGCAGGCAGCAGAATGACATGCAGTGTGAACACACTGCTTCTGGGCCTCTCTTATCTGTCCAGCAAAGACTGGGCTAGTACAGGAGTCAATCATGTTTTAAAGCATAGTCAAAATGGGCCATTGACAAGAGCCCACACAGGGGGGCCACCTGATATGTGGTCAGGACAGTCCCACGGCATCAGTTTTCTATGTAACAGCTGTGTTTTTTGTATTAAATAGCACATCTGAAACCAAACAAATAAAAGAAAATGCTGTCACTGACCCTCTGTTGTGAAACCATTGAAAGTGTTGGCATGTTTAAGTTGGGCTGTGTATGTGCACATTGTTTCTATTAAAGGTGCAAGACATGTGCACATCGCATTTCAGCCTGTAGACAGGCTCATTAAAGAGCCAGAACTACAAGACAATGATGGAAGGACAGTGTAGGCCTAATAAAACCCTTACTCACTCCACTGATCTCATGTAAATAGTATACTTCAACCAGCTCTGCCATAAAACAGTCAGGCAGGCATCTTAGACAGCATTAGGATCCCAGTCAGGCTGGTGGGTTGGGGTCTGGGCCTTAGCTCAATATGTTATGCCAGCTTGAGGAAGAGCCACGCCTGACATCTTTTAATTTTACTTTCCTCTTTCTGAAGAAACCTCTGTACAACTATCTCTAGAGACTCCAGATATAGACACTTACACACATAAAAATATGGACAACCATGCACACAGATATAAAGACCCCTGTATGGAAATAACCACAAACCTAAATGTATCAATGCACACAGACCAACATGCAGTATGTATAGTCATGAATACCCCCATACAGACAGACTAACAGATACAGGCCTGCCATCAGTCTAATCAATGTGTGCCCATGTGGCTGTATGTAGACTCCCTCTGGTAGCAATTTCTTCTGGAGCTAGAACTGGTATTTAAAAACCTTCAATAGTCATTGTCTCTAAAGGATAGAGCCGTTGTTTTGAAAGAATGAAATACTGGTAAAGAGGAGTGTTGGTTTATAGTTAGAGGTCCCTCTGTCCATCTATGAATTTAGATCTTACAAACACCTAGAGCTGCAAACTCTTCCCTGTTAAAATCTAATAAATGTCATGGATGGAGAGGAGTCTTTCCTGTCAATGAAAGAAGGTTATTATGCATGCTGCTGATCAACAAATATATAGATACTCATGCACACAAGCGTGCACACAGGCTCCATGTGCACAGACCAAAACCCATGTATGCTATTTTGTTCGGCAGAAGGCTCTGATATCACCACGTGCTCATCTACCAGTGGATGTTAAGCATGTGCACATCAGCATGTGCTCACTGCTCCACATCACACTATGTCTTCCAATGTATACCCGTCTGTGCCCCTTACTACCAATCACCCTGTCCTTCCAGATGCATGACATTCATTGCTCCCAATGTACATCAGCTTGCACTTCCCTGAACTGAAGCAAGTTATCCTGCCCTTCCATCTTGCAGAATACAAGGTAGTCCCTTGCTACACATAATCTTTGAGCCGTTGTTGCACACTACACTATGCTCCCTTGAGACACATAGCCTTTGCCCCTTGCTCTTGGGTTCACTCATGCTCTTCCATATCTTTATGTGAGAAATTGCACCAGTTCTGATCTTTCTTGGATTTCTGGTGCTTGTTGCAGTGCTGTTGTCAGACATGGGCAAATTGGGTGATTGCCCGAGACCTCCAGTATCCAAAGGGCCCCCTGGTAAAGTGATCACGTTAGCCAGAAGAACAGATTTTGTTTGTCTGATGGGCATGCACACTTCAGAGAATGTTAAACCGCATAACCACCTACCCCACCTTAACCCTCATGCTCGCATGGATTTTGTGGTAATCAAGTTAAAGAATAAACTTTCTGTTTTATGTCTCTCTTTCCATCATCACATCACCTCTTCTGTCTTATCACTCTCTCTTTACCGCTCTACCAAACTCTACATTATGTACCTATCACAGTTCTCACTCTATTTGAACTCTCTCCCTCACCTAGATTTACCCAAGCTCACTATCTTTTTTTTTTAAATTGTATAAAGAAAGCTGTGTAATAGCAGCAGTGTTTACCTGTACATATATTCCAAACATAAATGACCAATTTTCATTTGATCATCAAAAAACAAACGAGTAATACATTATGCACAATAACCAAAAGATTATTAGTTAGAGAGCAATCTAATACTTAAGTGTGGAGATATGGATGCATGTAGGATCAATGATTTCCCCTTACGTCCATGTTGCTCATGTTGTGGGACTTGGATCACAGGGTGACACATTGCCGAATGCGTGCCGGGTGGCGCCGACACTAGAACGGAGACACACGCACTAGTTACTTCTGTGTCCAGACCAGAACAGAACCACGCCCAGAGCCCGGGGGTCATTGTTTACACCCTTACGCTGGACTGGCATATGCCAGGCCAGCCCACTCTGCTTACGCTCACAAGGGGGACGGCAATGCTACATGTCCCAGGTCTTCCCTGTAGGGATCTGCTGCTCACAGGTCTAGGTGTCAGCATGCCACAGCCACTCCCTCACGTCTGGTTTACACCAACACCACACCCATCCAGCACAGCCGTCACAGGACATGTGACCCTGCCAATAAAAAGGGCCTGGCGCACGTGCTGGACACCATTTCCACTCTACAACTGGGTGCCTCCATGTGGTTATCATTTCTGCCTGAGGGCCTAGGGCCCGGGCACAGCACATTGCCCGGTGCCGGGGGTGACATGATGACATCCACACCACGGGAATCAATCATAAAGGGTCCATGTCTTGCGGGGCACAGACTCGGTAGCACCGGATACACTGTGGTAGGCACAGGCACACCGCCACGGCACGGTGTCTTTCGGTGCACTGAGGTAGGGGCACCTTAAGTACTGAGGGGTATGCAGCCTGCTATGATGCACCGTCCAGGGGGTCCAGAATGGTGGCATTATTGTGAGCCCTGCTGCACCGCAGTGTAGGCAGTGCGGGCCTACCACCACGTGGTGTCGCCTCACAGTTCACAGAGTTAGTGGCACCTCGAGTCCTGAGCGGGTGTGCAGCCTGAGATGAGGCCGGGTGCACTGATATGTTCTCTGCCATAGCGAAATCAAGACCCAGAATCAAATGTGAGACCTGGTGGCCTGCGGTGCGTGGCTGCATGATGTGGAGTGTGCCATGGTCGCGGGCCCCGGACTTGGGGCTCCCACCGGCAAGTGGGGGTCCCTCTTGGAGACACACCGGTGGCAGAAGGTGAGCAGTGAGGCCTGGTTGCATAGGGGCGGGCAGCTTCCGCTGGGCGGCGGGAGGGGCTGGGGTGCATCGGCCTGTGTGCGCGGGGCGGGTAAGCGCTGATGGCGTGTGCTACTGTATGGACTCTGCCATTCATGTCTCTGGTAACTGTTTCAGATGAGGGACCTGGGGGACTGCAGTGTGTACCGGCACATAGTTGGAGACACACCGGTGGCTGCAGGTGAGCAGTGTGGCCTGGGTCTGCAGTGTTGCACTCGCTCTCCCTCTATCTCTCTCTCTCTCTCTCTCTCTCGCTCTCTCTCTCTCCCTTTTTTTCTCTCTCCCTCTTTCTCTCTCCCTCTTTCTCTCTCCCTCTCTTTCTCTCGCACTCTCTTTCTCTTTCCCTATTTCTCTCTCTCTCCCTCTCTTTCTCTCTCCCTCTTTCTCTCTCCCTCTCTTTCTCTCTCCCTCTCTTTCTCTCTCCCTTTCTCTCTCTCTCTCTCTTTCTCTCTCCCTCTCTCTCTTTCTCTCTCCCTCTCTTTCTCTCTTTCTCTCTCTCTCTCTCTTTCTCTCTTTCTCTCTCTCTCTCTCTTTCTCTCGCCCTCTTTCTCTCTCCCTCTCTTTCTCTCTCCCACTCTTTCTCTCTTTCTCTCTTTCTCTCTCCCCCCTCTCTCTCACTTTTGCTCTCTCTCTCTGTACTTTGATGGGCGCATGACACACCTTCTTATCTGTATTTCTGTCTTGCAGGATGTGACTTACAGAATGCCCAGAGAAAAGCCCCGCCGTGCCTCTTCAAGATTGTTGTTTTATGTTTTTCTGTAATAAACATTTTATTTGGATTATGTGATATGAATGTATGGTTTCTCTTTTTCTGTCCGCACCTGTATGTTAGGTGTTGTGATTGTGCGACTTCAGGCAATTTGTTTGTGTCATGGTTTCGTGGAGTTGATGTGTGTTAAAAATGGGATCTCTGGTTGGCTAAGGCTTGCGCCAAAGCCAGGCAGAGACCACCACTCTATCAGGGCAAGGGAGTTACACGCCAAAGATAACCCCTGCTCACCCCCTTGGTAGCTTGGCACGAGCAGTCAGGCTTATCCCGGAGGCCATGTGTAAAGCATTTGCGCACGCACACAGCAACAACATCCCAGGCACACTACAAAAGGAACTCCACACAAGGTTATATCAAAAATAGCCTTTGTATTCTCATAACACATTAGAATAGTAAACACATATTATACATGGTGCCACCTGGCACTAGGTCATATCTACAAGGGATTATATACACCTGACAGGGCTCACTGGACCACTGTCAGAACCATCACAAAGCGAACTTAGTAAAAGTAATACATCTCATAACCGTACAACCAGTAACCACTGGTAATCACTGTACTTAGCATCAGCCTGAACATAAACTACATTATGCACAATATCACATTTAGTCGCGAATTACATTCTGCGCCAACCTCACCAGAATAAACACATTATTCAATCCTCTCATAAGTCTAAACGCATTAGACCTTAACCTCCTAAGCATAACTCACAGGAGGGGCATAAATCACAGTGGAACATAATCTCACTAGCATAAACCATAATATGCAAACCAAGAGATATTACACAGGGTACATAAAACATAGTACATATATTACATTTCCTAGCACCACATAATCACATTAGGGCCTGGCACCCTACAATCCTAACAGTCCCCCTGGCTAGCTGCCCATCTCTCAGGGCCTTAGATGCCCTATGTCCCAAAGTCAGGGCTGCCGCCTATGCAGCGAAAGTCAAGGGTGCGCCACTGCGCAAACCTAAATGTAGCAGCTGCCCACTACATGCTGGGCAGCTGGTAAAGTATAGGGCAATGGAGTACATCTTACTCCTAACTCAACAACATGCCCCCAAAGAATTGCGGCCTAAACGTAGCAGCTGCCCACTACTTGCTGGGCAGCTGGGAATCTCACTGTAGGCGTGGGTCCTCACCAGGACTCCTAAAACAAATGGGGCAACGTTGCAGCTGCCCCCTGCCAAGCGGGGCAACTGAAGAACAGAACTGGCACTGGCACCTGTGGTGCCTCTGGGGCTTTGTAAACAAATAGGCAGATAATGTTGTAGCAGCCCGCAATGGCGGGTACGCTCATGGAAAAGGCACTGTGCCTTCACTGGCACCGACAACCTGTGCCCAGAAATGCCCCCCAAGTCCCACTGGGGCACGTAACTACATAACACTGCCTCTCTCGTTGGAGCAGCCCGCAACGGTGGGTCCACTCAGAGAATGATGCAGCCATGTCCCCTGCCCAGCCCTCACTCACCGGGCTCCTGCGCAGGGGTACTTCTCTTCTGTCGGCTCTGGTCTCTGCTTCCCGCTGTAGAGACTTCACACGGGGAGCCCTCGAGACTCCGGTCAGGCCTCTCTATGCTGCGGGACCGGCAGCACTTCTCTTGCGGCATGGGGCTTCCCTTTCACTGTTGGGAGCCCCGCGCTGCCATCGCCGGCTTCTGCCGCCTCCTCTCTTCACCCGGGCCCCCTCCTGGCACCCGGGACTTGGCATTGGCACTCGGGGAGGCAGGGTAGGTTCCCGTCCTCCCCAGCACGCAGCTCAGCTTCCAGCCACACTCCTCTCCCGCCCGTCAGGCCCCGCCCTCAACCAGGCGGGCCACGGATCGCGGCAGTGGTCTTCGTTTGGCAGCACTGAGGGGTAGGCTCCCTCGTAATTAACATCAATAAGTGGGGTGGGCTCCCGCTCACCACAGGCACCATAATGCGGGGTGGGCACCCGCAAGCACGAACAATACGCGGGGTGGGCTCCCGCTCAGCAGCCATCACGGGGGAATCCCTATGCTGGGCATTCCCTCAGGGATCCTGTGCAGCTCGGCGCTGTGGGTCAAATTAAAAATATAGCACTCCCAGGGTGCTAGAAGCAAGGAAAAGAAATAAAGCGCTCACCAGGCGCTAGGAGCCACAGCTCCTTTACGAAAAGTCCAGGAGAGGTTTCAGGGGCAGAGCTGGGCCCAGGGACCAGCACACAGGGCCCTCCAGCAGGGAGGCAGCCCCCATGGCGGTCCCTCCTGGGCCCCAGCAGCAGCAAGCCCCCCCGTCAGGAACAGAACAACTTTCATGGGGTCACAGCCCCTATATTTATACTACAAAATCCCAGCACAGGGCTTGGGGGTACCAGTCAGAACTGGTTTAGGGGGTATTTGGAGCACTTTGTTTTGTCCAGCTCCTCTTCCCTTTGTCAGGTGGGGGCTCAGTGATCAGACACACCACAGGGGGTGGAGCCAGCATTGTGGAGGGAAGGCAAAGCCCTATTCAGGTCCCAGGTGCAACTCCTCCCTCCCATCTGCATGCAGATATCTCCATTCATCACTGGGCTGACTCGCCCTGGCTCCTGGAGCCACCCACACCTCTCAGCTCCTCTCAATCACAAGCCAGACATGCAATTCACATCAGGCAGGCAGACACATAGTACACAGAAATGCCAACTTCTAAAAGTGGCATGTCTCCACCAGTCACCATAAATCTGCGCACACCATTGCGCAGCATTTAGTCTCACGAGTTCATACATACTAAACTCGCCCCTGCACTCCTCTCATACCAGGAATTACCATGGAGAAACATATCCCCCATGCATTTCTATGGGAGGGCAGGCTAATCTCACCACAAGCACTCAGAGCGCGCGCGCACTTTACACTGGGCCACATTGCTAAAGTGCCCAGAGGCCTAAAACCACTACCACTATGTCCGAGCTTAAGGCAAAAAGTGTAGGGGTGAACCTGCCAAAAAGGACCAAGTCCAACAATGTGCATTCTCTTTGTCCAAAGGGAGGGGGTGGGGTGGGTGGTGGGGTCCGGGAGGGGGTGTTGTGGCCCTATTGGGGCTCTGGGCTGCATGTTCAGTTGCTCGGGGGCATCTGTTGTTCTTTATGTGTGGCTCTGGGCTGTGCTCCCTTGTCTGGTGTCGGTTGTCATCCGACTTTACACCAGGCCAGAGCAGGTGTTAGTTTCCTGCTGCTAACGCGCCTTATCGCGTGTTTTGTGATCTTATCGCCAAACTGGCTTGTTGTTGACAATGTTGTGGAGTGGTGTTGTTGCGGCTTTTTGGTCGGGAATGCCTACTCTGCATCTCATTAGCAATAGTTTCCAGGGTCATCCGTGGCGATGTTTTTTTAGGCCGCTATCGCCGGAAAACTGGTGATATGGGCTGTTAGCACCAGCTTGTGAATGGGGCGGTAAATTTATCGCGACTTTGGATGCGATAAAGTGACGATAACTCGGCGATAGATCCTTGAAAATATGCCCCCAAGTCTCTATCTCTTCCCAATTGGAGGTTGGAGGTTACAAGGCAGCTCCAATGATGACCTATTTCCTTGCAATAGTGAAAAACAAATGTAGCAGCATTTCACTATCAGGACATATAAAACACACCAGTACACGTCCTCCCTTTCAAATACACTGCACCTTGCCCGTTGGGCTACCTTGGTGCCTCACATGTAGTAAAAGGTTTAGGCCTGGCAGGTGGGTGCACTTGTTAGGTAGACATGGCAGTTTAAAACTATCCACACAGACACTGTAGTGACAGGTCTGAGACATGGTTGCAGGGCTACTGATGTGGGCGGCACAGTCGACGCTGCAGCACCCACTAGTAGCATTTGATTTGCAGTCCCTGGGCACATACCATGCACTTTAATAGGGACTTTCCAGTAAATCAAATATGCCAATCATGGATAAACTAGTCACCAATGCAATTTAGACAGACAGCATAAGCACTTTAGCACTGATTAGCAGTGGCAAAGTACTGAGAGTCCTAAAATCAACAAAAACACATCAGAAAAAATAAGAGGAAGAAGGCAAAAGGTTTGGGGATAACCCTGAAAAAAGGACCAGGTCCAACATGGATGATTAATAGATGGTGACAACGTCAAGTCCTTTGAAGCTCTACAAGCCTAATTTCACCTTGGAAAGTCCCAATTTTGAAGATTCTTCCAATTAAAGCACTGCTTGACTTCAAAACTCGGTTCTCTTACTCAGCCATTGTTAAACTCTTCAATTCATCGCTACCTCTATGTTTGGACTGAATTTAAGGGGGTCATCTCCAGACTTTACTCCATACATTTGGAAGGGATTCACTCTAATGCAATGAGGAATACTCTTAAGCGAAGATGGCAAACTGTTTCGGGTAGGAGTATTTCAATGAGGCACGGCTATCCCTCTTGCACTCCCATGGCTGACGGATTAGAGAAATCATGCTAAAAGTTTGCTATTACAAGATTTTGCATGCCTGGCACTGGTCTCTCTATAGGTTTCACCATGCAAATGTATTGAAATACTCTAATTGCTGGAGGTGCGGAAACCGAGGAGGACATATGGCACATTTATTATGGACTTTCCATGCTCTTCATATTTTTTGTCATAAGAGAGCTGCGATCATGAATCAACTGGTTCTATCCAATTAGGATTCTCTATAAAGTGTATCCTGTTACATTATGCAGACAATTTATCAGACCTGACCCATCATCTGAAGCGCTGCACTTTTTTGGAGGTGGCCAAAATGTGAGGTGGGGTAAACAATCAGCACCACCTACCCATGATGACTGGATCCAATGTCTGTTTTCAGTTGCATCTTATGAATGCATTTTCTATATTCTGCAGGACCATCAATCTATTTTTTAATCTATATGGTCAGCCCGGCTTTTCCTGTCTTATCTCCTAATTTTCCTTTCTGTTGAACATATGAACAACAGTCACAACCAGAACTTTAGACTTTGAATAAAGAATATGCTACAGGAGCTGAGGAGGTAAAGAAGATTTATATAAGATGCATAATAAGGACGTATGATCCCGTGAACAATTCTATCTCTCTTAAGTAAGTTGAGATAGGGGAAATATGTTTAATGGTAATATTTTCCTTTGTTTCTTTTGTACTTTGTGTTTGTACATTTGTGATAACCATGCTTGACCATGCTTTAAAGACATTTTAAAAACCCAGTACAGAATTGAGATACTAAGAGCACTTTCCGGACCCGAGGAAGATCAGAAATAGACTGGACCTTCTGTTTGTGACCTGAGAGGAGCCCTGAAGGACTACACCTGCTTCCTCGTGTACCCAGGACAAAGAAGTGGACTCCATGAGTCAGTTGGTTGACCTCCTGTGTGGATCCGGACAGACAACAAGCCGCAAGAAGCCTTTTCCTGGAATTGCCCAGCTGATCAGTGGCAACTTTATCTGAACTGGACCCTGCTATTCACCTTTGCCTGCCACCCAGTGCATCTCTAAGTGCCTCCCCTGACTTCCTGGGGTTTTAAAAGAGTACTCCATTGGTTGACTGGGACATTAGAGACTAGGGGTCTGAGTTATACTTTGGCAGATGGGATACACCATGTGATGGATATCCTGGTCCACTGTATTTCAATTACATTATATCCTATAGCATTTGTAATACAGGAGATGGAATATCTGTCATGTTTGAGACAGAGTATCCCATCCAACAAAGCATAAATCAGGCCTAAGTCACAAGGTAAAATGTTTGACCAGGACGAACCTAGTAGATGTATTTAAGCCATGTTCTATTGTGGTCATCTTCAAATTGCGCGTAGGTCCTGGTCTACTGTGACGCTCGACAATCATTGGAGCTTTTTGGTGCTTTTTCTATTTAAAAGTTTAAAATTCTTCAGCTCTTCTTATTGGATTTTTGTAATATTGGTGTCATTTAGTTTTTATAAATTTTACTCTAATTTGTAATGCGGTTTTGGATTTTTACTGTTTTGCATTTTGACTTTATTACTGTTTAGGTATAGCACAAATACTTTCCACATTGCCCTAAGTTAAGCCTGTCTCATCTGTGCCATAGCTACTAGGGGGTTGAGTTCAAACTAATTTAGCAACTTTGAGAGTTGTGAAGATTTCTTGAGGTTGGTAGTCAAACACTTCAAATAATAGTCCAGTTTCTTACACTGAGGCTATTACTACAGTTATGCTGAACATTTTTCTGCCAATGAACTAGCCTTTATGGAAACAATCAAGTTTAAGTCAGATGATGCATCAGTCCTTTCCACATCAAACTGAGCAGTAATGTGTTGCCCACCAATAAGATTTGGGAGCTGGTGATACCTTGAGAAAGTTTATGATGATCAAAGAAACTGAGGGCCTAATTCACAAAGGTAAAATTACACTTTTGTGTATATGTACTCTTTTTTTGTATTTACAAACTACGATTTTATAGTAACTTTACGACTGCTGAGAATCCGCAGTCGTAAAGTGAACTCTGCATATAAAAAGATAAGTCTGTCCTATCTTTGTATTAGACCCTGCAAGAGTGTGGGATCTGCACTTTTGTTGCCCCCACTTTTTTTCTGATGTTAACACTGGTTTCTGGCTATAGTCAGGCTGGGTCCCCGCTAATCAGGGCCCCAGCCTCTCTGTTCTCTCTAAACAACTTGGAGTGCATATTAGATGCACTAGTGATTGGATAGTGTGGTACCTTATGAGCCCCTAGTATATGGTACCTTAGGTACCAGGGGCATAGGTACTTCACAGGCCTACCAGGGGCTGAAGCATGTATTATGCCACCCCTGGGAAGCAGACTAAATCTGACACCACAGGCCTGCTACTGCAGCCTGGGTGAGGTAGTGTTAGCACTCCTCACTGAGATATAGGTTCCCTATATCTCACCATACACACACATATAAACCTATCAGTCACCCCTAAGGAAGGCCCTATCAATCCTGAGGGCAGGGTGCTTGGTTTCCATGTGAGGGGGTGCCTCTGCCTGAGCAGGGCCCCTCTGCAGCTCTCAGAGTCTATTCTCTGTGGCTGTTTGTGGATGCGGTTAAACCATATACTCTTAAGTGCATTATAACCTCACGGTAAATGTTAACTCTGGGATGACTGCATCAAAACATGTCGTGTTTGGTGTCAAACGCTTTGGAATCATACCCCCACACCAGTAACTGGTGTGGGAGTATGATCCCACCCTTCTAGAGGGATAGACATGTACCCACTGTGGAAACACGATAGATTCCTGAAAGAGCCCTGGCATCACAAAATGGATGCCACCAGCACAGACACTGGGCTGCCCTCCTTCTGCTGACCGAAACTCGCAGTGGGGGAGGCCCAACAATAGGCATCCTGTCACAAGGAGGTGTCACCACCTTCCAGACAGGATTTAGTGTATTGGGGCTGGGTGGGTGAACTCCTAGAGTGCTTTGAAGTCCTGCACTGGGGGAGCAGTAGGCTCCTCTATGCACATGCCAGCTCAAACCGGTTCAGGGGCAACCTGCCCCTGCTCTGGCGCGAAACTTGACAAAGGGAAGTGGGTGTAGCCACCCACTCCCCTGACCCTCCCATAGGTGGGGTCAAAGAGCTAGTCCCTCCCTTTCTTCTAGTATAAGTTAGGGAACCCTTGCCATTGCAAACTAGATATCCCTGGACGACGCTCTGAAGAAGAATCCTGGACCTTCGACGTTCCACTACCTTTGGAAGACTGAAGAATCTCCCTTGGAGTCAAGGAGTGACTCCCCTGCTTGGCAGGCACCAACACTTTGCATCAACGGTCGCAAACTTTCCCGCTCCCGCTGGAGTCCGAAGTCCCTGCAGCCCCGGAAGTAGATTTCCTGACTTCTCGACGGCCATCGTAAGTCCCCTGAGAAGCTGAGGCAAGTGGACCCCACGAGTGACGAGGAACAGCAATACCCGGGTACTGTGCACTATTGTCGAGTGCAACCCCTTCACGATGTTCTACGAACTTGTGCATTGGACTACGTGTGGTCCAAGACTCCAGCAGGATTTCCATCAAAGATCAGAGGCCTACCTCGTCCCGAGTGACCGTGGGCTCCTGAGAAGTGAATCCTCCCGAGGCGTCTTTGCGATCCCTTGCCAGCTGGCTTGTGGGTCCCCTGAAGACTTTTCTATGGAACCAAAGGGCTCCCCTGGTTGCTCCAGGCCTGCCCTGACTTACCCTCGTTGGGTGAGTCCCTCAGACCTTGCTGGTCTGCGCCGCTGACTTTTCACACATTCCACGAGACTTGCTGTTACCAAGGGGAGCCCTTTGGAACTGTAGAGAAGTCTTCTGGGGACCCACAAGCCAACCGGCAAGGGATCGCGAAGACGCCGCGAGAGGATTCACTCAACAGGGGCCCACGGTCACTCGGGACGGGGTAGGCCTCTGATCTTCGGTGGGAATCCTGCTGGAGGCTTGGACCACACGTGGTCCAATGCACAAGTTCGTAGAACGTCGTGAAGCGGGTTGCACTCGAAAATAGTGCACGGTACCCAGGTATTGCAGTTCCTCGTCACTTGTGGGGTCCACTTGCCTCAGCGTCGCTGGGGACTCACGATGGTCTTGGAGAAGTCAGGAAATCCTCTTCCTGGGCTGCAGGGACTTCGGACTCCGGCGGGAGAGGGAAAGTTTGCGACCGTTGATTGCAAGATTGGGTGCCTGCCAGGGAAGTCACTCCTTGACTCCAAGGGAGATTCTTCCGTCTTCCAGAGGAAATGGAACGTCGAAGGTCCAGGATTCTTCTTCAGAGCGTCGTCCAGGGATATCTAGTTTGCAATGGCAAGGGTTCCTTAACTTATACTGAAAGGAAGGGAGGGACTAGCTCTATGAGCCCACCTATGGGAGGGTCAGGGGAGTGGGTGGCTACACCCACTTCCCTTTGTCCAGTTTCGCGCCAGATCAGGGGCAGGTAGCCCCTGAGCCGGTTTGAACTGGTGTATGCACAGAGGAGCCTACTGCTCCCCCAGTGCGGGACTTCAAAGCACTCTAGGAGTGCACCCACCCCCAATACACTAAACCCTGTCTGGGAGGTGGTCACACCTCCCTGTGACAGGATGCCTATTGTTGGGCCTCCTCCACTGCGAGTTTCGGTCATCAGCAGGAGGGCAGCCCAGTGTCTGTGACTGGTGGCATCCATTTTGTGAAGCCAGGGCTCTTCAGGATTCTACCGTGTTTCCATAGTGGGTACATGTCTATCCCTCTAGAAGGGTGGGATCATACTCCCACACCAGTTACTGGTGTGGGGGTATGATTCCAAAGCGTTTGACACCAAACACAACATGTTTTGATGCAGCCATTCCATAGTTAGCATTTTCCGCGAGGTTATAATGTACTTAAGAGTATATGGTTTGACCGCATTCACAAACAGCCCCAGAGAATAGACTCTGAGAGCTGCAGAGGGGCCCTGCTCAGGCAGAGGCACCCCCTCACATGGAAACCAAGCACCCTGCCCTCAGGATTGATAGGGCCTTCCTTAGGGGTGACTGATAGGTTTATATGTGTGTGTAGGGAGAGATATAGTGAACCTATATCTCAGTGAGGAGTGCTAACACTACCTCACCCAGGCTGCAGTAGTAGGCCTGTGGTGTCAGATTTAGTCTGCTTCCCAGGGGTAGCATAAATCATGCTTCAACGCCTGGTAGACCTGTGAAGTGCCTATGCCCTTGGTACCTGAGGTACCATATACTAGGGGCTCACAAGGGACCACAGTATCCAATCACTAGTGCACCTAATATACACTCCATGTTGTTTAGAGAGAACAGAGAGGCTGGGGCCCTGATTAGCAGGGTCCCAGCCAGACTATAGCCAGAAACCAGTGTTAACATCAGAAAAAGATTGGGGGCAACATAAGAGGCAGATCCTACTCTCCTACAGTAGGGTTGCGAGAAAGTGTATTATTAGTTGGAGTGGATGGTAGTCCACCACATATAATAATGCCAGATAACCTTTCCACGACCTGGGGTTGGCATGGATTTGCTGCTACAGAAAAGTTCTGAGTTGGAGCAACCTGAATCTTTGGCCCAGCGGCAAGTCACCTTTGTTATATTGATTTAGCAGGTTTGTCCTTGTCCTCCAAAGGTATTTGGAGCATAAAGTCCCAGGTTTCTCAGTATGTTAGGCAGAATACACTTTGACACAGCCAAGGATCCCAGAAACTCAGGAACAGCACTTGAGGGGGCAAGACTCTAGATGGGTCCAGGGCAGGTCCAGTTGGAAGTAGTCAGCTGGGATCTTCAGGAAAACGCCTTCCAGTAGCTTGTCTTATCCCTGTAGCTTAATAGGAGGTCAGCCAACTGATGATTGGAGTCCCTTTTGTTGTCCTGGGTACAAGTGAGAGCAGGTCCAGCCTTTCAGGTCTCCCCACAGATCTCAAGAACCAGTGCAGCCCCTCTTCAGTCTTTCACAGTGTTTCCAAGAGGGTTTCCTTGGGTGTCATATTTATGCCTGCCATTAGCCAGTGGGCGAGGGTGACCCCTGGAACCATCCTTAACCAATAGGGAAAATGTTCCTAGTAGTGCCTAATTTGAACCAGTGGTTTCCGGTGCTCAGCACCAGCACTTAATCATCCACACCCGTGCTTGAGCACCAGTTAAGGACACATACATTTTTGGTGGATACGAGGACATTAGTGAGTCGCCCACAATCACAGGATGTTGAGCCGACGCCAAGACTTGAATCTGGTTCCCCAACTCCAAAGTCGGCAGCTCCGGCCAATATACCACATCCCTTCCCCACTTGTAGGGTTTGTTCCTTCTGTGTTAGGCAGAGCTAATAGGAGAAATGGGCTGGTTGAAGCTGACGAGAGCCCCGGCACTTGTTTTTTACAAATTGGTTCCTAGGTGTAGCCCTACACACTTTATCAGCAGTTCATTTGTGCTCTTAAGCAAGCAATCCCACAGTGCCCCACACTTCAAACCACAAACCACTTCAAACCACAAAGAAGGACCCTGCCAAAGTGTCAGCTAAAATTTGCCTGTGGCAGGATAGGCCTCTTTGAAGTTAATCAAATTCCTGGGCACTGCTCAGATGGTCATCCTGCTGAAGGAAGAGAACACCTTCCCACACTCAAGACCCTTGTCTCAGCTCTGGGAGCAAGTTCACACCTCATTAAGATAGCTATTCCACTCCTCAGTGACAGTTGGCACTGTGCAAACGGGCCTTCTGAGGCTTTAGGCAGAAAAAAAGTAACATTCTAAAATTACATTTTCCAGAATACGTGTTACAAATCTGTCTTTACCAGTGAATTGAGTTTGAAACACTTTTTTTTTTTAAGCTTTCTTTTTATTAATGCAAAAAAGTCAGTAGATTCAACAATATTATACATTTGTGTAAATCATATAGAGAGCAAAGCAATAAAGGAGAAAAAGAAAAACATATACAAAGGTATTGCATTCGTTTTTTCTCCCCCCAGCTTAACCCCCACCACCCTTAGTTCCCCTTACTCTCAACAGGGAGTTGGTCATCCTCTGGATGCTCTTACAAACTTATGTACAAGTTCAAATTAAGCTTTAAATCAATCACTCATTGCTCGCCAACCATCTCGTCAATGGCGCCCAGATTTCTTAGCCTTTTCTTCAGTAGCGCGGTCCCCTCCTTGCATAGATGGCTTTTTCCAAGTTATAATTCGCCATTAACCAAGAAAGCCATTTTTGAAAACCCGGTGGGTTAGGGTCCAGCCATGCAGATGCTAAGCACAGGCGCAGTACTGCCATACCAATAAACACTAGTTTTTCCCCAGAGTTCCCCTGCAGATCCTGGTCGACCCCAAGTCCAATTAACATTGGTGAGAGGTTGCAGGCTATCCCCAGGGCTTTGTTATAAAAGTTAGTAATTTCTCGTTTTAATATATCCAAAGAATTACATTTGGCAAAAATATGACTAACGTCTGCTTGATATAGGGCACAGCGCGGACAAACTGTTCCTCTTCCTGTACCCCATTTAGAGATTTCTTTAGGGGTATAATAAAGCGAAAAACACGATTTATAGTATTAAGCCTGGAGTCGGGCTGGCAGTAAGATATTCTGTGCTAAGCTATATGCATGAAAAAATAACTCCTCTGAAACACCGGTCTCTGCCTTCCATTTTGCAGCTCGATTTTCCATATCGTCTGGCATTAATGAGTTAAAGAAATTGTATACAAAACCGATAGACAGATCTCTATTCTTTCTAAGTTCATCTATAATCTCAATGTTAGAAAACCCCTTCGGCCCCCCCCCTTCTTAGTCAAAAAGTTGCGAATTTGCAAAAACTTAAAGAAATCTGTACTGTCCAGTCCAAACCATTCTCTAAGATTTTCAATTGAAACCAAGCCAGCTGGAGAGAAGAAGCCACCCAATTTAGTCAGACTGGCGTCACTCCATCTTTCTTTAATAGAGCCTTTAAAAATTTCCGGCAAAATGGGGTTATCACAAAGTGGCATTTAAAAATTCAAGTGTCCAAGCCCAATGAGTTTCATAATACATTTAATGACCTTATAGCAACCTTGTAGTGACTTAAAACGGACTTTCTTATAATGATTATTATGCAGGTGTCCCCAGGCCCATTCCGATGCCTCTGTGCCCATAACAAGCTCAATTGGTGATGGTATCTCTTCAATCCTGCTTCCTCCAGGTTTTTCCTGAATGAGAGCTAAATGATATAATAAGGTAATAGCCCAGTAATAAAGTTTGATATTTGGTAGGGCCAGTCCGCCCCTTTCTTTGGGCAAGGAGAGGAATTTAAATGCTCTTCTAGGTTTCGCGTATCCCCATATGAATCTGGAAAATAAATCTTCAATTGCTTTAAAACATTTAGGGCCATATGTAGGTAATTTCTATTTACCGATTCCTAAATACCGAATTTTACCGATTCGGTATTTAAGAATCGGTAAATAGAATGTAGGTAAAAAATCGGTAAATTTTACCAATTCGGTAATATTCGTTATTACCGATTCGGTATTTACCGAATCGGTAATAAGGCATATCTTCCCATTCATTCCTATGGGCCTGGAAGTCCATAGGAATGAATGAGAAGCCATTCACTATTACCGAATCGGTAAATACTGAATCGGTAATAGGGGGAGCATATTCAAGGGTGGCAGGGTGTCACATTGACACCCTGTTGCACCCCTGAATCGTCCATGTGTGCACATGTGGCGCACATACATGCCCTAAGGGCATGTATGTCTGCCACATGGCACTTTTAAAAAAGCACAAAATTGCTTTTGAAAAGGTATTCGGTATTTACCTTCAACTTGTAGTTGGTGGTAAATAACGAATCCTTAAACCTAAAATGCACTCACTTGAGTGCTCCCTACATAGGATTTAAGGATTCGGTAATTTACCGATTCGGTATTTTACCGATTTCTTAAAATACCGAATCGGTAAATTACCGAATCCTTCAATCCAGCCTCCTACATCTCAAAGGGCTAAATACCGGTCGGTAACGGAAAATTTACCGATTTTCGGCATTTACCGACCGGTATTAGCCCACCTACATATGGCCCTAGATATCAAATTGTAAGGGGATTGCACACATCAGATACAACATTTTTGGAAAGAACAGCATTTTTATACTATTGCATCTTCCAATAATAGATAGATGCAAATTGTGTAATCTAGCCATTTCTGATTTAATTTTGGCTATTAGTGGTTTAATATTATCGTTCACAATACAGTCAGTGTTTGCAATAACATCGACACCCAGGTATGTTGCTTTTTTGAGCACTCGGTCATCAACCATCTTAGTGTGTTCATTACAGATAATCTGGGTTTTGTTGCGATTGATAGAATACTTTGGTTTCCCAGTTGTTGGTTATAATAGGCCGGATTAGATTGTTATGTTCTAACTGACGTACAAAGGGGTCTATATATGTTGCACATAAGAGAGGGGAGCTTGGGCATCCCTGCCGGGTACCTCTCATTATATTAAAGCTGTCAGTGAATTCTCCATTCACCAAGAGTTTTGCGGTGGGAAGGACATAGAGCATTTGAAAGGCTTGCAGAAGGCCCTTTCCAATCCCGACCCTCGACAGAGCCTCCCAGAGAAGGGACCAGGAAACTCTGTTGAAGGCCTTCTCTGCGTCCAACAAGATCAGTGCAATTGGTTCCTTAGTAAAATTCTTAGCGTCTAGAAGTGTAATGACCCTTCGGATGTGATCAGTTATCCCACGCCCAGGAATAAACCTGTGCTGTCGTGTTCAGATAACCATATGGACAACTGAGGCCAGACGTGTACCTAGCATTTTTGAATAAATCTTGTTGTCCGAGTTGATCAGTGTTATGGGGTGATGCGACCCAGGATCTGTCGGTATTTTATTTTTTTAAAGAAAAATTATAATTTTGGCCTGTGACCAGGTGGTCTACCCCCTTTAAAAACCTGCGTGACCAGCTGCATCATACAATCTTTCAGCTGTGGTTGCCCCCGAATCACACTCCACCCCCCCTACCCAGTCTGGAAACCGCGACAGACACCCGCTCAACTCCCGATCTGGATGGGGATCCCCCTGGCAAGCTATCAAAATGCGCTGATGAGGACGACTCCTTGGATAAAAAAGAAACAAACAGCAGCAGCCCATGTAAGGGATCAATAAAAACAGCACAAAGCACAAGTGGCAAATCACCCTGTATCTCATCTAAGACGCCCGACAACTTTCCGGAAAAGTTCTACTCGTTAACTGAAAAGCAGGACTAGTGCGAGTCATCTACACGCCACCTCCTTACCTCGAGAGAGCCACCGTGAATCGGACATCTCCGATGCTCCACACCCTGCGGCATGACTCGGCATCAACGCTGCAGCTGCAACGCAGGAACCTGATGGTGAGCCGCAGAAATCCGCTCGCTGCGAGAGAGAAACTTGCCGGACTGCAGCTGCTTGGGCAATACGTGGAGCTCTTGGAGGCCCGCTACATCACAGGGATACTTTGTTAGCAGCAGAAGAATACAACAAGCACAAGCTCAAGTAAGGATGGCTGGCAGGGGGGAGAAAGCAGGCAAAAGTAAAAATATGCAAACCGGCTCCCAAACACAATCAGTACTGCAACCCGGCTCTGGGATAGCCGATAATCAGCAAAAACGACTGGACAATCGTGGGAATAAAAGTACCGTGCTCGAGAAAAGAGAGAAATGGGAGAAGGGGGAGAACTATGAAGGAGGGGAGGGTGCAATCCAAGAAGGAAAAGGAGAAGCCACAAGGAGACTGTTAACAAAAATGTATAAAGACCCTGGACATTGTCAGCCGTTAATCACGAGCAGCTTTGGGTTAGCAGCAGGGTCAGGACTCAAGGTTCACACCGTGACAGATGGGGCAGAATGGGTGGAAACAACTCTGCCCAAACAACATGAGGCGGAGGTAGATACATCTGTAGGAATGATGCATTTAAGTGCTCCCTCACCTACAATACAGGAGGCTATGGTTGCCCCCGAATCACACTCCACCCCCCTACCCAGTCTGGAAACCGCGACAGACGCCCGCTCAACTCCCGATCTGGATGGGGATCCCCCTGGCAAGCTATCAAAATGCGCTGATGAGGACGACTACTTGGATAAAAAAGAAACAAACAGCAGCAGGCCATGTAATGGATCAATAAAAACAGCACAAAGCACAAGTGGCAAATCACCCTGTATCTCATCTAAGACGCCCGACAACTTTCCGGAAAAGTTCTACTCGTTAACTGATGAATCTGAAATATCGGATATAGGTATATACGCATCATGCAAAGAAGCTGGGGCTAATGGAGACAGCAGCTCAAATACAGAGCTCTACAAGAACAGACATGGTACAAAGGAAAAAGAAGGGAGAACGACAAAGAAGATGCGATACCCCTGATGGAGGAAGCGTGGCAGATCTGAGATGGGACTACTCCGCAATGCAACTTACGGTTCTGTCAGATAGAACGGTCGCCTGTGGTCGCAATACCACAATTACAGGCTATAATGACGGTAACAGAGGAGGGGAAGAAGGGGCAAAGTCTGAGCCTGCACTGATAACAGTTTTACAGACCATCAAGAGTTTCCAGGAGGAAGCCAAATCTGACATCCGCAGATCACATCTATCCCCCCAAAAATTACAAGGGTCCGTGAGGAAGGTCGGCAGAACCTGCGCAGCGATTGCAGATCGGATGGCTTCCATTGAAATACAGACAGAAATCCTAGAGAAGGACGTAGTCGCACTGAAAACTCAAGGAGATGAACATGAGGGCATAGTTAAGGACCTCATATGGAAGATGGATGAGCAAGAAAACAGGCAGTGGCGCAATGATCTCCACTTTCTAGGCATTCTAGGAGGTGCGGAAGGGAATGATCCTAGGGGCTACATGATCACGCTCCTCTAGGGAGCCCTCCCAGAATTACACACTTGGGACTGGGACAAAGAAATTCAGCGGGCACACAGGTTCCCGTTAACTCCCTCCAAACGTGCCTCTGCTACACCTCAGCATCCCCATGCCATGCTTGTGTTTTTTGGAAACTTTCTCCTACGCCAGGCACTGTATGTACCTACGAATAAAAGGACATTTGATGGGATTTCTTTCTTCACAAGACCTGACTTTGCCCACGCAACAGTCGAGCGGAGATGGAGGCTGGGGCAGCTCTTCACTCCCTTCCAACAGCTTGGAGCCGATGTATACTTGCAGAACCCAGCACGGCTAAAAATTGTTTATAAGGGGACCACTCGCAGTTTTGTCTCTGAGATCCAGGCCAAAGTTTATTTACAGGAAATTGTTGATAGAGCTAGGAACAAGCAGTGACAGACTACCCGGAAATGCTCTAAATATAACTAGCTGGGAAGAAATACATTTATGATATCACAAGACTTTTACCTGAGCACTATTAACATTCTAATCTTATATTTACTTATCTTTTCTTTTTGTTTTTAAGCTCGAAATTGCTATACTTAGAATGCATGCCAATGTTGAAAAATCAGTTTTTGTGTTGTCACTGAGGGGTAAATTGGGGTGGGGTAGACCAGTGGTAGCACAGGGTCTTTTGTCCCTCAGATGCCATCCTCCTGGCCCTGGCTAGGCCAGGTAACCTCTAGTATAGGTGGTGGGTGGGGGGAGTCGCAGGGTAGAGGGGGAGCCCTGGGTGGGTGGGAGGTCAGGGGAGGGTTGGTCTACTAGAAGGGAGATCATTGCCTGCAAACTTTTGCTTTACAAGATGGGACAAGCACTACTAAGTATAAATGAGTAAAATACGAATCGCCACAATTAATGTTTGCGGTCTCAATGATCCTAAAAAAAGACGGAATACAGCAGCAGGACTCATGCAGGAAACGCACATTGAAAATTCACAGAAATACCTTTTAGTGACACTTGGGTATGTATTGGTGGGGGCCACAACGCAGAACTCTCGCACACGTGGGGTCGCAAACTTGGCATCTAACAGCATGTTACAATTTAGTCGCTCCATAGCTGATCAGCTAGGGAGATGGGCAATCACTCTATGTCATAGGAATAATGGGGATCCACTTACTATTTGCTCCATCTATGGTAGTAATGTAGATGACCCAACGGTATTCCATCATATCAATAACAAATTAGCTAATTGGCCACTCCCGCTAATAATCTGCGGGGATTTTAATATAAACTTGCCTGCTGATAAGAATCTGAGACAGGAGCCAGGTTAGATATACAGGGGCCGTAAACCAAAGGTGTTTAGGGCATTAAGGTCATTATGTCAGGAAGATGCGCTTACGGATCTTTGGAACCGGCAGAATCCCACAAATCCTGGTTTCACTTATTTTTCTCATCCTTAACAGCAAACATGTAAAAATAGATGATATCTTAGTATCCCACTCCCTACTGCAGAATTGCAGAATAGAAAAAACTCCTCGTATATTGACAGACCATAACCCGTTACTAGTAGAGATTAAGGTGGGAGGGTTTAAAAGTGGTGCTTCTTTTAAATGGAGCTTTGAGTGGGCGCTTCTTTTTAACGAAGAATACTGTGATTACAGGAAGGGGTGGATACCTCAATTTCTGAAAGAAAATATAGGAAGCGCTAGAATTGATATTGTTTGGGATGCACTCAAGGCAGGAAAACGAGGGGAAACACTTAGATTTTCTGTCATAATGAATAAACAAAACAATCGGCAATGAATGAGCGATTAGCGAGGCTAGCAGCTGCTGAAGAAGAGCTGATCAGTATAGTTTTAAACGAAGGTGAACACAGGGAAGCACAAGCAAGGGTTATGGCTGCTACATCGGCAATTATGGAAATAATAGCTAAAGGTGCGGCGACAAACTCCCCGCTTGGCGAGAGGAAGCTTATGAATGTAGCGAGCGAGTCAGTCATCATCTTGCTATTAGAACTTGGGATGGTAAGAGGAGACTGGAATGTTTTGTTTATGTCCATGTGGAGTAATGCTAAACAAAACCGGACATTGCGTGGTGAAGAACAACTTAGAAGACCTTATTTTAAAAAGAGCTCAACTGCAACTTTTGTCTGTGAAGTATTGGTGCGGCTCACCTAAAAATCATAGATTGTACAAATATTATATATAATAAAACAAAGAATCACGTCTTGTTCTCTGTGGTGGGGCCGAGGCTGCTGCAGGTGTTGCAAGCCACTATGTTATGATCGAACATTGCGACTGCGAGACGGATGAAGCTAGGGAGAAGGGGTGAGGCAGCCAGGTGTGAGTAAGTTACATTCCAGAATAAGCATCATCAGAAAGGAACAGCAGGGCTTTAATTTCAGAGTTTACCCGGGTCAGCTTGCTGCCAGCACTGTACTCCAGACAGGAGCTCTAACCTTTGCATGGCTCTCTACCCACTGCCGGGCACCTGCATTAGTTCTGCAAGTCAGACCATGACAGCCTGTGTATACAGGCGCAAATGGGGTCTTGATGGGCTTCCTGTGGGCCAGGATGTGGAGGTGAGATGTCATGGGTGTGTGGTGCTCACTCTTCCACCTCTCTGGGTGGATGTGTGCTGTTTTCAGATACACCCCGTGTGTGACAAGCACCTCCTTCTTGCTGTGCCACAGCTTTGCCCATCTGTGCTTCGATGACACATGGCTAGTGATTGACCCTCAGCCAAAGGTGCACAGTACAGGGTATAGACTGTCCTGTTGTGCATCCTTATGGCCATGCACATGGCTCATTTCCTGACCTTTCAACCTGGAGATTTTGGTTCTAACCCTTGTTATGGCACGTTCAGCAATACTAGTTCTGGATGTAGGTGGGTGGAGCCGATAGAAGAAGTGGATGTAGTCAGTGGAGTGAGTGGGTGGAGCCAGGGGGTGTGGGTATTGCCTCCTTAAAAAATGTGAGCACCTGCACTTAATATTTTACAAACTAAGCACTAAGACAAAGGCTTTTTTTGGAATTCATTCTGGAAACTTTTACGGTCTAATGGACACTACTTTTCCTTCTCTGCCCGTCCCACTTCCCCAAACGGCCACAAACGCCAAGCCTAATCTATAGATCTTGGCTGTTTCTGGCGTCCTGGGATGCACGTTTAAACTAAAAAAAGTAGGGGAACGGAATCTGTTAAATGAGAGAAGTAGGGGCACGCCGTGCCCTGCCGATCCCACCCACTTCGACCACTGCGGAGACCACACAGATTTTGATGATTGATGGAAGAAGGTTTATTGCTCAACCCTCGTCAGCTCCCAAACAGCAACTGACGCCAAATAGAACTTTCAGTATGAAACCAGGGCATTCCACATTCCAAGGTTGGACAGCTTGGAATCACATAAAATAAAGAATATAGAAACAAACTTCTTGCTTCTGCAAAGTACAGTGAATAAAATTTGCTCTAAGTCAGACCTAAATTCTATGCATCATAAAATCTTTTAGGTATTGAAACCGACTTCTTGTTTCTGCGGAGCACTTTAGGGGAAGCATCTTTTACACGCTTAGAAACATTGCGTGAACTTCCCTCTGTATCAAACGTATTGCTTTGGTCATCAAACACACTCACTTCACCGTTCATGACCCAAACTTTATGCCCTCTGCTCTTATTCCACCACTCATGACCATTGACTCTAATAGCATTCTTTGACACAGCATCAACTTGGATAGGATCTTTGAATTTAGACTTGCCTTTGGCCCCATGGGTGGGAAACTTAATCCTAACCCAATACCCCATCCTGATGCCTGAAGGATCTTCACAAACTCTGTGTTTATTGTCAAAATACTCTATCATCTTCCTCTGAGAAAACATTACTTTTGGGCGTATCACTTCATCAATAGCATTACTTTTTTCAGTTTTAGACTGGTAAGACCTTAACCAGGCTGGACACAATTTTGATGAAGGTATCCGTCCCCTTAAAAGCTCAAACTGACTTTTACCTGTCACAGCATTTGGAGTGTTACGATGGGCCCACAACATACTATCCACAGCTTCCTGAAGAGGAACAGAATTCTGAACAGACCATTGAGTGCACTCAACCAAAGTGCGATTCATTTTCTCCACCAAACCATTGGCTTGTGGATGGTAGAGAGCAATGCGTTTATGTACTATGACATTCTTTTCCAAAAATTCTTTAATTTCTCTAGAAATAAACGGAACCCCATTGTCCGAAACTATTTCTTTGGGAAACCCTTCCCTAAGAAACCATTTCTTGAGAGATTTTAAAACACAACCAGTGTTGGGTTCATCCATGAAATCAACTTCCCACCACTTGCTGTAATAGTCAACTATTACAAGTGCAAATTTGAAACCACGCGGTAAGATGTTGAATGGGCCAATAAAATCTACAGCAATTTTAGTCCATGGTCCTTCAGGTAAAACACATGGTTGAAGGGGAAGAGTAGTTGTGAGTTTGATACTCTTGTCACTATTTGCACAAATGACACATTTTTCTATTTTCTTAATTATGTCTGTGTCCATTGCTGGCCACCAGTAATCCTCTCTAATTTTCCTTTTTGTTATAGTCTGGCCGAAATGTCCCTCATGACCGATCTCAATAATCCTTTGTCTCAGACCAAAAGGTGGAACAAACCTCTCACCCCTAATTAAAATACCATTCTTTTGAACGTAAAGTTCATCAGCAATTTTAGTGTAAACTTGCAAATGCACATGTAACATCTTTTCTTTAGGCCATCCTTCGATCACAAATTTCTTAATAATGACTAAATCACCATCATCTTCTAAGTTTGATAACCATTCTTCTTCACTAATCCCTTGTCGTTGACAAACATCTATTGAGGCTATGAGACATTCGTCGCAATCTTCATCACACTCCTCTGGATAAAGATCGACTGACACAGGAGAGCGAGATAAGTAATCTGCCTGTACATTTTTCCCACTGGGGATGTATTCTATTCTTAAATCATACTGCAACAATTTTGCCCTTAATCTTGCGAGCCTTGGGGTATGATCTTTAATCAAACTTCCACTTAAAATGTTCACTAATGGTTTATGATCTGTCTGTAAAACAAATCTTCTTCCCCAAATAAAACACTTGAATCTCTCCACCGCTCAACAACACGCTAAAAGTTCTTTTTCAATCACAGAAAATATTTTTTCATTCTCTTTTAGTGACCTTGAGGCAAAACCTACAGTTGCTTCTTTTCCGTTACTTTTCTTTTGAGACAGTGTAGTACCCAGTCCATCATTGCTCGCATCCACAGTTATAATACATTCTCTCAAAGGATCGAAAGGTGCTAAAACTTCTGCAGAACTAATTTCTTTTTTAAGATTTTCAAATTCTTTTTGACAAAAAGATGACCACTCAAACATTTTCTTTTTTTTTAACAATTCCCTAAGGTTCACTGTTTTAGCTGAAAAGTTTTTGACAAACTTTGCATAGAATTCACAAACACCCAAAAAAGATGAGACATGTTCCTTTGTTGTTGGACATGGTGCATTTAAAATGTCATCAACAAGACCAGGTCTAGTTAAAACCCCTTTTTTCAGAAATCACATGCCCCAAATATTCTATGCTTCCTTTAGCAAACTCACATTTTTTAAGATTGGCCACAATTCCTGCTTTTTGTAATTTACCCAAAACCATATCCATAATCTCATCATGATGAGCGAGGTCTTTTCCTGCAACCAAAATGTCATTTTGGAAAGTCACTACTCCTTTTATTCCACTTAATATTTTTTCCAAAACACGTTGGAAAGCTGAGGCAGCAGACACCAAACCAAATGGCATCCTCTTGAACTGGAATGTTTCAATTGGAGAAACAAAAGCAATAAACTGTTTTGATGATTCAACCAGGACAACTTGATGGTATGCGGAAGCCAAATCGATTTTACTGAAAACTTTTGATCCCGAGAATATAGCAATGATGTCATCAATGCGTGGTAAAGGATGAGAGTCCACCCAAATAACTTTGTTCAGACTTCTAAGGTCCACACAAACTCTAAGTTGGCTATTTTTTCCCGTGCAATAACTTATGGAGATAACCATAATGAAGATTCAATCGGTTCTATGACATCGTCTTCACACATTTTCCTAAGTATTTGTAACAATTCTTCTCGTATGCTAAAAGGGACATTTCTCAGTTTGTGCTTAACCGGGGTAGTGCCACTCTGTACCTTAATTAAATGTTTAAAACCATCCATCCTTCCCAACTTTTCACTAAAAACTTCCTTGTATGTCTCAATCCATTTTACACCATCGTTTTTTGAGCCTGACTGTTCACCCACAGAGTGCTCTGTGACTAATGAAACTTGAACTCTCCTTCCAGGTCTCAGTGTCATACCGAATAATCCTTGATGATACCATCCAAGGATATTCAAATCTTTCTTTGCTACATAGACCTTCCCAACAATCACCTTTTCCTTAAACATTAATTGACGCTCAAAATACCCTGTAAGTTCTATCTTCCTTCTATCATACGTAACAGGATTTCTGTCAGGAGGATGTAAGTGTTTGTCGCCCCACGTTTTTTTAAACAATTCATCAGTAACCATTGTCATCCTAGCCCCGGAATCAATTAATAAACTAACAGTCTTACCATCAACCACAATATCTTCATACAGGTCGATACAATCCATCTCACTACCTCCCTATACAACCACAATGTAATCTCTCTCGAATTGTTCATTGGTGGAATGCTCACTAACTTCACTGTCAACAATAGAATTAACTTTGATACTTTCTTAAGGAGACTGACATACTTTAGCAAAATGTCCCGTCTTTCCACATAACCTGCACTTTACATCTATAGCCGGACAGAAACAACCATTTAAACCGTGCCTAGGATTTCCACACCTGAAACAGATATTCTTCTGATTGAAAAAACTATCTTTTGCCTCTTTTTTTTGTAAAAACGTTATTAGTGCCCTTTTGTCTATAACTAGTATTCTCTTTACTACTGTCCTTAACTACAGACACTCCAGACTCTGTTTTCTTCGTCAGCTCTTTTGAAGACTTACGTGAAAGTTCTATACTTTTAACTATATCTATAGTTTCTTCTAAAGTAGGATTTTTTAGTGCCAACAATTTCTCTTGAACTTTTTTATCCCAACACCTGACTACAATTTGATTTCTAATGAGTTGAGACGTAAAGGCTTCAAATTCACATTCTGCTGCTAATGTGCTAAAAAACAGCAGCATTAGTTACAATTGACTCATCTTGTTGTTCTCTTGTGAAAATGATAATTGATGGAAGAAGGTTTATTGCTCAACCCTCATCAGCTCCCAAACAGCAACAGACGCCAAACAGAACTTTCAGTATGAAACCAGGGCATTCCAAGGTTGGACAGCTTGGAATGTGGAAAGCATCACACCACAACACGATATTGTAGCTCTGACTTCTAACCGCACTCCGTGTGGGGCTGTAAGGAATAAACTTTGAACTCTACTTATCACGTCTGCTTCATTTCCACAAGTGGCGACGATCGGACTTCTCATCTACAGCCCCACTGCGGTACGCTTTATGTCACGAAGATACTGTTGCCGGTTGCTGTTTTGAAACGGTGAGAGATCACTTGGCTTTTTGCGCCGTTGGGACTTCTTGGCAGATCTCAACTAGTACTTCCCAGCTGTTCCACAGTTCCGTGGGTCCTGCTGCATTCCTGTGTTCGCAGAGGGAGTTCGAGCTATAATGCGGTGAGACCAGCACTGTTTGCGTGCGTGTGGAGGTGTTGATGTGTTCTGTGTCCTTCGACGCTTCACCTCAAATCTCACCAGTGTCTGTTTCCGCATTCCGCTTACCAGCCTTTACCCTCTCGATGACACTGCGCACAGCTGAAATCCTGTCAGAGACACTCCTGGCCTTCTCCAGCAGCTGAGCTTCCCTCAAGAGCGTGTGACATCAATGAAACGCACACGTACGGCGCCATCTTAATTTTCTTCAATTTCACCACTACGCTGGAATTCTTGTGCATTGCCAGACTCTGTGATGCACACACTTTACTATTTCGAGTGCGTTTCCTCACACAGTGACACGCACACTTTCATCACACTTCCATTGATTCTTGTGTGTAATTCAGCGCTTACAGTGACACTTCATAAAGTAAGAAGAGTTGTTTCGTGGCAAGCTCTTCACGTCATGTTCTCCAATTTCATCGTTATGCTCACATTTTCTGTGCTTTGCCTGTTTCAGTGATGCGCACACTTGCAATTCTACGGTGCGTTTCCTTCCCACAGTGACACACACACTTTCACAAATTGGAACCACTTTTACCTTGGTTCATTCAAATCATTTTAACAAAAGGAAATTCTGTGTGCTACCTGTCAATGTAATACGCTCTATTCACAATTGTGCGTTATCACTCACTGTGACGCGCACACCTTTGTCAACTACCACCCTTCATTGCGTATACTGAACTCTTTTGCTAAAAAATGTGTGCCTTAAGCTCATTGAATCTTTCTCAACCGCAAGCTTTTCTTCCACTCAATGGTGAACAATGCATGCCATGGAAGGAGTGGAAGGAATATTTCTGCAACTATATTGAAACAGTGGAGGATGAAGATTTCACTCCTGTGAAGAAGAAGAAAGTACTATTGTATTGTTTGGGTCCAGGAGGTTTACAAAACGTACAATAGAATTGAGAAGAAAGTCAGGGAGGATGATGATGTATTCCAGCATGCCTTGGATGACTTGGATGCACATTTTTCACCCATAGTATGTGTTGCTGTGGACCGCTATAAATTCTCAAGAAGGAAACAGGGCAAAGACGAGAGCATTGATGAATACGTCTCGTCTTTAAATACTTTAGCCTTGACATGCAGATTTTGGCAATTCCAAGAAGAATTCATACGTGACCAGATAATTATGCATGCCAGTACCTCCAACATCCAAGACAAACTTTGGGTAAATGGCGAGTCACCATTGAAAGAAGTCGTCGCCTTAGTTAAAAAAGCGGAACTTACAGGGAAATGTGCTAATGCTGTTTTTGACAAGCCCAATGTGGTGAAAGCAGTCAATACATCCAATGCTAGCAAATTTAGGTCCAAAGAAAGTTCTCGCCAGAATCCTAGTGAAACTTGCAAGAAAAGCGAACCCAACAAGAAGAAACACGAACAGATCAAGAAATACAATGATGACACTGAACGTAGATGCTATCGTTGTGGGTCTCTCTCCCATTTCGCAAACTTCAAAAAGTGCCCGGGCAAATTTCAAAAGTGCACGTCGTGTGGGTTAATAGGGCACTTCGCAAAAGTATGCAACAGAAAATCCTTGAGACGAAGCAAGCCTGTGAAACACATCCAAGATGGAGATGACTCCAAGTCTGAGGATTCAGCCAGCTCGGAGTCTGACAAGATTAACTATGTGTTCTCCATTGAATATGACATACTAGAACTTGCTCCCACCAAGATCAAAAAAACGATGTGTGAAATAAGAACGGGCGGGGTGTCTCTAAACATAATGGCCGACTCTGGCTCCCCATTCACAATTGTCAACAAAAATGTATGGAAGCAGCAATTTGTGGGTAAAATTGGTGCTTCACTTGAAAAATCCAACGTAATTGATAGGAGTTACACAGGGGATGATATTGAATTCTTAAGAACTTGTGAACTGGAATTTGAATTAAAAAACAGGAAGGCGGTCTGCAAACTCTTTCTAGCTAAAAAAGGTCCTTCTGTTTTGGGTTGGTGCGATGAGGCTGATCTAGGAATCATTCTCAACCCCAATAGTGTTGACCCTGTTATGTCCATTGATGACATTTGCAAAAGCTCCCTTCATAAAGACTACCCTGAAGTGTTCTCTGGTAAAGTGGACCTTCTCAACAGTTTCCAAAACAAAATTGAGCTTAAAGACTCTGCCTCCCCATGTATACACAAAGTTAGACATCTACCTGTTTTTGTCAGAAATGATGTCCATATGGAACTTAACAGACTGGTCAACGATGGTATAATTGAAAAGGTTGAATCCGCAGAGTGGGTTTCTCCCCTTGTGGTCGTCAAACACCCCAATGGAAAAATTAGACTCTGCATAGATCTCTGAGACCTAAATAAGAATATAGTTGTTGATCAGTACCCTTTGCCACGCATTTGTGAAATGTTCAATGCCACAAAAGACATGCATGTATTTTCCATTATAGATTTAAAATCTGCGTACCATCAGGTACCTTTACACATGGATAGCAGAATGTACGCCACATTCATTACGCCATTTGGCTGTTATCGTTTCACAAGGGTACCATTTGGACTGGCCTCGGCCGCAGCGCTTTTCCAAAGAGTCATGACATCCATCTTTGAGGGCGTTGCTGGTGTGAGGTTCTTCCAAGATGATATCTTGGTCATGGGCAGCAGCCAAATGGAACATGACACACTCCTCAAGCATGTATTAGAAAATTTAAAAAGGAATGGGCTAACAGTCGAATTAGACAAATGCAAATTTTCTCACACGATTAGTCATGAAGGTAATAAACCCAAGCAAGGTTTAGTTGACGCCATACTTAAAGCTCCCTTTCCTTCCAGTTAAGATGATGTGAGAGCCTTCCTCGGTTTAACCGAATACTACTCGAAGTTCATTCGTAACTTTTCAGAAAAAACATACAATTTAAGGCAATTACTCAAAAACAAGACTACATTTGTGTGGTCCCCGGAATGCCAGAACACTTTCAACACCATCAAAAAGCAAAGCAGCAGTGCACCTTTTCTTAAAGGTTTTGACCCCAAAGCAGAAATCTTCGTTACAACTGATGCTAGCAGCAAAGGACTTGGGGCTGTGCTAGCTCAGAAGGATGCTGACAACAAGGAATGGGTAGTGGCCTTCGCGTCAAGATTACTCACCTCGGCTGAGGAAAGGTACTCGGTGATTGAACGCGAGATGCTTGGCTGTTCATGGGCTCTTAACTATTTCAGAGCGTATGTTTGGGGATACAATATACGTTTGCACACTGATCACAAACCATTGATCAAGATCCTCTCTGCCTCTGGCCTGCAGAATGCTTCCCCCAGGCTCAGTAAGATGTCTGTCAGACTGCTGGACTACAACTACACAGTCGAATACTGGCCTGGAGTTAGGAACAAGGTAGCTGATTTCTTAAGCAGGTTACCCCTACCCCACGACGAAGTCATAAATGACCAAGAAGAAGCTGAGAAAGTAGCATTACTGTTCAACTCAGACCTTGACGGGATCTCGGCGGAGGAGTGGAAAAGACATATGTCAAAAGATCCCACCCTACTGACATTGTGCAAATATATCAACAGCTCCTGGCCTGAGAAAAAGCGTCTTGATGAAAATGCCAAGATCTATTGGGAAATAAGAAATGAGCTAAGTCTGGAACAAGGGGTATTGTACAGAATAGGTAACGCAATAGCCCCTGTCATGCTCAGAAATAAAATCCTCAGCTCATGCCATATAAGTCACCTAGGTATCTCAAAAACCAAACAAAGTCAGAAGCAATTATTAGTGGCCCTGAATCGACAAGCAGATCGAAGTCCTGATTAGAGATTGCGTGAACTACAATGACTCGTACAAGAGTCTGAAAACTTCCAGGGTTCCTCTGTCTCCCCTCAATCCTCCCACAATGCCATGGGAGAGGATAGGTTTGGACATCACTGGGCCCATTGAAGGCTTTGATGGAGTGATCAAGTATATTCTGGTGGTCATGGATCACTTCTCCAAATGGCCTGTGATAAAAATCGTATCAAGTACTGACAGTTCTTCGGTCATCTCATTTCTAGACAAGCTATTCTTGAGTGAGTGATTACCCAAATTCTTGCTCACCGATAATGGCCCTCAATTCTCCTCTGAGGCATTCAAATCATTCTTAGAAAGAAATTGTATCACCCACCTCACCACCTCACTCTACCATCCTGAGGGTAATGGCCTTGTTGAACGATTCAATCGAGTCATTAAAGGGCATATACAACTATCCCGGAATGCCAATCTCAACTGGGAAGAGGAAGTATTCAAACTCATTTGGGCATTTAGGATTTCCCCATGTACCAGCACTAATGAGGCACCCTTTGTCCTGATGAGGCGCAGACAACCCCTGAGCAAAGACCTAGGATGGATGCCCGCTTCCAAACAGATTGAGTGGTCACCTGAAACCATCAGAAAGAACATAGAAAAGGCGCAAATGTGCTATAAAGTTTGGTACGACTCCAGACATGGTGTCAAAGAGCATTCTTTCAAGATTGGTGATCAGGTCAAAGTTCGCCTTGAAAGGAAAGTCAGGAAGGGAGAAAGCAGATTCACAGCTTCCCTGCACATCAGCAAACTGTACAACAACGCTGCCAGACTCAGTGATGGCAAAGCATGGCACATGAACAGATTGGCAAAATGTCATTCTACTGGAAAAGAGCTGAACCAATATCAGCCCTCTAGTGCCAATAGAGATGGGTCAAGTCTATGCCAGCCCAACAGCACCTGTAAAGATTCGTGGGTTGATTACGACAAACCTGAAAGGGGTCACAGTTCCATGCCCTATAACAATAGGGGGTGTCCCATAAATGAGGATGTGCAAGATCACAGTCCTCCACCCACCTCTGACTCCACAGAGTGTCACACATCGGGCCAGCTTGATGATATCAGCTCGCACGCTCCTGAGTTTGATCGGAGTGGTGATGGTGATTCACATTCTGATTCTGATGTCGCATCTGACAGTCAGGGTCTCAGGGGTAGGTTTGGAAGGACCAATAGCGATCCCCATTCAGACCCTGAGGTTGTGTCAGACCATCACAGTCTCAGAGGAAGGTTTGGCAGAACCATCAACAAACCCAAACGTTTTGATGATTTTGTTTGTGAACAGTTGTTAAACATTCAAGAGAGGAAGATATGTTGTAATGTATTCATATGCAATGTCACGTGCTGCTGCCAGCGCATGATAGTAACTGTTCACAGGCTCTCCTGCGCGAGAGCACCCATTGTTATCCACCCCTTCCCATTGGCTCCCCAACATTCTATCTTGCCTTCTCCTCTCCTTCCCTGCTCCTAACTGTGATAACAATAGTGTAGCTCTGACTTCTAACCACACTCTGTGTGGGGCTGTAAGGAATAAACTTTGAACTCTACTTAGTGCGTCTGCTTCATTTCCACAGGGTTCTCTCCCCAAGAACATCTGGCAAACAAGCATTTACAATTAAATAAATGTCACATTTGCGAGAGTTTGAGGTATTGTAAATGATAATACCTGTTTTTTATTTATGCGTATATGAAACCTGCAATCGGTACACCAGTAATGTCACGGGCAGTGATGGCACACCCATTCTGCCTAACATGGTGAGTCCCCCCATTTCTTTTATTAGGACTTGAGCCCTGCTTTATTATATATTCAATTTTATTATTTGTATAGCATGGCATAGTAAATAATGACCTTACAGTGCACCAGGATACAGCAGTCTTTGTTGGGGCTCTTCAGTTATTTCCTCACTATCGCCCTCCAACAGTACCTCTCATCTCTTCATAGCCCCTCTCTCACATGTATTTAATTTGTTTTATAGCGCCTCATATAAGTGTAGGGTGTTGGAGCATTTTGCATCACAAACACATACAGAGACAATGAATCATATGTGTGTTCATCGTAGGATTCAGTCATCCATTCTAGTAGGCATTTTTTAAGAGGGCTTGCTCTAGGGAAGCACAAACTCAGGATTCAGAACGAAACCTAGTGGTTAGGGTTGACTTTAAAAATAAGAATTTATTTCTACCCAAAACAAGCATTGGCATAGCCAATAGGTCTCGCCTTTGGGACCTTATAAGTGTTTAGTTATCCAGCACAATATCCTTGGTGCACCAACATCAAGTGTTGCATGGCTAAACACTTATAAGGTCCCAAAGGCCAGACCTATTGGCTATGCCAATGCTTGTTTTGAGTGAGCGGCTCGTGCAGGTATTCCACTGTGAGGTAGAGGCCCCTGTGACATTGCGCCTCTTCAAAATGTATCTTGGGTCTGGAGTAATACTTCTAGCCCCTATTCCCATCTTCTCGCACCCAATGCATCCTTAAATGTCTCATGTACAGCCGGGGTTGACACTCCTATTACCCCTGCCCTCCAGTGACACTTTACCTGTCACGGGTGGTGGTGGTGGAGGTGGTGGTGGTGGTGGACATGGTGGACGTGGTGGTGGTGGCGGATGTGGTGGTGGACATGGTGGTGGATGTGGTGGTGGTTGTGGATGTGGTTGTGGACGTGGTGGTGGTGGTAGACGTGGACATGGTAGTGGATGTGGTAGTGGTGGACATGGTGGTGGAGGACATGGTGGTGGTGGATATGGTGGTGGTGGATATGGTGGTGGTGGTGGCCTTGTTGGTGGTGGATGTGGTGGTGGCGGTGGACATGGTGGTGGTGGACGTGATGGTGATGGACGTGGTAGTGGTGGTGGATGTGGTGGACATGGTGGTGGTGGTGGATGTGGTGGTGGTGGACATGGTGGTGGTGGACATGGTGGTGGTGGGTGTGGTGGTGGTGGGTATGGTGGTGGTGGGTGTGTTGGTGGTGGTGGACGTGGTGGTGGAAGACATGGTGGTGGACGTGATGGTGGTGGACATGGTGGTGGTGGACGTGGTGGTGGTGGTAGTGGTGCACATGGTAGTGGTGGTGGACGTGGTGGTGGTGGTGGTCGTGGATGTGGTGGTGGCCATGGTGGGGGTGGTGGTGGATGTGGTGGTGGACGTGGTCGTGGACATGGTGGTAGATGTGGTGGTGGTGGACGTGGTGGTGTGTGTGGTGGTGGTGTGGTGGACATGGTGGTGGTGGATGTAGTGGACATGGTGGTGGTGGACGTGGTGGTGGTGGAGGACATTGTGGTGGATGTGGTGGTGGTGGATGTAGTGGTGATGGTGGATGTGGTGGTGGTGGACATGGTGGTGGTGGACGTGGTGGTGGATGTGGTGGTGGTGGGCATGGTGGTGGTGGGCGTGGTGGTGGTGGGTGTGGTGGTGGTGGTGGATGTGGTGGTGGTGCATGTGGTGGTAGTAGACGTGGTGGTGGACTTGGTGGTGGCGGTAGTGGGTTGTGGTGGTGGTGGATGTGGTGGTGGTGGACGTGGTGGTGGTGGACATGGTGGGGGTGGACGTGGTGGTGGATGTGGTGATGGTGGACATGGTGGTGGTGGATGTGGTGGTGGTCGATGTGGTGAATGTGGTAGTGGTGGATGTGGTGGTGGTGGAGGACATGGGTGGTGGAGGATGTAGTGGTGGTGGACGTGGTGGTGGATGTGGTGGTGGTAAACATGGTGGTGGTGGGTGTGGTGTTGGTGGTGGATGTGGTGTTGGTGGTGGTGGTAGATGTGGTGGTGGTGGTGGATGTGGTGGTGGTCGATGTGGTGAATGTGGTAGTGGTGGATGTGGTGGTGGTGGAGGACATGGGTGGTGGAGGATGTGGTGGTGGTGGACGTGGTGGTGGATGTGGTGGTGGTAAACATGGTGGTGGTGGGTGTGGTGTTGGTGGTGGATGTGGTGTTGGTGGTGGTGGTAGATGTGGTGGTGGTGGTGGACATGGTGGATGTGGTGGTGGATGTGGTGGACGTGGTGATGGTGCACGTGGTGGACATGGTGGTGGACATGGTGGTGTTGGTGGACTTGGTGGTGGTGTTGGACGTGGTGGTGGTGGTGGTGGATGTGGTGGATGTATTGGTGGTGGACATGGTAGTGGTGGTGGTGGACGTGTTGGTGGTGGTGGTGTGGTGGTGGTGGACTTGATGGTGGTGGTGGAGGACGTGGTGGTGGAGGACATGGTGGTGGTAGACATGGTGGTGGAGGATGGGGTGGTGGTGGATGTGGTGGTGGATGTGGTGGTGGTGGACATGGTGGTGGTGGACGTGATGGTGGTGGTGGACATGGTGGTGGACGTGGTGGTGGTGGTGGACATGGTGGTGGTGGATGTGTTAGAGGACATTGTAGTGGTGGAGGACGTGGTGGTGGTGGACGTGGTGGTGGTGGGCGTGGTGGTGGTGGACGTGGTGGACATGGTGGTGGTGGTGGACATGGTGGTGGTGGATGTGGTGGTCTGGGTGGTGGATGTGGTGGTGGTGGTGGACGTGGATGTGGTGGGGGTGGTGGACGTGGTGGTGGTGGACGTGGTGGACATGGTGGTGGTGGTGGACATGGTGGTGGTGGATGTGGTGGTCTGGGTGGTGGTGGTGGATGTGGTGGTGGTGGACGTGGATGTGGTGGGGGTGGTGGACGTGGTGGTGGTGGTGGACATGGTGGTGATGGACGTGATGGTGGTGGATATGGTGGTGGTGGACATGGTCGCGGTGGATGTGGTGGACGTGGTGGTGGATGCTGTGATGGTGGACATGGTGGTGGTGGTGGACATGGTGGACGTGGTGGTGGTGGATGTGGTGCTGGGGGTGGTGGACGTGGTGGTGGACGTGGTGATGGATGTGGTGGTGGTCGACATGGTGGAAGACGTGTTGGTGGTGGAGGACGTTGTGGTGGTGGAGGAGGACATGGTGGTAGACGTGGTGGTGGTGGACATGGTGGTGGACATTGTAGTGGATGTGGTGGTGTTGGACATGGTGGGGGACGTGGTGGATGTGGTGGTGGATGTGGTGGTGGTGGATGTGGTGGTGGTGGACGTGGTGGAGGTGGATGTGGTGGTAGTGGACGTGGTGGACATGGTGGATGTGGTGGTGGACAAGGTGGTGGATGTGGTGGTGGTGGACATGGTGGTGGTGGTGGACATGGTGGTGGTGGTGGACGTGGTAGACGTTGTGGTGGTTGACATAGTGGTGGTGGTGGATGTGGTGGTAGTGGACGTGGTGGTGGTGGTGGGCATGGTGGTGGTGGATGTGGTGGTGGCGGAAATGGTGGTGGTGGTGGACGTACTGGTGGTGGACATGGTGGTGGACGTGGGGGTGGACATGGTGGTTGTAGTGGTGGACGTGGTGGTGGTGGACATGATGGTGGTGGTGTACGTGGTGGTAGTGATTGTGGTGGTGGTGGAAGTGGTGGTGGACATGGTGGTGGTGGTGGACGTGGTAGTGGTGGTGGACTTGGTGGTGGTGGACGTGGTGACAAATAGTGAGAAAAGGTAAAAGCAAAACACAGAGTGAAAGATAAAAAAAAGAAAGCAAGATAGAGCACGAGGGAAGAAGTGATGAGAAAACTGTCACAGTTAAAGCAAAACACAAAGTAAATGATAGCCGTGCACGAGTGAATAACTAATGCTGCTACTTTAAAGCACATGCATGCTTGTCACAATAAAAGCAAAACACACTGCTGGCTCTGCAATCGTGTGTTTGCTGGCCCAGGAGTGGTGGGTGCACGCGCAGTTGGCTCTTTTTGGAAGCATATACTTGTGCTTCTGTGCGTGCCCCTGCTCGGTCTCGCAAGGTGGATGCTGCCACAAGCACGAGTATGTGCTTCATAAAAGAGCAGAGCGACGGCTAAAGGTCCTCCTATGCAGCACATGCGCGCTGCCTAGGCTAGACCTAAAAACCCTTTTTAGAAAAATTACAATAGTGAAAGACTGGGACAAAAAAACATAACTTTCTAACATAGATTACAATTGTAATTTATGAACAAGACAGTAACAAAAAATGATCTATGTGCAAAAGCAGTAACCCACTGAGGTATTCAGTCAGTCAGAAAAACTTTATTCCGGTCTTTTGCAACCATAAAAGTATACAAAATAAACAACGTACAATTCATTAGAATAAGAGAGTAAAAAGGTAAAATGACATCCAGCCCCGAAGTTCAATACTATCACAAATCCAATAGACCCAATAAAGTGCATGTGCAAAAAGTATACTGAGCAGAAAGCACTAGCTAATAGATACAAATACTATGTAGGAAGTTTCAATAAAGTCAGTACAAAAACAATGAATTTGTTTTTAGCAACGTTAGAAATCTTATGGATACTCATACATTGGTGAAAAGGTTAAAATTGCATCACAAACCACAAATCCATAAAAAATGCATACATTTATTAAAAGAATAAAAACTGATTTCATCTTGAGATTAAAACAATAAAACAAAGTTGAAGCCCTAGAGAAATTAAGGAAAATATGCTGCTTACGGCTGGGCTAACGATTTTACAAAAGCCCAGCGCCTACGCCACATTGTAATCAAAAATCGTGTAACAGCAAAAACAATGGGTTTGCGAGTATCAGACTTCAGAACTCTAAATGCGTCTTCACAGTGTACAAACCCTAAGTTCCTAAAGGTTTGGAGAAGCCAACGCTTCCTTGCTGGTTTATAGCCAGGGCAAAAGAAAAAAACATGAGGCTCCGACTCTTCCACCCAATTACAAACTGGGCACTCACGCTGAGCAGAATTTGACCATTTACATGTAAGGACATGGAGCGGCAAGGTGCCCAGTCGAAACTAGACATAAAGTTTCCTTGCGAAAAATGGCTGGATGTCATCCAAGAAGGGTTCTATTCTATAGTCATCTTTCAAGAGCAAGAATTGGAGCATCAACTGGCCTGTGGACGAACAACCCTGTACAGCGGCTAGCTTGCTCAGTCGGTAGGCTTTTACCACTTTTATGCATGAAATTACGGAACATGCTTTCTCTGGCTTGCTCCACAGTGTTGGTTTTCCCAACCTATTGCATTCTTCCTTTATATGTGCAAACCAGGGGATTTTTGCAGCTTCAGGGAAACTCAATATTTCTTTTAATTCTGCTCTATAAGTTGCCAGTCCCAGGGTCACCCATAATCTGTGCCAAAAAGCTAGGGGTCTGAGGCCCAACTAATCACTGATAGGTCTAATTCCTAAGTTCAACCGTAAGGGAATGGGTGGAGTACTGGAGGGGAGGCCCAAGATCTGCCTCATAAAATTATTTTCTACTTTGCTCACTGCTCCAGAACAGAAATGCCCCAAAAGTTCCGCCCCATACATTGCCGCAACCCTGGCCTGCACCTTATAGATCTCCACTATTGGCCCAGTGGGTTTGGAGGATGAATTTTTCAGTAATTTTGCTATTCCTCCAGTGGTCTGGGCTAGCCTAGGCTTGGCTTTGGCAATTTGTGGGCCCTACTCCATATTTTCCGTCAGGGTAACCCCTAAATATTCAAACACCGACACCCTTTCCAGAATGATACCCTCCAGACTGGGGTTGGGACGGGTTGTCTTAGTGGGATTGGAGACCATAAACTTTGTCTTGAGAGTATTAATTTCTAACCCCCTGTTGTTGCAGAAAGTGGTAAAGCTGTCCGGAACCCGCTGAATGCTCATCGGAGAGTTTGACAGTACAAGGCTGTCATCTGCAAACATCATTGCAGGCACCCTGGTACCTGCCAATTTTGGGGCCTCATTATCCTTAACCTCTGTAAATTGGGAAACCAATGCATTGACAAAGAGGCAAAACAGGGTAGAGGCAAGCACACACCCCTGCCTTACTCCACTGTCAACTGGAAATCGGGGGGTCAGGTCACCTCCTTTCTCACACCTCACCTGGGCAAACTTACCTTCATGCAGTCTCATAATTATGTTCAGAAGGTAAGGGGCAATCCCCATATCTCTAAGCACCCCTCACAGCTTTATTCTGGGCACCAAATCAAAGGCCGTCTTCAGGTCCATGAAGATCAAATAGAGGCTGCCACCCTCCAGTCTCACTGTTTTCCGAAACATAAGTTAGGAGTCAAAATATTTGGTCAACGGTGGAGATGTTCTTCCTGAATCCGGCTTGGTAAGGGCTTAACATGTCATGGTCTTCTATCCACCTCTACAGGCGCTCTAGGACTACCCGTGCAAAATGTTTTTGTGAGACGTCGATCAAACTGATCGGTCTATAATTAAGGAGACTTCGGAGAGGACTTCAAGCAAACCCTTTGGAACATAGAAGGTTCTAAGGCCAGCACCCTTGAGAGTACCGAGGTACCCATGTTACCTATCCCAGAGAAGCCGGGTGCATAGGGGTCAAGTGGTGTCGGAAAAGCTTGTTGATTTCAATGGCGTGATGCAAAGTCTGCTCTCTTGTGGAGTAGAGTGGGCCATTCTTTCAGGCTCCACCACTCCAAAATGTCCCTGGGGTTGGGTTGAGGCCCTATGGGTCCCACCAACTTTCTTAGGGAGGTCTAACATTCTTAAATAAGCCTGGTATTCAACTTCAGCCCAGGCTGAAATTTCTAGATCATTACCCAACAGGCAATTTACAGGCAAGTTTGGGGACATTGCCACTCTCTTTGGGCCAGTGACCCCTCCCCAGCTGAGATTGACTATGGCCATGGGATGATCTATCCTGATACCATCAATGTTGGTCACCTGGTACTTAAACTCAGGTAAAAGCTGTTGAGAGGGGACTAGGTTCCCTGTCTCCATGGTGACACTAGCCCCTGTGTTCCTGAATGCCACAGCTTTCTGACCATTTATTAGTGGCTCCTATCTGTACTTGCCCAAAGAATTAGGACTTAGAGTAAAAGTGGCAAATACCATACCACCATCACAGACTGAGGAGGCCTGTGAGGGAGATATTTCTAAATTATGGTCTACCTCAGTTCCCCATGAGAACCCACTTAAACTTTTTGGGTGCACTACTACCATCTGGGGGATTACCACTTGTAGTACCAGGAGGAGTGGTAGTATTGCTGGGAGGAACATTTTCCCTTTTGCTGACCCTAGGGCAAATGGGATCATTTTTCCAGTGGCCAGGCTTTTTACAGACATGGCAATAAGGTTTCTTTTCAGGGGAGGAAGGAGTTTGGGACCCACCCCCAGAAGAGGACTTTTGGGGCCCTGTAGTGAATGTATCTTTTGATTTATCCCCATCCTTCTCTCGGTTTTTGGAACAATCTTTCTTCTGGTCACCACCCTGATTCTTTGGCTTTACCCTGGTTCTGACCCATTTGTGTGCCTTCTTTCCCAATTCTTGGGGAGAGGTCAGATCAGAGTCCACCAGGTACTGATGTAAAAGTTGGTTTTGACAATTTTTTAGGATGTGCTCCCTCATAATCAAAGTGTACAATCCTAAAAAGTCATGCACCTTGCTGCCATGTATCCAAGCTTCCAGAGCCTTAGTAGCACAATCTACAAAGTCAACTTAGTCTTGAGTCTGTGCCTTTTAGGTATCTCTGAACTTAATCCTGTATTGTCAGTGGTTAAGCCAAACCCATCAATCAGAGCACTCTTCAAGACTTTGTAATTATCAGCATCCTCCTCTCTAACAGTGAGGAGCTTGTATATACCTTTTTCTGCAAAGGAGAGCCACAAGATTGCTGCCCACTGCTCCTGAAGGACCCTCTGTACTTCACAGGCCCTCTTCAGTGAAGTTATCCATTTGTTGATGTCATCTCCACTCTGGTAGGGAGGGACAATCTTGCTCAGGTTCCTATGGTCATGAGTATGTTGTCTACCTCTAGGGACACTGTTGTTGCGACTATGGGGCTCTAGCCCCAACATTTTAGAAGCTCTCTGTAGCTCCAGGGATTCCCTATCTAGGCCAATTGCTCTCTCTTGATTCTGAGCTTAGCTCTCTCAAACTCAAGCAGTTGGCCCTTCTTCTCATAAGAAGGATTCCCTTTTATGAGAAGTAGAGGTACCTACAGAAGTACCAGAATGATTAGATTCCTGAGAAGGAGATCTTGATCTTCTTGGTAAACTGATAATTCTGGAAATGTCAAAACCTCCCTTGCAATAAAACTCCACTTTCACAGCTTAAGATACTCTCTTGGAACATTGCAGGTCTTTATAAGAATACGCTCATACCTGACTGGAACGACTTGATCGAGGATCATCATATCTGTATGTTTCAAGAAACATGGAGTTTAACTCCACTGTATAAACCTGGCTATGCCTGTTTTTTTAAACCTGCCGTTTCCACAGGGAGGGGGAGGCCCTCCGGAGGCCTCATTGTGTGGGCTAAGATAGATATGGGTTGTCAATTCATTGAACACTACTGCGACAATTTGGATATCATACGACTCACGATCAAGGGCCACAGATGTGGTATAACTGTGGAGCTGTTTAATGTATATATAAGAGGCACACCGGGGGGCAAATTGTCAAACACTGTATCCTTCCTAGAACAGGAGTTATCTAATTGCGCACCAAATTCACACATTATGATTGCAGGTGACCTTAATTGCACCATTGAGCCATTAGACTCAGAGGATTCGTTGGGGCCAGATGAAGTGGATACTAAGTAGGGAGTTCCATTATTAAACCTACCCCAATCAAAAAATGGTCCCAACTTGCAATCCAAATCAATGCTCTAACATTGGAATTTGGCATAAGAGCTGTGAATGGAAGAACCCCCTCTGACGCCACTGGAGCAAATACATTTAATAGAATCAATAGCCCCTCGCGAATTGACTATATCTTATTAGATATGAGGCTATGGAAATTGGTATTGGATATGGAAGTGATCCCTTCCACTGATAGTGATCACAACACACAGAGTATGATCATAATGAATCCTTGGGTCCCACTCCCTTCCAATAACCAACCTTTGGATCCTCTAATGATTACAAAAGAAGGACTCTCAAATGCCCCAAAGTCCTTGCCCAAGACTCATTGATTGTAGGCATAAGCCAAGCCTTAAGTGAAAATACCCGCCTACTATCTGAGGTTAGTGAGGGATTGGGGGGTCTAATGAAAATACCGGCTCTGTATAATGATATGACAGTTCAGATAGGAGCCTTCCTTATAGTAGATAGTCAAAGTAAGGTAACTAGAAGAACCAAAAAAAGCCATACTTGGTACAATGGGGATTGTAGGAAGAAAAAAAACGACCTGATTACGGCAATTAAAAGCAAAAATTGCCTATTAATCAGAGACTCTAGAAAGGCCTACAAAGCCGCAATCCACCAAGCTAAGTTAGATTGGGACGAGTCTTACTGGCAAGTCTTAAAAGATGCAAGTCTAGCCAGAGACACCAAGCTTTTTTGGAACAAGGCCAGATGGGTGGGCAATGAGGACCCCGACACGATCCCCAATCATATTACAGACGAGGACTGGTTCAATCATTTTGAGAGCCTTTACTCTGAACCAGACTCTGCCGGGAGTGGAGGGACATGTAAGCAAATGAATTTCTATCATATCCCAAACCCTACTGACCCTTTCACATTAGAAGAACTTGAGAAGGCCATAAAGAAAATAATTCCATCTAAGGCCCCAGGACCTAATGGCCTCCCAGGAGATCTTCTCCTTGCTGATTCTCATAACTGGGCAAACTATATTACGCTTCTAATCAATTTAATTGCTAGAGGGAGCCCAGTACCAGACTCATGGAAAGGGGCAGAGGTGGTACCAATTTTTAAAAAGGGCGCAAGGGACAACCCCGCCAACTATCGTCCTATCAGCTTGATAGATGTTATACAAAAAGTAGTTGGCAGGGTCTTATTACAGCGAATCCAACAATGGATTGAGGAAGAAAATATACTTTCGCAATACCAAGCTGGATTCAGGGCATGTACAGGGACGGTGGACCAAGCTTTTAGATTGCTCCTAATATACTGGAAGGTAGTTTTGATTGGCAAGGGCAGCCTTTACTTGTCATTCATCGATTTAAAGACTGCCTTTGACCTAGTTCCCCGCGACCGGCTTTGGCATCTGCTGGAAGATATGGGGATGCCTTCATTACTACTGAACATTTTGATCCGCTTACATGAAGATAATTATGCCCAAGTGAGATGGGGGTCCCAGGGGCAAAAAACAAACAGGATTATGGTAAATCGAGGAGTTCGCCAGGGCTGCGTCCTGGCCCCCACACTATTCTCCCTATACATGAACGGAGTTGTCAGGTACTTGCAGGAGTTTCCATCTGATGCACCAGCTCTGGCGGGAGATCGGGTCCCCACTTTACTCTTCGCAGACGACACTCTGCTTATTTCTAAAACACCAGCAGGGCTTCAAAAACTCTTAGATAGATTTTACACCTTTTGCGAATCCAGGGGCTTGATCATAAATACCACTAAAACCAAGCTTATGACGTTCAATCCCTACAAACCTTTTAGAAATAATTTTACCCTAGAAGGAACACCCTTGGAAAAAGTCCCAATGTTCGATTACTTGGGAATAAGATTAGACGACAAAATGCGATGGAGGCACCACATTGATAAGATGCTCCTAAACCATAAGCGTGTCACAGGCATACTAAGTAAAAAACACCGCTCATCGCTGAGCAGACCTGTGGCCCCTGCTCTGATAATTTATGCAGCCAAAGCGGTTAGTTCTGCCCTTTATGGAGCAGAATTGTGGGGCTTCGAAAACACTGAAAGCATCTGCAAGTCCGAGCATAAGTTCCTAAGAGAACTAGTGATGGTACCCAGAAGCACGCCACTAAAACCGCTGTTAAAAGATTTAGGTAGGCACTCTTTTAAAGATCTAGCGAGACTTCGACCTTTGCTATTCTGGGCCCGCTTATGCCGGACCCTCGAATTGGTCAATTATGCAGCCGCCCTTGCAGAAATTATGGCATTAGATGTCAATAAGAGAATCAGCTGGCTGGCTAACCTTAAAAAATCTCTTGTTGCCCTAGGCTTTAAGGAGGAATGGGACACGCAAACCGACCCTAGCAAGGTTGATCTTAAAATACATTACTGGGCCTGGGTTGAAGCTCAAGAATATAATAAACCAAGAATCGGCATTATGACGGAAGAATTTTATCTTCATAAGAATTGCATGTTTTTAGAACCATATCTTGATTTTATAAAAATACCACGCGACAGGGCGCTCTACATTCAGTTTAGGGTCGATTCTCTGCCGGTCCGAGAGCTAACAGCGAAATGGAGCACCCCATTTCAGACGCCCTCAGGGTGCCCCTGTTGCAAAGCACCGGCAGAGAGCATAGCCCATTTTATGTTTGCTTGTTCCGCCTACAAAAGTCCAAGGGCGAAATGGCTGAAACCTATCTGTAGAGAGTTGAACACACGTGACTACTGTACCGCTCTACGTATCCTAAAGGCCGACCCGCGGACCCTTTTTGCCTGTGGAGTAGCCAAATACCTTGGTCGCGCTTGGATTGTAAGGTTTAAATACTTGAGCAAAGACTTCTAACGAACTATGTTTCTATCCTTAGTGTCATGTATTATTTGCGACATATTGCACAGTCACTTTACCCTCGAGAGACACTCCGTAACAAAGGTGGAAAAGGTTTTTATGATTAGAAGGGCAAATAATGAATTTTGTAAATATCGATTTTAGATTAGAAAGTATTGTGTATTTGATGAGCTTAATGTTGGATGTATTTTATATTTTTTAACTGGTGCTTTATATTTTTCTGTTTCTCAATTGCCTTAAGAACTGATGGATGTAATGATGGAAATGCTTTTAAGATATTGGATATCGAAATAAAGCTATTTGAAATTGAAATTGATAATTCTTCGAGGTGGGGTAAAGAGAGGGCCACTGAGGCCTTCTCCCTCACCTTCAGGAAGAATTGGATTGTCCAGGTTAGAATCATCTTGATCCTCCTGGCCAGCATCTGAGTTCAAGTCATAGAGGTTTTCACTTCCTGGCCTTTTCTCTTCTGCTGTCCCACCCAACTTGCCTGACTCATCAGACCCTGGGGTCTTTCTGAGGTCATCTAAAAGCAAAGCCTCTATGAGGCATTGAGTGCCTGGGGTTCTCCCTGTCCTCAGCTTTCTAGATGCACACATATTTCTTAATTCCTGAAATGAGATATGGTCATACTTAGTTGGCAAGGAGCCACTGGCTTCAGGCCTAGAAGACATACTAGTGTTATGTGGTGTGGCACCTACCTAACCTAGTGGGAGCTACTAAACTCTCTTGAGTTGGAGAAAGGGTGTGCTAGTCCCTTGACTTACCCAACTCTAAGTTCAGTAGAACTTACTTTATTCTAGTCTTGATTTATATGCACCTAGTACATTTAGTCGTTTTCAGTTAGTCACTCAATGAGATTATCTGGTAAAACAATAGCAAGTTGAATCCCACCCACTGCACACCAATGTGAGAAGTTGGCCTGGTATATGCTGTCCACTGAACAAAGTGGGCACCTTGCACCAGTCCAAACGACCCTTATTGATGATTAGGTTAAAGACAACCTTCAATGAAAGCTATCCTAGTGGTAGCTATGGAGAGCAGCCTTCAGGCTAAGTCTCGAAGGAATGTAAAGCAGCTTGGTTTACCAGATTATAACCTCCTGAATGACCAAATGAAAGGAGAACCACACAAGATATATATAAAATATATGTATTTATTACTAAACACTCTCTACTAAACTCTTTATGAGATTAGAGAACAAGGCACACAATATTAAAGCACTAGAACAACAGTAAATAGCACAATACACAGTGGGCTCCAGGGGGATAACACACCATATATTAAGAAAGTGGTATAACAACCCCGACTTGACTAGACACAGTGCCTAGAGAATGTAGAATCTCTGGCACCCCATGGAACCACCCAAGGTAGTGACACAGGGGACCCACGGAGGACGGGTGCAGTGTGAGAACACAGATGCGAGCTTCGTACAACTCTATGGGAAAGTGGTGGTTGGAATTTTAAAGATTAAGGACACTTAGGAGAGGATTTAAGCAAACCCTTTGGAACGTGGAAGGTTCTAAGGCCAGCACCCTTGAGAGTATCGAGGTACCCGTGTTACCTATCCCAGAGGAGCCGGGTGCACAGTGGTGTCGGAAACGCTTGTTGATTTCAATAGCGTGATGCGAAGAAGTGCTGCTGCCGGGAAGATAAAAAGTGTCCGGTGTGATCCAAGCCTGGATCGGAGCTGAGAAGAACCTGAAAGCAGAGGGGACAGAGTCTGGGTCACTTCACATTGACCAGGGGCACGATATACGAATGCCCACCGATGTCGGGTGTTTCAGGTGAGAAGAGGTGAAGCTTGATTCTGCAGCCACGGGGACAAGGAGGCGTCAACGACAACCACAGTCCGCAGTCCCATGCAGGATGTTGAGTGGTGGGGGGTCAGTTTCCGGATTGGAGACCGACAAGCCTTGGCAACTGCAACCCACGTAGTGAGAAAAAAATGGCTTCGGTGTGGACCAGCAAGGTCCTGTGGACTCCACAGGTGAGGGAGAGTCAGGGCACATCTGGAGCTATCAGGAAAGCCCGTTAAAAGTAAAAGTATCCTTCTCAGGGACCCACAAGTCGACAGACAAGGGATCGCTAAGGGACCTCGAGAGGAATCACTAGATACCAGCCCACGGATCACTCGAGGAGTGTAGGCCAGCAATCTTTGGTGGAATCACTGCTCGGGGTCTGGACTACAAGTAGCCCAAAGCACAGCCTCAGGGATCGCCAAGAAGCATATGCTGCTGCAAATGGTTACGATATCTGGGGGTTCGGGTTGCACGGTCCCCACAAGGGCTTTGGATCTCAGAGTTACTGAGAGCATGGATCGGCCTCCTGTGTTGCAAAATCGTCGGTGTCCTACGGGAGCAGGGTTGATGTAAACCGGACAGATGTGTCTTTGGTGCCTGCCTTGCAGGGGAGTAACTCCTTTACTCCAAGGGAGAGTCTTCGGTCATCCAACGTCGTGTAGATAGTAGAAGTTCTGGGATTCTGTAACAGAGTTTCGTCAAGGTAAATCTAAAGTCCTGTAGTCAGGGGGTCCTGCTTTATCACCAAGGAAGGGGTGGGGAAAACTCTGACGACCCACCTACGGGAGGGTCAGAAAAGAGAGGTGGCTACACCCATTTCCTTTGTCCAGTTTCGCGCCAGAGCAGGGTCTGGTAGCTCCTGCAACCGGTTTGAGCTGGACTACGCACAGGGACACCAAATGAGCCCCCAGTTCAGACATCAAAGCACTCTTGGAATGCACCCACCCAGTCCCAATACACTAAAGCCTGTCTGGGAGGTGGTTACATGTTCCTGTGACAGTAAACCTATTGTCCAGGCCTCCCCTGCCGGAGTTTCATCCAGCAGCAGGAGGGCAGACTCGTGTCTGTGGCTGGCAGCATCCATTTTGTGATGCCAGAGTCTGTTAAGATGGTACCGGGTATACCGGCGCTGTCATGTTTCTCCCTCTAGTAGGGAGGAATCATACCTCCCACACCAGTTACTGATGTGGGGGTATGATTCAAAGGTGTTTGACACCAAACACGACATGTTTCCATGCAGCCATTCCAAAGTTAGCATTTACCGCGAGGTTATAATGCACCTAAGAGTATATGGTCCGGCTGCATCACAAACAACCCAGGAATAAAGGTTCCGAAAGCTGCAGAGGGGTTCTGCTCATGCATGGGCACCCTCTCACATGACACCTAGCACCCTGCCTTCAGGATTGTTGAGGCCTGCCATAGGGGTGACTGATAGGTTTACATGTGCAGTGATGTGGAGAGATATAGGTAACCTATATCTCAGTAAGGGGTGCATACACCACCTTACACAGGCTGCTGTCGCAGACATTTTGTGTCATTTTACATGACTTCACAGGGGTGGCACAATACATGCTGCAGCCCCTGGTAGGCCTCTGGACTGCCTATGCCCGGGGTACATAGTATACCATATACTAGGAACTTATAAGGGTACCCCAGAAACCAATCTGGAGTGTACCTAAAGTACATGCAATCAATTTAGAGAGGAAGCTGCTAGGCTGGGGCCCTGAATAGCAGGGTCCCAGCCAGACTAAAGTTGAAAAACAGTGAAACATCAGCAACAAGTGAGGGTAACCATAAGAAGCAGATCCTACTCTCCTACATTTGACACCAAACATGACATGTTTCCTTGCAGTCGTTTTAAAGTTAGCATTTACCACGCGGTTATAATGCACTTAAGTATATATGGTTGGCTGCATCACAAAACAACCCCGGAATATAGGTTCCGAAGGCTGCAGGGGGGGCTCTGCTCATGCATGGGCACCCTCTCACATAAAACCCAGCACCGTGCCTTCAGGATTGATAAGGCCTGCCATAGAGGTGATTGATAGGTTTATATGTGCAGTGATACAGGATAGATATAGTGTACCTATATCTAAGTAAGGGGTGCATGCACCACCTTACACAGGCTGCTGTAGCAGACCTGTGGTGTCATTTTGAATGGTCTCTCAGGGGTGGCATAATACATGCTGCAGTCCCTGGGAGGCCTCTGGGGTACCTATGCCCTGGGTACATAGTATACCATATACTAGGGACTTATAAGGGTACTCCAGAATCCAATATGGAGTGTACCTAAAGTACATGCACAACCAATTTAGGGAGAAATCAGATAAACTGGGGTCCTGATTAGCAGGATCCAAGTCAGACTAGTCAAAAACCAGCAAAAACCAGGAAAACAGTGGGGGTATCCATGCAGTCAGATTCCACCTTCCTACAGTCACACCTCCCTGTGACAGGAAACCTATTGTCAAGCCTTCCCCTGCTCGAGCACAGCTCAACAGCAGGAGGGCAGACTCTTGTCTGAGGCTGGCAGCATCCATTTTGTGATGCCCAGGTCGAGAAAGCTGCTACCGGGTGTACCAGTGTTTTACATAAGTCCCTCTAGGAGGGTGAAATCATACCTCCCCCGCCAGTTACTGGCAGGGAGGAATGATTCCAAGGTGTTTGACACCAACACAACATGTTTCTAAACAGCTGTTTTAAAGTTACCATTTACCGCAAGGTTATAATGCACTTAAATATATATGGTAGGCTGCATCACAAACAACCCCGGAAAATAGGTTCCAAAGGCTGCAGAGGGGCTCTGTTCATGCATGGGCACCCTCTCACATAAAACCCAGCAACCTGCCTTCAGGATTGATAAGGCCTGCCATAGGGGTGACTGATAGGTTTATATGTGCAGTGATTTAGAATAGATATAGTGAACCTATATCTAAGTAAGGGGTTGTGAGAAGTTGGCCTGGTATGCGCCAGTACAATTCGACTTTTATGGTAGATAGTTTTAAGACAACCTTTTAAAGAAAGCTATCCTAGTGGTAGCTGTGGAGAGCAGCCTTCAGGCTAAGTCTTTAGAGGAATGTAAAGCAGCTTGTTTTACCTTATAATCTCTTGAATTACCAAATGGAAGGACACCACACAGGTATAAATATCGTATGTATTTATTTCTAACACACTCTACTAATCTCTTTATGAGATTAGAAGTCAGGAACATATGCACAAATCAACGTTTCACAACAAGTTAAGCACAAATATGGCTGGGGCCCTAGGGGCGTACCAGACAATATACTAAAAAAGAGGTTTAGGAATATCGACTTGAGAAGAGACAAGACCTAGGGCCTTCAGAAGCGCTGGGGCCTCACTAATCCACCCAAGGCAGGTAAGTAAAGGACCCACGGGAGACGCATGCAGTGTGAGAACACAGCCGCGGATCCCAATAGACTTCAATCGAGCAAGTCGCGGTTGGAATGTAAAAATTTTAGGATACTTCGGGAGAGTCTACAAGCAAGTCACTTACAGGGTAAGTAGTTCTAGAGCCAACACACACAGGAGCACCGTAGTGCTGGAGTTACCTCACCCAGGGAAGCCGGGTGCATAGGTGTCTTTTGGTGTCGGGTTGCGGCGTTGTTTTCAATGGGAGCCAAAGAAGACTTGCTGCTTGTGAAGACAGGAGAAGTGTCCGGTGGAATCCAAGGCTGGATTCAGAAGAAAGAAGACCTGAAAGCAGAGGAGACAGTGTTCAAAGTCACTTGCCAGTGACCCGGGCCAGGAAGCTGGATGCCCACAGTAGTCGGGTGATTTCAGGTGATCACGGGTGTCTTGACTCTTCAGCCACGAGGTCCAGGAGGTGTCGACGACAACCAGGAGCTGGATTCGGCGTGTGCCACAGAGTCTGCAGCTTACTGCGGTGTCGGCGACCAGATTGGCACCAACAAGCCTTGGTAACAGCAAGTCTCGTGGAAAGTGTAAAAAGTCAGCGGTGCAGACCAGCGAGGTCTGAGGGACTCACCCAGCGAGGGTAAGTCAGGGCAGGCCTGGAGTAACCAGGGGAGCCCTTTGGTTCTGTAGAAAAGTCTTCAGGGGACCCACAAGCCAACCGGAAAGGGATCGCAAAGACGCCTTGCGAGGATTCACTTCACAGGAGCCCACGGTCACTCGGGACGAGGTAGGCGTCTGATCTTCGGTGGAAATCCTGCTGGAGGCTTGGACCACACGTGGTCCAATGCACAAGTTCGTAGAATGTCGTGAAGGGATTGCACTCGACAATAGTGCACGGTACCTGGGTATTGCTGTTCCTCGTCACTCGTGGGGTCCACTTGCTTCAGCTTCGCTGGGGACTCACGATGGCCTTGAAGAAGTCAGGAAATCTACTTCCTGCAGGGACTTCGGACTCTGGCGGGAGCAGGAAAGTTTGCGACCTTTGATTCAAAGTTTTGGTGCCTGCCAAGCAGGGGAGTCACTCCTTAACTCCAAGGGAGATTCCTCAGTCTTCCAGAGGTAGTGGAACGTCGAAGGTCCAGGATTCTTCACAGCGTCATCCAGGGATATCTAGTTTGCAATGGCAAGGGTTCCCTAACTTATACTAAAAGAAAGGGAGGGACTAGCTATATGACCCCACCTATGGGAGGGTCAGGGGAGTGGGTGGCTACACCCACTTCCCTTTGTCCAGTTTCGCGCCAGAGCAGGGGCAGGCAGCCCCTGAACCGGTTTGAGCTGGCATATGCACAGAGGAGCCTACTGCTCCCCCAGTGCAGGACTTCAAAGCACTCTAGGAGTGCACCCACCCAGCCCCAATACAATCAATCAAAAGACTTTATTTCGGCCATTACTGCCACAAAAGCACAAAATATACACAATTGCAATTAAGCATTATATAGTTAAAATATAATGAAATATCATTAATCATCCCAACATTGAAGAATAAAATCAATCTCTTAACCTCGAAGCAGATATGAATTCATATAAAATATGTGCAAGAAAAGAAATGAGAAGATAAGAGCCATGAGTCAATAATTTACATATTTCCATTAAAATAATAAATAGAATTCAAAGTTTGAAAAAGATGCATGTCCAACAAAATAAATAATCCAAAAACATTATGATTCATGTTTGGTTCTGCGCTGACATTTTCATAATGTTCCGTCACCTAGTCCACATAGCAAAGAGGAATTTAGAGATTGCTACAGTGATAACAGGTTGAGTGTCGTATTTCATTATCCTATAGGCTTCTCTATAATTACTTATGCCTAGATTTTTACAAAGTTGTATAATCCATTTCTTTCTAGGCCTAACATAGGCTGGGCAGAAAAAAGCAGCATGGACTTCAGTTTCTTCCGTCACTGAAAAAGCTGGACATGGGTGCTTCGTGGCGCCTACCCACTTATTGGTAAATGTATTCAGCGGGAGTGTACCATGCCGAAACTGGATATAAAGCTTTTTTGCCATTAGGGGTTGGATCCAGTCCAGTGCCGGCTCTAAGTAGTATTGGGATTTGACTTCCACAAATGTAGTTGTTAAAGTGGTGGAATCTGCCGTCTGGACGATTTGAAGCAATTGATGTTCTTTCAAGGCATACAATAAAGTTTTTTTTGACGTAGCCGGGCATGCCACATCCGGTGTTGACCATAGATCGCCTCTGCCTATTGCTTGTAGGGAATTTCTAACAAAGGACAGCCAGGAATATTCCCTGCTCCTACTGTTGAAATAACCGATTTCAATTCCTCCTTATAGCAGTCTAACTCTGGAGTGCTCCACAGTCGTCTCCAGTATAAGACTGGGCGGGCAGCAACCAGATTGGCAATCGGGACTATACCTAGGTCCAACCTTAGTGGGATGAGTGGAGTACTTTTAGGGAGTGCCAAAAGTTGTCGCATGAAATTATTCTCAGTGAGCGTTAGAATTTTAGATGAACAGTGGCCCCACAGTTCCGCTCCATAGACAACTGCCCCCCTTGCTTGGACCTTGTATACTTCTACCGGGGGTCCAATAACCTTGGCAGCCCATTTCCTATAGACTCTCAATATTCCCCTGGCCATCTGGATCAATTTCAGGTTTACTTTATGAATTTGCGGGCCCCACTCCATCGTGTAATTTATTGTAAGACCCAGGTAATCAAAGATGGGTACCCGTTCAAGAAACATGTGATCCATTTTAGGGTGAGGGCGATTGGTTGTGTCCGCGTGGAATACCATATACTTGGTTTTCTGTACGTTAATCACCAAGTTCCTCCTCTTACAGAAGAGGCTGAATCCCTCTAAGACACGTTGCATTCCCATTGGTGTTTTAGACAGGAGCAACGTGTCATCCGCGAACATTATTAGCCAACCTTGGAGAGTCAATGTCTTTGACTGCCAGAAGTTCCTTAATGAGACCATTTAGGAAGAGAGAAAAAAGGGTTTGCGCCAGAACACACCCCTGTCTCACACCCTTCTCAACTAGAAAGGGATCAGATAACTCTCCATTTTTGCCAAATCTTACTCTGGCAAATGTATCAAGATGTAAGCGTTTCAGAAGATGGCACAAATAATCTGGGACTCCCATATCAGTTAGCAAGTTCCACAACTGCTGGCGATCAACCATATCAAATGCAGATTTTAAATCTACAAAAGTGAGATAAAGACTTCCTCCTCCCAGAGTTACGGTTTTCCAATGGATCAGCTGTAATCTAAACAGCTGATCCGTTGTCGAGGTCTTGGGTCTAAAGCCTGCCTGTAATGGGGTTTAAATATTAGAGTCTTCTATCCACTCTTGCAGTCTGCTGAGCAAAATGCGGGCAAACATTTTCTGGGCCACGTCAATAAGGCTGATCGGCCTGTAATTAGCTGGATCAGTTGGAGAGCCCTTTTTGTGGATCGGGATGATCTCTGCTCCAACCCATGTGGGAGGGAGAGCCATACCTCTGATAATAGCATTAAAAAGGATTTGGCGATACGGAGCCCACACTATCTGTTCGTTCCTAAACAGGTCCCCTGGTATCCTATCCAGGCCTGGTGCTTTATTTGGCAGAACCTTCCCCAGTGCCTGTTGAACCTCTTTCAGCGTACATAGCGGGGGTTCGCCAGTTATCTCATAAGGGAGATCACTGTCCAGGGGGCTTGTTTCTAATAAAGGTGGTTGTTGGCGAGAGTATAGAGTTTCAAAATATACTCGCCAAGTCTCCTGTCCAAGATTTGGCTGTACTGTGGGGGAACCCTCCGCTGTCCCTGTTCTAACCAGGTTCCAGAAACTCCTTGTATCTTTTTGGTCTAATGCTTTCTTTATGGCCTGCCAATTGTTGGTCTCCCATTCAATTTTTGTGTCTGATAAAGTTTTTTTTAGGAGAGCCCTCACTTCCCTTATGGCCACCCTTTCTCCTTCCCTAAGTTTTATCAACAATGCACTCTTTGTATCCCTGCATAATTTATTATACCAGGGATTCTTCCCCCTAATTTTCGAGCTGTTACAGGTTTTAGCGCTATAAAAGAACCCCGCCATAGTTTCAAAGAGGTCATAGTGAATTTTCCTTAGGGAGACATGTGTTTCTAATGCCTCGCTACTGTCAGAGACATCAAATGCCCTTTCCAAAAATGGAACAATCTTATCATACATACAGGCTACCTCTTCCTGCGATTGAGCTAATTTTTCCCATCGGACTCGTCGGCCACCTTCAACCTTTATCAAATTAGAGGATTGGGGGTTGGCATTTACCTGCATTAATTCTTCTTGATAACTAACCAGTGTTATCACTACAGGATTATGATCACTTTCCCCACGTGGTTACACCCTAAAGTTTAGGACTGTATGCCATGTTTCCAAGCTGACCATAATGTAGTCTATTATCGAGGCATGGGCATTTTTCTGAAAGGTGTAATTCCCAGGGTTATCAGCTGAGAACCTGCCATTACAAGCCCTAAGTGAGTGATTACGGGTGAGTGAAGTCAACTGGAGAACTAACGGAGTCCATCCTCTCATGTAATATGCATTGCATGCAGGGATAGCCCAAGCAACATCCTCTTCATGTGTGATTGGGGTTTGTAGGCCATTAAGAGGTTCGAAATGACAATTGAAGTCTCCTCCAATGACCATTTGTGTTCTGTCTGGTAGTGAGGACAGGCAAGTGTCCAAGCTATCCAGTGTCTTAGAAATCTGGCCGTAGCTAACCGGGCGTGAGTACACATTAATAAACGCTACCTTAGGTGAGTTCCTATGGGAGATAAGCAAACACAGGATATCCGGTGAATGAGTATCCACTCTTCCAACCATACAGTTCAGATGAGCTCGAACCCATACACACAGCCCTCCTGATGGTCTGCCCCTAGCACCCTGCCCCAATACACTAAATCCTGTCTGGGAGGTGGTTACACCTCCCTGTGACAGGATGGCTATTGTTGGGCCTCCTCCACTGCGAGTTTCGGTCAGCAGCAGGAGGGCAGCCCAGTGTCTGTGCTGGTGGCATCCATTTTTCGATGCCAGGGCTCTTTCAGGATTTTACCGTGTTTCCACAGTAGTTACATGTCTAGAAGGGTGGGATCATACTCCCACACCAGTTACTGGTGTGGGGGTATGATTCCAAAGCGTTTGACACCAACACGGCATGTTTTGATGCAGCCATCCCAGAGTTAGCATTTACCGCGAGGTTATAATGTACTTAAGAGTATATGGTTTAACCGCATCCACAAACAGCCACAGAGAATAGACTCTGAGGGCTGCAGAGGGGCCCTGCTCAGGCAGAGGCACCCCCTCACATGGAAACCAAGCACCCTGCCCTCAGGATTGATAGGGCCTGCCTTAGGGGTGACTGATAGGTTTATATGTGTGTGCAGGTAGAGATATAGGGAACCTATATCTCAGTGAGGAGTGCTAACACTACCTCGCCCAGGCTGCAGTAGCAGGCCTGTGGTGCCAGATTTAGTCTGCTTCCCAGGGGTGGCATTATACATGCTTCAGCCCCTGGTAGGCCTGTGGAGTACCTATGCCCTTGGTACCTAAGGTACCATATACTAGGGGCTCATAAGGTACCACAGTATCCAATCACTAGTGCATCTAATATGCACTCCAAGTTGTTTAGAGAGAACAGAGAGACTGGGGCCCTGATTAGCAGGGACCCAGCCAGACTATAGCCAGAAACCAGTGTTAACATCAGAAAAAAAGTGGGGGCAACATAAGTGCAGATCCTACTCTCCTACACAACCCCCCCACCCCAAACACAGGGACACTAAACTAACCTTGACCAGTTGAGTCTTCGTGTTTTAAGTGGATATACCTTGAGAGTCCATCTGCATTGGCATGTTGGGTCCCAAGTCTATGTTCCACTGTGTAGTCCATCTCCTGCAGGGAAATGGACCACCTTAAAAGTTTTGGGTTTTCACCTTTCATCTGTTTGAGCCATAGGAGGGGCTTGTGGTCAGTCTGAACTATGAAGCGAGTGCCAAACAAGTATGGCCTCAGCTTCTTCAGGGCCCACACCACAGCAAAGGCCTCCCTCTCTATAGTTGACCAACGTTTCTCTCTAGGGGTCAGCTTTCTGCTTATAAAAGCTACTGGCTGGTCTTGACCTTCATCATTCAGTTGAGACAGTACAGCTCCCACACCCAGCTCAGAAGCATCTGTTTGGACAATGAACTTTTTGGTGTAGTCTGGACTCTGTAAGATGGGGGCAGTGCACATGGCCTGCTTTAGGTCTTCAAATGCCTTCTGCCAGCTAGCTGTCCACTGAACCTTTTTTGGCATTTTCTTTGAGGTAAGATCATTCAAGGGGGTCACTATAGATCCATATCCCATCACAAACCTCCTATAGTACCCAGTCAGGCCTAAAAAGGCTCTCATCTGTGTCTGGGTGGTTGGAGCAACCTATTCCATAACGGTTTGTATTTTACTCTGTAAAGGCTGAACCTGGCCCCCACCTACAAGGTGGCCCAGGTACACAACCTGACTCTGCCCTATCTGGCACTTAGTGGCCTTGTTAGTGAGGGCTGCTTTTTGCAGGGCCTCTAAGACATTTCTGAGGTGGACCAGGTGATCCTGCCAGGAGGAACTAAAGACAGCAATATCATCTAGATAAGCTGAGCAATAAGTTTCCATCCCTGCCAGAACTTTGTTCACCAACCTCTGAAAAGCGTCAGGTGCATTTTTCAATCCAAAGGGCATCACCACAAAGTGGTAGTGCCCACCAGGGGTCGAAAATGCTGTTTTGCCCTTGGCATCCTCAGCTAACCTGATCTGCCAGTAGCCAGCTGCTAGGTCAAATGTACTAAGATACTTGGCTGAGGCCAAAGTATCAATCAGCTCATCTGCCCTTGGTATGGAATAGGCATCAGTCCTGGTGACTGCATTGAGGCATCTGTAGTCTACACAAAACCTCATTTCTTTCTTATCACCCTGGGTATGAGGTTTGGCACTAGGACTCCTGGACTAGCCCAAGGGCTATCTGAAGGCTCAATCACACCTAACTCCAACATTTTCTGGACTTCAGTCCTGATACAATCCCTGACATGGTCAGGTTGCCTGTAGATTTTATTCTTGACAGGCAGACTGTCTCCAGTGTCCACCTCATGGGTGCACCAGGAAGTCTGACTAGGGGTCAGGCTAAACATATGTCTAAACTGCTGCAGAACTTGTCTGCATTCAGTTTGCTGATGGTCAGTGAGGCTGCTTGCCAAAGCAACACCATCTACTAACCCATCATCAGGGTTCTGTGAGAGCAGGTCAGGGAGAGGGTCACTCTCCTCCTTCTGGTCCTCATCAGTTGCCATGAGCAAGCCCATGTCAGCCCTGTCAACATATGGTTTCAATCTGTTGACATGGAGCACCCTAAGGGGGCTCCTGGGAGTTCCAAGATTCACCAAGTAGGTGACTTCTCCCTTTTGCTCAACAATTGTATGGGGTCCACTCCACTTGTCTTGGAGGGCTACTGTGGCCCCAGGCTCCAATACCATACTTTCTGTCCTGGCTGGTACACAGTCAGCACAGCCTTTTGGTCATGCTACGTTTTCTGTAGTTCTTGGCTTGCCTCCAGGTTTTTAGTTGCCTCCTTCATGTATTCGGCCATCCTGGAGCGGAGACCAAGTACATAGTCCATCACATCCTGTTTGGGAGGTTTGAGAGGTAACTCCCAGCCCTCTTTCACCAAACATAATGGACCTCTTACAGGATGCCCAAACAGAAGTTCAAATGGGCTGTAACCAACCCCCTTCAGTGGAACCTCTCTGTATGCAAACAGAAGGCAGGGGAGTAAAAGGTCCCATTTTCGCCTAAGCTTTTCTGAGAGGCCTTTAATCATTCCCTTTAGGGTTTTGTTGAAACGTTCAACTAACCCGTTGCATTGTGGGTGATAGGGAGTAGTGAATTTATAGGTTACACCACACTCCTTCCACATTGCTTTTAGATACCCTGACATGAAGTTGGTACCTCTGTCAGATATGACCTCCTTTGGAAAACCCACTCTGGAGAAAACTCCAATGAGGGCTCTTGCCACCACAGGGGCTGTGGTGGTCCTCAGGGGAATTGCCTCTGGGTACCTGGTGGCATGATCCACTACCACAAGGATGAATCTGTGCCCAGATGCAGTTGGAGGGTCAAGGGGACCAACAATGTCAATCCCTACCCTTTCAAAGGGTACCCCCACCACAGGTAGTGGTATCAGGGGGGCCTTTGTTGTGCCACCTGACTTGCCACTGGCTTGGCAAGTGACACAGGAGCGACAAAACTCCTTGGTGTCCTCTGACATATGTGGCCAATGAAAATGTGGAACAAGCCTATCCCAGGTCTTGTTTTGGCCCAAGTGACCTGCTAAAGGGATGTCATGTGCTGGGGTCAAGAGGAACCCCCTAAACTTCTGAGGTATTACCAGCCTCCTGGTGGCTCCAGGGGTTGGATCTCTAGCCTCAGAATATAGGAGTCCCACATCCCAATAAACTTTATGGGACCCACTAGCACTCCCAGCAGCCTCAGCAGCAGCCTGCTGTCTGAGGGGTTCAAGAGAGGGGCAGCACTGTTGCTCCCTACTCAACTCTTCCCTAGAAGGTCCCCCTGCCCCCAAGAACTCAACCTGATCAGGTTCAAGTCCCTCTGGGGCAGTTCCTTCTTCAGGATCTGCTTTTCCTCCCTCAAGAGGTGAATCTGTGATCTGAGACAGAGGGGAAGGCACTGCCTTAACCCTACTGCTCCGCTTCTTGGGTAGCACCTGGTCCATAGTTTCAGGATCCAGAGATGGTTCAGTTTGTTGCATTTTGGCCTGTGACCTGCTCACAGCAAATACCTCTGCAGGTTTGCCCAACATCTCAGCATGAGTCCATAACTCTACTTCAGACCAGGCTGAAGTCTCTAGAACATTGCCCAATAGACATTCGACAGGGAGGTCTGCACTGACTACAACCTTCTTCAGGCCAGTTACCCCTCCCCAGGAGATATTCACAACTGCCAGACTATGGTTGGTCCTGACATTGCTTGCATTGGTCACCTGGTACATTTCACCCAGGATGATCTGTCCAGGGTCCACAAGATCCTCTGTCACCATGGTGACACTAGCACCTGTGTCCCTAAATGCCAAAGCCTGTTTGCCATTTATTACAGGCTGCTGTTTGTATTTGCCCAGATTACTGGGGCTCACTAGGAAGGACATATCAATGTCTCCATCACAAATCAGCAATGCCTGAGTGGGTACTCTGGCTAGGCCAGAGTCCACTTCAGAACCCAGGGTCAACCCTACTACACCCTTATTCTGCGTACCACCTCCACCAGTTGCTGAACTAGGGGGAACAGTTGCCTTAGGGGCAGGAGTGGTGGTGGTTTGGTCTTTGGACTTGTTACAATCAGATGTCCAGTGCCCTTTCTGTTTACAGAATTTGCACCAGGGCTTCTTTTGGTCTTTTCCCTTGTTGGATTGTGACTCCCCACCAGATGCAGATTTTTGGGGCCCTTGTGAAGACTTCTGGTCTTTTGACTTATCCCCACCTTTCTCAGAGCCTTTAGGATCTTGCTTCTTGGTGTCACCACCTTGGTTCTGGATTTTCTGCCTCACCCTGGTTCTGACCTATTTGTCTGCCTTCTTTCCCAATTCTTGGGGAGAGGTCAGATCAGAGTCCACCAGGTACTGATGCAACAACTGGTTCTGGCAATTATTAAGGATCTGTTCTCTCATCATAAGATTATACAATCCCTTAAAATCAGTAACTCTACTACCAACCAGCCAACCCTCCAGAGCCTTGGTTGCACAATCTACAAAGTCTGTCCAGTCCAGAGTCTGTACTTTCTGGGTGTCTCTGAACTTCAACCTGTACTGCTCAGTGGTTAAGCCAAACCCACCTATTAATGCACTCTTCAGGACTTCATAATCATCAGCATCCTCTTCTCTAACAGTGAGGAGCTTTTCTCTACCATTATCTAAAAAGGAGAGCCACAAGTTTGCTGCCCACTGCTTTTGGGGGACCTGCTGTACTCTACAGGCCCTTTCCATAGCAGTTATCCATTTGTGGATATCATCCCCACTCAGGTAGGGAGGAAGAACCTTGGACAGGTTCCTATGGTCTGGAATGTATTCTCTGACTCTAGGGACACTGTTGCTGACACAAGGGGTTTCTAAACCCTCTCTTCTAGAAGCTCTCTGGAGCTCAAAGGCTTCTTTATCTAATGCCAACTGCTTGGTTTTGAGGGCAAATCTTGCTTCCTCATACTGCAGCTGTTTGTACATTCTTTCAGAGGAGGTTTCCCTTCTAGGAAGGTATAAGTTCCTCTGCTGGACAGATTCTCTGCCAGAGTGATAGGATTGGTCAGATTCCCTAGAAGGGGACCTAGGCCTCTCCTCCACTCTGTCAGTTCTCGTAGGGAGCATTCCTCTGTCCTTTTCAGATCCCTGTGGATCTGGCCCTTCAACCACAGAGTCCAGGACATCTTGATTCTCATCATCTGACCCAGAGACTATAATTGACCCACCCCCTGATTCAGACCTATTAGCTCCTGGAGCTAATCTATGATCATCTGCTGTCAGCAGATCTATCAGGTGTAGTGTGGAGGGACTCTGTCCTAGCTTCAGGTGCCTTGCAGCACACATGGCTTTCAAGTCAAAGAAAGTCATGTCCTTATACTGCGGCTGAGTGGACCCACTGGCTCCACCCTTTGAGGACATTCTAGTGTTGTGCAGTGTTGTACTACCTACACTAGTTTGTGGCCTACTGATCCTAGCTTGTGCTGTGGAAAGGGTGTGCTATCCCTTAACACACAGCTCTAAGTTCAGTAGAACTTATTGATACTAAGCTTGACTTTATATGTACCTTGAGTACCTTTAGTGGTTTTCAGTTAGTAATTCAAATAGAGATTTTCTGGTAAAACAATGGCAAGCTGGAATCCCACACGCTGCCCACCAATATGAGAAGTTGGCCTGGTATATGCTGGTCACTAGTTAAAGTGGCCACCTTGCACCAATACAATTTGACTCTTTTGGTAGATAGGTTTCAGACAACCTTTTAAAGAAAGCTATCATAGTGGTAGCTGTGGAGAGCAGCCTTCAGGCTAAGTCTTTAGAGGAATGTAAAGCAGCTTGTTTTACCTTATAATCTCTTGAATTACCAGATGAAAGGACACCACACAGGTATATATATTATGTATTTATTTCTAACACACTCTACTAATCTCTTTATGAGATTAGAAGTCAGGAACATATGCACAAATCAACGTTTCACAACAGATTAAGCACAAATATGGCTGGGGCCCTAGGGGCGTACCAGACCATATACTAAAAAAGAGATTTAGGAATATTGACTTGAGAAGAGACAAGGCCTAGGGCCTTCAGAAGCGCTGGGGCCTCACTAATCCACCCAAGGCAGGTAAGTAAAGGACCCACGGGAGACGCATGCAGTGTGAGAACACAGCCGCGGATCCCAATAGAGTTCAATGGAGCAAGTCGCGGTTGGAATTTTAAAGTTTTAGGATACTTCGGGAGAGTCTACAAGCAAGTCACTTACAGGGTAAGTAGTTCTAGAGCCAACACACACAGGAGCACCGTAGTGCTGGAGTTACCTCACCCAGGGAAGCCGGGTGCATAGGTGTCTTTTGGTGTCGGGTTGCGGCATCATTTTCAATGGGAGCCAAAGAAGACTTGCTGCTTGTTAAGACAGGAGAAGTGTCCGGTGGAATCCAAGGCTGGATTCAGAATAAAGAAGACCTGAAAGCAGAGGAGACAGTGTTCAAAGTCACTTGCCAGTGACCTGGGGCCAGGAAGCTGGATGCCCACAGTAGTCGGGTGATTTTAGGTGATCACGGGTGTCTTGACTCTTTAGCCACGGGGTCCAGGAGGTGTCGACAATGACCAGGAGCTGGATTCAGTATGTCCCACAAAGTCTGCAGCTTTCTGCGGTGTCTTCGACCAGATTGGAGCCAACAAGCCTTGGTAACAGCAAGTCTCGTGGAAAGTGTAAAAAGTCAGCGGTGCAAACCAGCGAGGTCTGAGGGACTCACCCAGCAAAGGTAAGTCAGGGCAGGCCCGGAGCAACCAGGGGAGCCCTTTGGTTTTGTAGAAAATTCTTCGGGGGACCCCCAAGCCAACCGGCAAGGGATCGCAAAGATGCCTCGTGAGGGTTCACTTCACAGGAGCCCACGGTCACTCGGGATGAGGTAGGCCTCTGATCTTCAGTGGAAATCCTGCTGGAGGCTTGGACCACACATGGTCAAATGCACAAGTTCGTAGTATGCCGTGAAGGCATTGCACTTGACAATAGTGCATGGTACCCAGGTATTGCTGTTCCTCGTCACTCGTGGGGTCCACTTGCCTCAGCTTCACTGGGGACTCACGATGACCTTGAAGAAGTCAGGAAATCTACTTCCTGCAGGGACTTCGGACTCCGGCGGGAGCGGGAAAGTTGGCGACCTTTGATTCAAAGTTTTGGTGCCTGCCAAGCAGGGGAGTCACTCCTTGACTCCAAGGGAGATTCTTCAGTCTTCCATAGGTAGTGGAACGTCGAAGGTCCAGGATTCTTCTTCACAGCGTCATCCAGAGATATCTAGTTTGCAATGGCAAGGGTTCCCTAACTTATACTAAAAGAAAGGGAGGGACTAGCTCTATGACCCCACCTATGGGAGGGTCAGGGGAGTGGGTGGCTACACCCACTTCCCTTTGTCCAGTTTTGCGCCAGAGCAGGGGCAGGTAGCCCTGAACCGGTTTGAGCTGCCATATGCACAGAGGAGCCTACTGCTCCCCCAGTGCAGGACTTCAAAGCACTCTAGGAGTGCACCCACTAAGCCCCAATACACTAAATCCTGTCTGGGAGGTGGTTACACCTCCCTGTGACAGGATGCCTATTGTTGGGCCTCCTCCACTGCGAGTTTCGGTCAGCAGCAGGAGGGCAGCCCAGTGTCTGTGCTGGTGGCATCCATTTTGTGATACCAGGGCTCTTTCAGGATTCTACCGTGTTTCCACAGTAGGTACATGTCTACTTCTCTAGAAGGGTGGGATCATACTCCCACACCAGTTACTGGTGTGGGGGTATGATTCCAAAGCGTTTGACACCAAACACAACATGTTTTGATGCAGCCATCCCAGAGTTAGCATTTACCGCGAGGTTATAATGCACTTAAGAGTATATGGTTTAACCGCATCCACAAACAGCCACAGAGAATAGACTCTGAGGGCTGTAGACGGGCCCTGCTCAGGCAGAGGCACCCCCTTACATGGAAACCAAGCACCCTACACTCAGGATTGATAGGGCCTGCCTTAGGGGTGACTGATAGGTTTATATGTGTGTGCAGGTAGAGATATAGGGAACCTATATCTCAGTGAGGAGTGCTAACACTACCTCACCCAGGCTGCAGTAGCAGGCCTGTGGTGTCAGATTTAGTCTGCTTCCCAGGGGTGGCATAATACATGCTTCAGCCCCTGGTAGGCCTGTGGAGTACCTATGCCCTTGGTACCTAAGGTACCATATACTAGAGGCTCATAAGGTACCACAGTATCCAATCACTAGTGCATCTAATATGCACTCCAAGTTGTTTAGAGAGAACAGAGAGACTGGGGCCCTGATTAGCAGGGACCCAGCAACCTATAGCCAGAAACCAGTGTTAACATCAGAAAAAAAAGTGGGGGCAACATAAGTGCAGATCCTACTCTCCTACAGGGGTGCATTCACCACCTTACACAGGCTGCATTAGCAGACCTGTGGTGCCATTTTGAATGGTCTCTCAGAGGTGGCACAATACATGCTGCAGCCCCTGGGAGGCCTCTGGGGTACCTAGGCCCTGGGTACATAGTATACCATATACTAGGGACTTATAAGGGTAGCCCAGAATCCAATCTGGAGTGTACCTAAAGTACATGCAATCAATTTAGAGGAGAAAGCAGATAGACCGGTGTCCTGAATAGCAGGATTCCAGTCAGACTAAGTCGAAAACAGTGCTACATCAGCAAAAAAGTGGGAGTAACCTTAAGAAGCAGATCCTACTCTCCTACATGTTCTTTGGATTTTTTATGTGTGCATAGTGTTGTGATTGAAGAAAGTCTCTACTAGGAGATATCTTGTGATTTGTGTTATGTATCTGAAGACGCTAGATGCATAAAACACATGCATGCATCTATTTGCATATTTCTTTTATATATGATGCTGGTAGCAAAAGGTACAGACATATGTATGCATGCGTTCAGGAATATGTGAGAGTTACAGTTGAGACATGTGAATGGTTGCTGCTTTGTATTTGGCTAGGTGTAACACTATAAGTAGTTGTAGAATGGTAAAGCTGCAGCACAAAAGTGAGGTTTAAGACGTGTTTGCAGAGAGATTAGTTATTAGGGTGATTTGTATGAGTCTGTGAAAAGCTACACTTGAAATATCCGCATAATTTACAGTGTCTGTTTGAAATTTGAAGTGTAGTCTGGGAAGTTTTAAGATGTGGATAGTGTTGTGACTGAGGTATGTCTCTACCTGAAGATGATAGACATATACATCTTTTATGTCTGATGCTGTTAGCACAAGCATTTGCAATGCAATAGGTCTCGCATTTACGCGAGTTTGAGCTATTCACATTTGCAAATAACAATGCCTTTTATTTTTGTTTTTAAAACTTAAATAAAAGGCATTCTCATTTAAAATGCCAACAAAAATAAAAGGCATTGTTATTTGCAATGTGAATAGCTCAAACTCGCGTAAATTCAAGAGCTATTGCATTGCATTTGCTTGTTCTAAAGGAGGTTGGGTGGAGGAAGGTTACAGGGGTTCTTTGTACCGTGAACAATACAATGCAACATAGGAAAAAAAACAGAAAGCCGATACACATGCCAGAATGCTGCTTAAGCAGACTGGACGGCCGGCTCAGCCTGCTGTTTTGGGGCTGGGGAAGAGTCAGGATACACCATGATGGTTTGAAGCTCCCGTGGGATGGTGGAGGCCTGCAAACACCAAACTTTAAAGTGTATTCCCAAGCAGCCCAGCTCCAGTATGTTGTCCCTTGGTTTAAGGATGAGGGCACAGATCCGGCATTTCCAATACCGAAGCGATTATCAAGACCAGTGAGGCTGCTGGTATTCCCTATGACCTCCCGCTAGGAAACTACTGCAAATCCGAAAGACCCATGCTGTATGGGACAACGTGTCCAGGGAGGAAGGGAGCGAATTTATGTATTTGCAACAACTGGTCCCTTGGTGTACGTGAATAGGCCCAGAGATACAGGCTTTTCTGAGACACAAGGGTGGGGAAGATATCCACAAAACATGGGAGATTTCTATGAGGATGGTAGATTAGTTGGGTATGCATTGTAACCTTCTGTGCTTAAGAATGTAGCAAAACCCGCCCTCTAACCCAAGCACTGAATCCCATCCCCCTACCCGAGGCTGTCCAGCTCACAGGCCACGCTGGAAGGAAAAGTGCGCTGGCACCGGTGGAAGCGCCCTGAACGTGTGCCATATGTTTTTGTAACACAAATACAAAAGTGATGCAAAAAATATAGAGATTAGGACTATCCCCTCTCGATGGCAGTTTCGACCACGCCCATGCGCACATTCATACTTTGACAAACTCGATGAGAGCAGAATTTTGTACTCACTTTCACACTGCATTCACCAGGACGCTACAATCCACATGCAGCCACGTAGCAGATGACACCGAAGAGCAAGGGGCGCCGCATCTTGTCTTGCACCGGAGACCGACGGAAAACAGCACACGAGCCAAGCCACGAGACTGCTGCAGCATTTACAGAAACAAAAGCGATGTACGTCTTATTCTGACGTGAAGCCGGCCAGGTCGGATCCCGCGCACGCAAAAGATGCCCTTTAAAGATTGCTCACTGGTCTTTCCAGTGACCGAAATGTGGTGAGGGGGTGCCCCGCAGGCTGCAGGCCCATACTGTCGCTGCACCAGAAGGGTCATGCCTGGCAGTTGAAACGTTCCTGAGGACTGGAAAGATGCCTCTCGCACGCCCCTTCAGAAATACACATACTCAAGGGGCAGAGGAGGGGACTCTGTGACCGCTAGTAAGGTAAAAGCACCGAGGTGGGGTAGGCAATGGCGAATTATCGCTCTTTCGTGTGGCACATCATTCATTTTTTTAAGGCTTGGGGAAATGAGTAAATTTGCCTAGAATCACAGGTTGGTGAGCTTTAACACTGAGCGCGGTGTCCTTGAAGCGGGCGCTGGGCTCAGTGTTAAAGTAAAAAAACACAAAAATACAAACAGAAACGCTAAATATAAATAAATAAAGTGAGCACGGTGCCCCTAGCGGATGCCGCTCAGCGGCAGCATGCCAAAGCAGAATGAAACAAGCTGGAAAAAAGTGCTTACCGACTAATTTAAAGGAGACTGTATAACGCCGCAAGTAAAAGATCCGGTCCGGATGGGCCGTCCAAGAAGGAGACAGGGCGGTAACAAAGAAGCCTCATTTTTCAATCGGAAGCCAGCGTTTAGCATAAATGATGATGCCAGCCAATCAGAATGATGGGCGGGGCTTACACTCCACTTCTGAAATCTCCTCGATTACAATAAGCCTCACAGAGCGAGCAGCACATGCACGATGCAACGCAGGTCTGCGAGACCTAAAAAGGTACAGACATATGCATGCGTGCTTTCAGGAATATGGTGAGACTTATAGCAGAGACATGTGAAGGGTTGCTGATTTGTTTTTGGCTATGCTCAATACCTGAGTAGTAGTAGAATAGTGAAGCAGCAGAAGTAGAAAAGTGATGTTTAAGATATATTGGGTGAGGAATTAGTGATTATGGTACTTTATAAGAGTCTGTGTAAAACTTCACTTGAAGTATGCCGCCTGAATCTAGGTGTGTGTTTGAAATATTAAGCGGAGTCTGTCAAGTTTTAATGCCTTTATGCTCTTGTGAGTGAGGCATGTCTCTACTTGCACATGTATTCTGAAATGTGTTATGCTTTTGGCAATAGGTATAGATACAAGCATGCATGCTTTTATGAATATGGTGAGACTTATAGCAGACATGTGATAGGTCTATTTGGAACTTGTGAAGCTGCAGCACAAAAGTACATTTTAAGACATGTTAGTGATTAGGCTACTGTTAGAAACTGGGGTCTCTGGTTGGCAGAGGTAGTTACATTTGACCAAGTAGGGGCCCTTGCTTCTACTCAGTTTAAGGGGGCTACACTCCTAAAATAACCCCTGCTCACCCCCTTGGTAGCTTAGTGCTAGCAGGCAGGCTTATCTCAGAGGCAGTTTGTAAAGCATTTGTGAAGACATACAGTAATACAGTGAAAACACTACAAATGAACACACACACCAGTTTAGAAAAATAAGTAATCTTTATCTAGACTTAACACAAGACCAAACAACATAAATCCACAATACAGTAATAAAAATATGACTTTCAGATGGTAGAAATAGCTTAGTTCAATGTAGATGGTAAATGCGTCACTTTACTCTCAAAGTACCTTGGATGCGTCACGCAAAACAAACAAAAGGGTCGCACGGAAGGTGATGCGTTGGTTCCTTACCGGGGAGGAGGTTATGCATTGGTTTCTTACTGCGTTCCGGTAACGATGCAACAAGATGGCCCCTCGATGCGATGCGACAAAATGGCGTCTTTGATGCGATGCGACAACGTGGATGCGATGCGTGCACGCCCAATGGCCGGTGAAATCGATGGTTTCTGGAGTCGCGACAGGCCCTGCGACACACTTCTCCGGTGATGCGACAGCAGCCTCTGCAGCGGCACACACTTCTCCGGTGATGCGACACGCTTCTTTGGAGATACCACGGCGAACAGTTGCGGCGGAGACATGCTTCCTCTGCGATGCGACGGAAATGGCTGCAGTGACGACACGCTTCCTCCTCGATGTGTCGCACTTACAGCTCCCAGCGACACGCAGTCTCTAGAGCGACCAAAACAACAGCAGGCACCTCTCTGCAGGTAGAATTCCCAGCAAGGGAATTCAGGGGTAGCTGGTAGTGAAGTCTGTGTGTCCCTAAGACTTCAGAACAGGAGGCAAGCTCAAATTCAAGTCCTTGGAGATCTTCCTCAAGATAGTTAAAGTACACACAAAGCTCCTTTTCATCTTTCCTTGTCAAGAAGTAACCACTGCAGACCAACCCCAAACGGCAAACAGCACAGGAGCAGTCTCCTCCTTCAGCTTCCTTGGTTTCTCTCCTTGGCAAAGGTTTGTCTTGATTTCCAGAAGTGATCTAAAGTTCTGGGTTCTGGGCCTCAATATTTATACTGCAAAATCCTTTGTTTTCTGAAGGCAGAGAGTGTCTGTACCCAGCCAAAACCAGTTCTGTCCTCCCTGGTGCAGCTTCCTGGCAGGAGGTGAAGACAGCATTGTTGAAAGCATATCTGGCCCAGGTAGCTGAAAAGAAATCTCCTCCCCCTACTCTTTCTTCTATGTAGGCTCAGGCATGTGAAAGGAACTCTCCTCCCCTACTCTCTATTCAACCCAGGTCCTATTCAGCCCAGCCCTGACTCATCAGACTGCTGGAGCCAAAGCCCTCTCCAGCCCCCTGTCACTCACAAACCAGACATGGAATACATAAACCTAGCAGTGGCATACTGGATGGTTAGGCAAGAGAATACCTACTTTCTAAAAGTGGTATTTTCAAACACAGAATTTAAAAATCACCCACACTAAAAGATTTATTTTAACATTCTGACATACTAAACTTTATTTTCCTATCTTGTTCCTAGGGTCAGTTAGGATGATAAGATGTTATAATCAAACTGCCCATTGTGGCCTATGGGAACAGATAGCCTTTCAATAGTGAAAAATGAAATTGGCTGTAATTCACTATCAGGACATGCCACACACATCAGGGCATGTCCTACCTTTCACATACAATGGACCCTGCCCACAGATGTACCTTGGGCCTACCTTAGGGTTGACTAACATGCAGAAAAGGCCACCTCTCACTTTTTTCGTAAACTGCACTCACATATCATTGCACTGATCTGGGCTGGTCGACAACCCAGAATTGCCTACAACATCCTCATGCTTCCCTTGCACCTCTGAGGCATGGGCGCTCCCGACTTTAGATTGTACGCACTGTGTGCCCAAGCCAGTTTTCTCCATTTCAGGATCCACCCCACCCCTTTCCTACCTCATGTCACAACTGAGGCTCACCTTGTTGCCCCTTGGCCGCTCCAAACTGCACTATTCATCGCGCCTAGACCCCTGCTGGGTGAGATCGACACCTTGGAGGGCCGGCGCAGGGCCTGGGACAGCCTCCAGAGGCGTGCCGGCATCTCCATACTCTATGCTCCCTCTATGCCACTAGCTAGTAATCCGGCACTTCCTCCTTTGCAGACGTCTGGCATGGCGAAATGCGCTGCGTTATTAGGCTTAACTACTTTCGCCGATCTCTACCCGCTGATATGTTCTTCACCCCGCCTGGAGATATTGGGCCGCTGGATCGGCTCCTCTACTACCAGATTCTCGCTAATTGTAAAGACATCCACCCCACGTTTCCAACACCCCCACCGGCACTGGCCGCCATCGAGTTGGTCTACACCTCTAGCTCCCCTAGTAAGTTAGTAACTAGGCTCTACGCTCTCTCGCTCTCCGCCTCGCCCGCTAGCACTGACAGAGCTCGTGCCGCATGGGGTGAGGACCTTGGCAGAGACCTCCATCTAGACGTTTGGCTATATTGCTGCAACCAAATCAAGCGATTGTTGCCTAATTACCGCTTGCGGTTAATACATTTTAAATATATGCATAGGCTATATCGCACTCCCGCATCATTGCATAGAATAGGGCTCCTAACCTGTGATAGATGTGCATGCTGCTCAGGCCCCACTGCTGACTTCTCGCACCTTGCTTAGCTGTGCCCTAAGGTCTCTGCCTACGGGCAGGCCATATGCGCGGCCATTGGTGACATCACCTTTGAGAAACTCAATCTCTATCCTTTGGTATTGTAGGAGAGTAGGATCTGCTTCTTATGGTTACCCCCCTTTTTTGCTGATGTATCACTGTTGTCGACTTAGTCTGACTGGGATCCTGCTATTCAGGACCCCAGTCTATCTGCTTTCTCCTCTAAATTGATTGCATGTACTTTAGGTACACTCCAAATTGGATTCAGGGGTACCCTTATATGTCCCTAGTATATGGTATACTATGTACCCAGGGCCGAGGTACCCCAGAGGCCTCCCAGGGGCTGCAGCAAGTATTGTGCCACCCCTGAGATACAATTCAAAATGGCATCACAGGTCTGCTACTGCAGCCCGTGTAAGGTGGTGCATGCGCCCCTTTCTTAGATACAGGTTCACTACATCTATCCTAAATCACTGCACATATAAACTTATCAGTCACCCCTATGGCAGGCCTTATCAATCCTGAATGCAGGGTGCTGGGTTTTAGGTGAGAGGGTGCCCATGCATGAGCAGAGCCTCTCTGCAGCCTTCAGAACCTATTTTCTGGGGTTGTTTGTGATGCTGCAAACCATATATACTTAAGTGCATTATAACCTCGTGGTAAATGCTAACTTTAAAACACCTACATGGAAACATGTTGTGTTTGGTGTCAAACACCTTGGAAGCATACCTCCCCCCAGTAACTGGCGGGGGAGGAATGATTCCACCCTCCTAGAGGGACTTATGTGAAACACCGGTACACCCAGTACCAGCTTTCTCGACCTGGGCATCACAAAAGGGATGCTGCCAGCCACGGACACAAGTCTGCCCTCCTGCTGCTGAGCTGAGCTCGAGCAGGGGAAGGCTTGACTATAGGTTTCTTGACACTGGGAGGTGTGACCACCTCCCAGACAGGCTTTAGTGTATTGGGGCTGGGTGGGTGCACTCTGAGAGTTCCAGAAAGTCTGCACTGGGGGCACATTTGGTGTCCCTGTGCATAGTCCAGCTTAAACAGGTTGCAGGAGCCATTTGCTCCTGCTCTGGCGCGAAACTGGGCAAAGCACATGGGTGTAGCCACCCCTCTGTCCTGACCCTCCCCTAGGTGGGTCCCCAGAGTTTGTCACACCCCTTCCTTGGGTATAAAGTAGGAACCCTGACTACAGGACTTTAAATTTTACCTGGATGAAACTCTGCTACAGAAACCAAGTACTCCGACGATCTACACTATGCTGGATGACTGAAGAATCTCACTTGGAGTAAAGGAGTTACTCCCCTGCAAGGCAGGCACCTTTCACGCATCTTACCGGTTTGCATCTCCCGAGCTCCTGAGGACTCCGAAGATTTCTGCAACACAGGAGGTGGGTTCCTGAGGTCTCTGAAGTTGATCTGCGCTCTCAGCATTTCTGAGGCTCGTATCCCTCATGGGGACCGTGCAACCCGAACCCCTGTGCACTGTGTACTTTTGCAGTAGCATATGCTTTTTGGCGATCCCTGAGGCTGTGCTTTGGGAACGTATAGTCCTGACCCCGAGCAGTTATTCCACCGAAGATTTCTGGCCTACACTCCACGAGTGTTCCATGGGCTGGTATTTTGTGATTCAGCTCGAGGTCCCTTCGCGATCCCTGGTCCGTTGACCTCGGGGTCCCTGTGAAGGTAACTTTGACTTTCCATGGGCTTTCCTGGTTGCTCCATAGCTTGGAGAGTCCCCAGGCCCTTACTGGTCCTCACCGAAGCTTATTTCCTCTACCCGCATTGGTTGCAGTTGCCAAGGCTTGTTGGTGTTCGATCCAGACACTGACCCCCCAGCACTCGACATCCTTCGTGGGACAGCTCACCTCTGGATTTTGGTCATCGTCGACATCTCCAGGTTCCCGTGGCTGCTGAGTGAAGCATTAGATCTTCTCACCTGAAGCACCCAACATCGGTGGGCATTCGTCTATCGTGCCCCTGGTCACCCTGAAGTGACCCAGACTCTGTCCCCTCTGCTTTCAGGTTCTTTTCACCTCGGATCCAGGCTTGAATACCACCGGAAACTTTTCATCTTCCCGGCAGCAGCACTTCTTCGCATCACGCCATTGAAAACGACGAAGGTTTCCGACATCACTTGACCCCAATACACCCGGCTCCTCTGGGAAAGGTAACACGGGTACCTCAGTACTCTCAAGGGTGCTGGCCTTAGAACCTTCTATGTTTAAAAGGGTGTGCTTAAAGTCCTCTCTGAGGTGTCCTTAAACTCTAAAATTCCAACCGCGACTTTCCCATAGAGTTGTACGGAGCGCGCACCTGTGTTCTCACACTGCACCCGTCCTCCATGGGTCCCCTGTGTCACTACTTTGGGTGGTTCCTTGGAGTCCCAGCGATTCTACGTGCTCTAAGCACTGTGTGTAGTTAAGTCGTGGTTGTTATACCACTTTCTTAGTATATGGTTCAGTCTCCCCCTGGAGCCCGCTGTGTATTGTGCTATTTACTGTTGTTCTAGCGATTTAATATTGTGTGCTTTGTGCTCTAATCTCATAAAGAGGTTAGTAAAGAGTATTTAGTAATAAATACATATATTTTATATATCTCTTGTGTGGTTCTCCTTTCATTTGGTCATTCAGGAGGTTCTGATCTGGTAAAACAAGCTGCTTTACATTCCTTCGAGACTTAGCCTGAAGGCTGCTCTCCATAGCTACCACTAGGATAGCTTTCAATTAAGGTTGTCTTTAACCTAATTATCAATTAGAGTCATTTAGACTGGTGCAAGGTGCCCATTTTAATTAGTGGACAGCATATACCAGGCCAACTTCTCACATTGGTGTTCAGCGGTTGGGATTCAAGCTTGCTATTGTTTTACTAGATAAATCTCATTGAGTGATTAACTGAAAACCACTAAAGGTATTAGGTATATATAAATCAGGACTAGAATAAGTACGTTCTACTGAAGTTGGAGTTGGGTAGCCAGGGGTCTAGCACACCCTTTCTCCAACTCAAGAGAGTTTAGTTCCCACTAGGTTAGGTAGGTGCCTACACCACATAACACTAGTATGTCTTCTGGGCCAGAAGCCAGTGGGCCTCTCCCAACTAGATATGATAGTCTCTCATTCCAAGAATTAAGGAATATGTGCACATCTAGGATACTGAAGACAGGGAGACATGCAAGCACCTAACGCCTCATAGAGGCTTTGCTCTTAGATGACCTTAGAAAGACCCCAGGGTCTGATGAGGCAGGCACGTTGGGTGGGACAGCAGATGAGGACAGACCAGGAAGTGAACACTTATATGAGCTAGTTTCAGATGCTGGCCAGGAGGATCAAGATGATTCTAACCTGAATAATCCAATTCTTTCTTCAGGTGGGGGAGAAGGCCCCAGTGGCCCTCTCTTTACTCCACCAGGGAGAATTAACAGTTTACAAAGAAGATCAAGATCTCCTTCTCAGGAATGTAATCATTCTGGTACTTCTGTAGGGACCTCGGCTTCTCATAAAAGGGACTCCTCTTATGAGAAGAAGTGTCAGTTACTTGAGTATGAGAGGACCAAACTCAGAATCAAGAGAGAACAATTGGCCTTAGACAGGGAATCCCTAGAGCTCCAAAGAGCTTCCAGAAGGTTGGGGGCTAGAGCCCCATGGTGGCACCAACAATGTCCCTAGAGGGAGAGAACATACTCATGATCATAGGAACTTGAACAAGATAGTCCCTTCCTACCAGAGTGGGGATGACATCCACAAATGGATAGCTGCACTAGAGAGGGCCTGTAAAGTACAGAGGGTCCCTCAAGAGCAGCGGGCAGCTATCTTGTGGCTATCCTTTGCAGATAAAGGTAGGGACAAGCTCCTCACAGTTAGAGAAGAGAATGCTGATCATTACACAGTCCTGGAGAGTGCTCTCATTGATGGGTTTGGCTTCACCACTGAGCAATACAGAATTAAGTTCAGAGACACCCAGAAGGCACAGACCCAGAAATGGGTTAACTTTGTAGATTGTGCTACTAAGGCTTTGGAAGGCTGGTTACCTGGCAGTAAAGTGTGTGATTTTAATGGATTGTACAATTTAATTATGAGGGAGCAGATCCTTAATAATTGTCAAAATCAGCTGTTGCCTCAGTACCCGATGAACTCTGATCTGACCTCTCCCCAAGAATTGGGCCAGAAGGTAGACAAATGGGTCAGAGCCAGGGTGAGGTAGAAAGTTCAGAACCAAGGTGGTGACTCTAAGAAGCAAGATTCTAAAACCTCAGATAAGGAAGGGGAGAATGGTAAAGACCAGAAGTCTTCTCAAGGGCCCCAAAAATCTTCATCTGGTGGGGAGTCACAATCAAACAAGGGTAAAGGCAAGAAGAAACCATGGTGTCATATCTGTAAACAGAAGACCCATTGGACAAATTACTGTGCAAAGTCCAAGGACTCAACTCCAGCCACCACTGCCCCATAGGCAACTGTTCCCCCTAGTTCAGCTCAAAGTGGTGGTACTCAGAATAAGGGTGTAGTAGGGGTAACCCTGGGACCTGAGATGGATTCTGGTCTAGTCAGAATTCCAACTCAGGCTGTGTTAGTCTGTGATGGAGGCATGGACCTTGCCTCCTTATTTGTCAGTCCCAGTAATCTGGGCAAATACAGACAACAGCCTTTGATAAATGGTAAAGAGGCCATGGCATTTAGGGACACAGGTGCAAGTGTCACAATGGTGACAAAAGATCTTGTGGCCCCTGAACAAATCATACAAATCATACTTAGAGATGTACCAAGTGACCAATGCTAGCAATGTCAGGACAGACCATTCCTTGGCAGTTGTTAATTTCACCTGGGGACGGGTAACTGGCCCTAAGAAGGTTGTGGTAAGTGCAGACCTCCCTGTGGAATGTTTGTTGGGCAATGATTTAGAAACTTCAGCTTGGGCCGGGGTGGAACTCAGGACACATGCAGAAATGTTGGGCATCCCTGCAGAAGTGTTTGCTATGACTAGGTCACAGGCAAAAATGTCTTCCACTGAACAGGTCCTGGATCCTGGAATAATGGACTAGGTGCCTTTCAAGAGAAGGAGCAGTAGGGATAAGGCAGTGTCTTCTCCCCTGCCTCAGAATGCAGATCAGTCTCTTGAGGGAGCTGATCTTAGTCCTGAAGAAAGAACTGTCCCAGAGGAGCTTGAAGCTGATCAGGTTGCGTTCTTGGGGGCAGGGGGCCCTCCCAGGGCAGATATGAGCCAGGAGCAGCTGAGCTGCCAATCTCTTGAACCCCTCAGACAGCAAGCTGCTGCTGAGGCTGCTGGGAGTGCCAGTGGGTCCCATAGGATCTACTGGGATGATGAACTCTTATACTCAGAGAGTAGAGACCCCAGCCTGGTGCCACCAGGAGGTTGGTTAAACCTCTGAAGTTTAGGGGCTTCCTATTGACACTGGCACATGACATCCCATTGGCAGGACACTTGGGCCAACGCAAGACCTGTGACAGAATTGTTCCTAACTTTCATTGGCCACATATGTCAGAAGACACAAAGGGGTTTTGTTGCTCCTGTATCACCTGTCAAGCCAGTGGTAAGGCAGGTGGTACTACAAAGGCCCCCCTGATACCACTACCTGTCGTGGGGGTTCCCTTTGAGAGGATTCAGATTGACATTGTTGGTCCCATGGATCCTCAAACTGCATCTGGGCACAGATTTATACTGGTGGTGGTGGACCATGCCACTAGGTATCCAGAAGCAATTACACTTAGGACCACTACAGCTGCTGTGGTGGCTAGGGCCCTCCTGAGAATCTTTTCTAGGGTGGGTTTTCCTAAGGAGGTGGTATCAGACAGAGGTGCCAACTTCATGTCTAGTTACTTGACTGCTATGTGGAAGGAGTGTGGAGTAAATTACACATTTACTCTCTCTTATCACCCACAATGCAATGAGTTAGTTCAAAGGTTCAGAGAAACCCTCAAGGGCATGATTAAAGGTATCCATGAAAAACTCAGGCGTAGATGGGACATACTATTGCCCTGCCTTCTTTTTGCCTACAGAGAGGTTCATCAGAAGGGGGTTGGTTACAGCCCTTTTGAACTTCTGTTTGGACATCCAGTTAGGGGTCCTTTATGTCTGGTGAAGGAGGGATGGGAGTTACCTCTCAAACCCCCTAAACAGGATATTGTGGACTATGTACTTGGTCTCCGCTCCCGGATGGCTGAGTACACGAAGAAGGCATCCAAAAACTTTGAGGCTAGCCAGGAATTGCAACAGGTCTGGCATGACCTAAAGGCTGTGTTGACTTTTTATCAGCTAGGACAGAAAGTATCGGTGTTGTCACCTGTGGCCCTAGCAGCCCTCCAAGACAAGTGGAGTGGCCCTCATACAATCATTGAGCAAAAGGGAGAGGTTACCTACCTGGTGGACCTTGGAACTCCCAGGACCCCTCATTGGGTGCTCCATGTGAACAGGCTCAAACCATATGTTGACAGGGCAGACATGGGTTTGCTCATGGCTACTGATGAGGGACCGTGATCCACTCGTTGACCTGCTCTCACAGAACCCTGATGATGGTTCAGTTGATGGTGTAGCCTCGGCAGGCAGCCTCACTGACCAGCAGCCAGCGGATTGCAGGAGAGTCCTGAATCAGTTTAGAGATATGTTCTCACTGACTGCAAGTCAGACTACCTGGTGCACTCATGAAGTGTAACGCCCTGAACGTCTCAGGATCGTTTAACAGACACGACAATGAGGACGCAACCACTAGTGAAGGGTTAGTTGTTTTAATGAAGGCAAATATAATACAAAGAATAAACAAAAGTTATAGTCACTGGAATCCTCCAGGCTAAGTACGTTACCAGCCCACAGCACGGATGGTCCTAACCGTCCTCTGCATATACGCCGGTCCCGGCGTATGCCAACAGAGGGCAGAAATGAAATGGCCGACAATGCCAATCGGTAGGCTGTGAGGGGCACGAAGAGTGTTGGGGAGAATCGAGGAGTCAGGGAAGCACCCAGCCGGGGTCTCTACCTGAAGGGAGCAGCCGCTCAACCTCTTCCTCAGACTGCACCGGGACGCGGAGTCACCTCCTGGTGATGCGTCACCGATACCCCAATCACAAGCAAGAAGACTGAACCGAGAGCAGCCGCTCGATCGATCCTGTGGACTTCCGAGTCTGTAACGCGGCAAACACCTCCTGGTGTGCGTTACAGCTGGCAGTCCCTGTGTCTCTGGTCGGGCTGGGAGTTACGACTCCAACCAGCAAAAGCGCCACTGCGCTTGGACTCAGCCGAGTCAAAAAGCGAAGCTCAATGGTTGACCGGTAGAGCTTCCGGGTCCTTCACAGGTGACGATGGGGCAAGACACGGCCCAGGGAGTAACGACTCGACCTACCTCCGTTCTTGCCTTACTGGAGCACCACTCCGGAACACTGCTCTTCACGAAGCAGGTACGTCGGTGTGAACACAATATCCGACAGCGTTGTACCTCCCGGTTCCTCCCTTTATAGGGAGTGTTTTCCTTGAGTTATGTAACAGCTCTCCTGTTTACATAAGGGCGTGTTTCCTTGAGTTATGTAACAGCTCTCCTGTTTACATTAGGGCGTGTTTCCCTTGAGTTATGTAACAGCTCTCCTGTTTACATAAGGGCGTGTTTTCCTTGAGTTATGTAACAGCTCTCCTGTTTACATAACCTCTCAACCGCTAAGCATCCTGGGAGATGTAGTCCGTTTTCGCCGGTTACCGTTTTCCTCCCCTCGTATGACAGGAATTCTTGACAGTACATCCTCCCTCTCAGCGGCTCCCCACGGGTCCAGCGCTGGCAGGAAAACGCCGATGGAACAAGGAGACCAAGCGCGGAGCATGAACCCCTTCAGCCGGTTCCCATGAATGCTCCTCCGGGCCATAGCCTTTCCACGCAACCAGGTACCACAGCTTCCCCCTGCGCCATTTGGACGCCCGTATGCCCGACACTTCATACTCCACCTCCGACTCCACGCATACCGGCCGAGGTGTCCCAGACGGCTTGGAGGGTGCTGGTTTGAGCAATGATACATGAAAGACAGGGTGTATCCGCAATGACTGGGGCAAGCACACCTTCACGTTCACGGGACCCATACACTTGGTAATTCGATAGGGGCCCATATACTTGGGATGGAACACACTGTTCTTTCGAAACCTCATGTTTCTTGTGGATATCCAGACGTAGTCTCCAGTGCGGTACAGTGGCCCGGGCCTTCTCTTCCTATCTGCCGCAGCCTTGTATCTTCTCTTGGCCTCTATTAGGACAGCCCTTGAGCGCATCAATGTGTCTTTTATGTGTGCCACCCTGTCCGCTGTGGCGGGAATCCTGTCCTCTCTGAACGGATGTAGAAATGGCAAGAACCTGGGATGTTGGCCATAGTTGCTATAGAACGGAGATGACTGTGTGGAGCTGTGAGTGGCGTTGTTATAGGCTATCTCTGCAACCCATAGCAAGTCGACCCATTCTTCCCTGCCCTGGTCCACAAAACATCGCAGATACTGTTTGAGCGTTTGGTTCAGGCGCTCGGTTTGGCCGTCCGTTTGAGGGTGGTAGCTGGTGGACAGGGCGGTCTTAACATGCAGCGCAGTGCACCAAGTCTTCCAGAATTGCGCAGTAAACTGCGACCCCCGGTCCGACACGATCACCCCAGGTAATCCATGCAGTCGTACCACATTCTTTAGGAGTAGTGACGCCAATTCCCCTGCCGTAGGGACTCTCTTGCAGGGGATGAAGTGCCCCATTTTCGTCAAGTAATCCACCACCACCAGTATTGCCGTCATCCCCTGGTCTACCGGTAGGCCCACCACGAAGTCCAGTGATATGCTATCCCATGGTCTATCCGGGGTTGGAAGTGGATGTAAGAGCCCTTGGGTTCGGCCATGGTCGGCCTTCATGGTAGCACACGTAGGACACTCCTGTCCCCACCTCCTGACATCCACTCTCATGGTTGGCCACCAGAAATGCCGTCCCATGCTAGCCACCGTTTTTTCAAAGCCCAAATGACCTGCGCATGGAGAGTCATGGCACCAGATGAATGCTTGTTTCCTTAGCCTAGGCGTGGGTATCAATAGGCACCTGCCCTTCAGGGGTATCCCGTCCTTCAGCTGCCATTCTCTGTGACTGAGGAGCCACCTCCGCCATGCGAATGACCTGATCCCTCTCTTTATTCCCCTCAGGAAAGTATCCGGTTGGATAACCCCCAATACCATCCTCGGGGAAATGATGGAACGCTCGGTCGCAGGCAATGGTTCCTTAACTTGCTGATTGACGGGACAGGGCGTCCGCCTTTCGGTTTTCCGTCCCCGGCCGATATGTGATGCGGAAGTTGAACCCCGCAAAGAAGATCATCCACCGCAGCTGCCTGGGAGAAAGGTGTCTAGTGGCCGTCATGAACTGTAGGTTCCGATGGTCCGTGTACACCGATACGACATGTCTTGCCCCCATCAACCAATGCCTCCATTCGGTGAAGGCGTCCTTGATTGCGAGAAGCTCCTTCTCCGCAATATGGTAGTTGCGTTCGGCGTCGTTGAGTTTGCGGGACATGTACGCAACGGGATGAAGCACCCCTGTGTCGTGGTTGCGTTGGGACAAGATAGCCCCCAGCGCCACATCCGATGCGTCCGCTTCCACCACGTAGGGGAGATCCGGATCGGGGTGAGCCAACACCGGCGCCTTACCAAAGGCGCTTTTCAGGGCCTCAAAGGCTTTGTTCGCTTCAGGGGACCAGACAAACTCCTTGGACTTCCTCAGTAGCTGTGTGATTGGGGCCACCACTCCTGAAAATCCATCTATGAACCGCCTGTAAAAGTTGGCGAAGCCAATGAAACTTTGGACGTCCTTCACGCTTTGGGGCACCGGCCATTCTTTCACCGCCTTGATCTTTCGTTCTGCCATCTCCTGTCCCTCTGGACTCAGCATCACTCCGAGGAATTCCACGGATGTGACGTGGAAGTCACACTTGCTGAGTTTACAAAACAGCATGTTTTCCCTCAGCTTTTGGAGCACAGCTTTGACGTGGTGTACGTGCTCCTCCACACTGGACGAATAGATGAGGATGTCGTCGATATATACGACCACGTAGATATCCAACTCCTCTCTGAATACCTCATTCAAAAAGTACTGAAAGGCTGCCGGGGCGTTGCACAGACCGAACGGCATGACGAGGTACTCAAAAAGGCCGAACCTGGTCTTAAAGGCGGTCTTCCACTCGTCTCCGTCCCTCATGCGCACCAGATGGTATGCCCCTTTCAAATCCAACTTGGTGTAGATACGAGCTTTCTTGACCTGTTCCAGAAGTACACTGATGAGAGGCAAGGGGTACCGATTTTTTATGGTTATCGCATTCAATGCCCTAAAGTCCACACAGGCTCTCAGCTCCCCATTAGCCTTCGGGATGAAGAAGAGTGGCGAGGCGGCCGGAGACTTGGACGGGCGGATGAATCCTAGCTTGAGGAGTTTATCCAGGTACCCCCGGAGATGCACGTTTTCAGGCTCCGTCAGGGCATACAGCCTGCCGCTGGGAACGCTGGCCCCTGGCACCAGGTCGATCTGGCAGTCAAACTGTCTATGTGGTGGTAGCACTTCCGCCTTCACCTCATCAAATACATCCTCAAAACTGTGATAAGCCTGGGGGAGAGCCACATCTTTTTCTGCCGCTGTAGCCACCGTCTGACTCCCGCTCTCATCTGCGTCAAGGGATTCCGTTCTTATTCCACAATGCAGGATGCAATACGGTGACGTCATTTCGATGCGATGTGTTGGCCAATCCACAAAGGGGTTGTGTTTCTGTAGCCACGGCAATCCCAATATGACGCCATATTGGGGCGCTCGGATGATGTTAAAATCGATTTGTTCCAAATGGTTCCACCCATATCGCATCGGAAGGACCCCCGTGTGCTGCCCGATGGGCCCCGTCACCAATCGCCTTCCGTCTACAGCATAGACGTCTTCGGGTACAGCTTTGGGAAGAAGCACTAGCCCTAGCCTGCATGCCTCGTTGTGGTCCATAAACATGCCAGTGGCCCCTGAATCCACCATGGCCACAACGGGTATCCACTGGTCATGCACTGCCACGTGCACCGTGATAAACAGGTGTCGTTGTCCCTTAGTGACCGAGTTGGAAAGTGAAGGGATGGATGAGTGACTCCGAGATGCCCCTTCTCTGGTCTTGGAGTCCTCTAGTTTTCCGCCGGTATGTCCACCACGGCTGTTACCGACCGGTTGGCCCGATAACGTGACGTCTTCGGTTTGGCAGGGCATTCACGTACGTAGTGGCCTTTTTTGCCACAATATAGGCACAATCCTTGTTTACGGCGTGACTCTTTCTCCGTGGCTGTGAGGCTCGCTCGTATTGCGCCGATGTCCATGGGTTCTCCCTTGGATGCGGTGGAAGTTTCAGGACTTCCCACCGTCACATAGGATGGAAGGGATTTTCCTTTTCTCCCATGATCCCCCTTTCTTTCACTTAGCCTATGTTCCAGCCGTAATACCAGGTTGATAAGGCCCTCACATGTCTTGGGTTGAGGGTCAATATGAGCCACGGCGTCCTTGAGCTCATCGCACAGCCCTTGATGGAAGAGCGCCGTCTGTTTAGCAACAGGCCACTTGGTTTCCGCAACCAGCCTTCGGAACGCGTTGAGATACTGCACCAGGTCGTTGGATCCCTGTCTCAACTCAAGCATTTCACGGTCCGCCGTGTACGAGTCAGCCCTTCTGTCGAATACCTTCAGGAATTCCTCGCGAAAAGCACCCCAATCACATAAGAGGGGGTCGTCCCTGCTCACCAGAGGTACGGCCCATTGTGCCGCGTTTCCCGCCAAATAGGATATAAGGAAAGCCACACGAGCCTGACTCGTGGGGAACGCCTTTGGTTTGCACGATAAATGTAGCGCCACTTGTGTGAGGAATACCTGCACTGTGTTAGGATCCCCACTGTACCTCTCTGGTGTCGCCAAGGGGATGGCTACCGGCATTTCCACTACTACCGCAGGGGTCTGATTCGTGAGGGAGGTGCTGGGCGTGAGCGGGTCCAATTGGATAGCATCCAGTCTGGCTTTTACATCGGCTGTTTCTTGCCTAGAGGCAGCCACTTCAACTTGCATGGCCGCTAAAGCAGCCAGCACCTCATCAAGTGTTGCCATGTCTGTTATCGACCGGGAGACAGTTAGTGTTATTAAGGTCGGATATTTTGTAACGCCCTGAACGTCTCAGGATCGTTTAACAGACACGACAATGAGGACGCAACCACTAGTGAAGGGTTAGTTGTTTTAATGAAGGCAAATATAATACAAAGAATAAACAAAAGTTATAGTCACTGGAATCCTCCAGGCTAAGTACGTTACCAGCCCACAGCACGGATGGTCCTAACCGTCCTCTGCATATACGCCGGTCCCGGCGTATGCCAACAGAGGGCAGAAATGAAATGGCCGACAATGCCAATCGGTAGGCTGTGAGGGGCACGAAGAGTGTTGGGGAGAATCGAGGAGTCAGGGAAACACCCAGCCGGGGTCTCTACCTGAAGGGAGCAGCCGCTCAACCTCTTCCTCAGACTGCACCGGGACGCGGAGTCACCTCCTGGTGATGCGTCACCGATACCCCAATCACAAGCAAGAAGACTGAACCGAGAGCAGCCGCTCGATCGATCCTGTGGACTTCCGAGTCTGTAACGCGGCAAACACCTCCTGGTGTGCGTTACAGCTGGCAGTCCCTGTGTCTCTGGTCGGGCTGGGAGTTACGACTCCAACCAGCAAAAGCGCCACTGCGCTTGGACTCAGCCGAGTCAAAAAGCGAAGCTCAATGGTTGACCGGTAGAGCTTCCGGGTCCTTCACAGGTGACGATGGGGCAAGACACGGCCCAGGGAGTAACGACTCGACCTACCTCCGTTCTTGCCTTACTGGAGCACCACTCCGGAACACTGCTCTTCACGAAGCAGGTACGTCGGTGTGAACACAATATCCGACAGCGTTGTACCTCCCGGTTCCTCCCTTTATAGGGAGTGTTTTCCTTGAGTTATGTAACAGCTCTCCTGTTTACATAAGGGCGTGTTTCCTTGAGTTATGTAACAGCTCTCCTGTTTACATAAGGGCGTGTTTCCCTTGAGTTATGTAACAGCTCTCCTGTTTACATAAGGGCGTGTTTTCCTTGAGTTATGTAACAGCTCTCCTGTTTACATAAGGGCGTGTTTCCCTTGAGTTATGTAACAGCTCTCCTGTTTACATAACCTCTCAACCGCTAAGCATCCTGGGAGATGTAGTCCGTTTTCGCCGGTTACCGTTTTCCTCCCCTCGTATGACAGGAATTCTTGACATGAAGTGGACACAGGTGACAGTCTGCCTGTTCAAAATAAGATTCACAGGCAACCTGACCATGTCAGGGACTGCATCAGGACTGAAGTCCAGAAAATGTTGGATTTGGGAGTAATTGAACCCTCAGATAGCCCTTGGGTTAGTCCAGTGATCTTGGTGCCAAAACCTCATGTCCCGAATGGCAAGTAAGAGATGAGGTTCTGTGTTGACCACAGGGGTCTCAATGCAGTCACTAGGACTGATGCCCATCCAATACCCAGGGCAGATGAGCTTATAGATACTTTGGCCTCAGCCAAGTTTCTGAGCAACTTTGACCTGACAGCTGGCTACTGGCAAATCAGATTAGCTAAGGATGCAAAGCCAAAGACAGCATTATCAACCCCTGGTGGGCACTACCAATTTGTGGTGATGCCCTTTGGTTTGAAGAATGCACCTGCCCCTTTTCAAAGGTTGGTGAATAAAGTCCTTTCAAGCCTGGAAGCCTATAGTGCAGCTTATATAGATGATATTGTTGTCTTTAGCTCCACCTGGGAGGATCACCTGGCCCACCTGAGAAATGTTTTGGAGGCCCTGCAGAAAGCAGGCCTCACTATCAAGGCCACCAAGTGCCAGATAGGGCAGACTCAGGTTGTATACCTAGGCCATCTTGTGAGTGGAGGTCAGGTTCAACAATTGCAGAGCAAAATAAAGACCATCATGGACTGGGTTGCTCCAATCACCCAGTCTCAGGTCAGAGCTTTCATGGGCTTACTGGGTACTATAGGAGGTTTGTCAAGGGATATGGATCCATAGTGACCCCTTTGAATGACTTAACTTCCAAGAAAATGCCTAAGAAAGTTCACTGGACAGTTAGCTGTCAAAAGGCATTTGCTGACCTGAAGCCAGCCATGTGCACTGCTCCCATTCTGCAAAGTCCTGACTATTCCAAACAATTCATTGTTCAAACTGATGCATCTGAGTTGGGGGTAGGGGCTGTGTTATCACAACTGAATGATGAGGGTCAGTATCATCCAGTACCTTTTATTAGAAGATGGCTGACCCCCAGAGAGAAATGTTGGTCAGCTATTGAGAGGGAATCAGCCTTTGCTGTGGTTTGGGCCTTGAAGAAGCTGAGGCCATACTTGTTTTGGCACTCACTTTATTGTTCAGACAGACCATAAGCCCCTCTTATGGCTAAAACAGATAAAGGGTGAAAACCCCAAATTTTGAGATGGTCCATTTCCCTACAGGGGATGGACTATACAGTGGAACATAGACCGGGGAGTAACCATGCAAATGCAGATGGACTCTCCAGATATTTCTACTTAGAACATGAAGATTCAACTGGTCAAGGTTAGTTTAATGTCCCTGCATTTGGGGGGGGGGTGGTTGTGTAGGAGAGTTGGTTCTGCTTCTTATGGTTACCCCCACTTTTTTGCTGATGTTTCACTGTTTTCGACTTAGTATGACTGGGATCCTGCTATTCAGGACCCCTGTCTATCTGCTTTCTCCTCTAAATTGATTGCATGTACTTTAGGCACACTCCAGGTTGGATTCTGGGGTACCCTTATAAGTCCTCAGTATATGGTATACTATGTACCCAGGGTCTACATGCCCCAGAGGCCTCCCAGGGGCTGCAGCATGTATTGTGCCACCCCTGAGAGACCATTCAAAATGGCACCACAGGTCTGCTAATGTAGCCTGTGTAAGGTGGTGCATGCACCCCTTACTTAGATATAGGTTCAATATATCTATCCTAAATCACTGCACATATAAACCTATCAGTCAACCCTATGGCAGGCCTTATCAATCCTGAAGGCAGGGTGCTGGGTTTTAGGTGAGAGGGTGCCCATGCATGAGCAGAGCCCTTCTGCAGCCTTCAGAACCTATTTTCCGGGGTTGTTTGTGATGCAGCCAACCATATATATTTAAGTGCATTATAACCTCGCTGTAAATGCTAAATTTAAAACGGCTGCATAGAAACATGTCGTGTTTGGTGTCAAACACCTTGGAATCATACCTCCCCGCCATTAACTGGCGGGGGAGGTATGATTCCACCCTCCTAGAGGGACTTATGTGAAACACTGGTACACCTGGTACCAGCTTTCTCGACCTGGGCATCACAAAATGGATGCTGCCAGCCACAGACACGAGTCTTCCCTCCTGCTGCTGAGCTGACCTCAAGCAGGGGAAGGCTTGACAATAGGTTTCCTGTCACAGGGAGGTGTGACCACCTCCCAGACAGGCTTTAGTGTATTGGGGGTGGGTGGGTGCACTCTGAGAGTGCCAGAAAGTCTGCCCTGGGGGCACATGTGGTGTCCCTGTGCTTAGTCCAGCTCAAACCAGTTGCAGGAGCCAGTTGCTCCTTCTCTGGTGCGAAACTGGACAAAGGACATGGGTGTAGCCACCCCTCTGTCCTGACCCTCCCCAAGGTGGGTCCCCTGAGTTTGTCACACCCCTTCCTTGGGTATAAAGTAGAAACCCTGACTACAGGACTTTAGATTTTACCTGGACTGAACTCTGCTACAGAAACCAAGTACTTTGACGATCCACACTACGCTGGATGACTGAAGAATCTCCCTTGGAGTAAAGGAGTTACTCCCCTGCAAGGGAGGCAACTTTTATGCATCGGACCGGTTTGCATCTACCGAGCTCTTGAGGACTCCGAAGATTTCTGCAACACAGGAGGTGGATTCCCGAGGTCTCTGAGGTTGATCTGCGCTCTCAGCTATTCTGAGGCCCGTATCCCTCGTCGGGACCGTGCAACCCGAACCCCTGTGTACCGCGTACTTTTGCAGCAGCATATGCTTTTTTGTGATCCCTGAGGCTGTGCTTTGGGCTATGTGTTGTCCTGACCCTGAGCAGTATTTCCACCTACACTCCACGAGTGTTCCGTGCGCTTGTATTTTGTGATTCAGCTCAAGGTCCCTTCGCGATCTCCGATCCGTCGACCTGTGGGTCCCTGTGAAGGTAACTTTGACTTTCCGTGGGCTTTCCTGGCCCCTCCAGATGTGCCCTGACTCTCCATAGCTTGGAGAGTCCCCAGGACCTTGCTGGTCCTCACCGATGCTTATTTCCTCTGCCTGCGTGGGTTGCAGTTGCCAAGGCTTGTTGGTGTTCGAACCGGTCACTTACACCCCCAGCACTCTACATTGTTCGTGGGACAGCTTACCTCTGGACTTTGGTCATCGTCGACATCTCCTGGTCTCTGTGGCTGCAGAGTCAAGCATCGCATCTTCTCACCTGAAGCACCCGACATCGGTGGGCATTCGTCTATCATGCCCCTAGTCACCCCAAAGTGCCCCAGACTCTGTCCACTCTGCTTTCAGGTTCTTCTCACCTCGGATACAGGCTTGGATTCCACCTGACCTTTTCATCTTCCCGGCAGCAGCACTTCTTCGCATCACGCCATTGAAAACGACAAAGGTTTCCGACATCACTTGACCCCTATGCACCCTGCTCCTCTGGGATAGGTATCACGGGTGCCTCGGTACTCTCAAGGGGGCTGGCTTTAGAACCTTCTATGTTTAAAAGGGATTGCTTAAAGTCCTCTCCGAAGTGTCCTTAAACTCTAAAATTCCAACCGCGACTTTCCCATGGAGTTGTACGGAGCTCGCGCCTGTGTTCTCACACTGCACTCGACCTCTGTGGGTCCCCAGTGTCACTACTCTGGGTGGTTCCTTGGGGTCCCAGCGATTCTACGTGCTCTAGGTACTGTGTCTAGTTAAGTCGTGGTTGTTATACCACTTTCTTAGTATATGGTTCGGTCTCCTCCTGGAGACCGGTATGTAATGTGCTATTTACTGACGTTCTAGTGATTTAATATTGTGTGCTTTTTGCTCTAATTTCAAAAAGAGGTTATTAGAAAGTATTTTGTGATAAATAAATATATTTTATATATCTCTTGTGTGGTTCTCCTTTCATTTGGTCATTGAGGAGATTCTGATCCGGTAAAACAAGCTGCTTTACATTCCTTCAAGACTTAGCCTGAAGGCTGCTCTCCATAGCTACCACAAAGATAGCTTTCAATAAAGGTTGTCTTTAACTTAATCATCAATAAGGGTCATTTGGACTGGTGCAAGGTGCCCACTTTAATTAGTGGACAGCATATACCAGCCAACGTCTCACAGGTATGTCTCCTTGGCTATGTCAAACACTTCTCTAACGCTAACCGCAAATTCACTGCCATGCTCCTGGTCCTTGACAAACGCAGGGTGGCGCTCTGCTGGGGGTGGAAGCCGGTGCCCACAGTCGCTGGTTGGCTAAACGACGCTGCCCATGGTCAAACATTATTGGGTGAATTTTGGGATCTGATGCCTGCAGCTAGTCGCCCCCCTGATATCTGGGAGCCCCTCATTTCTTACTTACATCAAACTACCTACGAGGCTGGCCCTTCGGCTGGCTTCCCATGCAACAACACACTGGCCCCTATTGAAAGTACTGCTGCTGGTTCTCCCCTCCCTCCCTCGCTCCTCTGCTCTCTGAATAATATGTTCAAAATTCTACCTGGTTCTTCCTGCCTGAAATGTGCCCATATTTGTTCATGCCTACTCTCCTTTGATCATATGATGAAGAAATGATGTAACTCTTGTCACCAGTGCCACTGCTATTATATACTGTACTGTGCCTTCTTTTGCCTAATTTTTCCTTTTTTGTATTGTTTCTTCTGGAAAATTTAAAAAATTTAGAAAAGGGAAGGTTTAGGGACTGGCAAGTGTGTGCACTTGCCAAGTCGACATGGCAGTCCCAGACTGCACACAGGCTCTGCGATGGCAGGCCTGAGCCACACTTTACAAGCTGCTTCTGTGGGTGGCACAATCAGTGCTGCAAGCCCACCAGCAGCATTTGATTTACAGGCCCTGGTCACACATGGTGCACTGTACTAGGGTCTGACAAGTAAATCAAATAAGCCAATCATGGAGTCACTAATCCATTAAAACAATTTACAAAAGGGAGCACTTGTACTTTGGCACTGAACAGCAGTGTCAAAGTGCCCAAAGCATCTAGACCAGCAGAAACGTAGCAAAAATACAGGAGGCAACAGCAACAAAAATGGAAGGGAAACCCACGCCAATGGTGCCAGGTCTAACAGCTACTTTCTATGAATCTGGGGAAATGTACAGTTAAAGTACATGACAGAAATATAGGTGCCTGTTTCAAATGTAAAGTGCAGTCTGTTATGTTTTAAGTTTAGGGTCTGCACTCCTCCAATCACCCAGGTACTACCCATGCACCCAGCCACTACCCATACACTCTTCCATGCTCCTGGACACTACCCATGCACTCCTCCAATCACCCAGACATTAGCCCTGCACTCATGCAATCACCCAAGCATTACTTACGCACTCCTTCAATCACCCAGCCACTACCCATGCACTTATGAAATCACCCAGGCTCCATCTATGCACTCCTCCAATCACCCAGGCAGTACTCCTGTATTCATGCAATCAACCAGGCACTACCTATGCACTCGTGCAATAACCCAGGCACTACCCTTGCACTCCTCCAATCACCCAGGCACTACCTCTGCACTCATGCAATCACACAGGCACTCTCTATGCACTCATGCAATAACCCAGGCACTACCCTTGCACTCCTCCAATCACCCAGGCACTATCCATGCACTCCTCCAATCACCCAGCCAGTACCCATGCAGTTCTAAAATCACCCAGGCACTACCTATGCACTCCTCTAATAACTCAGGCACTACCCCTGCACTAATGCAATCACCCAGTCACTACCTATGCACTCATGCAATAACCCAGGCACTACACATGCACTCCTTCAATCACCCAGGCAATAATCAAGCAATCACTGAGGCACTACCCATGTACTCATACATGCACTCAGGCACTTCTGCTGCACTCATGCAATCACCCACGCAGTACCCATGCAGTCTTCCAATCATCCTGCTCTCCATGCCACTGGAGTCAAGCTATCCTGGCTGATGAGGGCTGAAAGCCCGAAACCGGTCCTAGGATGCTTGTTTCCAGTCCTGGCAGTTCGGGCTGGACTGTTCCAATTGGGCACAGGGTCAAGACTGATTTGCATATGCTGGGTCCAAACTGGAATGGCATGGTGAGAAAAAAAAATATGGATTTAGGCCCAGATCTCTGTACTGGGGTGAATGTATGACATTGTTCTGCATTCTGTCCATCAATTGTTCTTTTTGCATTTGTCACCTCGAGTGGGACTGGTATGCCCAGACGTGGGTCCTGTGCTCTCCATGCCACTGGAGATGTGGGCTGAAAGCCGGCAACCGGTCCTAGGAATCTTGTTTCCAGTCCAGGGAGGACCTGACCTGGCAGTTCGGGCTGGACTGTTCCCATTGGGCGCAGGGTCAAGATTGATTTGCATATGGCTGGGTCCAAACTGGAATGGCATGGTGAGAAAAAAACGATGGATTTAGGCCCAGATCTCTGTACTGGGGTGAATGTATGACATTGTTCTGCATTCTGTCCATCAATTGTTCTTTTTACAATCATCCAGGCACTATCCGTGCACTCATGCAATCACCCAGGTACTACTCATGCACTCTTCCAATCATCCAGGCACTACCCATGCACTCCTCCATGCACCCAGACACTACCCATGCACTCCTCCATGCACCCAGGTCTTACCCATGCACTCCTCCAATCACCCACCCATTACCCCTGAATTGATGCAATCACCCAGGTATTACCCATGCTCTCCTTCACTCACTTAGGCAATACCCCTGCACTCATGCAATCACCCAGGCACTGCCTATGCAGTCATGCAATAACCCAGGCACTACCCTTGCACTCCTCCAATCACCCATGCACTCATCCATGCACTCAGTCACTACTCCTGCACTCATTCCATTTACCCATGCACTCATAAAATTGCCTAGGCAGTACGTATGCATTCATGCAATCAGCCAGTCACTTTCCATCCTGTCTTCCAATTACCCAGGCACTACTCATGCACTCATCAATGCATTCAGGCACTATTCATGCACTTATCTATGCACTCAGTCACTACCCCTGCACTCATGTAATCACCCAAGCACTACCCATGCACTGCTCCATGCACTGAGGCACTATGTATGCAGTCCTTCAATCAGCAAGGCACAACTCCTGCACTCATGCAATCACTCAAGCACTAACCATACGCTCCTTCGATAACGCAGTCACTACTGCTGCACTCATGCTATTACCCAGGCACTACCTATGCACTCCTCCTATCACCCAGGTGCTACCTATGCACTGTTCCATGCACTCAGGCACTACCCATGCACTCCTCCATGCACCCAGGCACTACCCATTACCCATGCACTCCTCAAATCACCCAGACATTACCTCTGGATTCATGCAAACACCCAGGCTTTACCCATGCACTCTTTCAATCTGTCAGGCAGTACTCATGCGCACTGCAATCACCCAGGCACTAACCCTGCACTCATGAAATCACCCAGGCACTACTTCTGCACTCATCCAAGCATTCAGGCACTATTCATGCACTTATCCATGCACTCAAACTCTACTTCTGCACTCATGCAATTAGTCAGTCACTATCTATCCTCTCCTCCAATTAACCAGCTACTACCCTTGCACTGATACAATCAACCACGCACTACTCATGGAGTCATGTAATCACTCAGGCACACCCATCACATATCTCAGCTGTAGGTCTCGCCATATTCCTGAAACCATGTATGCAAATCTCTGTACCTTTTGTTAGCAAGTTCATCTATAAAAGTAATATACAAATAGATGTATACCTATGTTTTATATGTCTACGAACTTCACATGCATGACACGTATCAAAATGCATGTGCAAGTAGAGACATACCTCAGTCACAAGAATATGAAGGCTTTATATCCAAATAGATGTATACTTGTATTTTATACATCTAACACCTTCAGATGCATAATACGTATCTGAATACATGTGCAAGTAAAGATATACCGTAGTCACAACATTATGCAGACCTTAAAACATGACAGCCTGCACTTTACATTTGAAGCAGGAAATGAAAATTATGCGGTATAGTTGAAGTGTAGCTTTTCACAGACTCATAAGTAGCGTAATAACTAATCCATCTGGGGCGTGGCCTGAGGCCCCAAGGTGGCGGTCGCGCTCTAAGAGTGCTCCGGACCCCCTCCTTCTTCCGGCTCTTATCCGCCCGCTTGCAGCTGCCATCCGATCCTCCTACCTGCCCGCGGAGGTTCCCTGTCCTACCAGCACTGCTCCGATCTCTTTTATTATTGGTTCCGAGCTCCCGCTGCCCTGTTTGGCCTTCTTCCTCCTGAGGCCTGGTGCCTGTAAAATGGAGGCCTCCGCCCCGTTCCGTCTCTGGGCCTGATGTCTCTGCCCTGCCGACCCGCTGCCCCCTCTCTGCTGTGGGGTAGCGGTCGTGCCTGGCCTGGGCCCGCCTGCGACCCATGACATCATCTGCCTGCGGCGAGTTGGCGCCCAGGACTGAGGCTGTGGGGCGTGTGAACCTGCTCCTTTCCTTGACTGGTTCAGAGGGACGGAGAGCGGAGGTGGCTCGACCTAATTGGTGACTCTCAACTGGCTCCAGCGGAGACTTGAACAACCGCTTGGTGACTCCCGGCGGGGCTCGGCCTCGGGCCGTGCAGTAACATCCGCCTGGTGAATGGGGCTGTACCGGGTTCGGCTACCATTGTCGGGTACCAGCGTGGGGGGTCGGGCGCTGGCCCCCTCTCCCCCTCGCTGAGTTTGTGCCCTCCCCCATTGTGCTCGGACGACCCATCCCCTGAGGCTGGGGGTGAGGGTCGTCCTGGCCCTCCAGACGCTGCATCCCGCCCTCCATGGTGCTGGGGTGGTGGACTCGGCCCTCGTCGTGGCTTCTCTCTTCACCTGGGGCCCCCCAGTAAGGACTTGCCTGCGCCACACTACTCCTGTAAAGCTAGCGGGCCCGACCCTGCCTAGGCATATGCTCTTCATAAGCCGCGACGCTGCTGCGAACTCACCCCGACTTCAAAGCTTCACCGGCCTCCCAGGACAATGGGGACTGCCTGTGGCCTCCACCTACAAGTTCTTGGTGAGTGTCGGGTGGCAGTGCGGAGGGATGATACTTGCATTCCTGCCCCCCACGCCACTGACCAACCTTGCCTCCCCCCTATGCCACGTATCCTGCCTGGGGGTGCCGCTCAGTTTGTGTCGGCCTGTGGGCACGGGGTGGGCCTGCCTGGCTGTCCCTCCCTCGTGCTGGGCCACTGCTTGCTGGCGCTGGGCTCCATATGGGGCTGGGGCCTTCCCCCGCGGCCAAGCCCCCCAATAGGTGGAGGTGCCCTAATGTCCTCCTCTTGGACTCCTGCACTGATTGACGGACTTCTCCTGCTGGGGCGAGATCTTGTCGGGTGGTGCGGGGTCTTGTTAACGGCTTCCCCCCCACTGCCCACCTGCTTGTGCCCTGTCCCTGCTCCGCCTTGGTGATCAGAGCCTGTTGTCCACCCTCGGCCGCGACCATCGAGCGGCGCCGGACCCCTGCACGCTGCGGGCTCGGTGTGGTGGGAATAGATTCTGACTGATTGCGACGGGGTGCGGCGGACTGGTCCCCATTTTAGGCAAAGGAGTGGTGCTCCCCTGCTACCGACCATCACATCGGATGGAAGAGAGAGAGAGATGTCCCCAGAATCGTGCTGGTTACTCCTTTGAGGCCGGGGGGCCCTGGGAGGAATGGCCTCGACGCCCGGGCCCAAGTATTGACAGCTTGGGTGCTGACCCCCTCCCTGCCTGGGATTGCTGATTGCCCCCCGCCCAATTAGATGCCAAGGGCCTGTGTCCACGGTCGCCATGGGCAGGGACCGTGCCCCGAAGATACCTGCTCCTCAGACCCAAACCAAAATGGACCAGCGACCGGTATCCCGGAGGGGGGGCGTCGGGTACCCCCACCCCCGCTGGGGGGGACCTCTCCACTATTCTCCAGGTCATTGGCGCCTCTCAGGCTTCGGTGGAGAACAAGATCGGCGAGGTGCGGGTGGACATGGCCCTCCTTCGTCAGGACCTGCGTAACGCCACAGCCCGGATCTCGGAGGCAGAATTGCGCATCTCCACAGCCAAGGACGAGATAGGCCAATTGAAGACCCAAGCGACCAGGCTGCAGACTCAGACCTCAGAACTGAACCGACGGACCGAAGACGCAGAAAACAGGTCAAAAAGGAATAACCTGCACCCCATAGGCTTTCCTGAGGGGGCTGAACACATTTGTGGAAACCTGGGTGAGATCCTGGATACCTAAAGAGGACCTCTCTCCATGGTTTGCAGTCTAGCGCGCCCATCGCTCTCTGGCCCCCCGGCCTCCGCCTGGGGCTCCACCCCGGCCCATCATCATGAGGATCCTCAATTTCCGTGACAGGGACGCCATCCTTCTGGTGGAGTGGACGCAGGGCCCCGTGACATACCAAAACATCAAGATCATGCTCTTCCCAGACTATACCAGAGAAGTGCAGGCTAAACAACGAACATACGATGATGTCAAACAGAATCTTCGCAATCTAGGTCTGCGTTATGGTCTCCTCTTTCCGGCCCGGCTCAGAGTCGTTTTCCAGGACAAGACACACTTTTACGACACCCCTCAAGCGGCCTGGACTTGACTCACGGAGGAGCGTCCCCTTCGGACTCATCCCACCTCCCCCCCTGGTCGGCGGGGGCCCACACAACCCCAACCACCCACAGCCACAGTGGTGCCGCACTCAGTCCCGCAAGAAGGGTGACCGGCGGAGTGGGGCGTCAAGATCGCCGGAAGCAATGTCCCAGTTACTCATTACCTCCGAATAACCTCGGGCCTCTGGGACTCGCAGCCTGACTTGTTCCCTGATCTAAACCGAGTCCCTGACCCCTCCGAGACATTGCGCCCTGGCATATCTGAGCCTGACTTGTCTAGAAGTCCTGCACTTCGAGGATCCAGAGAGGACGACGGAGTCTGACCCTGCAACCCCGCGGGCCTGGAACTGCAAAATGTTTCTTCAGTACTATTACAGCTGTTCACAGTAGATTATCCATCTGGATGGAGGGGTCCGTCATCGACACAAATATGCCCTGCTAATCATTTTAGTTTAGCACTTAGATTTGTTTTTCATTATTGTTATCATTGTTTTCTGTTAACTTTTCCTTTTCAGGGCAACAGATGCTTAATTTCCAGAAGTATAGGGTGGGTGTGTTGGGGGATGGGGGGTGGGAGGGCCGTTGCCTTCTGAGAGCTTATTGTTCTTGGTCTCGTTCAGGCAATTGTTTTTTGTTTTCCATGGCAGCTCATTGCACACATACGCCAATACCGATGGTCAGAGACCTACCAGAACACACAAGCCTTACCCTTACACCCGGACTCTGAGATGTCACATTCCCTGGGACCCCTCGCACTTGTTCACCCATACCCCACCCAGTCCTATGATGCCGCCTCTTAGTAGACCCCTCCATATTCTGTCATGGAATGTCAATGGCTTATTAGACCGTATAAAACGAACCACAGTCCTTTGGAGTACCCAACGCCAAGCGCCCGATATTCTCTTCCTACAAGAAACGCACCTCATGGGGACTCACTGCACCTTTCTCGTCCGCTACGTGTTTGATAGGGTCTGGCACTCTGGTTTCACATGGGGCCACTGGGCAGCGGCCATACTGATCCGCAGAGGTCTCCCCTTCACTCTGGTACATGTAGAGACCGACACACAGGGACGATACGTGGCCTTAACCGGTAGGCTCGAAGGTCAACTTCTCAATCTCCGCTGTGCATACTTCCCTCCCGCCACACTGCCCTCTGCCCTTCAGCGCTTCACGCTGTTAATTTCCACTCTCCCTCAAGGTCTGACAGTCATTGGGGACGACTTTAACGCGGTTATGCAGCCTTCTCTTGACACAACATGTGTTCCCCCCACGTCCCGCCTTGCCTCTGCTAAGTGCCTCTCTGATTGGTCCTCTGCCCTGGGTCTCTGCGATGCGTGGAGGGTCTGGAACCCCCGCCAAGAGGAATACACACACACCTCCGTGGCTCACTATACCCATTCCCGTATTGATTTGGTCCTACTGCCGGCTACCGATTGCCAGTTGGCATCTGGGGTTACTATTTTACCCCGCGGTATCTCCGATCACTCCCCTGTCTCCCTCCATCTAGGGCGTGCCCCTGATGGAATGCGCAAGATTTGGCGAATGAACGCATTGTTCTAACAAGGTGCGGAGTTCGTTGAGGCCCTCGGCTAGGAACTGAAGCATTATTTATTGGTCAACAAGGGATCGGTTTCCTACCCAGGAACACTGTGGGAGGCTGGCAAGGCTACCATGTGGGGTGTCGCTAGAGGCTTGGTCCACGCAAAGCGAGCGGCCCAGACTGTCCACCTGATACAACTTGAGGCTCAGGCCGCACAGTTGGAATCAACTCAGGCCGCTGCAGAGGGTGCTTGCTCTGGGCGGCAGCTCGCGTTGCTCTGAGAGGAGATCTGTCAGATCTCCCTGGACTCAGCTAAAATTTTATGGCGTTGCTCGGTGTCATGTGTATACGGCTGGTGAGCCAAGAACGGGAAACTACTCCATAATTTGGTCTCCTATCCCAAAGCCAACCGTATAATCCCTGAGGTCCGCACCGCAGCCGGCACTCATCATTTTACCTCGCGTGCCATCGCCAAGCCTTCGCGGGTCATTATGCCCAGCTTTACGCGGTCCGACCTCCCGAGGCCTCCCTAGCTGACCTGTTGGATGGGGCCACAATTAAGTTAACCCGTCTTGCCCAGACTGTCTCGGAGGATCTGGACCTCCCCCGTACCTCCGAGGAGATACATGGAGCCATTTCCCTCTTGCATTCCGGCAAGACGCCGGGGCCTAACGGCTACCCCCAGGAATATTATGCGGCCTACCGTGACTTGCTGGTTCCCCACTTAGTCAATCTTTTCTGACACATGGTGGAAACGGGGTCCTTCCCTCCAGAGACTGACGTGGCCACTATCATGGTTATTCCTAAAACACAGCCACCCTCCCTCTTCTGCGCAGATTACCACCAAATTTCCCTCATCAGTACCAAGGTGAAACTCTTTGCCACTGCCTTAGCCCAATGCCTCCGCCCCCTCCTACACAAATTGATTCACCCAGACCAATGTGGCTTTATGCCTGCCCGAGGTACCAGGCACTGCATACGCCGCCTCCTTCTCGCACTCGTGCACCGCCACCAGCTCACCCCGTACTTGGCTCTACTTTTTATCGACTTTGAAAAGGCCTTTGATACGTTGACTGGAGTTACTTGGAGGATGTGCTGGATGCGATGGGATTTGGCCTCCCATTCAGGCGTTTTCTTCGTGTCCTGTATTCCAACCCTAAAACATGGGTCTGACCAATGGCGCGCTCTCAGAGGCGTTTTCCATCCAGAGGGGCATCCGCCAGGGCTGTCCCCTCTCACCGCTTTTATTTGCGCTGGCGATGGAGCCCCTGGCTTCCCTCGTACGCACTGATTCCCACATCTATGGTTGGACTTGGGACCCCTATCACGTAGAAAAAGTCACCCTGTATGCGGACGACGTCCTCCACTTCCTGGTGGACCCCGAGGATTCTGGTCCACGCTGCTTGGAAGTTCTTCATGCCTTTGAGCAGGTCTCTGGCCTGCGGCTCAAATCTACTCTGGTCCCACTTCACCCATCGTGAGCCTGCTTCGACTGGCAGACAACTATCCCATTACGCAGGCAATCATTCAAATACTTAGGAGTTTGGGTGACCTTGCTCCCGGAGCTTGAGTGGGTCCTCAACCTTACACCCTTGGTTACCAGAGCCAAGGCAGACCTCATACGCTGGCAGTCCCTCTCTCTCAATCCCCTTGGCAGAAGTGCACTCTTTAAAATGATGGTTCTCCCCCGCTTTCTATATATTCTTCAGAACATAACTTTTCATCTCCTGGGGAGCTGGTTCCGCGAGATTGATGGTCTGCTCGCCCGGTTTTTGTGGAAGGGTGGGTGGCCACGTATAGCCCTGGCTCAGTGTCGGATACCTCTGCATGACGGTGGCATGGGTGTGACTAATCTTCACCTTTATTATTTGGCCACCAGACTTATTGTTGTTCATGACTGGTTCGCCGGCGGCTGGTCCGACCCTGAGTACCAGGTTGAGCTCCGGTCTATGGACTTCCCATAGCTCCAGGCCTACTTGTACAGGGCCCCCATACCACAAGTCCTCCCCCCTATCACTAGGGCAGTCTTACTGGCTTGGCGCACTGCCTTGCGCCATACGAGATGGAATGGGAAGCTCACCCAACACATACCCTTGTGGCATGGTACCTGGCTGCGCAAGACTTCGACTCTCCGGGACTTCTGTCAATGGGACCACATTGGGATCTCGCTTCTTGGCGACGTCTGGGTTGGGGATCATATCAGGGCCTTCTCGGATTTGCAGCAACGCTACTCCCTTCATGCCTCCCAGTTTTACAAGTATCTGCAGCTTCGCCACGCCCTCACTGTCCACATTCCATCGCCCACCTCCCTTCCCAAATTCAGTCCCCTTGAGACCCAGGTTATGATGGGGAATTTGGGTAGGGGGGTATCACGGATCTACTGCTCCCTTGTGAACAATGGCCCCGCGACCCTGGATTCACTGAGCGCCCGCTGGGAAGGTTGGCTTGGCCCCCTGGAGGATGCATACTGGCGAGATGCTCTCATGGCTCCCAAAACCTTACGACCTCCTCCAAATTACGCCTAATCCAACTGTACGATTTGCATACGGCGTATCTTACCCCTGTGCGTCTGTATAGAGCTCGATTGCGCCCCTCCCTGTCCTGCACACGGTGCGACCACGCCCTAGCTTTTTTTTTAATGTGGTCTGGCAGTGCCCTGCCCTTGCAACATTCTGGGCAGGTGTAGAACTAGAGCTTACACAGACCTTGGGTTGGGTAGTCCCTCATGACCCACTACGTATACTCCTGGGTGTGTTTGATGGCCTGGATGGCTCTCGGGCCAACAAGCATTTCCTTGGTACCGCAGTGGTGGTCGAAAATGGGACATTGCGGTGGCTTGGTCTCAGGCCAAGCCCCCTACTGTGCGGAAATGGTGACGGAGGGTGGATTGGTGTGCAACCCAGGACGAACCCCTCTTTGAGGCTCGGGGTTGCCCTGAACTGTTTGAAAAGATCTGGGGTAAATGGCTCAATTTACTGTCTTGATTATATTATGGGTTCATATATATGTATTTTGATAAATTTGCACAGGGGCTTATTCTAGAGCCCGATGCTCAGTTCTATGTTATCACCTTTACTGTTTATGATCCTCGAGGTATTGTGCTTGACTTTGCTGTCACTGTGAATGTTTGTTTTCACCTAAATGTCAATAAACTTGATCATCAAAAAAAAGAAACCTAATCCATCTACTAACATGCCTTAAACCTCATGTTTGTGCTGCTGCTTCACCATTCTACTACTACATACGGTGTTGGGCCTAGCCAAATATAAAGCAGCAATCGTTCACATGTCTCTCCTGTAAGTCTCACCATCTTCCTGAAAGCATGTATGCATATGTCTGTAGCTTTTGCTAACAGCATCATATATAAAAGAATTACTCAAATATATGTATATTTGTGTTTTACATGTTGGCAGAGGGATTAGTGATTAGGCTACTTTGTATGTTTCTTTTATATATGATTCCACTAGCAAAAGGCACAGAGAGATGCATACATGCTTCAGGAATATGGTCAGATTTACAACTGCGTCATGTGAAGGTTTGCTGCTTTATATTTGGGTATGCCCAACACATTGAGTAGTCGCAGAATGGTGAAGCTGCAGCACAAAAGTGAGGTTAAAGACATGTTGGCAGATGCTTTTCTGGTTAGGGTACTTTCTATGAGTCTGTGAAAAAACACAAGTATACAACTATGTTTAAATTTGTTTTATACAGGTTTCACTAGAAAAAAGTACAGAGATGTGTATGTATGATTTCTGGAAAATGGTGAGACTTACAACAGATACATGTTTAGAGGTTGCTGCTTTATATTTGGGTAAGCTCAACACTTTAGGTGTTAGTTTGAATGAGGAACACCAGTCTGCAAAGTTTAAGGAACTTTATGGTGTTCTGAATTACGTATGTGTCTACTTATATATCTATTGTTTGATGTATTATACATTTGAACCTCATTGATTTGGGAAGAAGAAGAGAAATCCTTTAGTTTTGCTATCTCATTCTGTTGTGAGTTTGTGATGTCATCTAAACGAAGGAATTGTGCAGTGTCTAACATAGTTTTGCAATTGCATTTAAAGTGTTTCTTTCTTTATAGATGAGAATATTTGTATATAGTTATTTTAATAATACAAAAAAATGAAAGTTTTAAAACTTTTTTCCCAGATATTCTCCATTATAAGTAAGAAAGATTCAGCATGACACGAAAACTTCAAAAGAAAAGACAAGAAAAAGTACTGTGTAAAAGAGAGCGAAAAGCAGAAATTAGATGAAGTATTACATATGACATTGAAGAAAAAGACTTCTGGTAAGAGAACTAAAGAATTTGTTAAAAGACTTTTAAAGAACGTAATGAATTTTCAAAATGTTGAAAAGAGAAAGACAATTTATACAACCAGTTGGAAGGAAACAAAAAAAGGACATATTAATGGGAAATCAAGTTCTGGGAAAACAATCCATGTTGAAAAAAGGATGAAAGAATATAAAAGACATTAGGAATAGAATTTATAATAGTAGAGTACTCCAACATGTATTGAAAGATTGTAAAAAATATAAAAAAAAGATCAGCAGCTTACAAGAAAAAACAATAGATTGAAAGTGTAGTAGAAAAAGCTTTTGAATTTAAACAAAAATGTTTTATATTGGTATTGAATAGAATGAAAAGCAAAAGAAAAAGACTGGTTAGTAGAAGTAACTTTTGCAAAATTGTTTTGGGTGAATGGAAGCACACTTCTAGTACTGAGCCTTTTTTTAATTAAGAAAGCTATTTTCAACAAAACAATTTAGTTCATGCAGTTGATACCAGTGGTCGTTGTTATGAAATGAAAGATGGTTGCCCAATTGAAAAGGTAAAGATGGTTCCTAGAGATGTTGAAGAAGTAATAGCTGAAGAAGTTCAAGGGAGACGTACACAAGCTCCGGTGTATAAGTGGGATATAGTAGTATTTGTAGTATTTGACAGGAATATTTTGATATATTACAAGTTTTCGTACGAGAAGATGTCAAATAAAGTGTTAAACAGAAGATTAAGATGTTGCAAGGACTAGATCCTTGTAAAGTGAGAAAATATACTAAGTTGCAGGATCATTCTCTGGCTTGTCTTTCTAGAAAAGTGTGTTGAAATACTTTTCATCATTTAAAAATGTTAGCAGGACATCATTCAGAAATGCGGAAGTTAGTAAGAAGATTATGCTATGCAAAAAGTCCTGCATTATCTCTAAATGAAAAAAACACAGCTCTTTTGCATGGTTCAGTATCGGAGGTAAAAAAAAGGGTTTGATGATATACAGTTTTGTATCTTTGGTTCAGTAGAGGAGTATACAGAAAGTGAGAGCTTGAAAGTGTAGGTGTTGAAGAACAGGTGGAAGATATTGCTACTGAGAAGTTTGGAGTAGAAATTACAAAGTTTAAGATACTTTCATGTGAAAAACCAAACTCTGTTTGTATTTGTTGTCGACGTACTCACTATAAAAGTCAAACTAGGAATGTTGATGTGTATTTTACAGGAAAACAATGATAAGTGGGAGCAATTTGGTGCCTATTTGTTGGTGGAAGGTTGTTTGTAGTTGGGTACTTATCAATGTATTTGTAAATATTGTTACAAAAAATTAGAAGAGAACAAAATGGCAGCTAGAGCAGTACATAACAACTTAGAGTTAGTAGCTACTCTTCCAGAACTGGCAGATTTAAATACATCGGAGTCCATTCTTATTCAATATGTACACCCATTTCAGGCTATAGCTCGTATGGAGCCTAAAACAGGTAAGCTGCCTCCAAAAGATTTGCAAAGAGGTTTAAAAGGAAGAGTTGGGTATTTACCTTTAGATTTCAAGAAAAATATTGAAATTGTTGGTATAGAGAGAGAGAGAGGAAAGTGAACCTGTAGTTATTCTAGTTAATGGTGTACCAACAAAGAGTCAGAAAATATAGCAAGAGTTAGTAGATGTCACCAAACTTCAAAAGGCTACATTATATCACGTACAAAACGATATTTGTTATAAAACTATAAATGTGGAAGAACAAGAAATATCTTTAGAAGATGGAACAGAAATTTTAACTGACCAAATAGAAAAAGTGGACAACTCCAGGAGTGAAGACATTTATGAACATTACAGTATACATCCTCTACATTCAAAAGAAGTGATATGAAACATTATTGAATTATATCAAATGAAGAAAGCGAAGTAAACTCCCATGAGTGTATGGGAAAAAAGTTTAGAAGCTCTTTGTTTTCCATAGCTCTTCCCCACTGGAAAAGGTGGACAATATGATGAAGGACCAGTACAGATTCCAGCTACAGATTATCGTACAACAAGATTGTACTCAGAAGATCCAAGATTTCGACAGTGTATTCCATATTTAGTTCATCTTCTGTTTGAAAGTGACTTGTCTGGACTTTCATATGCAGTGAACCCCATATTAAAAATGTGTTTCTGCAAAATAATTTTTGGACAAAGTTCAACAAAGAGACGATCATTTAGAATCTCAGTTAATTAATTTGATGGTGTGTCAAAGTGGTACTATTGAGTATTGGTATCGTCGTCACAGAGAATTTAAATGTATGTTAAGAAACTTAGAAACCCCTACGTGGTTTGTTACGTTTAGGTGTGCTGAATACGCAAGGGACGATTTACTTGAATTTCTACAACAAGCAAATTCAAATGTAAAAAACATTGAATTGAAAACAGCTGGGGAACTGTGTTCCTTGGATCCTGTAAATGTGTGCAGATATTTTAATCATAGGTTTCAAGCTATGATGTCTTTTTTCTGCAATAAAAGTAATCCACCTCTTGGAGAAGTTATTGATTTCTTTTGGAGAAAGGAGTACCAAGCCAGAGGTGCTCCTCATATACACATGCTATTATGGATCAAGAATGCACCTAAATTTGGAACTGATTCTGATGGAACTGTTTTGTATTTCATTGAAGACTATGTTACCTGTGCCATTCCAAAAAAAGGAGGAGAAAACAGCTTAAGACAACAAGTTTTACGGTTTCAGAGTCATCGATGTGGAAAATATTGTCGACAAAAATACACATCAAAGGAAACATTTTATACAAAATGTCATTTTGGATTCCCACGTCCAGTAATTTCAAAAGGAAGAGTCAATAGTTTCATGTCAGCAGTAAGGCATACTATAACTCGAAAATCCCTAAAGAATACTTACAACATAAAAAGAACTGAAGATTCAAAGTATATTAATGACTACAATCCAGGGATTTTGACAATGTGGAATGCAAACATGGATGTCCAGTATGTTGCAGATAATTCAATTGCTGTTGCTCGCTATGTTACATCATATATAACCAAATCTGAAAAAACGGAGTTGAAAGAAATGTGGGAAGAAATTTCACAAGGGAAGACTCTTAGTTACAAATTGTACAGCTTTAGTTTGAAGATGCTTTCCCATCGAGAGATTAGATCCTATGTCAAAAAGTTGGCTTTATTCAGTTAAAAAATGTTAAAACCGTCAAAGCATACACAGTAAAATTCCTATCACAATTAATCACATTACTGTATCATAATTAACACAACTAAATATATTACAATGTAAAGAGCTATACAATTGATAAGTACAAAAACACAATAAAAAGTTTGTCAGCCAATGGAAAATTAATTGTTTTTTATAAAAATTTCAGAAATCATTGCATCCAGTTGTCGTTACAGTAAAACTTTCTGTTACACTGCGAACATGAAGAGGCAGAGGGGGGCGATTAGGGTAGCAGCATTTTCTTACGACATCTCACAGCCCCTATAATATAACTCGCCACCCCGAAACAAATTGCAGAAGACCCAAGCATTTGTAAATAGACCAGAGCTGGTCTGACCTGTTCAAAATTACAACATCTTAGAAGTGGCAGGATACATTTCTTTCGCTGCAGTACATAGAACTCGCAGAAAAAGAACATATACAGGACATTTTGGTCTGATTTGTTGTCACACGGGCAAGGCCCTAAAGACCCACTTTTGGCATACCCCCGGGGGAAAGATAGCAACCATGGGAGCATGCCGTGTTTGAACCTTTGCAGAACAAACAAATGGAATGGCTTATTTATGTATGTTAAGTACGGCTGAATCTCTCTCCCTGTGCTTAACATAACAAAGTTTCTGACCAATGGTTTTGCCAATTCCTCCTCTTCCCTTAGGACCATCAACCTATTTAAGTACTGAGATTTTACTGCCTTAATCGCAGTTTTAATTAAGGCCCTAGGGTTTGTAAAGAAATCAAGGCTACCCATTGACTCCATTTGAGTTTTAATATAATGGATCCATGGTATATCCATGGCCTTGTCCAAGGACAAACAGTCCTGAATAATTAGTTGATTTAGATTCGGAGCTTGCTGTGACCAGATTCTAAGCCATCCTAATACCGGTGCCACAGCAATCTGGTCAGAAATATAACCAGCGCACAAGTCTTCATGAATGTTAAAGGATGCTGTAGATTGAGGGAGCGATAGGACTTTTCTAAAAAAGACATTTTCTGCCATTTGGATCTCACTAGATTTAGTATAGCCCCACACCTCACTCCCATACAAACATTTGGCGTTATAAATTTTCATGATGGCCGGTACTGGCTTACAACCTAAACGTTTAGCAAAGCCCAACAGGGCCCCTGTGGCATTCCCTAATGTGTTTTTTTTCAATGAGCGTTGCATTACCCACGATCTTCTATCGTCAAAGACAATACCCAAGTATGGGAAGGCAGGTATTTTACTTAGCTCCTGCCCTTTACAGACAAATGATGCCCTTTTTGTTCGACTGCTGCCTAACGTCATAGCGTGTGATTTTTTAAAATTAGTTTTCAAATCCAAAGAGTCCATAAAACTAATAAAACAATCTAGAAGTGATTGTAAACCTCTTGCCATCCTGGCTACCAACACAGCGTCATCTGCGTATAATAGCGCAGGAATCTTTTTATGGCCCACTCTCGGGATGTCCTTACTTGCTGAAATTAAGGCTTCACCCAACTTGTTTATATAAAGTGTGAACAGCAGAGGAGCAAGGATGCATCCTTGCCTTACCCCTCGATTTACTGGCCAGGCGTCCGTCAAGCTCCCGTTCTCATTGTAACGCACAGCAGCACTAGTGTCTTTATGAATATCGGCTAGGAAGGATATCAGTATGGGATCTAAACCTATATCAGACAGAGGAGTCCAAAGTTTCTGACGGTTTACAAGGTCGAACGCAGTGGACAGATCCATAAAGGCTAGATGTAAATCCCCCTGCTTTGCGACCGTGTACTTCCCTATGAGGAAGTGTAAGTTGAGGCATTGCCCAACAGTACCTCTTCCTTTTCTGAACCCGAACTGCAAGTCTGAGATGACTGCATTCTCTTCCAACCAGATTGTCAGCCGCTCCAGGACCACTTTCCCCATGATTTTTGCTGCTAAGTCCAGGAGAGATATCGGCCGATAACACGCCGGATCCTCTCTTGAACCCTTTCTAATTATAGGAACAATAACTGCTTTGCCCCAGGACACTAGGGAGCCCACTATGGTGACTGCGTTAAACACAGCAGTTAAAACCTTTGCCCACAAATGTGGATCTGCCCTATAAAGATCTGCCGGCACCCCATCCGGGCCGGGTGCTTTCCCATGTGCCGTGGACTCAATGGCCTCCAACACTTCCTCTTCTGTGAAGTTAATCTTTCCTACCTGAGTGGGATAACTTTGAATCACAAGAGATGGGTTATTTATTCCAGCATAGAGGCCACCATAATGCTCCACCCACTTATCTGGTGGAATGAGGCAGTCTTGATTAGTGTTTACTGTCTCATTAAACAAGGGACTGTTAATCACTTTCCAAAATTGAGTACTACTTTTCAGAATACTCACTTTGGTCACTTCCTCCCAGGCCATATCTTTTAACTCAACTTTCCTACTTTTAATAGCCTTTTTATAAGACCTTCTTGCCTCCGCAACCTTCTGTGCGTCCTTGCCAGGTTCTTTAAGCACTTCTAAAAGGGCCATATGGGTGTCACTACAGGCTTGGTTAAACCAATTTTTCAATTTCTTGGTCCTTATTCTACTTTTCCCAGTCAAATTAACTGTTACCTGTACTGTGATGCGATTAAAAGCATCCAGAGTTTCCCATGGATCTGGATTTCCTCCTAGGCATTTTGCCAGGTCCTCGGCATTACTCATGTACAGGTTTTCCAGAAAGCCGCTAGGAGTAATGACCTCCCACCTTAGCCTGCGTCCTTGACATTTGGAGACTATATTAGAATTTAAAATAGTGGATGGTACAAGTTCAGTATTTAGTGCCCTGATATTAATAGTCAACGTGAGTGGATTATGATCACTAAAGCCTCTCTGATCCACACTAAAAGGACCTAGAGAGTCCTTCAGTAGACATGACACTAAAATGTAGTCAATCGTAGACTCATTTCCTTGGCCATTAAAAGTTGGGACAGGGCGCTGAGTTTCCCCTTGTGCTGGGACAAACAAGTAATATGTCGAAAAAAAACTCTCCAGATAGACCCCACTCCTAGTGTGCTCGAAATGAATATTCCTGAGTGGGTCTTCCTCAAAATCCAAATTCTGTTAAACATTGCATGAGACAAACATGAATATTAAAATCCCCAAGCACTAACAAATAATAAAAGGAATTGTTGTGTTCATCATAATCATCCAGGAACCCTGATAATGCTAGTAGATGTTCTAATTCATCATTCCTGGTGAAGGAATTATAAAAATGTACCACTAAAATAGTAGGCAAGTTATCACCCTCCAATCTTACTGCTAAAATGTTTGGGGAACTTGTCACTACTAATACAGCTTTGTATAGTAGTTTCAGACTGAATAACAACAGAAGTCCACCTCTGGATCTCCCCATTGTGGAAGGAGTTGCAAATTTAATGAATGATTGATAACCATCCAGGTAATAACCTTCCTTAGCTTCCCACGTTTCCTGTAAAGCTATAACATGATGGGCAACAAGAAAAGCCTCCCAGTTGGTATCCCCTCTTTTGGATCTTAGTCCAGCAATATTCCAGGATAAGATTTTCATTTTATTCGCAGATACTGCGAGACTTAATTCTTTGGGGTCCTGATTCCCTGTTGGCAAGCTGTCACTCACTGGTGAGTCACCGTCCTCATGTTCCACTGTGGGACTCCCGAAACCACCTTTTCGCCCTGCGGACTCCCCCATTAATGTAAAGCTTAAAACAGACCCGTTTCCCATATTGTCCCCTTCCCTGGGCAAAATATTTTGGACTCTATCACTGGTAGGTGTGGCACAATTTACCATTAAACCACGGTCAACACATTTTATTCCCAAATCCGTGGTCGGACACACCATACATCCATCCACTGAGGGGATTATTCCCAGTTCTACACTGTCACCATCCCCAAGTCAATCATTTGCATTTAGTGAGCTTAGTGCCTCATATCTATTAGTCAGGGCCACTGTACTAGTCGGATAGACCAGTTGTAATCTATGTCCTGTGTCACTATTTAATCCAGTGTTGACTGGGGAGTAGAAAAACCTAAGTGGGAGTACATTTACAGAGTCAAAATGGATCCTTACTGCTCCGGCCTGCTTAAGAATGTGGTCCACCAGTATAGGGCAGCTAAAACTTACCACCGCGCAATCCCCCTTGAGAGACTTATTAGTTTTACCCACCCAAGGTACCCTCCTCACCATTTTAAAGTTCTTAAACAGGTGATCCCCTAACACTGTTTTGGTGGTTAAGTAATGTAAGGCCCTGTTTTTAAGGGTACTCCAGTGTTCCTCTTTTCCCTCCTGCATTTTCGGAATGTTTGCCAAAATCACCGTATAGGGACATGCTTCTGGGGGGAGGTGTAATGCTCTTTCTCGCGGGAACCTCTGCACTGGGGGGCTAATTTTCCCCTCTGGTCCTCTAGGACCCTTCTTTACCCCCTGAGTTACTCCCACTCCTACAGCTATGGGCGGCGTAATCGACGCTGCAACATGGGGTACCGGAGATATTAGGGTTGCTATAGTCAACATCGGGTCAGTCCGGTTAATTACTGTGGTAGCAACGGCTCTCGCGGAATGCTCCTTGAGAGGCATTGAACCCTGCACTGACGCTTTTTGACCAGCAATATGCTTTTCGATGGTAGTTAATCTGCCCTCTATTTGCTCTAATTTCACCATAACCGGTGACATGAGTACCCCTAAACATTCTTTCATGGCCTTAATAAACTCCGACATTTTCCCCCCCAAAACATTTTCTAAATTTGCGTCCTCATGAGATAAACCCCCCATTGCCCTCCCATCTATACTGTATTTTGAGACATTTTCCACATAAACATCAGGCCCAGTCACAGAATTTTTACTATTCCTGGGTTGTTTTGCCTGTTGCCTGCTGCCCCTGGGCACATTACTGGCCTTTCTTTTCCCAGTCAGAGATTTACCTCCAGCCGATCGAAGCTGTCTAGTACAAGTTACTGCAGAAAAAGATGGAACACTAGGCACGGGGGATGCCTCCGCCGTGATAGACAGACTCAGGTCTAACATCGCTCCATTTGAGGCTGGGCAAACTGGGAGGGCCAGGGACGGGGCAATTGTCTTAGGCACATCTACGTTAAAACTTGGAGGGAGGGTTTGAGAAGATGGGTCCAGAGATAACCTTCGTTCCACGAGCTCGATTTCTTTTGCCACAGCAGTCTCTGCTCGTTTTAAATTAGCGTCCAAGGACACAATCCCCCCGCACCCTTTAGCAGTGGATTTAGCCATGAAGTGAGGTCGCAATGTCACAATAAGACCTAATAATTAATGTACGGCTGGCAGCTGAAGACCACAATTGGTACTTATATCCAAACAGAGCGCCTTTCTTACATATCGCTGTTAGTTTCCGGCTGTGGTTGCAAGGTACAGGGCCCAGCCTCCTCCGACCTCCTTCGCCCGGTGCCGACGGCTGAGTTCCTCCTTGCTCGTCTCCTGGTGCCGGAAATGCGTGTGGCCACTAGGTTGTCTGGGATCTGTAGTCCCGATGCCCCTGGACCCCCCCTCCTCACTGCGGCCGCTGGTAGATGGATGAGGTGCGCCGGCGGCGGGAGGGGAGACTGGAGACAACCGGACAGTCAGAGAAGGCGGCAGGCATAACCCGCTAACGCAAAATGACCCCCTCGATGCAGATGAGTGCGGGGTTCGAACAGGAGTGTGTCTCCACACGGGAGATTGGCATTACTGTACCCCCTTTCAGTCAATATGCTGCGGGAAGGTGAACCAGTGGGGAGTGGGTAAGCGAGCAGGCAGATGAAAGGTCAAAATAGCACGTTCCTGGTCAGCTCTCTGGAAATCCTTGGATCCTATGAATGTTCGGATCAGTTGACCTCGGCAACTTTATGTTCAAAGTCAAGAGGAATCAATTAGGTAAGTCTAGGTCTTGCTGCAACACAAAATCGAGTATTGAAATCTCTACAAGCAATTGAATACTTAACATTGAATAAACCAGCAAGTACAGATATTGTTAAAACTAATATGTTGGATACGTACTATCCCAAAAGGAGTCCACATCTGGAAAACATATGTCTCTATGAAGTACTGCAACATTACAGTTTTAAGAGAAATGATACAGAGAATATAAATGAAGAAAAATATGCAGTAATTGGATGTGATGGATGTTTGGTAAAACATGCCAAAGCAAATCTTATTAACCACAGGAAACTCAGTTGTGAAACTCCAGATAAAAGGGAATTTTTCTATTTAGCACGTCTGCAACTCTTCAAGCCTTGGCATAGTGGAATGGAATTACTTGGAGATTTTGACTGCCATGAAGTTTCTTTTAGTGCATGTAAAGATAGCATTCAATGCACAATTTTCCAAACCAATCTACAAATGTTAAATGAAGAGATTGAACAAGAAACTACTATTGAAGCTGAAATAGCTAGAGACAGTTCTCAAGACAGTCAAAGTTCTGCTACACTAAGTCAAGATCTACTAGGACAACCAATTATTGAAAATGAAGCAGCAATAGCCATAAATGAAGTAGAAACGGCAATGCAACAGGGAGAGGATTTGGCCTAACGGTTAGGGCGCTCGACCTCGGACCTGGGGGAACTGGGTTCGAGTCTCAGTAATGACGCTAAACATCCTGTGATTCTGGGCAAATCACTTGATCTCCCCGTGCCTAGCAAAAAAATAAAAAGTATTTACTCATGCTACCAGTTGAACATGTAATTAAGTTGGAATATCACAAGCTATCTGGAGAGACTTGTTATGACGTTCCGAGAGTACTCAAGAAAATGAAACTTCTAATCATTGATGAGGTGAGCATGGTCTCAAACTTAATGGTTGCCTTTGTACATTTAAGAATGCAACAGATTTTAAAAACAGATTATGATGTTCTATTTGGAGGAAAACATGTATTTTCTATTCGGCGACCTACTGCAACGTACTCCTGTAAAAGGACAACCTGTTTTTAAAATACTTTTCCATGAAGACACGAGGAAATCTTTGTGAAGTATTGGAAATATCAACATTTGGTCTCATTTTGAATATAAAGAATTTATTAAGAATATGCGACAAGCAAGTGATGAACATTATGGAAGCATTCTTCAAGATGTAAGAATTGATGTTTTGACAAAACATGGAAAAGAAGCTTTACAAAGTCGGCTTTTAACGAATTTGTTAGCAAATGAAAACATAGCACTTGTAATAATATACAAAACAATTGGAGAAAAGAAGTCTATAGTTTGCCTAATGCCTACACTGAAAGAGTGTTCTACATTCAATCAATATCTTTTGAAATTGGAAAAAGAACCAAAACTGAAAATGGAAGCTATTGATTAAATGGAACACAAAGAAATTGCTATTCTTCTCTCAGAGAAATTATAGTCAAAATTGGATTCTATGGAAAAGTCGGTGTCTTAGATTGCAGGTTTAGAAAAGACTTTATATGTATGTGTAAAGTGTCGGGTACATTTACAGCGTGATTTGAATGTAGAAGAAGGTTTAGTAAATGGACCAATGGGAAAAGTTGTTTTTGTTAATTCTCAGAACAGAGATGGAATTTAATTTTTGAAGATTGAATTTGATCAGATTGAAGGGGTAAAACAGATTGGACGTTGTACTGTTCATCTTTTGCTTGTAAATGACTTGTATGCTCGTAGAAAACAGTTTCCTCTTTCTTTAGCATATGCAGTAACCATTCATAAATCTCAAGGTTTAAGTGTAGACAGTGCTTTGGTAAATATTGGAAGCACAGTGTTTAAAGAAGACATGGCATACGGTGCATTGTCTCGAGTAAGAACATTATCTGGTTTGTATTTGATTGATTTTGATGAGAAAAAGATTAGTGCTGATGTAAATTGTGTAAGAGAGTACAATTGATTAAGAAGTCTTTATGCTCCTAACGTGGGTGAATTTCCCATATATGAGAAATGTGTACTGTGTCCAAAACGCAAATATGACAAATATTCCACTGAGATAAAAAAAAAACAATGGAAGAGGATGATGAATCTGCAAAGAAGATGAAAATGAACACTGTTGATGATATTGTAGGGGGAACAACCTTTACAACGCAACTTTTACAACGCACTACACTTACAACGCAATTTTTACAATGCAACATCCACTACAATGCATTCCATTACATCGCATGACACTACAACGCATGTTTAAAAACTACCTTTACAACGCATTCCTTGCTAGGTCTCCCTATGTGCCGACTGCGCTAGGGCCCAAAATCAACAGGTATGCATATTGCTAAAAACAAATCCGTGCCTAGTCTGCTTTATGCCGCCCTGGGTACCTCACTTGTGTGGGTAGGCATAGTGCCCACAACAGGAAATGGCTCAAAACCCAACGTGAACACACCACATTTTCACAATGAAAATTTACCCTTTTTTTGTGAAGTGTCTAGCTGTAGTTTTTTTAAACTAGCTCTGCCGCCACCTAGGGAAATATAGCAAACCTATACATTTTTTAAAACTACACACCCAGGGAAATCCAGGATGGGGTGACTTGACTGCCTACCACCAGGTTCTGCTACCCAGAATCCCTTGCAAACCAAAAAAATTGTCAAAAAACAACACATTTTCCCCACCTTTCTGTGGTGGAAAGTTCTGGAATCTGCGTGGATCCACAAATTTCCACCCACCCTGCGTTTCCCAAAGTCTCCCGAGAAACATGGTACCTCACTTGTGTGGGTCGGCCTAGTCCCCGCAACAGAAAATGGCGCAAAACGCAACGTGGACACACCTCAATTTCGCAGAGAAAAATTACCCTTTTTTGGCAAAGTGCCTAGCTGTCGTTTTTGAACCACAGGTCTGCCGGGACCAACGGAAACCTAGCAAACCTATAAATTTTTGAAAACTAGACACCCAGGGCAATCCAGGATGGGGTGACATAGCTGCCTCCCACCACGTTCTGTTACCCAGAATCCCTTGCAAACCTAAAAAACTGTCCAAAAAAACACATTTTCCCCACATTTTTGTGGTGGAAAGTTCTAGAATCTGCCTGGATCCACAATTTTCCACCCACCCCACGTTCCCCAAAGTCTTTCGAGAAAAATCATACCTCACTTGTGCGGGTCAGCCTCGTGCCCGCGACAGGAAATGGTGCAAAATGCAACGTGGTCGCATCTCAATTTTGCAGTAAAAAATGACCCTTTTTTAGCAAAGTGCCTAGCTGTAGTTTTTTAACCCTAGCTCTGCGGGCACCTTGGGAAACCTAGCAAACCTATACATCTTTAAAAACTAGACACCAAGGGGAATCTAGGATGGGGTGACTTGACTGCCTCCCACCAGGGTCTGTTACCCAGAATCCCTTGCAAACCTAACAAATTGTAAAAAAAACCACATTTTCCCCACATTTCTGTGGTGGAAAGTGCTGGAATCTGCGTGGATCCACAAATTTCCACCCACCCTGCGTTCCCCAAAGTCTCCAGAGAAACATGGTACCCCACTTCTGTGGGTCGGCCTAGTCCCCGTGACAGAAAATGGTGCAAAACGCAACGTGGACACACCTCAATTTCGCAGAGAAAAATGACCCTTTTTGGCAAAGTGCCTAGCTGTCGTGTTTGAACCATAGGTCTGCCGGGACCAAGGGAAACCTAGCAAACCTATACATTTTTGAAAACTAGACACCCAGGGCAATCCAGGATGGCGTGACTTAGCTGCCTCCCACCAGGTTCTGTTACTCAGAATCCCTTGCAAACCTAAAACATTGTCCAAAAAAACACATTTTTCCCACATTTCTGTGGTGGAAAGTTCTGGAATCTGCGTGGATCAACAAATTTCAACCCACCCCACATTCCCCAAAGTCTTATGAGAAAAATGGTACCTCACTTGTGCGGGTCGGCCTCGTGCCCGCGACAGAAAATGGAGCAAAATGCAACGTGGTCACACCTCAATTTTGCAGTAAAAATGACCCTTTTTTGGCAAAGTGCCTAGCTGTAGTTTTTGAACCCTAGCTCTGCGGGCACCTTGGGAAACCGAGCAAACCTATACATCTTTGAAAACTAGACACCCAGGGGAATCCAGGACGGGGTGACTTGACTGCCTCCCACCAGGGTCTGTTACCCAGAATCCCTTGCAAACCTAAAAAATTGTAAAACAAAACACATTTTCCCCCCATTTCAGTGGTGGAAAGTTCTGGAATCTGCATGGATCCACAATTTTCCACCCACCCCGCATTCCCCAAAGTCTTACGAGAAAAATGGTACCTCACTTGTGTGAGTCAGCCTAGTGCCCGCGACAGAAAACGGCGCAACACGCTACGTGGTCACACCTCAATTTTGCAGTGAAAAATGACCCTTTTTTGGCAAATTGCCTAGCTGTCGTTTTTGAACCCTAGCTCTGCGGGCACCTTGGGAAACCTAGCAAACCTATACATTTTTGAAAACTAGACACCCAGGGGAATCCAGGATGGGGTGACTTGACTGACTCTCACCAGGGTCTGTTACCCTGAATCCCTTGCAAACCTAAAAAATTGTCCAAAAAACACATTTTCCCCACATTTCAGTGGTGGAAAGTTCTGGAATCTGCATGGATCCACAATTTTCCACCCACCCCGCATTCCCCAAAGTCTTACGAGAAAAATGGTACCTCACTTGTGCGGGTCGGCCTAGTGCCCGCGACAGAAAACGGCGCAACACGCTACGTGGTCACACCTCAATTTTGCAGTGAAAAATGACCCTTTTTTGGCAAATTGCCTAGCTGTAGTTTTTGAACCCTAGCTCTGCGGGCACCTTGGGAAACCTAGCAAACCTATACATTTTTGAAAACTAGACACCCAGGGGAATCCAGGATGGGGTGACTTGACTGACTCTCACCAGGGTCTGTTACCCTGAATCCCTTGCAAACCTAAAAAATTGTCCAAAAAACACATTTTCCCCACATTTCTGTGGTGGAAAGTTCTGGAATCTGCGTGGATCCACAATTTTCCATCCACCCCGCGTTCCCCAAAGTCTTACGAAAAAAATGGTACCTCACTTGTGCGGGTCGGCATAGTGCCCGCGACAGGAAACGGCGCAAAACGCAACGTGGTCACACCTCAATTTCGCAGTGAAAAATTACCCTTTTTTGGCAAAGTGCCTAGCTGTAGTTTTTGAACCCTAGCTCTGCGGGCACCTTGGGAAACCTAGCAAACCTATACATTTTTTAAAACTAGCACCCAGGGGAATCCAGGATGGGGTGACTTGACTGCCTCCCATTAGGGTCTGTTACCCAGAATCCCTTGCAAACCTAAAAAATTATCCAAAAAAACAAATTTTCCCCACATTTCTGAGGTGGAAAGTTCTGGAATCTGCGTGGATCCACAATTTTCCACCCACCCCGCATTCCCCAAAGTCTTACAAAAAAAATGGTACCTCACTTGTGCGGGTCGGCCTAGTGCCCGCGACAGCAAACGGCACAAAACGCAACGTGGTCACACCTCAATTTCGCATTGAAAAATGACCCTTTTTTGACAAAGTGCCTAGCTGTAGTTTTTGAACCCTAGCTCTGCGGGCACCTTGGGAAACCTAGCAAACCTATACATTTTTGAAAACTAGACACCCAGGGGAATTCAGGATGGGGTGACTTGACTGCCTCCCACCAGGGTCTGTTACCCAGAATCCCATGCAAACCTAAAAACTTGTCCAAAAAAACCACATTTCCCCCACATTTCTGTGGTGGAAAGTTCTGGAATCTGCGTGGATCCACAATTTTCCACCCACCCCGCGTTCCCCAAAGTCTTACAAAAAAAATTGTACCTCACTTGTGGGGGTCAGCTTAGTGCCCGCGACAGAAAACGGTGCAAAACGCATTGTGGTCACATCTCAATTTCGCAGTGAAAAATGACCCTTTTTTGGCAAAGTGCCTAGCCGTAGTTTTTGAACCCTAGCTCTGCGGGCACCTTGGGAAACCTAGCCACTTCACTTTTTTCACACATTTTTGTGTGAGAAAGTTGTGGCATTACCAGGCTCACTCAAATTTCCCACCACCCAGCGTTCCCCCAGGTCTCCCTGTAAAAATGGTGCCTCACTTGTGTGGGAGGCCCAAGTACCCGCGACAGGCAAGTAAAGTGACGTTTTGGGCCCCTGCCTGTCGCAGGTACTTGGGCCTCCCACACGAGTGAGGCACCGTTTTTATCGGAAGGCTTTGGGGAACGTGGGGTGGGTGGAATTTTGTGGATCCACGCAGATTCCAGAACTTTCCACGACAGAAATGTGAGGAAAATGTGTTTTTTTGGACACATTTTTAGGTTTACAAGGGATTCCGGGTAACAGAACCTGGTGAGAGCCAGTCAAGTCACCCCATCCTGGATTCCCCAGGGTGTCTAGTTTTTAAAAATGTACAGGCTTGCTAGGTCTCCCTATGTGCCGACTGCGCTAGGGCCCAAAATCAACAGGTATGCATATTGCTAAAAACAAATCCGTGCCTAGTCTGCTTTATGCCGCCCTGGGGGGGGGAATAGCGGGAGGTGAGGTTGCCCTGATATGCCCCCAAGGGGGGCAGAAACACTGTGGCTATTTGTTCAGGGGGTGGGGGCATGGGCATGCACGTTTTGGGCAGCCCCACTCTAATTCAAATTTGCCCCCAAAAACACCCTGGCGTCTAGTGGGCTTTTTGCCCCCCCCAGGTGGGGCACATTGGAGGCTAATGCCCCCATCTGCCCCCGGGGGGGGCAGAAAGCCTACTAGGCACCAGGGATTTTTTGGAGCAAATTTTACTTAGGGTGGGGGGTTGCCAAAAACGGGCATGCCAATGCCCCCACCCTAATAAAAATGTGCCCAAAAAATCCCTGGTGTCTAGTGGGCTTTTTGCCCCCTCAGGGGGGCAGATTGGAGGCTACTGCCCCATCTGCCCCCCAGGGGGGCAGGAAGGCTGTAATTTTTGCGGGGGAGGGGGCATGGGCATGCCCATTTTGAGCAGCCCCACTCTAATTCAAATTTGCCCCAAAGAAAACCCTGGCATCTAGAGGGCTATTTACCCCCCCGGCGGGGCAGATTGGGGGCTAATGCCCCCATCTGCCCACCAGGGGGTGCTAAAAGTCCACTAGACGCCAGAGTTTTTTGGGCAAATTTTAATCAGGGTGGGAGCTGCCCAAAACAGGCATGCCAATGCCCCCACCCTAATTAAAATTTGCCAAAAAAATCCCTGGCGTCTACTGGGCTTTTTGCCCTCCGGGGGGGCATATTGGTGGCTAATGCCCCAATCTGCTCCCCAGGGGGGGCAGAAAGGCTGTAATGGTGATGGGGGTGGGGCCATTGGCATGCCCGTTTCGGGCAGCACCCACCCTAAAAGAAAATGGTGCAAAAACAAAAATCCTGGCGTTCAGTGGGCTTTCTGCCCCCTCGGGGGGGGCAGATTGGGGGCTACTGCCCCATCTGCCTCCCAGTGTGGGCAGAAAAAACTCATTTTGTGGCCGGGGGTGGGGGCATTGGCATGCCCGTTTGGGGCAGCCCCCACCCCTAATTAATACCCCATAAGAAAATCCCTGGTGTCTAGTGGGCTTTCTATCCCCCGGGGGAGCAGATTGGGGGCTACTGCCCCCATCTACCCCCCAGGGGGGCAGAAAGGCTGTAGTTGTGGGGGGGGGGGGTGGGGGCATTGGCGTGCCTGTTTCGGGCAGCCCCCATCCCCCCCAAAAATGGGGCAAAAACAAAATCCCTGGCATTTAGTGGGCTTTCTTCCTCCCCAGGGGGGCAGAAAGACTAATTGTGTGCCTGGGGGGCTGGGGGCATCAGCATGCCCGTTTTGGGCAGCCCCCACCCCTAAACAAGTACTTATAAGAGAATCCCTGGTGTCTAGTGGGCTTTCTACCCCTCAGGGGGGGCAGAAAGACTAATCCTGTGCCTGGGGGGGTGGGGGCATCAGCATGCCCGTTTTGGGCAGCCACCACCCCTAGTGAAGTACTTATTAGATAATCCCTGGTGTCTAGTGGGCTTTCTACTCCCCCGGGGGGGGCAGATTGGGGGCTACTGCCCCCATCTACCCCCCAGGGGGGCAGAAAGACTAATGGTGCCAAAACAATTTATGGGGGAGCAAAGGCCCTTGCCCAAGGGGCAGCTCCCCCCTCCCTGGTGCCTAGTGGGTGGATCCCTGCTTGGGGATCGCCCTCCTGGGACGGTCCCCAAGCAAGGATCCACTAGGGAGGGGTACCATTGGAAAGGGGAGATTCTCCCCTTTCCAACGATACCTCTCCTGAGATTCTACGTGCTCAGGGGGCTGAGATATCCCCCTGAGCACGTAGAAACTGAAACTGAAATGAGCCTCTTGGCTCATTTCAGTTTCGGTTTCACTGAAATGATGTCGGCGCAACGTGCGCGCCAATCGTCATTTCAGGGAAACCATGGGGGGGCCTCAGGATCTGGGGATCTCTTCCCCAGCTCCCGAGGCTATTTTAGGTTAAAGGGAATCCCTCTGGTGCCCGCACCAGAGGGATTTCCTACGCGATGTTTCATGGCGAGCTGGACTCGTCATGAGCACACGACCACTGTGTGCCATGACGAGTCCAGCTCGTCATGAGCATTGTAGGGGTTAAAGTGCAATAAAGGATGGACATATTGCATTGATGCCCATTTGTAATTCAGCTCTAGGTTACCTTACCAATTACCAAATTCATATCTAATATTTTTGATGCCAAAGTTTTGAAAACATCATTCGGCCTATTGGGAAGATGTGAACATGAATTAACAACTTTATTTTGGATATTTTTAATACAAATGGATTGTAAACATTATTCGGCCTAATGGGAAGATATGAACAATTACTGTTTGGAATATTGTTTGTGCTAATTCATATTGCATTTGGAAAATTGTGTTTGAAAGAAATAGTTTATATATTTTATCTTTATATTATACGCGATGTAAATGAGAGTGTATATTTTACAAAATGTACTTGAGAGAGATAAAATACTTAATGTAGTTGAAGAATGTAACTGTAGATAGATAAACACATAGTTACACTTGTAAATATTTTCAACGCAGATTTGTTTTTGTTTTTTTACAATCTCATTGATTGTTTTTCCCCTACTGTTGTATGATGATCTACATTGAAATCACTGTGTATGGTGAAATTCAGTAGAATCTGAGAAAAGCAAAAAAGGGAAACTGAAAATGTTATATAATTCTAAAATTATGTTGTGTTCTTAAAATTATTATATTATATTATATTCTGTGAGAAGTTGGCCTGGTATATTATATATTGTTCACTAGTTAAAGTGGGCACCTTGTACCAGTCCAAACAACCCTAATGGTGATTAGGTCAAAGATAACCTTTATTGAAAGCTATCCTAGTGGTAGCTATGGAGAACAGCCTTCAAGCTAAGTCTTGAGGAATGTTAAGCACCTTGTTTTACCAGAATGTAGCCTTATAGTATTGGTTAAATGAAAGGGAAACCACACAGTAGTTATAAAAATATGTATTTATTATCTATAACACTCTCTAGTATCCTCTACACGAGGATAGAACACAAATCAAATAATACAATTGCAAATAATCAAACCTAAGTAGCACAATACACAGTGGGTTCCTGGGGGAGACCAAACCATATACTACATAAGTGGTATGAGAACCACGACTCGGGACTAGAATTAGTCCAGGAGGTGTAGAATTACTGGGACCCCGAGGAACCACCCAAGGTGAGTGAATCGGGACACCATGGAGGATGGGTGCAGAGTGAGAACAAGACCGCGTGCTCCGTACAATTCAATGGGAAAGTCGCGGTTGGAAAATTTGCGATGTAGGACCCTTTCTAGCAGATTACGAAGACCACCCTTGGAACGTAAAAGTTTGAAGAGCCACCCCACCCGTGAATACCTTTGTACCAGAGTTACCTGTCCCAGAGGAGCCGGGTGCATAGGTACGAATTGGCGTCGGAAACCTTCGTCGTTTTCTATGGAGGTCGAATGCCCACCGATGTTGGGTGCTTCAGGTGTGTTGACGGTGATCTTGACTCTTCAGCTGCGAGGACCCGGAGACGTCTAGAACAACCAGGAGCCGGAGGTGAGCTGTCCCACGAAGTGATGTCGAGTGCTGAGGGGTCAGTGTCTGGCGAGAGCACCAACAAGCCTTGGCAGCGGCAAACAATGTAGATGGTCAAATTCGGTTTCGATCTGGCCCAGCAAGGAACAGGGGATTCACCACAGCAAGGGGAGTCAGGGCAGGCCTGGAGCAACCAGGGGAGCCCAATTAGAGTAAAGATGACCCTCAAGTGGACCCACAGGCAGAAGGCACAGGAGTTGCGAGGGGACCTCAGACATTTCATAGGATACCAGCTATCAAGGCACAGAGTGCGAGGTTGCTAGTGTCCTTCTCAGAAAAGATGTACTGGGGTCAGGGCTACAAATAGTACAATGCACGAAATTGTTGCATGGCAACAAGCATGTGCAGCTGCAAAAGAACACGGTGCACAGGAGTATGGGTGTACGGTCCCCACGAGGGATATCTGCCTCAAACTCAGTGAGAGGGCAGCTCAACCTCAGAGACCTTCAGAAACCCACCTCATGTGTTGCAGGAGACTATGGAGTCTGCAGGAACTCTGGAGCAGCAAACCGGTCAGATGCGTTATGGTGCCTGCGTTTGCAGGAGAGTGACTCCTTCACCCCAAGGGAGAAACTTCTGTTGTCTTGGAGGTCCCCAGGGTCCAGCACGGAGCCTGTATGGATCACAGACAGTGGTGGGACTGGGGATGGCAAGAGAAGACAAAGTCGAGCCCAAGGGAGGTCCACCAAAGTCCAGTGTGTCCAGACGGTCAAAGGGTATTGGTATCTTCTTGCAGAGCCTTGTCCACTTAAAATGTAATGTCCTGTAACCAAGTAACCCATTTTATACCCATGAGAAAGGATTGGACAGATTCTAGGGACCCTCCTAGGCGAGCGACAGGGCAGAGGGGTGGCTACACCCATGTCCTTTGTCCAGTTTTGCACCAGAGCAGGAGCAAATGGCTCACCAAACTGGTTTGAGCTGGACTATGCACAGGGACACCAAATGTGCCCCTCATGCAGACTTTCTGGTACAGAGACTGTGTACCCACCCAGTTCCAATACTCTAAATACTGTCTTGAAGGCGGTCACACCTCCCTGTGAAAGGATACCTATTGTCCGACCTTCCTCTGCGTGAGCTCGGCTCAGCAGCAGGAGGGCAGACATGGGTCTGTGGCTGGCAGCATCCATTTTGTGTTGTAAGGCTCGAGAAAGTTGGTACCGGTACTCTTAGGTACCCCCAGAACAGGAATTATACCTCCCACACCAGTTACTGGTGTGGAGGCATGATTCTAAGGTGTTTGACACCAAACACGACATACTTCGTTGCCGTCGTTTTCGAGATAGCATTTACCGCAAGGTTATAACACCTCTACCTATACGTCAGGCAATATCACGTACATCCCGGGAAAATTGTCATCGAAGACTGCAGGGGGACCCTGCTCATGCAGGAGCACCATCTCACGTAAAACCCAGCACCCTGCCTTCAGGATTGTTAAGGCCTGCTATAGGGGTGACTTATAAGGTTTTAAGTGTAGTGATATATATAGATATAGTGAACCTATATCTCTCATAAGTGGTGCAAGCACCAGCTTACACAGGCTCCAGTAGCAGACCTGAGGTTCCATTTTGCATGGCCTCTCGTGGGTGGCATAATACATGCTTCAGCTCTTGGGAGGCCTCTGGGGTACCTATGCCCTGGGTACATGGGTACCATATACTAGGGACTGATAAGGCCACCCCTGTATCCAAACTGGAGTTGTACCAAAGTACATACATATCAATTTAGAGGAAAAAGCAGATAGGCTGGGGTCCTGAATAGCAGTATCCCAGCCAGACTAGTCAAAACAGTGGAAGCAAAAAGCGAAAAGTAGGGGTAACCATAAGAAGCAGATCCTACTTTCCTACATAATCAATAAAAAAATTTCTTCTTTTTTATAGAAGGTAATGGTGAAGTTTGAAAAGTTTTTAAATTCAGTTTACAACAAAACTACTGTAAAATAGTTCCACTGAGTTTTGTATCTTCATTAGTAAAAAAGGTAAGATGAAATAATGTAATAAGCATGATGTGAACTAATGTTTACAGCTGCTTTTACTGCACTCATCAATTTTTTCAAACACTACCCATGCACTCATCGATACAATTAGGCACTATTCCCACACTCCTCCAATCACCCAGGCACTATCCATGCACTTCTCCAATTACCTAGCCAGTACCCATACACTTATAATATCACCCAGCCACTACCTATGTACTCCTCTAATCACCCAGGCACTACCCGTACACTCATGCAATCAGCTAGACATTACCTGTACACTCTTGCAATCACCCAGGTATTACCTATACACTTCTCCAATCCCCCAAACATTACCCCTACACTCATGCAATCACCAAGGCACTACCCTTGCACTATTTAAATCACCCAAGCAGTATCTATGCACTCCTCTAATCACTCAGTCAGTACCATGCACTTATAAAATCCCACAGATACTACCTATGCACTACTTCAATCATCCAGGCACTCCCACTACCCCCATGCAACCACCTAGACATTATCCCTGCACTTATGCAATCACCCTACCTTTACTCATGCACTCCTCCAATTATCCAGACATTACCCCTACACTCATGCAATCACCTAGTCATTATACATGCACTCCTCCAATCACTCAGGCAGTACACATGCACTTATAAAATCACCCAGGCACCTCCTACGCACTCCTCCAATCACCCAGGCACTACCCCTAAACTCATGCAATCAGCAAGACATTATCCCTACACTCATGGAATTACCCAGGCATTACCTATGCATTCCTCTAATCTCCCAGATATTACCCTTGCACTCATGCAATCACTCAGACATTACCCCTGCACTCATACAATCACCCAAACATTACTCATGCACTCGTCCAAACACTCACACAGTATCCCTTCACTCATGCAATGTAATGTAATTAGTTCATATAGAGCGCAAACTGCCACCCTACGGGTATCCTGGTGCTTAGACTTAGATATGACCAGCATGAGAGCAGACCAGAGTGACACAAGGAAGACTAAGATCAGTCCTTAGGAATTAGCCAGGTTTTCAGGCTCTTTCTGAACTCAGTCAGAGAGTTAGCTTGTTTAATACTCTGGGGCAGCTCATTCCATCGATGTGCAGCAACCACACTGAGGGCTCTACCCCTCATCCTCGAGCGCTTGAAGCTGGTGGTTGTCATCAAGTTTGCGCTGGCGGAGCGGAGCTGCCTCTTGGGATTGTACCAGGTAAACTTTTCCTGCAGTGGGATTGGTCCCACATTGTGTACTGCTTTATATACGATACAAAGTGATTTGAAGCAGACCCTTTCTCTAATAGGCAGCCAGTGGAGATCTCTCAAGGCCAGAGTAGTAGAAGACCTACGTTGCCTATTTAGCGCCAGCTTTGCTGCCATGGATTGGACTCTCTGTAATCCCTGAAAAAATGTATTGGGGGTCTCCCAGATATAGAGAAAACAGTAGTCCAGTCTACTCAGCACCGTGTTCCTTACAACGAGGGGGCGCAGATCCTTGGGAGTAATGGAAGAATCTGCCTTAGCATGCGCATCAAGGAGAAGCACACGCCAATAGTTTTATTGGCCTGTGACTCCATCTGGAGGTTGTTATCTATCAGGACCCCCAAGTTGCGTAATGAGTTGACTGGGACCACCCAGGCATTACCCAAGCACTCCTTCAATCACCCAGGCACTACCTTTGTACTCCTCCAATCATGCAGGCACTACCCCCATACTCATGTAATTACCCAGCCAGTACCCATGCACTTATAAAATCACCCAGGCACTAGCAATACACTCATGCAATCTGCAAGACATTACCCCTACACTCAAGCAATTACCCAGGCTTTGCCTATGCACTCCTATAATCCCCCAGACATTACCCCTGCACTCATGTAATCAGCAATGCATTATCTATGCACTGCTCTAATCACCCAGCCACTACCCGTGCACTCCTCCAATCACCCAGGCACTATCAATTCATTCCTCCAATCACCCAGCCAGTACCCATACACTTATCCAATAATCCAGGCACTACTCATACACTCCTCCAATCACTTAGGCACTACCCATGCACGCTTGTAAACACCCAGGCCTTACCCATGCACTCCTTCAATCACTTAGTCACTATCTATGCACTCCTCCAATCACTCAGGCACTACCCCTGTACTCTTTCAATCACCCAGCCAGAACCCTTGCACTTATGAAATCACCCAGGCACTACCTACGCACTCCTTCAATCACTCAGGCACTACCCCTACACTCATGCAAGCAGCAAGAAATTACCCCTACACTCATGCAATTACTCCGGCATTACCTATGCATTTCTCTAAGACCCGAAGATTAGCCTTGTATTCATGCAATTACTCAGACATTACCCCTGCACTCATGCAATCACCCAGACATTACTCATGCACTCCTCGAAACACTCATGATTATTCATGCACTCATGCAATCACCCAGGCATTACCCAAGCACTCCTTCAATCAGCCAACCAGCCACTACCCATACACTTATATAATCACCCAGGCACTTCCCTTGCACTCCTCCAACAACCCAGGCACTACCCCTGTACTAATACAATTACCTAGGCAATACCCATGTACTTATAAAATCACCCAGGCGCTACCTCTACACTCATGCAATCAGCTAGACATTACCCCTACACTCATGCAATTACCCTGGCATTACCTATGCAGTCCGCTAATCCCCCAGATATTACCAATGCATTAACTATGCACTGCTTCAATCACCCAGGTACTAGCCTCGCACTCCTCCAATCACCCAGGCACTACGTATGTACTCCTGCAATCAACCAGGAACTACAACTACACTCATGCAACCACCCAGACATTACTCGTGCATTTCTTCAATTACCCAGACATTACCCCTGCACTCATGCAATCACCTAGTCATTACACATGCACTCCTTCAATCACTCAGGCAATACACATGCACTTATAAAATCACCCAGGCAGTACTTATGCACTCCTCCGATCACCTCCGCACTACCACTACACTCATGCAACCACCCAGTCATTATCTCTGTACCTATGCAATCATCCAAACATTACTCTTGCACTCATGCAATCACCTAAACATTACCCATGCACTCCTTCAACCACTCAGGCACTTATCATACACTTATAAAATTACCAAGGCACTCCTCTAATCACCCAGGCTCTACTTCGGCACTCATGCAATCACCCAGGTATTACCTGTGTACTCATGCAATAACCCAAGCACTACCCTTACACTCATGCAATCACCCAGGCACTAGCTATGCACTCATAGAATAACCCAGGCACTACTATTGCACTGCTGCATTCACCCAGGCACTATCCATGCACTCCTCCAATCATCCAAACAGTACCCATGCACTTAGTAAATCACCCAGGTACTACTTATGCACTCTTCCAATCACCCAGGTACTACCACTACAGTCCTGCAACCATCCAGACATTACTCCTGCACTCATGCAGTCAGCTAGACATTACTCATGTACTCCATCAATTATCCATACATTACCCCTGCACTCATGCGATCACTTAGGCATTGCCCATGCACTCCTCCAATGACCCAGACATTACCCCTACACTCATGCAATCACCTAGGCATTACCTATGCAGTCCTTCAATCACTCAGGCAGTACCAATGCACTTATAAAATCACCCAGGCACCACCTATGCACTCCTATAATCACCCAGGCACTACCCCTGCACTTATATAATCAACCAGGCACTACCCCTGCACTCATATAATCATGCAGACACTGCCTTGCACTGCTCTAATCACACATGCACTATCCTTGTATTAATGGAATCACTCAGGCACTACCTAAGCAGTTATGCAATAACCCAGGCAGTACCCTTGCACTCCTCCAATCACCCAAGCACTATCCATGCAGTCCTCCAATCACCCAGGCACTACCTATGCACTCATGTAATCACCCTGACACTACTGATGCACTCCTCCATGCACCTAGGCATTACCCATACACTCCTTCAATCACTCAATCAGTACCCATGCACTTATAAAATCACCAAGGCACAATGTATGCACTCCTCTAATCACCCAGGCACTCCCTATGCACTCATTCAATCACCCAGGCATTGCCTATGCATTCTTCTAATCACCCAGTCAGTACACACACACTTATAAAATCATCCTGGCACTACTTATGCACTCATGCAATCACCCAGGCTGTATCCCTACACTCATGCAATCACCTAGGCACTACCTATGTACTCATGCAATAACCCAAGCACTACTCTTGCACTCCTCCAATCACCCAAGCACTATCTATTCATACCTTCAATCTATCAGGCAGTGCCCATGCGCTTATAAAATCATCCAGGCACCACCTATGCCCATGCAATCAAACAGGAACTACTGACGCACTCCTCGATGCATCTAGGCATTACCTATGCACTCCTCCAATCACCCAGGCACTATCCATGCATTCCTTCAATCACCCAGGCACTACCCTTGCACTCCTCCAATCACTCCGGCACTACCCATGCCCTCTTGCAATCACCAAAACATTACCCATGCACTCCTTTAATCACTCAGGCACTGTCTATGCACTCCTCTAATCACTCAGGCACTACCCCTGCACTCATGCAATCATCCAGCCAGTACCCATGCACTCTTACAATCACCCAGGCATTACCTATGTACTCATGCAATCACTCAGGTAGTACACATGTACTTCTGCAATCACCCAGGCACTACAGATGCACTCATGCAATCACACATGCACTACCCATACACTTCTCCATACATTACACTTGCCACAAGTTGTACAACACTTACAAATTTGTCTATTTTTAACCAAATAGGCCGTTTTTAAAAAGAACCATTTTTTTTCTTTTTTTCTTTTATAATATTTTTGTTTTTACAACTCTTTTTTGTATTTTTTGGTGTTTTTTTAATTAAAAAATTAACAGAATCAACGGTAACAACTTTGTAAACATTATGCAATTAGAAAGTCATTGCAAAAAAAAAAGTAGCAATGGTGGTTTTTAATAGCATCCAAAATGGCATCCACTGATTGTTCACTGTAACATAATATTTTTTTGAATTTCACACAATGCTGCTCCACTCCAGCAAAGTCATGAATTATGTTAGGTCTTGTTGTAGCTGAGGAACCGGATGATGTACTTAGTCCTGCACCGTCATCCTGAGTTGCCTGTTTTTGTAGGTCTCATCGCTTTTGCTCCCTCGCGGGACACCGTGGATGCATTGTTTGTAGATGCTTGAGCATCGAAGAGCTACAGCATGAATATTTTTTGTCAGATGCTCGTGACAGGACCTTCTAACAAATTGTGCACGTAATCTTATGTGCATTTACTTTCTTCTACCCAGCTGGAATTGAGAAGAATGCCCATACTATACTTTCACTGGTTCTTCCAACTCTTCTTCTTCTTCAGGTGGAAGCTGTTGTGCTGGATTTGAATCAGCCATCATTTTTTGATTTAAAAAAACCCCAAAAATCCAAAGAAGAAGAGAAAAACACAAGAGCTGTGTCTTTATAGATGCAGTTGAAAGAATGAAAAAATTGTGTGGGGTCCTGCAAGTTCTAGAATCAAAATCTTCTTAACCAATTAAATACTTTTTTTTGAAGTCACATGGGATTCGCTCACCAGGCGCGCAAGCAGCGCGTACCCGACGCGCAACCAACGCACACCCGATGTGATTTCCTTAAAATACATTTAACAATAATATATCTTTATTGCAGTTACAAATATATGATATTTACCATTATGTAAAATAATCTCTTGTTATAATGTACATAATAAAGTTATATACATATACATTTAAAACAAAAAAATTTGCAATGGATTCGCGCACCTGACGCGATCCTGGGAAATACTACGTGATGTTGCACGGGCCGAGAACTGCACACCCTTCGCATACCGAACGCGCATTGTACACAACTTAATCAATATGGCGGTAAAATTCTTGGATTCGTGCACCCACCGTGACTAGTACACGATCGGTACGCGGAACCACTTTTTAAAAAAAATAAATGAAATTGTAAATGCATATTTTAGAAAAGAGAAAACATCACATTATTTTTATAAAAGTTTCAAAATTTAGAAAAAGCATTTTTTTGGACATTACAATTAAAAATTAGCATTTAAAAAACATTTGAAATTCACTCCAAAAAACATAGGTTTCAGAGACATTATAGTTAGAAATTAGCATTTAAAAAACCTTAGAAATTCACTGAAAAAAACATAGGTTTCAGGGACGTTATCGTTAGAAATTAGCATTTCAAAAACCTTTGACATTCATTGAAAAAAACACAGATTTCAGGGACGTTATAGTTAATTGGACATTTCACACGTACAATACAAGAGAAATTTGGCTGTTATAGTTATTTGAGCTAACTATAACTCGCGCCCCCGGAATGCACTGCAGATGGCATCACATATTACATCACTCATGACATGGTCAGTGACATCACCGGTGACATCACTGATGACATCTCAAATGACATCACTGATGACATTATCCACATGATAATCTGCTGCACCTCCTCACACCCTAATATAACCTTTGATACACCCACTCTAAATTAGAGACTGCCATTCTCAAAACCATAGACACACCAATACCAATAACTACATACCCACTCACTGATTCCTAGGTCTACACACACATTCACTCACTCACCCATATAGTCACTTATACATGCAGTCACTCATCAGTACAGCCACTATCATATGCACTCATACACCTATACAGACAGCCACACACCGCCACTCACCTATAGAGTTACAAACACAGCTACTCAGTCATGCAAAGAATCAATCACACTAGCATTTACTTACCTATACAATTATACCCACACCACCTCACATATTCATATATACTATACATACATAATACATACTTAATCTCTTATACAATCACTGACACAATCACACACTCATTCATACAGCCACTCTCACAATTACTCACTCTCACATATAGTCACTTATATACTCCAACACACATATACTGCCTTAAACATATGCAGTTCCTCACACACATACCACTGAAACATCCATTCACTCACAGACAGCTATATGCACACTCACTCACCCATACACCCCTCACAGATGCACTCATGAACCCATACACCTAGGGATTTACCCACTCATACATCCATGCAGGGAATTACACTCCCCTCACCCACCCACACAGACACTCAGGCATCTATACAGGTACTCAGACTACTAATCAAAAACTCAGATAGACACTCGTGTACACTACTCACCAACCCGTGCAGCCACTTACACACCAACTGACAGACTGATACAAACATTCACACAGATTAGTTATTCACCCATGCATTCACTAAGACACATTTAATTACTCACTTATACAGTCAGTTACGCACTCACCAAATCATCAATTCAGACACTCATACACCCACTCAATCTTCAATACACCGTGGCGTGTATATATATATATATATATATATATATATATATATATATATATATATATATATATATTCACTGAAAAAACCATAGGTTTCAGGCACGTTATAGTTAGGAATTAGCATTTAAAAAACCTTAGAAATTCACTGAAAAAAACATAGGTTTCAGGGGCGTTATAGTTAGCTGGACTTTTCACTCGTACAAAACCATTGAAATTCCCCCATTATAGTTAGTTCAGCTAACTATAACTCGCGCGCCCACAATGCACTGCTGATGACGTCACATATTACATCACTCATGACATGATCAGTGACATCACTCATGACATCTCTGATGACATCTCAAATGACATCACTGATGACATCATCCAGTGAATGGGTGTTTTTCTGAAAATTACATATGTTTTATATATGTATATCTCAAGGTCGATGGAAGAATAAATGGGTATATAAGTGTCTAAATGGATGATTTGTTTTTGAAAAATTGATTGTATAATTGACTGATTAAGTGTATCTTAGTGAATACATGGCTTAGTGAACAATGTTTAAATATGTAAATATCTGTATCAGTCTCTCACTTTGTGTATATGTGGCTGCATGGGTTGGTGAGTAGCTACATGAGTGTCTATATAGGTTATTAGTTGGTTTTTTGAGTATCAGTATGAGTGTCTGAGTGTCTGTATGGTTCGGTGGGGGTATTACGTAGTGCATAGGTGCATGAATAAGTGACTCACTGTTTGTGTTGAAGACAGCATGTGTGCAGGACTGTATGGGCGGATGAGTGTGTGCATGGGTGTGTTAGTGAGTGAATGACTGCCTCAATAGTGTCTTTATGAGTAACTACATATGTTTTAAACTAGTATATGTGACTATTGGTGTATATAAGTGAGTATATGTGAGAGTGAGAGATTGAAAGAGTTCCTGTATGAATAAGTATGTGTTTCTATAAGTGATTGTTTAAAAGACTAAGTATGTGTAAGTTTCTGTAGAAGTAAGTGTGGTGGTGTGTGTATAACTGTATATGCAAGTAAATAGATGTTTGATTCTTTATTAGCATGAGTGACTATGTGTGTGAGTAACTCTATGGATAAGTGGCGTTGTGTAACAGGATGTATAGGTGTATGAGTACATATGATGAGTGAGTACATGTATGAGTGACTGTATAGGACTGTTGGTGAATGAGTGGATGTGTATGTGGATCTTAGAATTACTGAATAGGTTGTTGTAACTGATATTGGTATGTCCATTGTTTTGAAAATTTTAGTTTCTATTTTTGAATGTGTGTATCAAAGGTTATAATAGGGGGAGAGGAGGTCTGCCACTCTATCAGCAAGGATGATGTCATCAGTGATGTCATTTGAGATGTCATCAGTGATGTCATGAGTGATGTCACTGACCATGTCATGAGTGATGTAATATGTGACGTCATCAGCAGTGCACTGTGGGCGCGCGAGTTATAGTTAGCTGAACTAACTATAACGGGGGAATTTCAATGGTTTTGTGCGAGTGAAAAGTCCAGCTAACTATAACGCCCCTGAAACCTATGGTTTTTTCAGTGAATTTCTAAGGTTTTTTAAATGCTAATTCCTAACTATAACGTGCCTGAAACCTATGGTTTTTTCAGTGAATTTCAAAGGTTTTTTAAATGCTAATTTCTAACTATGCCTACAGAGATAGGACATGTGAAGAAAGAAGAAAAAATGCACAGAAAGAAAAAAAAGAAATGCAGAAAGAAGCAACAGAAGTCCTCAAAGACGAAGAAAAGTGCAGGAAGAAGGATAACGTGCAGAAAGAACAAACAGAAGAGCAGAAAGAAGCCTTGTTGCAAAATCATCCTGTACCCTCAACTTTTTCAGATGGATACTGGTGGTAACTGAGTCTGACTAACCAGTCCTAGAGCCGGTGCTATGTTAAAAGACACTCAGAATACAGTGAAAACACCTACATACAATAGGGAACACTATGCGTTGGGGTCCCCCTCTGATCAGCATGACCTCCTCTGTAAGCCCCTAGTATATAATAGGTCAGGGGATTAAAACTACCTCTTAAAACGTGCTACCGGGCGTGTTTGCACACGTCACCTCAGGCCCCATCCCCTCACTTCCCCACTGTGTAAACACGCCCTGTGGCCATTTTAAGTTGGGAGATTAAGTCCCCTTGAATCCTGAGGGTCCCTAGGGTCCAACTAGCCCACTAGGTACCTCCAGTAAGCGCCACAGAGCTGCGTCGCAGAGAGGTGTAAAAAGTGGCATGGCCTGGACCACCTCTCTGCAACGCAGCTCAGTGGTGCTTACTGGAAGCACCTGGTGGGCTAGTTGGCCCCCAGGGGCCCTCAGGATTGAAGGGGAAATATTTCCCCAACTTAAAATGAACCACAGGGTGTGTTTGCACACGTCACCTCAGGCCCCGTCCCCTCCCTTCACCACTGTGTAAACGCGCCCTGTGGCTGTTCTAAGTTGAAAGATTAAGTCCCCTTGAATCCTAAGGGTCCCTAGGGTCAAACTAGCCCACTAGGTACCTCCAGTAAGCGCCACAGAGCTGCGTTGCATAGAGGTGAAAAAAGGGGCGTGGCCTCAGAACACCTGTCTGCAACGCAGCTCCCTGGCGCATACTGGAGATACCTGTTGGGCTAGTTGGCCCTCAGGGACCCTCAGTATTGAAGGGGAATTAATTCCCCAACTTACAACTGGCCAGGGGGCGCGTTTGCAGAGTGCTGCAAGGAGGGGGCGTGGCCTCCGGTGCGATGCCGGTCTTTTATTTATTTAATTTTTTTAAGAAGGAAGGCCGTGTGGCCCCCCTTCTTTTTCTAATTTACTGGCCCTGGAGACCCCATCCCCCAGGGCCTGCACCCTAACTTTTTTTGTTGAAAAAAATAAATGTGGCCCTCCCAAGGCCTTAATCGGCCCTGGGGACCCCAACCCCCGGGTCATGGCCTTTTTAAAAAAAAAAATCTTTAGGAGGGGGCTGCGTTGCCCCCCTCCTCAGGCCACTTATGGCCCCGGGGACCCCATCCCCCAGGGCCGGCCTTTGTTTTTTATTATTTAAAAAATATTTCTATTTATAAAAACACCTAGGACATGCTGGACAAACCGTATGTACCTATCACCATGAGGATTTGCGTGATATTCATTAAAAGGCGACTATGCATGGAATGAATCCACATGGAATGTATTTACACCGCTAGTGAAGCTCTGACGTGTCTGACGCCCTACTGTGCCTAATCCCGGTGCTCCCGCTGGTGGTTACTCTCCAAGTAGACACCCTTGGCGTTTATTTATACAAACATGGGTAGCTATTGACGGGCACATTTAACCCCTTCACCGCGGCAGGAATTCCGCCGCGGCGCTGGGGGGGGGGTTTGGGGGCACAGCGGCGGCGCCGTGCTCATGACGGAACCACTCCGTCATGAGTCACGGGCGAGCTGTGCTCATGACGGAGTGGTTCCGTCATGACTCCGCCCACGGCGCTAATCGCCCGCACAGGCGGGGAATTAGCGCCGCATGGGCAGAGCGGCCGCCAACGGACGTAGCATGACGGAACCACTCCGTCATGAGCACACGGCGCCCGTGGCTCATGACGGAGTGGTTCCGTCATGAGCACGGAACGGGTTAATATACATGCACACCAAGCCATTCAAAGGGGATTCGACAAAAATTCGACCAAACTATGCAAGAAACCCACCTCACGGTTAATAAAACACACATCCACCGCCGGATGTGTAATACTTTTTATTGTACTCTCTGCTAAGGAGAAGAACCTCACTTGAGAGTCACAGCGTGCTCCTGGCTCAGCCCAATGCTGTGTTACACCCACCAGTGCCCGCCGAGTGCCTCACACCTCTGTGTTGTATTTCACCAGCTAGTGCGTATGCTATGACACTCTCTAGCCCATGTGCACTGTAACACCACCCCGTGAATATGTCATGCCACACTTGCCTTCACACGGGTTATATTGCCCCATCTAACGTGCCTTCCTCGATGCCTACGTTATAACGCACAGTGCTATGCCATACATATTACAATCTGGCATCCATATCTTTGTCACAGTGCATATGCAACGTTACACTCCCCAGCACATATTTTATATTACAACTTTAGAGACTAGTTAGGTTACACAACACTGCCCTGTGCATATTACACTCCAAGGCGCATATCGCATAGCACACGCTAGTGCCTGTGCTATCCCGTGCTCTCCAATGAATCTGTCATTGCGCACAATGTATTGCATATTATATTTCACGCCCCGGTTCATCTTATATCACACTTTTTGGTGCATAGTTTATACCATATACTATATCTAGTTTTCATTTTCAATCGTGCTCCCAGGACTATGTTCTGTATAACACTGTGTCCACCTACCCTTTTCACGGGCATTACATTTTGCGATGGGGGTGGAGGGTCAGGGGGTGCTTCTGCCAAGTGAGCTCGGAGTCACAGTCACAAACGTCCTCTTCTTCCTGAATTAAAGTGAGATTATGCTGCATACTTGTTCATATTTTAAGTAGTTCGCACAGACACACATTTTAAAAACAATAAAGTTCCTAATACCCACCTTCTCTGAACAGTTAGCTTGCTGTCCCATCCACCTCCTCCCTATCCTCTGTTGTCTGAATCCACGGACTAGCCTCCTCCCTCCTGCATTGCATGGTCTGATGTGCTGCCACTGCCTTCCATTTAGCATGATGTACCAGTCCACTCCTCCTGCCCTCCATTGCCCAATTCTATGGCTCATCATTGACCTCCTGCTTAGCCTCTGTGCTTAGCTTGCTGCCCCTAGTCTCCTTCCCCCTGCCCTCTTTGTGCATGCCCCTGCTCCATCCTTTTTGCCCACCATGTTCCATGGACCTGCCACTCCTATCTACTCTGAGTGTTCTGTTGAGCTGCACTCCCCTCCCACCTGCCTAGCATTGTCAGATGTCTGTAACCTGTCCCTGCCACCTCCACCCTGCCTGTCCACATGCCATGCCCCTATCCCCTTCCTCCTGTCCTCCATGGTTCATTTTACTGCCACACCCTTCTGCCCTCCCTGGTCTGTTGTGCTGCAACTGCTCCTCCTGCCTGCCCCATGGGGTCTGTTGTGAGGCCCCTTCCCCTGAACTCTCTTGTCTGTGCCCAGGTCCTGACCCTCCCTTCTATCCTCCATGGTCCTTTATGCATGCCCCTGCACCCTCCTTCTTGCCCATCATAGCCATTGTGCTGCCACTAACCCTCCCGCTTGCCATGCATGGTCTTCTGTGTAGCCATGGCCCCTCCCACCTTCCCTGTGTGGTCAGCTAGCTGCCCCTGACCCACTCCCACCTTCCCTCCATGGTCTGTGTGTATGCCATCATAGTCTCATTGTTGCTCTCCATGGTGTGTCTTGTTTCTAGTGCCCAACCTGCCTGACCTCCAAGGTCATCTTGCTGCTCCTGCCCTGCCCCCTTGCCCCCAGCCCTCTGTTTCCATGTGCAGACCCCTATTCCCTCCCTCCTGGCTTGTCTGTTCCATTGTAATGCCCCTGATCCATCCCTCCTGCCCTTTATGGTCTGTTATGCTGCAGCTTTCTCTCCTGTCTGTCCATTATGGTGAGCTTGCTACTGTTGCCTCTTTCCCCTCTGTTCCCTGTTGTCCATGTGAATGGTCCTGTCCCCTCCCTATTGCATTCTATGGATTGTTGTGTTGCACTCCCGTCCCGCATGCGCTGTGTGGTGTATTGTGCTGCTGCAAACCCTGATGCCTGCCCTGTAGGGTCAGTTCGGTGCACCTCTCCATGTCTCTCCTGTCCTCTGTTATCCGAGTCCATGTCCCTATCCCAATTCCTCCTGCCTACCATGATCCAATGTACCATACTTGCGAACATTTTGAACTTGGTAAGAGGAAGATTTTGAAAAAAAACTGGGGTATTGATTTTCCATTTGAGTTACATTGAAAAAGAGGAGATTGTAGACAGGAGACAGATCCAATAAAGACCGTTTGAGCTTAAAAACATTGGACGTTTCCTGGCTGAAACGGGTCTGTTGGCATGTATGGTTGTACTACCACTGCCTCTTCCTTCTGCCCACAATGGTCAATTATATTGCCACAGCCTCTCTTGCCAGTCCTGTATTGTTGGTTTGTTGCCCCTGCCCCCCTTTCCACTGCCCTCCATAGTCTGTTGTGCTGCCACTGCCCTTCCTGCCTGCCCAGAGTGGTCAAATTGTTGCATCTGCCCTCTCCTACCTGCCTTCAATTTTCAGAGTCCGTGCCCCTGGTCTCTGCCTCTCAACAGTGTCCCAATGAACAACTAGATTGCTAACATTCTATATTTATTACAAAAGTGTGGAACGCCTGACGTCATCTTGATGTAATCAAAACTGTAATACCTAGAGTATTTCCTTTAGAAATTACATATATGAGAGGGTCTTATTTGCATCAAAATTATGGTTAGTGCTCTAAAAAACTAAAATGAGGACATATTTTCTGAGTTTTCAAATAGCGACAAAGAACTTTTAAATTATTTGTAATCTTTATGTTTTTTTATCCAGTTGACCACTTGATTAAATGTTGCACCTAGGGGAGAGGATGTGGTGTTACTCCAGGTTGGAGTTTCTGCTTCAGCTCAACATTCTGTGATTCTGGTCAAATCATTTAATCTCCCCTTGTCTACAACCAAAATGAATTTGATCTTGTGTGATGTAACCAATGCTCATGTAAAGAACTCCAATACCTGACAAGTCTGCACTATATAAAACTGCAAATACACAAAAAATAAGTGTTTTGCACACTTCTGTCTTTGGGCTACATGTGGGCTACATCTGGGTGATATTTGTGCTGCATTTGGGCTCTTTTGGCTCTGGTGGCCACCTTGGGAGATTTATTTGTTATGAAGTTTCCTAATTTCCTCATTTTACTGCAGTCTCCTCAGTAGGAAATGCTTTCATTTTTTTTCTTTGATTCCATCAAGAAGGTATTCAGATATGTCACACATTTGCCATAAATTCTGAATGTTAGCACTCTAGTTGCTCATTAGATCACTGTAGTAAAGCTGCTCACCACGGAAGTCTGCTGCTGGTATTAAAAGTGCATGTTTCAGTCTGCATATCAGAATTTTTTTAATGAAATAGAAGAGGATTTGAGAAGTCACTCAAAACGTGCCTTAATTTTTCTTTCTTCTGCACTAATCTTAATTTCTATGGCAAAATAAACCCCCTCATTGTGTTCCTGTTTAAATTAAATGTTTTAAGTGTTACCAGTTAATTCCAATCAAGATGGCTTCAGGTGTGCCATACGTTTGTCATAAGTAAGACAGTAAGCGCTCTAGTTGTTCTTAAGAACACTCTGGGACATTCTATCATTGGGCTATACTTGGGCTACATCTGGGTGATATTTGGGCTACATTTGGGCTCTTTTGTCTCTGGTGGCCATCTTGGAGATTTATTTGTTATGAAGTTTCCTAATTTCCTTATTTACTGCAGTCTCCTCAGTGGGAATACTTTCAGTTTTTTATTTTGGTTCCATCAAGAAGGCATTCAGATGTGTCACACATTTGCCATAAATTCTGAATGTCAGCACTCTAGTTGCTCATTAGATCACTGTAGTAAAACTACTGCTCACCAGGGAAGTCTGCTGCTGGTATTAAAAGTGCATGTTTCAGTCTGCATATCAGAATTTTTTTTAATGAAATAGAAGAGGATTTGAGAAGTCACTCAAAACGTGCCTTAATTTTTCTTTCTTCTGCACTAATCTTAATTTCTATGGCAAAATAAACCCCCTCATTGTGTTCCTGTTTAAATTAAATGTTTTAAGTGTTACCAGTTAATTCCAATCAAGATGGCTTCAGGTGTGCCATACGTTTGTCATAAGTAAGACAGTAAGCGCTCTAGTTGTTCTTAAGAACACTCTGGGACATTCTATCATTGGACTATACTTGGGCTACATCTGGGTGATATTTGGGCTACATTTGGGCTCTTTTGTCTCTGGTGGCCATCTTGGAGATTTATTTGTTATGAAGTTTCCTAATTTCCTTATTTACTGCAGTCTCCTCAGTGGGAATACTTTCAGTTTTTTATTTTGGTTCCATCAAGAAGGCATTCAGATGTGTCACACATTTGCCATAAATTCTGAATGTCAGCACTCTAGTTGCTCATTAGATCACTGTAGTAAAACTACTGCTCACCAGGGAAGTCTGCTGCTGGTATTCAAAGTGCATGTTTCAGTCTGCATGTCAGAATTTTTTTATGAAATAGAAGAGGATTTGAGAAGTCAAAATGTGCCCTTATTTTTCTTTCTGCAGAAATAATCATAATTTATATGGCAAAATGAACCCTCTCATTTTGTTCCTTTGTAAATTAAATGTTTTAAGTGTTACCACTTTATTCCAATCAAGATGGCTTCAGGTGTGCCATTCTTTTGTCATAAGTAAGACTGTTAGCGCTCTAGTTGTTCGCTAGAACACTCTGGGACATTCTGTCATTGGGCTATACTTGGGCTACATCTGGGTGATATTTGGGCTACATTTGGGCTCTTTTGTCTCTGGTGGCCATCTTGGGAGATTTATTTGTTATGAAGTTTCCTAATTTCCTGCAGTCTCCTCAGTAGGAAATACTTTCAGTTTTTTACTTTGATTTCATCAAGATGGCATTCAGATGTGTCACACATTTGCCATAAATTCTGAATGTTAGCACTCTAGTTGCTCATTAGATCACTGTAGTAAAGCTACTGCTCACCAGGGAAGTCTGCTGCTGGTATTCAAAGTGCATGTTTCAGTCTGCATGTCAGACTTTTTTTATGAAATAGAACAGGGTTTGAGAAGTCAAAATGTGCCCTAATTTTTCTTTCTGCAGCACCAATCATAATTTCTGTGGCAAAATGAAGCCCCTCATTTTGTTCCTTTGTAAATTAAATGTTTTAAGTGTTACCACTTTATTCCAATCAAGATGGCTTTAGGTGTGCCATACTTTTGTCATAAGTAAGACTGTTAGCGCTCTAGTTGTTCGTTAGAACATTCTGGGACATTCTGTCATTGGGCTATACTTGGGCTACATCTGGGTGATATTTGGGCTACATTTGGGCTCTTTTGTCCCTGGTGGCCATTTTGGGAGACTTATTTGTTATGATGTTTCCTAATTTCCTCATTTACTACAGTCTCCTCAGTAGGAAATACTTTCAGTTTTTTACTTTGATTCCATCAAGAAGGCATTCAGATGCGTCACACATTTGCCATAAATTCAGAATGTTAGCACTCTAGTTGCTTATTAGATCACTGTAGTGAAGCTACTGCTCACTATAATATACAGTATCCCTCTAGACCTAAATTGCTTTTACTAATTAGTGGGTTCGCATGGAAAAAGTACAACAACTATATATGTATATTTTTCTGTTTTATTCATTTTTTAGTTTCTTTTTACATTGTTCTCTCATACAAGTAAAATTCATCTCTTTTTTAGAAAAAACAAATTATACAGAATTAATTATTTGTCCTTTGTATATATTCAGCAATATTTGCACTGTACAAAAATGTATAGCAAGTTTTTACATGTGCTTTGGTATTAGAAAGCCAAAATTAGTACAAGATGAGAAGCAGAAATTTTTATCAAAAACATATAAATCTTGACATTAATTCAAAAAATATCCCCACACCATTTACACCTCTGAGCATACTACATACATATCACTTTCATACACAACATTCATACTAACCACCCCAGAACCAACCAGCATGCACAGAACAAGCAGGGGTAAGCCGCTCAACCCTCTGATGCTGTGCTGAACGCTGGGGTGTGTCATGCAAACTGGTCGACGCACGTTTCGATGGCTTAGTCTTCTTTAAATGCCATCTTCCTCAGGACCTGTTACTACGTGTTTTTATCACGGCCAAAGATGGGGAAACTGGTTTTCTGTTATATATCAATATTCTGGTAGCAGTACTTGCTTTCTATAGTTGTTTTCATGTAGTCACTTGCTGTAATCCTGATCTGACTGGTACTTGGTGGAACTGAGTCTAAGTCCTCAAGTTCAGAAGCATTGGTTCATCACGCGGTAGGTATTCTGGATCTTGTCTCAAGAAAGCTCAGTTAGGAGCCCCGACCTTCACGTAATCATATTGTGCTTGATCCTGTACGTGTCCTACTGGCTTTTCCCTGTATTCTTTTCATATTTCCTTTCCTTTTTCTACGGACCACAGCGTTTGCAGGTATCTTCACGGGAGTCAGTGGTACCCTTCCTTTTGAGCGCCCTGTAAGTGGCGGCGTGTATCCACCAGACAAAAATCTTGGCGTGAACCAATCCGTTCAGTAGTTCCTGAGAAAATCAAAAGTTATGTTGTTATGTTAAGCCGAACTTTTTGAGCGCACGGCTACCCCAAAAGGATGTCCCGGCGCTTTAGCAAAGAGGCCCAGAGAAACAGGAAACCAAAGGCAAACCTACTACAGTCACAGCGGATTACTTGGTAAAGAGCAGAGTCTTCAACTCCTTCCTGAAAGTAAAATCACATATATATCTGGGTGGAGCCTAACCACACATCTCATCGTGAGATCTGATTGGCTGTCAACACTTCATCCAAGAAGTGTTGGCAGCCATCTTGGGACCAATATACATGATAGCACCTCATTAAAATGCATTGCAGTTAATAAAAGGTTTTAAGACTTTAGTTACATTATAAATCATTTGTTGATGGTGCCATACTCATTTTAGGAATTGTGGTATGTTCTAAGATGATTTTACCATGTGAAAAAGCCTTCTGCTGGGATATCATGAATCATGATTGAGAGAAAAATATTTTCTCATGCTTTTCCCACAGAGGTTTGGAAGGTGATCTATAAGCATGTGAGAATGAAGTCTGACATTCTCAGTAAAACATATACATCCAACAAGGGCAGAGACTGTCAGTTGATTCCTTTGTCTTCTACTGCAGCTTCCCAGAGTGTTCCAAAGAACAACTAGAGTGCTAACAGTCCTACTTATGATAAACGTATGGCACACCTGAAGCCATCTTGATTGGAATAAAGTGGTAACTCTTAAAACATTTAATTTAAAAAGGAACAAAATGAGGGGGTTCATTTTGCCATTGAAAGTATGATTAGTGCTGCAGAAAGAAAAAATGAGGGCACATTTTGAGTGACTTCTCAAATCCTCTTCTATTTCATTAAAAAATTCTGACATGCAGACTGAAACATGAACTTTCAATACCAACAGCAGACTTTCCTGGTGAGCAGGAGCTTTACTACAGTGATCTAATGAGCAACTAGAGTGCTAACATTCTGAATGTATGGCAAATGTGTGACACATCTGAATGCCTTCTTGATGGAATCAAAGTAAAAAACTGAAAGTGTTCCTACTGAAGAGACTGTAGAAAATGAGGAAATTAGGAAACTTCATAACAAATAAGTCTCCCAAGATGGCCACCAGAGACAAAAGAGCCCAGATGTAGCCCAAATATCAGCCAGATGTAGCCCAAGTATAGCCCAATGACAGAAGTGTGCAAAACACTTATTATTTGTGTTTTTGCAGTTTTATATAGTGCAGACTTGTCAGGTATTGGAGTGCTTTACATGAGCATTGGTTACATCACACAAGAACAAATTCATTTTGGTTTTAGACATGGGGAGATTAAGTGATTTGACCAGAATCACAGATTGTCGGCCTGAAGCAGAAACTCCAACCTGGTTCCCCAGTTGCAAAGTCTGCAGCTCTGGAAGTAACACCACATCCTCTCCCCTAAGTGCAACATCTAATCAACTGGTCAACTGGATAAAAAAACATAAATATAACAAATAATTTAATAGTGCTTTGTCGCTATTTGAAAACTCAGAAAATATGTCCTCATTTTAGTTTTTTAGAGCACTAACCATAATTTTGATGCAAATAAGACCCTCTCATATATGTAATTTCTAAAGGAAATGCTCTAGGTATTACAGTTTTGATTACATCAAGATGACGTCAGGCGTCCCACACTTTTGTAATAAATATAGAATGTTAGCAATCTAGTTGTTCATTAGGATACTGTTGAGAGGCAGAGGCCAGGGGCACGGACTCTGAAAATTGAAGGCAGGTAGGAGGGTGCAGAGGCAACTATTTGACCACACTGGGCAGGTAGGAAGGGCCATGGCAGCACAACAGACTATGGAGGGCAGTGGAAAGGGGGGCAGGGGCAACAAACCAACAATACAGGACTGGAAAGAGAGGCTGTGGCAATATAATAGACCATTGTGGGCAGAAGGAAGAGGCAGTGGTAGTACAACCATACATGCCAACAGACCCGATTCAGCCAGGAAATGTCTAATGTTTTTAAGCTCAAATGGGCTTTATTTGATCTGTCTCCTGTCTATAATCTCCTCTTTTTCAATGTAATTCAAAGGGGAAAATCAATACCCCAGTTTTCAAAATCTCCCTCTTAAAATGTTCGCAAGTATGGTACATTGGATCATGGAAGGCAGGAGGAATTGGGGTAGGGACATGGACTTGGATAACAGAGGACAGGAGGGACATGGAGAGGTGCACCAAACTGACCCTGCAGGGCAGGCATCAGGGTTTGCAGCAGCACAATACACCACACAGGGCATGCGGGACGGGAGTGCAGCACAACAATCCAGAGAAAGCAATAGGGAGGGGACAGGACCATGCACATGGACAACAGAGAACAGGGGGGAATGGTAGCCAGCTGACCATGATGGACAGACAGGAGAGAAAGCTGCAGCATAACAGACCATAAAGGGCAGGAGGGACGGATCAGGGGCATTACAATGGAACATACAAACTAGGAGGGAGGGAATAGGGGTCTGCACATGGAAACAGAGGGCTGGGGGCAAGGGGGCAGGGCAGGAGCAGCAATATGACCATGGAGGTCAGGCAGGATGGGCACTAGAAGCAAGACACACCATGGAGAGCAACAGTGAGACTATGATGCATACACACAGACCATGGAGGGAAGGTGGAAGGGGATCAGGGGCAGCTAGCTGACCACACAGGGAAGGGGCGAGGGGCCGTGGCAGCACAGAAGACCATGCATGGCAAGCGGGAGAGTTAGTGGCAGCACAATGGCTATGATGGGCAAGAAGGAGGGTGCAGGGGCATGCACAAAAGACCATGGAGGATAGAAGGGAGGGTCAGGACCTGGGCACAGACAAGAGAGTTCAGGGGAAGGGGCCTCACAACAGACCGCGTCGGGCAGGCAGAAGGAGCAGTTGCAGCACAACAGACCAGGGAGGGCAGAAGGGTGTGGCAGTAAAATGGACCATGGAGGACAGGAGGAAGGGGATAGGGGCATGGCATGTGGACAGGCAAGGTGGAGGTGGCAGGGACAGGTTACAGTCATCTGACAATGCTAGGCAGGTGGGAGTGGAGTGGCAGCTCAACAGAACACTCAGAGTAGATAGGAGTGGCAGGTCCATGGAACATGGTGGGCAAAAAGGATGGAGCAGGGGCATGCACAAAGACATCGGAGGGCAGAGGGAAGGAGAATAGGGGCAGCAAGCTAAGCACAGAGGCTAAGCAGGAGATCAATGATGGGGCAAAGAATTGGGAAATGGAGGACAGGAGGAGTGGACTGGTACATCATGCTAAATGGAGGGCAGTGGCAGCACATCAGACCATGCATGGCGGGAGGGAGGAGGCTAGTCCATGGATTCAGACAGCAGAGGATAGGGAGGAGGGGGATGGAGCAGCAAGCTAACTGTTCAGAGAAGGTGGGTATTAGGAACTTTATTGTTTTTAAAATGTGTGTCTGTGCGAACTACTTAAAATATGAACAAGTATGCAGCATAATCTCACTTTTATTCAGGAAGAAGAGGACGTTTGTGACTGTGACTCCGGGCTCACTTGGCAGAAACACCCCCTGACCCTCCACCCCACATCGCAAAATGTAATGCCCGTGAAAAGGGTAGGTGAACGCAGTGTTATATAGAACATAGTCCTGAGAGCACGATTGAAAATGAAAACTAGATATAGTGTATGGTATAAACTATGCACCAAAATTGTGATATAAGATGAACCGGGCGTGAAATATAATATGCAATACATTGTGCGCAATGACAGAGTCATTGGAGAGCGCGAGATAGCACATGCACTAGCACGTGCTATGCGATATGCGCCTTGGAGTGTAATGTGCACAGGGCAGTGTTGTGTAACCTAACTAGTCTCTAAAGTTGTAATATAAAATATGTGCTGGGGAGTGTAACGTTGCATATGCACTGTGACAAATATATTGATCCCAGATTGTAATATGTATGGCATAGGGCTGTGCGTTATAACATAGGCATCGAGGAAAGCACGTTAGATGGGGCAATATAAACCGTGCGAAGGCAAGTGTGGCATGGCATATTAACGGGGTGGTGTTACAGTGCACATGGGTAGAGAGTGTCATAGCATACGCACTAGCTGGTGGAATACAAAACAGAGGTGTGTGGCACTCGGCGGGCACTGGTGGGTGTAACACAGCATTGGGCTCAGTCAGGAGCGCGCTGTGACTCTCAAATGAGGTTCGTCTCCTTTCCAGAGAGTAAAATAAAAAGTATTACACATCCGGCGGTGGATGTGTGTTTTATTAACCGTGAGTGGGGTTTCTTGCATAGTTTTTGTTGAATTTTTGTCGAATCCCCTTTGAATGGCTTGGTGTGCGTGTGTATTAAATGTGCCCGGCAATAGCTACCCATGTTTGTATAAATAGATGACAAGGGTGTCTACTTGGAGAGTACCCACCGGCGGGGGCGCCGGGATTAGGCACGGTAGGGCGTCAGACACGTCAGAGCTTCACTAGCGGTGTAAATACATTCCACGTGGATTCATTGTATGCATAGTCGCCTTTTAATGAATATCACGCAAATCGTCATGGTGATAGGTCCGTACGGTTTGTCCAGCATGTCCTAGGTGTTTCTATAAATATATATAAAAAAAAAAAAAAATACAAAACAATGGCCGGCCCCGGGGGATGGAGCCCCTGGGGCCAGAAGTGGCCTGAGGAGGGGGGCAACGCAGCCCCACTCCTAAAGAATTAAAAAAAAAAAAAAAGGCCATGCCCCGGGGGTTGGGGTCCCTGAGGCCAATAAATAGAAAAAGAAGGGGGGCCACACAGCCCCCCTTCTTATAAATATAAAATAAATAAAAGACCAGCATCGCGACGGAGGCCACGCCCCCTCCTTGCAGCACTCAGCAAACGCGCCCCCTGACGAGTTGTAAATTGGGGAATTAATTCCCCTTCAATACTGAGGGTCTCTGAGGTATCTCCAGTATGCACCAGGGAGCTGCGTTGCAGACAGGTGTTCTGAGGCCACGCCCCTTTTTACACCTCTCTGCAACGCAGCTCTGTGGCGCTTACTGGAGGTACCTAGTGGGCTAGTTTGACCCTAGGAACCCTTAGGATTGAAGGGGACTTAATCTCTCAATTTAGAACGGCCACAGGGCGCGTTTACACAGTGATGAAGAGAGGGGACGGGGCCTGAGGTGACGTGTGCAAACACGCGCTGTGGCGCGTTTTAAGTTGGGGAAATAATTCCCGTTCAATCCTGAGGGACCCTGGGGGCCAACTAGCCCACCAGGTGCTTCCAGTAAGCACCACTGCGCTGCGTTGCAGAGAGGTGGTGCAGGCCGTGCCACTTTTTACACCTCTCTGCAATGGCGCTTACTGGACATACCTAGTGGGCTACTTTTCCCCTAGGGACCCTCAGGATTCAAGGGGAGTTAATCTCCCAACTTAAAACGGCCACAGGGCGTGTTTACACAGTGGGGAAGGGAGGGGACGGGCCTGAGGCGACGTGTGCAAACACACCCTATGGCACGTTTTAAGTTGGGGATATAATTCCCCTTCAATCCTGAGGGCCCCTGGGGGCTAACTAGCCCACCAGGTGCTTCCAGTAAGCGCCACTGAGCTGCATTGCAGAGAGGTGGTGCAGGCTGTGCCACTTTTTACACCTCTCTGCAACGCAGCTCTGTGGCGCTTACTGGAGGTACCTAGTGGGCTAGTTGGACCCTAGGGACCCTCAGGATTCAAATGAACTTAAACTCCCAATTAAAAACGGCCACAGGGCGTGTTTACACAGTGATGAAGGGAGGGGATGGGGCCTGAGTTCACGTGAGCAAACACGCCCTGTGACGTGTTTTAAGTTGGGGAAATATTTCACCTTCAATCCTGAGGGATCCTGAGGGCCAACTAGCCCACCAGGTGCTTCCAGTAAGTGCCACTGCGCTGCGTTGCAGAGAGGTGGTCTAGGCCATGCCCCTTTTTACATCTCTCTGTAACGCAGCTCTCTAGCGCTTACTGGAGGTACCTAGTGGTCTAGTTGGACCCTAGGGGCCCTCAGGATTCAAGGGAACTTAATCTCCCAACTAAAACGACCACAGGGTGTGTTTACACAGTGGGGAAAGGAGGGGACAGGGCCTGAGGTGACGTTTGCAAACACGCCCTGTGGCGCGTTTAAGGGGTAGTTTTAATCCCCCTGCCCTATTATATACTAGGGGCTTACAGAGGAGGTCATGCTAATCACAGGGGGACCCCAACGCATAGTGTTCCCGAGTGTATGTAGGTGTTTTCACTGTATTCTAAGTGTCTTTTAACATAGCACTGGCTCTAGGACTGGTTAGTCAGACTCAGTTACCACCAGTATCCATCTGAAAAAGTTGAGGGTACAGGATGATTTTGCAACAAGGCTTCATTCTGCTCTTCTGTTTGTTCTTTCTGCACGTTATCCTTCTTCCTGCACTTTTTCTCTGTCTTTGAGGACTTCTGTTGCTTCTTTCTGCATTTCTTTTTTCTTTCTGTGCATTTTTTCTTCTTTCTTCACATGTTCTATCTCTGTAGGCATAGTTAGAAATTAGCATTTAAAAAACCTTTGAAATTCACTGAAAAAAAACATAGGTTTCAGGCACATTATAGTTAGGAATTAGCATTTAAAAAAACCTTAGAAATTCACTGAAAAAACTATAGGTTTCAGGGGCGTTATATTTAGCTGGACTTTTCACTCGTACAAAACCATTGAAATTCCCCCGTTATAGTTAGTTCAGCTAAGTATAACTCACGCGCCCGCAATGCACTGCTGATGACGTCACATATTACATCACTCATGACATGGTCAGTGACATCACTCATGACATCACTGATGACATCTCAAATGACATCACTGATGACATCACTGATGACATCATCCTTGTGATAGAGTGGCAGACCTCCTCTTACCCTAATATAACCTTTGATACACACATTCAAAAATAGAAACTAAAATTTTCAAAACAATGGACATACCAATACCAGTTACAACAACCTATACAGTAATTCTAAGATCCACATACACATCCACTCATTCACCAACAGTCCTATACAGTCACTCATACATGTACTCACTCATCATATGTACTCATACACCTATACATCCTGTGACACAATGCCACTCATCCATAGAGTTACTCACACACAAAGTGACTCATGCTAATAAAGAATCAAACATCCATTTTTCTTGCATATACAGCTATACACACACTACCACACTTACCTCTACAGAAACTTACACATACTTAGCCTTTTAAACAATCACTTATAGAAACACATACTTATTCATACAGGAACTCTTCCAATCTCTCACTCTCACATATACTCACTTATATATACCAATAGTCACATATACTAGTTTAAAACATATGTAGTTACTCATAAAGACACTATTGAGACAGTCATTCACTCACTAACACACCCATACACACACTCATCCACCCATCCAGTCCTGCCCACATGCTGTCTTCAACACATACAAACAGTGAGTCACTCATTCATGCACCTATGCACTACGTAATACCCCCCACCGAACCATACAGACACTCAGACACTCATACTGATACTCAAAAAACCAACTAATATCCTATATAGACACTCATGTAGCTACTCACCAACCCATGCAGCCACTTATACACAAAGTGAGAGACTGATACAGATATTTACATATTTAAACATTACTCACTAAGCCATGTATTCACTAAGATACACTTAATCAGTCAGTTATACAATCAATTTTTCAAAAACAAATCATCCATTTAGACACCTATATAACCATTTATTCTTCCATCGACCTTGATATACATATATAAAACATATTTAATTTTCAGAAAAACACACATTTACTGGATGATGTCACCAGTGATGTCATCAGTGATGTCATTTCAGATGTCATCAGTGATGTCATGAGTGATGTCACTGACCATGTCATGAGTGATGTAATATGTGACGTCATCAGCAGTGCATTGCGGTCGCGCGAGTTATAGTTAGCTGAATTAACTATAACGGGGGAATTTCAATGGTTTTGTACGAGTGAAAAGTCCAGCTAACTATAACGCCCCTGAAACCTATGGATTTTTCAGTGAATTTCTAAGGTTTTTTAAATGCTAATTCCTAACTATAACGTGCCTGAAACCTATGGTCTTTTCAGTGAAAAAAAAATAATATATATATATATATATATATATATATATTACCTACTGGCGGTCGCCAGTAGGTAGTTATAGTTAGGACCCTGTTTCCATAGGAAATCCGCAACATTCTATTTTGAATAACTTTGGCGCCGGTCGACAAATCCTCGCGAATTTCTCAAAATAGGTGGGGCGCTACGCTCCGCTCCTACCCTGAAAGTCTCGGGGGGATTCGTCAAGCGGGGGCTGAGATAAAAGGGGGGTCCCAAAACGCGTTTTTCCCATGCATTTTTCCATAGGACCTTTAGACAGGGCTACAGCCCGAACGGCTGAACAGAATTACTAGAAATTTGGCAGAGAGGTAGTCCTCAGGTCAAGGAAGTGCCTTTTGGAGGTTTGGTGTAAATCTGTTCAGTAGATTCTGAGAAAATAGCCTTTAAATCAATATATATATCTGAGCCAGCTTACGGTACGCTTACCGTAAGCTTACCGTACGCGTACGGTGGCGTGCGCGAGCGCGATTCTGATTGGCTGTTAGATCTTAGTAAACATTCGAATCGGCCGAAACCAGGAAGCGGCGGCCGCCATTTTCTCTCTCGCACTCTGAGGGGGGGGCTGTAAACAAAGGCAAAAAACATATAAAGGGGCTGTTTAGACAGCGCCCATGCACATAGCCATGTTAGTTGAGTCCTCAAAGATCCCCCAAGGCCAAAAACGGTAAATTTTTATTTTTTGAAAATTTCGCCGATTACGCTTACCGTACGCGTACGGTGCGCTTACGCTAAAAATTTTATTAAAAAAAAACAAAAACACTCTGTGCATGGCATATTATTGTCATCACTTACAAATTAAATTTAACACATTACCTATCACAAGGAAGCGCATAATATGTCCTCCATGTGCGCACGGTGCGTAACGTGGGCACGCGGTGCGCGTAGCGCACTGCGTGCCCACCTTGCGTGTACGGCACTAACTGCGTAAAGTGGGCGCGCGGTGCGCGAAGCGCACCGTGCGCGCACGGAACGAACTGCGTTAAGTGGGCGTGCACGCCACGAATGGCGTAAAGTAACTTAGCATTTAAAAAACCGTACAAATTCACTGAAAAAACCATAGGTTTCACACACGTTATAGTTAGGAATTAGCATTTAAAAAACCTTGCTAATTCAATGAAAAAACCATAGGTTTCACACATGTTATAGTTAGCTGGAAATTTTACTGATAAAAAACCAATGAAATTCCCCCGTTATAGTTACTGTAGGCAACTATAACTCACGCGACCGTAATCCTCTGGTGATGACATATGTGTCTTTATGAAAAAAAAAATTTGTAACATATGTATAGCTAAAATTTAATGGAAGAAGACATGGGCAAATAAGTGTCTAAATACAGTATTAGCATCAGCAGAGGATTGCGGTCGCGTGAGTTATAGTTGCCTACAGTAACTATAACGGGGGAATTTCATTGGTTTTTTATCAGTAAAATTTCCAGCTAACTATAACATGTGTGAAACCTATGGTTTTTTCATTGAATTAGCAAGGTTTTTTAAATGCTAATTCCTAACTATAACGTGTGTGAAACCTATGGTTTTTTCAGTGAATATATATATATATATTACCTACTGGCAGTCACCAGTAGGTAGTTATAGTTAGGACCTATTATCCATAGGAAATCCGCAACATTCTATTTGGAATAACTTTGGCGCCGGTTGACGAATCTTTGCGAAATTTTCAAAACTGGTGGGGCACCCCGGTCCGCTCCTATGCTGAAAGTCTCGGGGTGATTCGTTAAGCAGGGGGTGAGAAAAAAGGGGCAGCTACAGCCCGAACTGCTGAACGGAATTACACCAAATTTGGCAAAGTGGTAGCCCTTGGTTCACAGTTGTGCCTTTTGGTTAAATGGTGTAAATCCGTTCAGTAGTTCCTGAGAAATTGAAAAGTAAAAACATATATATCTAGGGCAGCGGATCCTCCCGAGCATGAGCTGTATGCTAATTGGCTGTTAACACTTCAAAACAGGAAGTGTTGGCAGCCATCTTGTGCCTCGGTAGAACCGAGGCACAAGAAAGCAGTGAAATAAATGCAAAAAAACGCAAAAAGGGGGCAGGGTAGAAACACCCTGACCCCCTAGGCCTGCTCAGGGCGTCCCACAAGGACCCCCAAGGCCCAAAAAATGTATTTTTTTTTTTTAAAACGCGGGATGCACTAAGGATCCGCGCATACCGCTGTGAAAAAAAAAATGAAGCGCGGACTCCCGCGCTTCTTTTTTAATTAGCCACCGTGGTACCAAGTCCCGGGGCAATATGCATATTGTAATGGGGAGCCCAGAGGGGCCCTCCAGCCCCGGGGACCGCCACCCCAAGAACTATTCTGAATTAGGTGGGCTCTCAGCCCCCCCAGCACCGGGGACCGCCACCCCCCCCCGGGGCTTTGATATACATGGGTGGGGGGCCTCGAAAGGCCCCCCCAAGCCCTGGGGACCTCACCCCCTTTGTGTCAATATATGTGGGGGTGGCTCACTGCCCCCCTGCAGCCCCGGGGACCGCCATCCCGTGGGGCTTTTTAAAAAAAATAAACCTGTGTGGGGGAGCTTGAGCCCCCACATGCCCCGGGGACTGCCACCTCCCCGAGGCACTAAATGTTTAACATAGGGGGTCCGTTACGGACCCCCAAGCCCCGGGGACCACCACCCTCGGGGCTTTAAATAAAGTGGGAGGGGGCCGCGCGGCCCCCCCCGGAGCCAATGATGGCCCTGGGGACCGCCACCCCCCCAGGGATGGCTCCTGCAGTGTCCCGGGGTGCCCACACCTGCGACACTGTAGTTTACAATGACAGGGCGGGAGTCTCGCGGCTCCCGCCCTGTCATTGCAAACTGCTTTGCTTCATTGAAGCGAGAGCAGGGAAACCTGGCACTGGGGGATGGGGTCCCTGGGGCCAGAAGTGGCCCGGGAGGGCGGCCACGTGGCATCCCTGCCCCAAAAAGTTTTTTAAAAAACTCCTGCGCTTCTTTTTTAATTAGCCCCCAGGGGTGCCAAGTCCCGGGGCAATATGCATATTGTAATGGGGAGCCCAGAGGGGCCCCCCAGCCCCGGGGACTGCCACCCCGGGACTATTCTGAATTATGGGGGGCTCTCACCCAGCACCGGGGCGCGTTTACACAGTGGTGAAGGGAGGGGATGGGGCCTGAGGTGACGTGTGAAAACATGCCCTGTGGCGCATTTTAAGTTGGGGAAATAATTCCCCTTCAATCCTGAGGGCCCCTGAGGCTAACTAGCCCAGCAGGTGCTTCCAGTAAGTGCCACTGCGCTGTGTTTCAGAGAGGTGGCCCAGGCCGTGCTCCATTTTACACCTCTCTGCAACGCAGCTCTGTGGCGCTTACTGGAGGTACCTAGTGGGCTAGTTTTACCTAGTGGGCTAGTTTGCTAGTTGGACCCAAGGGACAATCAGGATTCAAGGGGACTTTATCTCCCAACTTAAAACGGTCACAGGGCGCGTGTACACAGTGGTGAAGGGAGGGGATGGAGCCAGAAGTGACGTGTGCAAACACGCCCTGTGGCGAGTTTTAAGATGGGGAAATAATTTGCCTTCAATCCTGAGGGCCCCTGGGGGCTAACTAGCCCACCAGGTGCTTCCAGTAAGCGCGACTGCGCTGCGTTGCAGAGAGGTGGTCCAGGCTGTGCCACTTTTTACACCTCTCTGCAACGCAACTCTGTGGCACTAACTGGAGATACCTGGTGGGCTAGTTGGACCCACGAGACACTCAGGATTCAAGGGGACTTTATCCCCCAAATTAAAACGGCCACAGGGCGTGTTTGCACACGTTAGTTTAGCCCCCCTCCCTTCACCAGTGTGCAAACGTGCCCTGTGGCACGTTTTAAGAGGTGGTTTTAATCCCCCTGCCCTATTATGTACTAGGGGCTTACAGAGGAGGTCATTCTAATCACAGGGGTACCCCAACGCATAGCGTTCCCTAGTGTATGTAGGTGTTTTAACTGTATTCTAAGTGTCTTTTAGCATAGCACTGGCTCGAGGACTCACTCCCCTTGCACTCCTCTAGTGTTCATTTTCCTCAATTTCTTTCCCCTTTGACCTGATTGCGCCGGTTCCAGGTACACGCATTTGTTATTATCCACCTCTAATACTTTCTTGGGGGTTTCTGGTTTTAGCTGTCTACCCTTTACCCACCCTGGGGGCCTCATTTTACTTTCCACTTCTACTAGATCTTGCAGTTGTGGTGTTTCATCTGGATTACCATACCTCTGGTGGTTTTGGGTTTGTCCCCCTGAGGATGGGTTTACTCTCTGATTTGCAAATTAAATTTTTGATAATTTCCCAATTCAATTCAATTAAGCTTTATTCGACAGTTGAGTCATAAAAGCACAAACAGACATCACACATATAAATTACCTAAAAATATTTAAGACAAGCATTAAATTCAATATTTCAACCATCAATAAGCTAAAATCTATTAAAAACAATATACAGATATTCACAGAGTAAAAATAACACGTATATAAAACCTATGTATGTGTTTCCATCATAAAAGTTAAAATTTCATTAGGTTTATACTAGTACGATCAATTTCTACAATTTGCCATCACATCTCAATGCTTTAGATCGTAGGCCTCAAGCCCACCCTAGAAATTTGGCCACTGCTATACAGATGGGAGGAGCAGGGTCAGTGCTCAGAATGCGAAGGGCTATTCGATAGTTCCTAATGCCCAACGATTTACATACAGGTTTTATCCAAGTTTTACGGGGTTGTATGTACATTGGGCAGAAAAATAGCAAATGTTCTACAGATTCGCATTCCTCAGTGCAGTTATAGCATTTATTACTTTTGTTTTGGGTATTTTGCCAATTTGAGGTGAATTCTGCAACCGGAAGGGCACCCACCCGTAGCTGGAAGTATAGCTTGCGGTCAAAGGGCCTCTCTATTATATCCCAGTAGCTTTCGAGTAATGGACTGTTTTTAAGATCAAGAAAGCGACCTGTTAAATGGGAGGAGGGGCCTTGTGTAGTTTCTATCATATAAACCCATTCCCAATAGATAGCTTTCAGTTTGCTCTTAGAAGGGAAGGTAGCATTTTCTGGGTCGTTCCAAAGTTCAGACAGACCTATGCTGCGCAGAAGGGATTTGATGCTGCACAACCAAGGAATGTTGTGTGATGAGTTAGATTTAATTATATCCATGAAGCCGCACTTATAGTGCTCAAGCTCGTCTGTGCACCAAAGGCGACGCCAATATAGCAGTGGGCGAAGCTTGACAAGGTGTGCCAATGGTTTTTTACCTAAGTCTAACAATAAAGGGCGCAGTGGTGTACTGGCAGGTAGGCTTGTGATTTTACGCAAGAATGCATTTTCAAGCACTACCAGTTTGTCCAAATTGCTAAAGCCCCAGAGCTCAGACCCATATAAACATGAGCTCAGTACCATTGCACCGTATGCTTCCAGAGCTGGGGAAATTGGTTTTGTATATGATCTATTAAATCTAGTTAAAAGGGCACCTGATTTTTGTTTGTGTGTTAGTATCACTCGGTCCATTTGGGAGTCCCATCGCATATCCTTCTGTAGTGTGATACCAAGATATGTGAAGGAGGTTACCTCCTCCAGGGGTAGATCATTCATAAATATTTTCCCCCCAAATGATTTATGTGCATTGAAGGACATAAATTTGGTCTTTTCGGTGTTTACTAACAAACCCCTCAGTTTGCAGAACTCTTCAAAGCGTCCAAGTGCCTTCTGCAGGCCACTTGGGGTCTTGGAGATAATCAGCGTGTCATCCGCAAACATGAGGATGGGAACTCGTGAACCGGCCAAAACAGGTGCATCGGTGGGGGTCCGTGAGAGAAAGTCGACCACACCATTGACAAAGAGCGAGAACAGGGTAGGCGCCAAAACGCACCCCTGTCTCACACCCCTGTCAACCGGGAAGTCTTCCGTCACCTCTCCCACTTCCCCCCAGCGGACCCGTGCCACGTTATCCTCATGGAGGCGGATGACTACAGAAAGGAGTTCAGGTGCACAACCCATCTCCCTCATAACAGCCCAGAGTTTGGTTCGTGGAACCAAATCAAATGCTGCTTTTAGGTCCACGAAAACGGCGTATAATGCACCCTTGGCTAAGATCACTATCTTCCAATATATGATGACAAAGCGGAAGATTTGATCAATTGTGCTTGTCCGCTTGCGAAAACCCGCCTGAGCAGGACTTAAGATGTCCTGTTCTTCGACCCATAGTAGGATCTTGTTTAAGAATAGGCGGGCCACTATCTTCTGGATTGAGTCTATAAGGCTAATTGGCCTATAATTGGCCGCAATAGACTTGTCCCCCTTTTTAAATACGGGGACTATTTCAGCTCCCTTCCAAGAGGCGGGGATGTCGGCACCCTAAGCAATTGCATTAGCAAGGCGCAGGATGTATCTGCACCATAGGTACCTATCACTGATGAACACGTCAGCAGGAATTCCATCCATCCCGGGGGCTTTACCCTTAATAGCTTTGTCTAAGGCCTGTTCCACGTCACTTAAAAGAAATACTTCTTCTGTATAGTACACATGGTAATGGGTGTCACCACTAAGTACTTCTTCTATAGGAGCTGCATACTGTGGTTTAAAATAACCAATCCAGGAGTTCTTATCCACATTGTTCTGGGGCCTTTCAGGGAGACCCCCCCTGTCCCACTTATAGATGTCCCAGAATTGCTTACTGTTCCTTAATCTACAAGCTTCAAGAAGATCTTTCCACTTTCCATTATCCCATATTCTTTTCGCATTGTATATTGTTCTCCTGTATTCCATCCTTGCCAATTTTACTGAAGAAGCATCTTTCGCCCTGAGTGCTCTACCAAGTTTTGCTCGTGCTTCCTTGCAATCAGCGCTGTACCAACCCACAGTATTATGGTGTTTGGGAGGTCTTTTGGGAGTGGGTTTGATGAAGTATTTCTTCAAGCCCTCAAAGAGTTTGTTATGGGCTACTACGACAGACTGATGGGGGCACATGTCTTCTGACAGAATTTCGAGGGATTGTAAAACATTAGTTACTTCTTTCTTTATTGCAACCAATGAGTTTGGATCTTCTATGATCCTATCCCATTTTAGATGATGCAGATTGTTGGCCAAGAATTGATTCTGCACAGGATTCATCTGCCGTGCTGAAGGTCCACCTTTAGGAGGTTGATCAAACAGCACCACAAGTGGTTGATGGTCACTCTCAATGCGGTCAGTAACAGTCATATCAATAAGATTTGCCCAAAACTGTACATGAATAAGAAAGTAGTCTATACGGCTCTCCCTGTGGCCGCTGACAAAGGTATTCTTAGCGCGTGTATCAGATTTACTTCTGCCATTGGCGGCCCTCAGGTGATTTCCTAGGCACAGACCTTTTAGCTGGATTGCAGCCTCTGTCCATTTTTTTATGGGAGCAATTTCTAAGGACGGGATTCCCCATCTAGTGTCTTCCTCTTCAGTAAGTTGTAATATGTCATGGCCAAGGGGCTCAAAAGAAGTGTTAAAATCGCCTGCTACTAAAGGCAGTATGCTGGATGGCAGGAGGTCTAAAATATCTTCAAGTTCTTGTACAACAGGAGATTTTTTCCCCCCCGGAAGACCACTTGCATATATGTTGAAGAGTTCCACTTTATGACCAGACTGAAGGGTCAATCTTATTGAGATTATATCATTGCTAGACTTAAGGCCTACTTTTATGTGGATCCCCATATCCTGCTTTACCCATATAGTTAGGCCACCAGAGGGGTGGCCTCTTTTGCTTTTTTTGGCTGGTACAAAAAACTTAAGATAACCATTGCAGTATATAGGATCGATTGCCCAAGTCTCTTGAAAGAGACAGATGTCGTATCCCGTCGTGAAGGCCATCCAATCTGGGCTTTCGATTTTGGAACCCAGGCCTGCAATGTTCCACAACAAGATTGACAGAATGCTCTTTCCTTTCCTTCCCCCCTTATTGGGTACAGTATTCTCTAGTGGGGTATTTTGGCTGCCTCTCTCAGGGTAGTCTAAGCTATCTTCCAAGCATGTACCCATAATTTCTCATTTAAACCCTTACTACTCTGGCTCTTCCTTTGTACACTTGGGGTGTTTCTTTTGCTCTCTGATAGCTGGAATCTAGTGGGTACGTAAGTCAGGGCAGAGGCATTTAGGCTTAGCTGTTCCTCAGCCTCCATTTCCTTCCTTTTTCCCTTTATTGTTGTTTTAGGGGCCCACTTCTTGCTTGCCCTACTTTTAGTGAGAACCCTTACGTATTCACATCGCCTTTTTATCAGCATTGGGCGTTTGGATATATATACGTTATCTAATGCATCTGCCTTTTCACTCGCAATACTTTGTTCTGTGGGCTGGGGAGTAACTACTGATCTTAACATGTGCGGCATTTGACCCTTAATTCCTACCAGCTCCTCTTCAATGTTTTTTAAAAACGACTTTTGTGATTTTAAAACTCCATTATTCGACATTGTTACTTCTAGAATTCCCTGAAGGGTTTTCTGTAACATCAATAATAAGTCCATCATGGAGGATGTGGGTGATACTGATAGGTCCGGGTCCTGGGGATTATTTCTCTTGGGAGTAGCTTGACTTCCTGTTCTTGAAGCGTCCTGCTGGTTTATGTTTTTATGCCCATTTAAGTGTTGCAATACTTGGTTGGGTGAAGCCCCCCAAACAAAACGTAGGCCCTGACTTTCATTTCCCAGTTGCCCTGCATTCTCCGAAGTTTGCAAAGAAAAAAGTTTTGGGGATGATGAAAGACGTGGTGCTGCTATTTGTAGATTTTGGCTCAGGAGGGAGAGGTTTATTAGCAGGGGATCCCCCAATTCTTCTTCTATTTCTTCTTCTGGGGGCACTCCCATGCCTTTCTCCGTCTGGTGCTCCTCATCACTTTCCACGTTTTTTTCGTTCTCAGTCCGGTGCTCCTCCTCAATTTCCAAGTTTATTATTTATGGATTTAGAGGCTGCAGTGCTATCTTTCGGGATAGATGTTGAGATGTAACCCTTTTTTGCTTGCGGGACTTGTTTGGTGGCTCTTTTATCTTTCCTCTTCTTTCGTCGTCCCTTACTATTGTCCTCGGGGAGGCCTGGCTTTCCTGGCTCTCTTCCAGTGTCCTTGATCCCTCCATTAGCTCGCTCCTCCCTGGACTGTCTTCAAGAGCTTCCTTGCGTAATTTTTGCTTTCTTTTCGGGGCCATCTTCCTTTACTTTAGGGCTACTTTCTGGCTCGGGTGTTGCTACAGTTATCCCCTGTATACTCCCAGTTCGCAATTTGTATATGCTTATCGGGGTGGTGGGCTACTACGATTATACTATTTCTTTTACTCACACACTCACTTACCTCTGTTGTGCCGATTGCCCGCCAGCCTGCCTTGCCGCTCTTTTGAGACACATTTACTAGGCTCTGGTCAAGTGGTCTCTCTTTTTTCTACTTTCGTCGGGGGGGGCAGCCACTCGGAGTCTGCTTCCCTTCGCAAGCTCCTTCCCCTTCTGGGGTCGTCTCCCCGCTGTGCCTTGGGGTTCTTTTCTTCCTCTATGGGCTCATTCGGCCCCTCCTTCTCTTCACCGGGGCGAGATACTGCTGGCCTGAGTTTTGTCACCCAAAGCACGTTTGAGCTCGTTTGCGCTCTTTTTGCTCCTTGGCTGCCGCCTCTCTGCTGCAGCACGCCTGCCTGTCCCCCCCCCCCGCCAATCCGCTATGCCGCTCCCGGTTGGATCTGGCGGTGCAGGCAGTTCCAGGCAGGTTCCAAAGAGCTCTGGTGACTCTCGGAGACAGGGACGGGGTCTATTCACCACGTACTTCTCACCACGTACCTCGTGTTTTCGTAACCGTTTTTGCTACCGTGACGCCCGCAGTCCTGATCCTTGCTCCACAATCAGCGACCTGGGCTGCGCATGCCTCCGCTCGGCTACTCGGCTCTCCTCACACGTCGGCTGGCTGGCTGGCTATTCGCTAGGCAACAACAAAGGCCATGGACTGCTTCAAACGCCTATCCACTATGCATGCAGTCCTCTAACCACCTACACACTTTTCTTTCACACCTTCAATTCCCCAGTCAGTATCCATGCACTTCCAGCAAACACCCTGTCGCTCCTCTTGCACTCCTCTAGTGACCCATTCAGCACCTTGTACTAATCCAGTCACTGTGCCAAAACCCAAACACTTATAAATTCACCCAGGCACTCTCCTTGCGGTACTCTAATCATTCAGTCAGTACCCACGTACTCATGCACTGAGCCAGGCCTTAGCACATGGACTGCTTCAAGCGCCTATCCACTATGCATGCAGTCCTCTAACCACCTACACACTTGTCTTTCACACCTTCAATTCCCCAGTCAGTATCTATACACTCCAGCAAACACCCTGTCCCTCCCCTTGCACTCCTCTAGTGACCCATTCAGCACCATGTACTAATACATTCACTGCGCCAAAACCCAACCACTTATAAATTCACCCAGGCACACTCCTTGCAGTACTCTAATCATTCAGTCAGTACCCAAGTACTCATGCAGTGAGCCAGGCCTTAGCACATGGACTGCTTCAAACGCCTAACCACTATGCATGCAGTCCTCTAACCACCTACACACTTGTCTTTCACACCTTCAATTCCCCAGTCAGTATCCATGCACTTCCAGCAAATACCCTGTCACTCCTCTTGCACTCCTCTAGTGACCCATTCAGCAGCATGTACTAATCCATTCACTGCGCCAAAACCCAAACACTTATAAATTCACCCAGGCACTCTCCTTGCAGTGCTCTAATCATTCAGTCAGTACCCACGTACTCATGCACTGAGCCAGGCCTTAGCACATGGACTGCTTCAAACGCCTATCCACTATGCATGCAGTCCTCTAACCACCTACACACTTGTCTTTCACATTTCAATTCCCCAAGCAGTATCCATACACTTCCAGCAAACACCCTGTCACTCCCCTTGCACTCCTCTAGTGACCCATTCAGCACCATGTACTAATCCATTCACTGAGCCAAAACCCAGCCACTTATAAATTCATCCAGGCACTCTCCTTGCAGTACTCTAATCATTCAGTCAGTACCCAAGTACTCATGCAGCGAGCCAGGCCTTAGCACATGGACTGCTTCAAACCCCTATCCACTATGCATGCAGTCCTCTAACCACCTACACACTTGTCTTTCACACCTTCGATTCCCAAGTCAGTATCCATACACTTCCAGCAATCACCCTGTCACTCCCCTTGCACTCCTCTAGTAACCCATTCAGCACCATGTACTAATCCATTCACTGCACCCAAACCCAAACACTTATAAATTCACCCAGGCACTCTCCTTGCAGTACTCTAATCATTCAGTCAGTACCCAAGTACTCATGCCCCGAGCCAGGCCTTAGCACATGGACTGCTTCAAACGCCTATCCACTATGCATGCAGTTCTATAACCACCTACACACTTGTCTTTCACACCTTCAATTCCCCAGTCAGTATCTATATACTCCAGCAAACACCCTGTCACTCCCCTTGCACTCCTCTAGTGACCCATTCAGCGCCATGTACTAATCCATTCACTGCGCCAAAACCCAAACACTTATAAATTCACCCAGGCACTCTCCTTGCAGTACTCTAATGATTCAGTCAGTACCCAAGTACTCATGTAGTAACCCAGGCCTTAACACATGGACTGCTCCAACCCCTCTCCAATACGCATGCAGTCCTCTAACCACCTACACACTTGTCTTTCACACCTTCAATTCCCTAGTCAGTATCCATACACTTCCAGCAAACACCCTGTCACTTCCCTTGCACTCCTCTAGTGACCCATTCAGCACCATATACTAATCCATTCACTGCGCCAAAACCCAAGCACTTATAAATTCACCCAGGCACTCTCCTTGCACTACTCTAATCATTCAGTCAGTACCCAGGTACTTATCCAGTGACCCAGACCTTAGCACATGGACTACCTCAAACCACTATCCACTATGCATGCAGTCCTCTAACCACCTACACACTTGTCTTTCACACCTTCAATTCCCCAGTCAGTATCTATACATTCCAGCAAACACCCTGTCACTCCCCTTGCACTCCTCCAGTGACCCATTCAGCACCGTGTACTAATCCATTCACTGCGCCAAAAACCAAGCACTTATAAGTTCACCCAGGCACTCTACTTGCAGTACTCTAATCATTCAGTCAGTACCCAAGTACTCATGCAGTGAGCCAGGCCTTAGCACATGGACTGCTTCAAATGCCTAACTACTATGCATGCAGTCCTATAACCCCCTAAACACTTGTCTTTCACACCTTCAATTGCCCAGTCAGTATTCATACACTTCTAGCAAACACCCTGTCACTCCCCTGGCACCCCTCTAGTGACCCATTCAGCATCATGCACTAATCCATTCACTGCGCCAAAAACCAAGCACTTATAAATTCACCCAGGCACTCTCCTTGCACTACTCTAATCATTCAGTCAGTACCCAAGTACTCATGCACTGAGCCAGGCCTTAGCACATGGACTGCTTCAAACGCCTATCCACTATGCATGCAGTCCTCTAACCACTTACACACTTGTCTTTCATACCTTCAATTTCCCAAGCAGTATCCATACACTTCCAGCAAACACCCTGTCACTCTCCTTGCACTCCTCTGGTGACCCATTCAGCACCATGTACTAATCCATTCACTGCTCCAAAAGCCAACCACTCATAAATTCACCCAGGCACTCTACTTGCAGTACTCTAATCATTCAGTCAGTACCCAAGTATTCATGCAGCAAGCCAGGCCTTAGCACATGGACTGCTTCAAACCCCTATCCACTATGCATGCAGTCCTCTAACCACCTACACACTTGTCTTTCACTCCTTCAATTCCCCAGTCAGTATCCATACACTTCCAGCAATCACCCTGTCACTCCCCGTGCACTCCTTTAGTAACCCATTCAGCACCATGTACTAATCCATTCACTCCACCCAAACCCAAACACTTATAAATTCACCCAGGCACTCTCCTTGCAGTACTCTAATCATTCAGTCAGTACCTAAGTACTCATGCCCCAAGCCAGGCCTTAGCACATGGACTGCTTCAAACGCCTATCCACTATGCATGCAGTTCTATAACCACCTACACACTTGTCTTTCACACCTTCAATTCCCCAGTCAGTATCTATATACTCCAGCAAACACCCTGTCACTCCCCTTGCACTCCTCCAGTGACCCATTCAGCACCATGTACTAATCCATTCACTGCGCCAAAGCCCAAACACATAAATTCACCCAGGCACTCTCCTTGCAGTACTCTAATCATTCAGTCAGTACCCAAGTACTCATGTAGTGACCCAGGCCTTAACACATGGACTGCTCCAACCCCTCTCCAATACGCATGCAGTACTCTAATCATTCAGTCAGTACCCAAGTACTCATGCAGTGAGCCAGGCCTTAGCACATGGACTGCTTCAAACGCCTAACTACTATGCATGCAGTCCTATAACCACCTAAACACTTGTCTTTCACACCTTCAATTGCCCAGTCAGTATTCATACACTTCCAGCAAACACCCTGTCACTCCCCTTGCACCCCTCTAGTGACCCATTCAGCATCATGTACTAATCCATTCACTGGGCCAAAACCCAAACACTTATAAATTCACCCAGGCACTCTCCTTGCACTACTCTAATCATTCAGTCAGTACCCAAGTATTCATGCACTGAGCCAGGCCTTAGCACATGGACTGCTTCAAACGCCTATCCACTATGCATGCAGTCCACTAACCACCTACACACTTGTCTTTCACACCTTCAATTTCCCAGTCAGTATCCATACACTCCAGCAAACGCCCTGTCACTCCCCATGCACTTCTCTAGTGACCCATTCAGCACCATGTACTAATCCATTCACTGCGCCAAAACCCAAACACTTATAAATTCACGCAGCCACTCTCCTTGCAGTACTCTAATCATTCAGTCAGTACCCAAGTACTCATCCAGTGAGCCAGGCCTTAGCACATGGACTGCTTCAAACCCCTATCCACTATGCATGCAGTCCCCTAACTAACCAACACACTTATAGTTCTGCACTTATACATTCAACAAAAAAAACAATATTTCAGTTTCAATATTTTAAAAAACATTTTTATTTTCATTTATATTAAAAATATATAATGTAATTTAAAAAATAAAATATGTAAAAATAAACTGAAAAAACCATAGGTTTCAGGGCTGTTATAGTTAGATGGACATTTCACTCGTACAAAACCATTGAAATTCCTCCGTTATAGTTAGTTCTGCTAACTATAACTCGTGCGCCCGCAATCCACTGCTGATGATGTCACATATTACATCATTCATGACATGGTCAGTGACATCACTGATGACATCACTGATGACATCTCAAATGACATCACTGATGACATCACTGATGACATCATCCACGTGAAAATCATATACACCTCATCATACACTAGTATAACCTTTTATCACTCACTGTAAAATACAGAGTACTATATTTGAATCCATTGACACACCAATACAAGTTTCTAAAAGCCCACTCAGTGATTCCTAGATCTACACACACATCTAATCACGTACCTATAGATTCACTCATACATGCTGTCAATGATCAATAGAACACTATCAAATACACTTATACACCTATATCGACATTACACACCAGCACACATCCTATTCACTTATGCAGTCATCCTACCTACTTATGCAAACAATGGATCATACTTACATTTAGTCAACTACACACTTATACAAACACCACTTCATTTATTCATATAGATAGTAACACATACTTAGTGTGTTATAAAATCACTATTACAAGTATACCGTTATCCATACAGTCATTCATACAATCACTGATGCAGCAGTTTACACAACAACTGACAAAGTTATACAGATATTCACACAGTTTAGTCACTATCCAATATATTTAGTGAGACACTATAAATTAGTCAAATAAACAGTCAATCACACTGCTACTAAATCCTCCATCCAGATATTTATATTTATAGATCCACTCATTCTTCAATGCAGATTGCTATATATATAATACATATTTAAATAACGAACCAACCCACATTCACTGGATGATGTCATCAGTGATGTAATTTGAGATGTCATCAGTGATGTCATCCGTGATGTCACTGACCATATCATGAATGATGTAATATGTGACATCATCAGCAGTGGATAGCGGGTGCGCGAGTTATAGTTAGCAGAACCAACTATAACGGAGGAATTTCAATGGTTTTGTAAGAGTGAAATGTCCAGCTATCTATAAAAGCCCTGAAACCTATGGATTTTTCAGCGAATTTCTAAGGTTTTTTAAATGCTAATTCATAACTATAACATGTCTGAAACCTATGGTTTTTTCAGTGAATATATATATATATATATATATATATATATACCATTCGTCAACTTTTTAGAAACACTCAGTCACTGGATGATGTCATCAGTGATGTCATGAGTGATATCATTTGAGATTGCCACTGACCATGTCATGAGTGATTTAATATGTGACATCATCAGCAGTGTATTGCGGGAGCGCGAGCGCGAGTTATAGTTAGCTCAACTAACTATAACAGCCGAATTTCTCTGGTTTTGTACGTTTGAAATGTCTAAATTACTATAATGTCCCTGAAACCTCTGTTTTTTCCAGTGAATGTATATATATATGTATATATATTGATAGTGGATTTTTTTTTTATTTTGCAAGCATCTTTTGACTGGAGCACTTCCTGCGTAATTTCCTTAAGAAAATACCCTTGCTTGGATTTTGGAAAAATACTTCTCTTCCCCAAAGTTTTTCCCCACTAGTGCTGAGACACTACTCTCCCTTGCCAGTGATTCCAACTAAGCCGACAGGCGTTCGCGGTACAGAAATCAAAATTCTCCAAAAATTGACTTCACTTAACACTGCTGTCCTTCACTAACTGAATGTGACAGGGCGGTCCCGGGGGCGGGTCCACGGCGCCCCGGGGACACCACCAGGAACACGCTCCCGTCATCCGGAGGGCCAGCCCACAGCCTGGAAGGAAGCAGAAAAGAGGCAGAGACAGAACCAGTGGTGTTCTGCGGCAGACCGGAAAAGAACGAAACCCTGGACACCAAGGAGAACGACTACGGCAGAGTGGAGAGAGACGGAGCATTTGGCTACGAAGGAAGCGACTGCGGCACGGAAGGAGGAATCCCCGGGAGGCGCGAAGACCTGATGGCGGACGAGAGGAGCGGTGACGAGACGGAGCAAGAAGTGGCGGCCAGCGACGGCAAGGAGCTCCTGGCATTCACCCCTCGGGAAGGCGTGGAGGACGAGGCAGCCGTGACCCCGTTGCCGGGTCACGATATCAGGCAAGTGACGAGAGGTACAGGGTGGGTTTGGCAAAGCTGGGCGGTTCACCCGGTGGCCTTTCTGGGTTGCTGAGGTGTGGGGCCCTGGGACCTTCCGACCGGGGTCGAGAAGAGTAACAAAACTCAAGCGATTAGGTGGCAGTAGTATGGGGTGGCACTAAGGCCTCGAGTAGGCAACAGACCTCTTGGCCTAATCTTCCCATCCAAAACACGGGCGGGCTCCCTCACGATACCCTTTTTCTAATTATTTTTCTGTTGTGTTATTTCTTTTGTGATTGGTTCTGTCATGGACATATAGTCCTCCTGCATATCTATGCCATACAAGTAAACGGGTGAGGTAACCCAATAGGCACTATAGCAATACTCCTCCTCTTTTTCTTTGCCCTTTTCACAAGATGGGTGGGAACCAGAACTCATGACACAGAGTCCCTAACAGCCTGTACCCCTCTTATTTTCCCGAGGCGGAGACCCTGACAGAGGACACCCTTCCCAGACGAACTGAGAGAGCATCAGCGGAAGGCCCGGGCTACGACATCAGGATCCCTGAACCAAGACCCACCTTGAAGGACTAAGAACCAGAATAAAACCCCGAGACACCAGATTTTGTGTGACCAATAAAAACATAGGTTTCACCACCCTCCTGACCCAGTGTCCTTTCTGGTGTGTGACAGTGATGTTCTTCGATTACTTGAGCATGCTTGATAGTAAAGATGATACTCCAACGATTTTCTGTGCACTCTGAGGAAAATGCTGAGAAGGCGCGGAAAGACACTTCTTCATGCCTGAAAGCTACAGTTGGCGCAGGCGCATTAACACTGCTCCTCGATCTCGCGACCGAGACCCTGCATTGAATAACGATGGTCTTCTCTAGATCTTCACCAAGCGATAACTTCAACTTCTGCAACATTAACCTCAATAAAGATTTCCAACATGGGCTTAACTTTTTCCAATGCGGGTATTTTTAGGTCTCGCTGAGCCAGTGCATGCATGCGCTGCTCTGCGAGACATTAAGTAAGTGGGTTTCAAAAGTGCCACCCACACGCATTTGCTGGCCTCAAGCTTAAGTGCACGAGCGAGTGCACGCGCGCAGCCGCCATCTGGGTTTCCTCCGTCATGGGTCATTAAGTGCATTGCTCGCGGGCACCCTTACAGCCCGAGGTCCCGATCACTTTCACTTTCGCAGCCGTCTGACACCTTTTAGCGCATTCAGACATGCATCCCCAAAGGATGCAATCTCCCAGCCCTCACTGCGCACACCACTAATGACATATAGTTATAGGAGAAGGTCGTGGTCCAAAAGCATCGTAGGTGGTGGCCCAAGAGGCCCACTCAATGAAAGCAGCTCTTCTTGCATCAGTGCGCCTTGTTTCCATAATTGGTAACAAAGCGCTATGGGTTTCCGTCGCTCCACGGTTCCCAGACACAATTGTGCTTTTCAGAAATATGTCAAGGGGCAGTCGTCTTGGCTACTGTCCAGGGTGACATTATCTCAGACAATGAACTTCGCAAATCACTGGCAGCTCGGCTGTCAACGCATTGTAAGTGTGTTGAGAGTGGGCTTTCTCTTCCTGGATAAAGGGGCGCACGGGTTCGAGGCAGACAACACAGTTTTAGTTTCCGAATGTAAACTTCCATTTGTTTGTGGCTCATGTATCACAAACCACGTATCGGTTTCTCTATTTGTCTCTTCGTATTTATCCGTCTTTCCGAATCTATCTATCTATCTATCTATCTATCTATCTATCTATCTATCTATCTATCTATCTATCTATCTATCTATCTATCTATCTATCTATCTATCTATCTATCTATCTATCTATCTATCTATCTATCTATCTATCTATCTATCTATCTATCTATCTATTTCTCTCTCTCTCTCTGTCTATCTATCTATTTCTCTCTCTCTCTCTGTCTATCTATCTATTTCTCTCTGTCTATCTATCTATTTCTCTCTGTCTATCTATCTATTTCTCTCTCTGTCTGTCTACCTGTCTGTCTGTCTGTTTGTCTTTCTGCCTGTGTCTGTCTATCTATCTATCTAAACTATCATCCTGCCTGCCTGCCCACCACCCCCACCCCCACGTCTGTCTATCATTACATTACTGATACTCACAAGGCTCAGATGGAGTTTCCTCTTAGAATCAGTGTGAATGCTAAGGCAAATGGAACCTATAATGATCAATGACCCTTTCATAGAATTAAAGAACACCCGAGGAGTTCACTGGCAGAAGATACTGGGCTGCTTTGACCCCTCACATTTTTTCAACATTCATTTTTTGGTAGCAACCCTATAGACATTGTAGGTTTTTCCCTTCTTTTCTTTAACTTAGGTTGGTGTTTGTGTGTGAAGCACACTGCTGTTTCTTACTGCTTACTTCTGGTTAGCTGCAGGTGTCGGGGCTTCGCTGCTGTCTCTTTCGGGATACAGTTCTGTGTGTGAAAGGGCTGATAATCACAGGGTGATGTCTCTTCAGGATGCCCCACAATCACAGTGTCTGTCTGGCAGCTGGTTTTAATCACAGGAAGCTACAGTTTCTTGCCCTTTAAACACACTCCACCTGCTCTCTAGCCATCTTTACAGTAAACCGAGCCCCAGGCAAAGCTAACAATTAACAGGAAATGCCTGCAGATATGCATTGCCATTTCAGCTGCATTTTCACATGGTCACTGGGGCTGAAGGCACAAAAAACTAGCCAGTGCTGTTGTTCACAGATTCAGAGTGTGAGATAATTCCCTAATCTCGTATTTGTTAGCTTCCTGACTGCCGCACAGTCTCTGGCCCGCTCCCTCAAGTCTAGGGCCCGTATTATGAGAGTTGCACCCCTTCACACACAGAGTCCATGTTTGGTTAAATAAAGCAACCCTAGTTGGGGGGTCAATTTGAAACTGCCAGCAAGGCGGCACATCTGTAATCGGCTTCATTTCCAGGGGGCGCACAAGAAGACATGGGAAGGAGAGTACCTGGAAGGTCTCCCCTCCCCTCTCCCATTCCGCCAGAGGTCCCAATGGGTCACTGGCTACCATCCAGTCGGAAACTGCTGTCTACATTAGCACAGTGTTGATGTGCACAGAGACAGTGCACAGAAGGCAAATATTCACATCCTTCAACCTGGCGAGTGCTGGGCAAGTCTGGTGCAAGAGCAGCTTGCAAAAAACATGACCCACAAGAGTCAGGAACACGGTGGGCAGCTTGTGATCGGTGTGAGCACTCCACCTGCTCTCTGTGTAACAGCTCACATGTTTGGGCAAAGACTTCTATGAAATGAGTTAAAAACAACGAAGAACTATAAAAGAAAGATCTTTGGGGTTACCCACAAGACTTGTTGACAGGCTTACATATGAAGCTGCTTCCTGTACTATTGTATGGAAGACTAATTTCACTAGTGATGTATTAGTGCATCTTTTTGTGTGGGGGGTGGGCTTCCGTTAATGATTGTGTGTGTGCTGCTGATTCTTAGCAGTGTTATTCTCTGTGAGGCTGATTCCAGTTAGTATTCTTGTTTGAGAACAAACCTGGTTCCGAATCTTACTCCCCATGAGTTTAATTCCAAAACGTTTTTCCTGCGTTTGAGGTTTATTTCACGTAGTACCACCTTTGTTCGATGATTCTGAGCAGTATTATTAGCATGCAGCAGTCTAAGTGCATTAAGAAAAGTATGGGAACTGTGATGCTGCGTGCAATGAGGGTGGGGTGAGTGAGCGTGGGGGTGGGGTCAAAGGCGTGGGTAAAAAATATTTGTTGATTTTTTTCTGTGTTTCACCTTCAGGTAACTACATATAATAGAAGGCACATCTTAAATGAAAAATAACTGCAAGCTAAGTTAATCAGTGGGAAATGCACTATTGTACATTATGAAACCTCTATAAGTTAATGCACTACAAAGGTCTGTGTCTGTAACCAAAGGGGCACAGAATGGAATCCTGGTTGGTGCAGTGGTGAATAGTGACTTGAGTATTTTTAGTGCTACAAGTTCCCAGTCTGTGACAGACACCCCTGTGAATGAGTAAGTCTACCCCTCCCACTTGTTTACTTCTTCAAGCCTCAAACATTCTTCTCTGAAAGGGTGTGTGTTTCCTGCAAGTGAAGGCTTTTCAATTTTCAAGCGTGACCCTCTGTCCTTCTGTGTTCTTCACTCTGTGTGCAACTGTTATTGTGCCTGTTATTGTCTCTGTGTGAATTTGTTTGTGTTTGCGTGTCCCTGTGCGCATTCCTCTATGCACTGGTCCTTTTGTATTTTCTTTACTCTGTGTGCACCTGTCCCTGGGTGTTACTGATTGCATCCTCCTGTGCGACTGTTACTGTGTGTGTTCTTGTCCCTGTGTGCAGTTTTTTTTCCTGTTTGCATGACCGTCCGTCCGTGCGTTTCTATATGTATTGATAATTATGTATTTTCATTCTGTGCACGAGCCTGTCCCTGTGTGTGCATGTGTGCATCCCTCTGTGTCGCTCTTATTGTGTGTGTTCTAGTCTCTGTGTGCATTCATTGCGTGTCTCTTTCGATGCACCTGTCTGTGTCTGTAGGTATGTGCCATTGTCTGATTTCCTGTTTGCTGGTACCCTTATTTGTCCGTGTCCATCCTGTGTGTGGCTGTTTCTTTTTTTGTCCATCCCTATTTGCCTGCCGTGTGTTTGTGTATGTACTGATGTCCCTATTAATGTCTCAGTTGTTTGTGCTTGCAGGCGTCTCTGCAAGTGTTGTTTGCCCCTGTTTAAGTGTCCTTGTTTGTTTGTGTTTGTGCGTTTACATCTATGACTTTGTTCCGAATTGTGTGTGGATGTGTCCCTGTTTATGAATGTAAGTTTATTTTCCTGTGTTCTTTCCCCGTTTGTGTCTACATGTGTTCTTGTGTCCGTTCCTGTGTGTCTGTCATTGTGTGTGCTTATTTATACGTTCCACTACCCCCCTGCTTGCTTCCTTGATTCTGTGTGTGCCAGTTTCTGTGTGTGTGTGTGCATTCTTGTGCTTCTGTTTGTGTGACGACGTGAACTTTCTTTTGCTCTGCATGTGTCCTATTTGTGTTGTTGCATTTTTCATCAGAAACTTGGCAAAATTCACAGGGTCTGTTCCTTTAAACCTTTTCCACACACAAATCTGGGTCGCTCGTGGGAAAATTGCAAAATACGCTCTCAGGATCCCTAGCCACAAAGTCAGAATCTGCAGAGGTTTCGGTACAGAGAGGTACTCTGCGGCTGCACAGTATTAACTACGTGTTTAAAATGCTGCCAGTAGTGGCACTGAGTGCACGAGAAGTGCCGGTTTCCAGCTGCACTTTTGCTGGTATTCACCAATATGTGCTATGTCTTTTCCACTCTCTCGCACAGTACTGAGTTCACTCCAATCACAAGTGGGGCAGGAACAAAGCTCACACCTATTGTAAGTGGGTCTAAGAAAAATAAGTCTTACCATGTAAATTGTGTTCTATTTAAGGAAAAAATGGGATTTAACTTAAGGCTACACCATAGATTTTCCTTGATGAAGTTTCACGTTAGCAGTGTTGTGGACTATGTGCATCTAACAGGCAGTCTGTGACAATCACACATTTACTGGGCGTGTGTATTGGGATTCTGGATAGAGTGTAAGGAGGGGGACATCTGCATAAGTTGCAAACGTATGACTAGGTCTGCGGAGGCTTCAGACAGTGCTGTGATGCTCAAGCTATCATGACTGGTACCCCTCCTACACGATTCCTGGTGGTTCACACACGCGGAAAGGAAACCATCAGACTAGAGACAAACAAGTGTAACAAAAACACAAGCATTTGCACAGCCAATAGGTCTCGCCTTTGGGACCTTATAAGTGTTTAGCCATGCAACAGTTGATGTTGTTGCACCAAGGATATTGTGCTGGATAACTAAATACTTATAAGGTCCCAAAAGCGAGACCTATTGGCTATGCCAATGCTCGTTTTTATAGTTTCTAGACATGCATGGGATTTGTTTAAAAGATACGCAGTGGAAAGAAAGAGGATTCCTGACATCGTAGCAGCTGGGGAGGTTCCTCCAGCCGAACCTGTCCACTTTCTGACTCCTTGCGTAATGATTGAGCGGCAACAGTTGACAGCTTTCACCTTCCTCCCAAAGTCTGCAAAGTTATTCTGGCAGCCAGGCGTCCCTCCACGAAATCGGTACACACCTGCTGATGGAACAAATGTTGTAAATATTGCACAGAATAGTCCATTGACCCCTTATCTGCTTCTCTAGTCGATATTCTCCTTTTTATCCTTTCCTTGGCCCAGCAGGGCTCTGCGTTGGGCACTTTGAAGGGCTACCTTTCATCCCTCTTGGCTTTTCTTCAGCTGCCAGATCAGCCCTCAATTTTTGAGTCCCCTCTCGTGCAGAGGTTTTTGAAGGGGTTAATTCACTTGTTTCCTCCTACTCAATGGGCCCTTAATTTGGTCCTTACTTTCTTGATGTGCGCACCGTTTGAGCTGCTGCATAACTGTCCTCTACGGTTGCTCACTATTAAAACAGCCTTTTTGGTGGCAATTTCCTCTGCCAGGAGGGTTAGTGAAGTACAGGCACTGTCATCACAGCTTCCTTAGCAGACAGTTTTCCCAGACAACGTGGTACTAAGAACTAGGGCATCTTCATTGCCCAAGGTTGTAACTCCTTTCCATCTGGGGCAGTCCATTACTCTGCCCATTTTCTATGCACCTCTGCATCCTTTTCCAAAGAAAAGGAGTGTCTCCACCGTGTGGACCCAAAAAGAGCGTTGTTGTTCTACCTTGATGGCACAAAAGAGTTCCGGGTGGATGACCAACTCTTTATAGGATACGTGGGAGCAAAGAAGGGGCGTGCTGTCTAAAAGAGGGCCATTTCCGATGGGTTATCCTATGCATAAAATATGTTATGCCTTGGAAAAGAAGCTGCCTCCTGAAGGCCTTTGGGCCCACTCCGCCAGGGCAAAAGCAGGTACCACTGCTCCCCACCGTGGTGTGCCTGTTTCTGATTTCTGCCAAGCGGCCACGTGGGCATCTCTGCACACATTTACCAGACACTATTGCCTGGATTCTCAGGTTCGCAGGGAGTTCTTGTTTGGCTGCTCTGTCTTACAGGACTTCCCGGTTTAAAGCTTTTCCGCAGTCCCACCTCCGGCGTAGGTATTGCTTGTGTATCTGTTTAAAGGTAAAGAATCTGCAGCTAGATGTCTCTATCAGATGGACAAGTTACTTACCTTCGGTAACCCCTTATCTGGTAGAGACATGATCTAGCTGCAGATTCCTTACCAACTCACCCATCCTCCCTGCACTGCAGACTTGTTTTTTTAGTGTCAGTTCTGATTCCCTTCAGGGCCCAGTACATTTTTTCACACCATGGTCAGTAACTTCACGGCTCCACACTTCAACTGTGGAAAGTCGTGAAAAGTACCTGACGTCAGCGTGCCAGAGTGGCAGTTATATTGATGACGCGGACTTCACCATGACGACAGACACAACGCCAGCAATGTCACGCGGAGTTGACCGACACCACCTACCGGCGCACAGGGGTACTGCTAAGAAAAATCTTCTGGATCCAGCCTGATGCCTGGAAGTTCAAAGGTAAGGAATCTATGGCTAGATCATGTATGTTATGTTATGTTATGTTAAACGGGGTTTTGTTAAGCGCTCAGCTACTCAAGCAGAGTGTCCCGGCGCTATCAGACCCGAAGCCACAGAGCTCTAAACAGGGGGGGGGGGGGCTTATTGGCTAAAGAGCCAAGTCTTGAGCTCTTTTCTGAAGGACAGCAAGCTCTCACTCATCCGTAAAGAGAGTGGGAGGGCATTCCAAGCCCGGGGCGCAAGGTACTTGAAGGAGCGTCCACCAATGCGGGCGCGCCTAATTGCTGGGACCGTGGAGAGAGATAGAGACGCTGAGCGCAAAGCTCTGGCTGGTTTATAGAGGATGAACCTCTTTCTGAGATAACTAGGGCCCATGCCATGAAGGGTTTTAAAAGCAAGGGTGAGCGTTTTAAACTCAATGCGCCTCTGGATCGGCAGCCAATGAAGGGTTTGCAACAGGCCAGACGCATGGGCGCGATGACCAAGACCAAAAATCGCACGAGCGGCCGAATTTTGCACAATCTGCAGGCGCGAGAGGAGAGACTTCGGGAGGCCCAGATAAAGGACATTGGCATAATCAAGCCTGGATCCTATTAGGGCCTGCACTGTCGTCTTCCTGTGGGCAATGGGGAGGAGGGGAAGGAATTTTCTAAGTGCTTTCAAGACCCCGAAACACTGGCCAACCAGACTCATAATTTGTGGTTTCAGAGAGAGGGAGGTGTCCAGCTTAACCCCAAGATTTTTTGCCACCGGTGTTGCATTAGAGGGGGGGGACATGTCCAGCGGCCACCAGGATTTCCAACACGTATCAGGGGGACAGCCAAAAAAGAGAACCTCGGATTTTTCCGAGTTGCATTTGAGTTGATTCATTTGAAGCCAATTAAAGACTGCCTCCAGACAGCCTTTGATGAGAGCACCATCGAAGTCCATATCTTTCTCGCATGAGAAAAGGAGCTGAGTATCATCAGCATAAGAGACAATCTGGGCACCGAAAGACTCCGCAAGTGCCGCCAGAGGGGAAATATAGATATTAAAAAGAGTAGGACTCAGGATTGATCCCTGAGGCACACCCACCTCCATGGGTGGCACTACCGCGGAGTGTGGGGGTGCCCAGACTGTTTGTTGGCGGTTGGACAGAAAAGACGAAAACCAGTTGAGTACCATACCACCAATACCGATCTCCTCAAGGCGCGCTAGAAGGCGGCCATGGGGGACGGTGTCAAATGCCGCCGAGAGATCAAGCAAAATCAGCATTGCCTTCCCCCCAGAGTCCAGGACTACCTTAATGGCCTCAGTCACCTCCAACAGGGCCGTCTCCGTGCTCATGTTGGCACGGAAACCGGATTGAGTGTGGTGCAGAATACCATGGGACTCAACGAAGAGCGAGAGGACAGACTGCACGTGCTTTTCCGCAACTTTTGCCAAGGCTGGGAGCAAGGAGATAGGTCGATAGTTGGCATGAGTAGTGGGGTCTAAGGACGGCTTCTTCAGCAGTGGTACGACCATCGCTTGCTTCCAGATGGAAGGAACTGTGCCTGTTTCTAAGGAGCGGTTTATAATGGGGTTCACCATCGGGTTTAGCACATGGGCCACTTTAGCCAACAGCTTGGCAGGGCAAGGGTCCAACGGAGAGCCCGATCTTATTTTTAAGAGTAATTCCAGAGAGTCAAGAGGTTGGAGAGGAGGGAAACTCATCAGGCTGGGTTGCCCCTGCTTAGGCACCTCAGACGGGGTATTGGGCCAGGACAGTCCTCCCAGGTCGAGAGAGGAAAAAGTAGCCTGAATACTCCTGATTTTATTGGAGAAGAAGCTGGCTAATTGAGAAACCCACGTCTCAGAAAAGGAACATTTGAGGGAGCTGGCGGCAGGAGAGGTAAATTCTTTAACAATAGCAAAAATTTCCTTGCTAGTGTTCGCAGCTTCTTCAATCCTATGGGTGAAGTACATTTTTTTGGCTACATAAATTTCTTTATGATAAGCCTTAATACAGGACCTATAGGCCTCCTTTAGTGAATCTAAATAGTTGGCACGCCAAGCTCTCTCGGCCTTCTTACAAAGCCTTCTACTGGTATTGAGAGCGTGTGTGAACCAGGGGCCAGAGGCACGTGAGGATTTCTTAAGGGAACGCTTAGGCGGGGCTAAGTCCTCCAAACACTGTGCTAGCCATGTTTGAAAGCGAAGGAGGTCCAGTTCTAAGTCCCCGGTGAGAGAACAGGGGTGAGATAGCCTATAGTGCTCAATCATCTCAGGTGTGACTAGATGAAAGGGGCGTGACAGGCGGGACTGACATCCGACAGGCCTACCCGTCCCCGCGAACAGGGACTGAATCTTAAAAGTTAGTAACGAATGGTCCGACCATAAGACGGGAAGAGGGGGTGCAACAGAGATGGGAGAGGTGGAGAAGATCTGGTCCAATGTGTGGCCTTTATCGTGGGTCGGCGATATCACGTAGGGTAGAAGGCCCAAGGGAGCAGTGATATCAAGTATCTGGATAGTATCAGTGGCAGCCAGAGTATCAAAATGTAACTAACAGATAAGGCATTACCTTAGGCAAGTAACTTGTGCATATTGTATTTTTTTATGTTATGGTGCATCTTATAGAAGCTTTGAGTGATGATTAAAAATCAAAAACCAAAGGAAATGATGGACGGAGTGTTGAACATTGCAAGCACTCACCCCCAGTCAACTGATCTGGGTTTAATCCATCACCGTTCTTTAGCCCACTCTGCCACCCCAGTTCAGACATGGCCATATGCAAATCAGTCTGACCCTGTGCATCATGGGAACAGTCCAGCCCGAACTGCCAAGCCATGTCTTCCCTGGACCGGAAACAAGCTTCCTAGGACCGGTTTCTGGCATTTCAGCCGTCTTCAGCCAGGCTTGCTTGAATCCAGCGGCAAAGTGAGCAAGGGACTCACGTCTGAGCATACCCTGCCAACTTATGGTGAACAAAGCGGTACAAAAGGGGGTGGTGATGGACGGAGCTAACCTTAGTCCTGCCTTGAGGCTCCCAGTGTGTAACTAAATGAATGCAGTCTGACATTGAATACTTTCTTCTAAATACCGTTGCGTATACTCATTTAAAAAAATATATTTTTTATTGTCATTTTGTTATTTTTCTTTTACAAAAACGTAGCTTCGACTTCAAGCAAGCATCGGTTAAAGTTATATAACCAGGACAAACGTTGTTAAATGTCACAATAATCTATGGAAAGCAAGCATTTGTATCATGGTAATCATCAGGAGTACTCTAACAATTTGTGCATATGTCAACGAGCAAGAGTATATATAGGCATTGAAAGTTCATTTCAATTTAGAAGTGTCATTTTTTACAAGTGCAGTGAACAGACCCAAAAAGAAAGAAATCCTGCACTCGCTCAAGGTGACAGAAAAAATGTGAGAGTTGCAACCTGGGGGGGGGTACCACCGTGGCCTTAATGGGCGTCCGCCTATAGTGTCAGAGGGGCAGCTACCACCCAGGATTGGTATTACAGAGCAGGGGGAGGCGGGGATTGGGGAGGGTTCAGTGAAATCCTCACGAAGAATGGCCTGCATCTGGTGCACCCTCACGGAGCTTGTCTAGAAGCGCATCCCAGGTGTCAGAGATTCGATATTGACAGAGATCTTTCACCTCTTCCCTTCACGCTGTGACGCTTCCTGCCTGTGCCCACGCCATCATAGATAATATTCACGCTGAAGCAACTGGGGTGGTCGCTGCCTTCCATTTGTCTGTGACAGGGGTGTAACAAAACCTGACGGGGCCCCCCTGCAAAGTACATGGAGGGCGCCCCCCACTCAGTGCTGGCGGAGCTATGAAGTGCAATGAAAGAGGCATGTGAAAACTGAATGCACAGGCTTAGAAATGCAGTTTTTTTGTAAATCCTTCCCTACTCTCTAAAAGTAGTCTAGAAATTCTCATTAGTATAGACTTCAACAACCACCATGTTATGTTTTTAATCCTGAGTGTTAACGCCTGATTTTGTTTTCCTCTAGACCAAGGACTCTTAACATATGATATCTATTAGTATTGATGACAAACAAGTGACTCTGACTCCTACATCTTTTAGACCTCATTGTCTTATGTAGCATTTCCTTTATGTTGATTGTACACACTTGTATGATTTATGGTCTTTGTATAATGTGTGTGATGTAAAGCGCTCTGTCACCCTACATGATAAGAGATGCTTGTTGGCCTTAATGAAATCACAGGTAGTGACATCATATGACACATTAAATATCCAAGTCCTCGAATGGTGTGCCTAGCCAATGGAACCAAAAGACACAAAATTGACACACAATTGATGGACGGAATGCAGAACAAATCAAAACATTCACCCCCAGTCAAGAGATCTGGGTTAAATCCATCATTCTTTTGCTCACCATGCCACCCCAGTTTAGACCTAGCCATATGCAAATCAGTCTAACAACATAGCACAAGTGCACCACAGAAGGAAATTAAAATTCACATTCAAAGAGTTTGTCTCCAGCAATGCAGATTCTTCAAAGTTTTTTCATTTATTCCATTTTCATAGAGCGTTGAAAAGACAAACTTCGGTTCTTGTTAAGTAACCAACAAAACAGCCGACGCGTTTCGTCCTGACACAGGACTTCTTCAGGGCGCTAGTGATTGATGGTGAGTAGGATTTTACGGTATCTTGAAAGGCCTAGTAGGATTAGTGTAAAGAAAGTTCTCTCATCCAATAAAATCTTTGAAAGATCCAGGGTCAATATTCACAACAAAAATAATATTGTTTCTGTTTACGAACCAATTAAGGCCAAATCCAATGCATTCGCAATGTAATATTTGCGGACTGCAGCGGTATACATAAATATCCGTCGTGATCCAAACACCCCCAGTCAAGAGATCTGGGTTAAATACATCATTCTTTTGCTCACCATGCCACCCCAGTTTAGACCTGGCCATATGCAAATCAGTCTTGACCCTGTGCCTCATGGGAACAGTCCAGCTCGAACTGCCAAGCCAGGTCCTCCCTGGACCGGAAACAAGCATCCTAGGACCGGTTTCGGGGTTTCATTCCTCTTCAGCCAAGATAGCTTGATTCCAGTGGCACAGTGAGCCCAGGACCCACGTCTGGGCATATCTGGCGCACTTAGGGCGAGAAAGCAAAAGACACACAATTGATGGACGGAATGCAGAACAAATCAAACATTCACCCCAGTCAAGAGATCGGGGTTAAATTAATCATTCTTTTGCTCACCATGCCACCCCAGTTTAGACCTGGCCATATGCAAAACAGTCTTGACCCTGTGCCTCATGGGAACAGACCAGCCCGAACTGCCAAGCCAGGTCCTCCCTGGACCGGAAACTAGCATCCTAGGACAGGTTTCAGGGTTTCACCCCTCTTCAGCCAGGATAGCTTGATTCCAGTGGCACAGTGAGCCCAGGACCCATGTCTGGGCATACCTGCCGCACTTAGGGCGAGAAAGCAAAAGACACACAATTGATGGACGGAATGCAGAACAAATCAAAACATTCACCCCCAGTCAAGAGATCTGGGTCAAATCCATCATTCTTTTGCTCACCATGCCACTCCAGTTTAGACCTGGCCATATGCAAATCAGTCTTGACCCTGTGCCTCATGGGAACAGTCCAACCCGAACTGCCAAGCCAGGTCCTCCCTGGATTGGAAACAAGAATCCTAGGACCAGTTTTGGGGTTTCACCCCTATTCAGCCAGGATAGCTTGATTCCAGTGGCACAGTGAGCCCAGGACCCACGTCTGGGCATACCTGCCGCACTTAGGGCGAGAAAGCAAAAGACACACAATTGAGGGGCGGAATGCAGAACAAATCAAAACATTCACCCCCAGTCAAGAGATCTGGGTCAAATCCATCATTCATTAGCTCACCATGCCACCCCAGTTTAGACCTGGCCATATGCAAATCAGTCTTGACCCTGTGCCTCATGGGAACAGTCCAACCCGAACTGCCAAGCCAGGTCCTCCCTGGACCGGAAACAAGCATCCTAGGACCGGTTTCAGGGTTTCACCCCTCTTCAGCCAGGATCGCTTGATTCCAGTGGCACAGTGAGCCCGGGACCCACGTCTGAGCACTCCCCTGGAGTTGACACCATTTTTTCTAAATGTGCTGTGGGTGCCCCCATATATAAAAAATACTTCAATTGTGCCAGGACCAGCATTTTGTCATGGGTGCACTCTTAGGCCGAACATTACAAACAATATACCAGAACCAGAATTGTTGCTATTAATGCCATCCCTATACCATGAGTGATACTTACGTCAACAATTACCTCAGTATGTCAGGGCAGCATTTTGTAGTGGTTCCCCCTTTCATGCACCCCTGTTGCCGTCACTTATGACAATAATTACCTCCAATGGGATGGTGCAAGCATTTTGACACAGATGCTCCCATGCCAAATGTTTCCTCAAGTATGCCAGCTACAGATTTTTTTCTTCCGTGCCCTATATGCCACCAATTACCTCTCATATGCCAGTACCAGTATTTTATCATTAAGTCAAGAACTACCTTCAGAAATAATTACCTCCAGCATTTAATTACCACTATTATACTGTTATGCCAACAACTACCTCCAGTATGCCACTACTTTCTCACAGATGCCTGTCATGCTAAGAATTGCCTCCAGTATGCCAGTGCCAGCGTTTTGCTGTGGGTGGCTCCATCAAGAATTACCTTCAGTATGCCATGGCAAACAGCAGACTCACAAGCATATTATCACAATCATGCTCATTTACGTCCACTTACTCACTTATTCTCACTCACACTCACTTATTAATTTTGACCAAATTGCACTCACTCACTCATTGTCACTCACTATCTTGCACGCACTCTTACTTCCTAACTCTCACTCACTTTCACTTTTCACTCGATATGACTCACACATTCACAGTCACTCAAATTTCACTTTCTCTGTATGACTGAGTCATACTTTCACTCAGGCATTCTAAATAGTTTTTTTCACACCCACTCACTCATTGTCTCTCTCCCTCATTCTCACTCGCATTGATTCTCACACTCTCTAGCACTCCCTCACTCATTCTCTCACTTGCAGTCACTCTTACTCAGTCTCGCTCAGTCTGACTCACTCATACACACTGACACTCACACATTGTCACACACTACCTGTCATTAACTCTCACTCTCATTCACTCTCACATTAATAATTACACACACAGGCACATACAGACAAGCAGTCACACAGCATACATGTAAATACATTGTTACCTACCTTAGCTGCCAAGAAGGTCCCATTCCAGCTAATTGTACTCCATTTTGTATTACACTAATTGTGAATTACATAATGTTATTCACTATTAGTGTAACAAAAAAATTGTAGAAAACCAGGAGAGTAAAGCCCCAACTGACACCATAAGAACAAGCAGCTCCTAAGTTCAGCAAGACCCTTCCTAGGAATGCAGCCTCTTGGAGACTACAGCACTACACAAAGAAATACTCTTTTTTGCATTTTGAGGACCGCTCGATGGAAGCTACAAAAATATTATCAAACCGAGCAGTCCTTGAAATGCAAAAAAAGTATTTCTTTCTTTAAACATGGCACGTGGAAAGACTTCAATTTAGGACATAAATCGAAGCGATACCACATGGCATGATTAAAGAAAGAAATTCCCTTTTTGCGTTTTGACCGACGACCAGGCCCTAAGTGGATGCCAGGGGCATCCATCCAGCAGTTGTCAAAATGCAAATAAAGGGCATACCTTATTTCTTCAAATATGACACGTGTAAATCGCTTCACCTCATGTACTAAGGTGAAGCGAATCTGTGTGTTATGTTCAAAGAAATAAATACCATGGGCCTCTGGTGCATTTTGACTACCACCCAGCCCCCCCCCCCCCCCATGTGACTAGGAGCTCGGGGCCCCCCCGCACTGCGGGGGCTGCGGGGCCTTACGTTATACCCCTGGGTCTTGCTGAGGCCATGTAGGTGAGAAGAGAATGTTACAGAATTAAATTACTTCCTTGGTCTTTCCCAAGCTAGTTGAATTTTACTTCAAGACATGCTGCCTGTGTACGTGCAATTCTCATTTCTGTGTCTCAAACTATATCAAAGTATATTTGCTGACGCTTTGGTGGTGACTATAGTTCTTTTAAGTGAAGTGTGCCATATTTGTCAATGCTTCAACATAATTTTAGACTGTAGCACATGGGCAGTGGTCAGGAGGGCAATGTATAAATGCTGGCGAATGTTATTTGCTGAAAGTTGAGGACAATGAATTTTCCTGTTTTCCTGTTTGTCTCCCCCCCCCCCCCTTCATGAGGCTAAAAATGTTTTCTCACTGCCATGTGGTGATGAACAATTGACAGCAAACTATTGGGTTTATATTTTCAAGTTTTCGGATAGTCAAAACGTATTTCCCTCCAAGATCCATGCAATGTGCAGGTGGGGTTATAACTAAATCCAGGCTTACATTTTTTCACTCTTTTGAGTAAAAAGCCACGTGAACCTGCATCAAGTGAGTGGTGGCAGGCCAGACTAACTTGTATTAATTAGACCATGTTCTGAGAGGCGCTAAATAGACAGAGAGATGGCTCAGTGAGCCAGACAGCTTCTGTGACTCTCGAGATTGAGCCCTACCAAATTCAGCAACATTTCAAACTTCCGAGGTCTATGAATTGAAAACAATCGGCTTGGATACTATCAACACCTGTGCTACGCATGGAAACATCAGATATGAACTGTTAAATAAAAATTAAAAAAATTATTATGTAAGTGATCTCCCTTAAAGCTAGTCGATGTGGAGCACTTCAACATGTATGTCTGGCATGTCAGTGTTTATTTGTATGTAAGAGGGATAAGGTACATGAAGATTTACTTTCTGTTCAACCTACAATAAGAACAAATGTTACTTACCTGTAAACTGTGGTTCTCCAGTATTGGTGTCTTTCATAGATTCACATGCTTGAATATTCCCCGTCGTCGAAGTGGGAGTCCCACGGTATATATAAAAAGCAATAAGTATCATGTATATATACATATACACATACCTAACCACATAAGAGTATATACATACCCAAATAAACATATATATATAGTTCAAATAACATATCAAGTTAAAAATACCATAGGATAGCATTGAGACATAGGAAAGCATTGAGAAAAAGAATCACTTTGCTAACATATCACTGTCACTTTATAGTCCAAACTCCAGCCAATCAGGCGCTAGCACCCTCTAGAACCTTCTCCTCAGAGGCTCAGGCCCTCAGATTTTCGAGCACGAGAGTGACCATAGAGCCGAAAGAGGAGAAGAGAGCCTCTGAGGGGAGGAGGGTGGGTCGCATGTGAATCTATGAAAGACACCAATACTGGAGAACCACAGTTTACAGGTAAGTAACATTTGTTCTTCTCCAGTATTTGGGGTGTCTTTCATAGATTCACATGCTTGAATAGAATAGTAAGCAGTAAACAGTATTCGGCTGACCAAGCCGTATTGATATTGCATGTAATACAAACAATGTATTTAAAGCGCAATAATAATAATAATACCCCAGGAGGAGGGAAGTAGCAGAGGCTCACCTTATTTAAACAGATTTCGTAGAACTGCCTGTCCCACAGCCGTGTCTGCTTCGTTAATGGATTCCAGACAGTAGTGCTTCGTAAACGTGTGCCTGCTGGACCACGTAGCTGCCCGGCATATTTGATGGATGGGCACACCAGCGAACAGGGCAGTGGAAGATGACATAGCCCTCGTTGAATGGGCTCTCACTCCCGAAGACAGAGGCTTACCAGCCTTTTGATGGCAAAAAGAGATTGCTGATGAAACCCAACGGGCAATAGTAGGTTTGGTGACAGATTGTCCTTTGCAAGCATGCCCGTAGGCCACAAACAGCTGGTCAGATTTGCGAAAGGACTGAGTCCTGCTAATGTAGAATTTTAGACATCTCTTCAAGTCCAGAGAGTGTAAGCTTTGCTCCGCCGGGGTTTGTGGATGCGGGAAAAAAGTCTTTAAGAGCACTGGTTCGTTAAGATGGAAATCGGATGGCACTTTAGGTATAAAAACCGGATTAGTGCGGAGGATGACACAATCCGATCTGAATTGAAGGAACGGTGGCTTTATAGTAAAGGCGTGAATGTCACTGACTCTGCGGGAAGAGGTCAGAGCAAGGAGGAGGGCCACCTTCCAAGTTAGAAATTTGACATCCGCAGAGTGGATGGGTTCGAAGGGCGCCTTCATGAGTTGAGCCAGCACGATGTTCAGGCGCCACGTGGGTGGAGGACGCCGAATGGGCGGGAACATGCGGAAGAGACCCTTGAAAAATTGTTGCATGACTCTGGATGAATAGAGAGAGGACGATCCGTCTTGTCGGAAGCAAGATATTGCCGCTAGAAAAACCTTTAAGGTAGAGTGCGATAATCCAGACTGCGCTAGTTGTAGGAAGAACGGCAGAATGTGTTCTGGGGGAGCGTGCACAGGATGAATGTGGGCGGAAGCACACCAAAGACAAAATCGCTTCCATTTGAGTTTATACGTTTTCACTGTGGATGGAGCTCTTGCCTTCGCTAACACCTCCCTGCAGGCTGGAGGAATGTTCAAATGAGCAAATTCAAGGTGCTCAGGTTCCAAGCCGACAAGCTGAGAGATCTGGGATTCGGATGGCATATCCGACCATCGTTCATTGTCAAGAGATCCGGCTTCAGGTGGAGAAGGATGGGCTCGCGTTGGGATAGGAGAAGCAACTCCGAAAACCATGCTTGCCGAGGCCAGCGTGGAGCTATTAGAAGAACATGGCACGGTTGTTGTCTCATCTTCCGCAGCACTCGCGGGATCAACGGAATCGGCGGAAAAGCGTACGCAAATATCCCGTACCAATTGATCGAAAGGGCATTTCCGCACGACCCTTGGTGGGGAAACCAGCTTGCGTAGGTCTGGCATTTTGCATTCTGCGGGGTTGCGAAGAGGTCGATTGTCGGGTGACCCCAAAGGTTGAAGACAAATTCCAGCGTCGGTTGATGTAACTCCCACTCGTGGGTTGATGATGCTGACCGACTGAGTGCATCCGCCAGAGTATTGGAAATGCCGGGCAGATGAATTGCTTGTAACGTCATCTGATGGAGTATGGCCCAACTCCAAATCCTCTGCGCCAGACGGGAGAGCAGGGGAGATCTTGTCCCGCCCTGTTTGTTCAGGTAGTGCATGCACGTGGTGTTGTCCGTCTGAATGAGGACTGACCTCCCTTGGAATTGTAGGCGGAAGGATTTCAACGCCAAGAAAATGGCCATCAGTTCCAGTCTGTTGATGTGCCAGCAACGTTGAGCCGCTGTCCATAGGCCCTTGACGGATAGATCTTGAAAGTGTGCGCCCCAACCCTCCATGGATGCGTCCGTGGTAAGGACGAGATCTGGGGTTGACGACAGAAAGGATGTTCCTGCTGCGATGTTGGCAGGACGAGTCCACCAATGCAGCGCTTGAGCCATGCGGGGCGACACCACGACCTGATCGTTGAAGGAGCCTGAAACCTGGCGCCACTGGTTGTCTAACTCCTCTTGGATGATGCGACTTTTTAGTCTGCAGAGAGGGATCAAAGCGATGCATGAGGACGCCATTCCCAGAAAGGATTTTAATATGCGGACTGAAACTGACTGCTTTGCTGCGATGGAGCTCGCAAGCTGTAGAATCCGTTCTTGACGCTCTGCTGAAGCGAAGGCCATGGCTGTGCTCGTATTGATACAAGCGCCGAGAAAAGTCTTGCACGTAGTCGGTGCGAGTTGAGATTTCTGTACATTGACCGACAACCCCAGGGACTGGAACAGATCGAGACAGCGCTGGGTATCGAGGGCCGCCTGGTGGGAGGATTGAGCTTTGATGAGGCAATCGTCCAGGTAGGGGTATATCTGAATACCCTCTTGTCGTAAGTGAGCCACCACCGGGGCCAGGAATTTTGTAAAGACCCGCGGGGCTGAGCAGAGTCCGAAGGGTAGGACTTTGAATTGGTAGTCCCTGTGGCCCACTCGAAACCGCAGGTATTTCCTGTGACGTGGCAGAATGGGCACATGGAAATATGCGTCCTGCAGATCGATCGTTGTCATGTAGTCCTGTTGAGCAAAGAATTGGAGGATGTCCTTCAATGTGAGCATCCGAAAGGACTGAGTCTTGAGAAATTTGTTGAGCAATCTGAGATCGAGGATGGGACGCCATTCCCCTGATTTCTTTAGTATGAGGAAAAAACGGGAATAGAATCCCAACCCTCTCTGATATTTCGGAACCACTTCGATGGCACCCTTGTTCAACATTATTTGGATTTGTTTGAAAAGCTCTCTTAGATGGGCGGGTGGTGGCCCGGATGGAGGTGTGCGTGGAGGAACCTTCACAAACTCTAGGGCGTGGCCCCTTGAAATAATATCCAGGACCCAGCGGTCCGAAGTGATTAATGACCAGGTTGAAAAGAACTGGGAGATTTTTCCTCCAACAAGAACTTGAGGACAACTGGGAAAAGGAAGTTCTTTCCGTACAGAGTCACTGCTTCTTGGTTGAATTTCCTCTATAATTCGACTTTCCTCTGTATGACTTGTTAGTTTGCTGTCTGTAGGACTGCTGCGGTTGTGAATAGTACCGCTGTTGCCCTTGATTGTACGAGCGGTATTGGGACGAGGAGCCACGAAAGGATGATGATGAGGAGGTGCCGCGGCCACGCGCACCTCGAAAGGGCTGCTTCTTAAACTGTAGAGTGCCGAGGGAACGAGCCGTATCCGTATCCTTTTTAATGGTCTGCAAGGCATCTTCTACATGCTGGCCGAATAATGACTCCCCGTCATATGGCATGTCCAAAATCTTAGCCTGGACCTCTTGCCGAAAAGAGGTTGATCGAAGCCAGCCCTGTCTTCTTAGGACGGCTGCTCCCGCCAATTGACGAAAACCGGTGGATGCGATGTCAACAGAGCAGTCAATGATCTCGGATGACGCCCTCTCTCCCTCTTGTAGGATCTTCTGAGCTTCCGCTCTTGAATCCTCCGGTATAAGCTTGACCAATGCAGCCATGTCCGACCACATCTGTCTATCATAACGGCCGAGGATAGCCAAGGAATTTGCAGCTCGTACCGTTGTTGACGCCATGGTTGAAAACTTCTTGCCTATGGCATCCAGGCGGCGGCCGTCGCGGTCCGGAGGCGCCGACATTGGAGATGATGGGTTCTTGGAGCGGCGCTGTGCCGCTTGTGTGATCACTGAGTCCGGCTTAGGTTGAGACACCAAGCAGGCTGGGGAAGAATCCGGAGCTTTATATTTTTTCTCCAGGCGTGGGAGCACCGCCGGGATAGAATTAGGTGTCTTCATTAATTTTAAGCCTTCATTCCATATGAAGTCTATGATTGGCACCGCTCGTACTTGTTTCTGAGGCTGGGATTTGAAGTCATATAAGAAACAGTCCTCTTCCCTAACCACCATGGGAAGGTGAAAGCGTTGTGCTGCTCTCTCCATCAGCTGATGGAACCCTGTTATGTCGACAGGTGGCGAGTTGACTGGTGACCTTGGCGGTGATGCGGGCGAATTGATTTGGTAATCATCCCAGTCCGCCATAGAATCGTCCTCTGGGAGTTCGCCCTCTTCCGTATCCGGATTGTCCATATTATCATCTTCTGCATTGGAAGGCAGTGCAGGTGTTGTGGGCATGGGTATTGTTGGCAAGATAGGATGAGGTGGAACCTCAGATGGCGCTTCACGTGGAGTATTTTGAGGGGACGCTGGAAAACGACGATTATAGTCTTCCAACATATATTGAAGGTTGGAAACAAGCTGCACAGGAAGCTGCATCATAGGAACCGGAGCAGAGGGATCTTGTTCTTCTTCCTGTTCATAATAATCATCCTCCTCAGACTCTTGGCACTTTATATGGAGCTCCGAAGGACTATGAGCATCCCGAAAAAGAGACTGATCGCCCTCATCCGAATCGTCCTCATCCCCTGAGGGAAATAGTTGACGAGGTGGCCGTGGTCCAGGTGGTAACATAACTGGGTCTATCATGGCCTTACGACGTACCATCAAGCAGCTGTCCTCAGACCCCGTTGCTGGGGTTGACATTGGCACCAATGGCATTGTCACAAAATTTGACTCTACCGTCGTCGAGGCGACCGTCGACGAAGCAATCGTCGACGGAACTACCGTCGACGGGACTGTCGTCGCCGGGGTGACTGCCGTCGACGGGGTGACTTTCGTCGACGGTGTGGCTGTCGTCGACGAGGATTTCGTCGACGAGGATTTCGTCGACGAGGCTGTCGTCGACGGGGCTGTCGTCGACGGGGCTGTCGTCGACGGGGCTGTCGTCGACGAGGAAGATTTCCTCTTCTTCTTCTTATCCGTCGTCGACGGAGTTGTAGACGTCGACGGAAGCGCCAGCTTCCCAGTCGTCGACGAAGAAGTGAGTGGTATCGTCGACGAGACGGTTCTAAGAGACACACATACCACCGTCGACGGAGAAGACGTCGACGAAGTCATTGTCGTCGACGAAGGATATCTGCTCGATACCGTCGTCACCGTCGTCGACGAGGCTGATGAAGTAGCCGATCTCGTCGACGGAGGGGCCGTCGACGGGCCCGTCGACGGTTTTGAAAGTTTCTGACTGGAAACATGTGCTGACGGAGTCAAAGACGCCTGAGAGCTACGTCTCGGGGGCGCAGACGTGGAGACAGAGACTTTGCCTGTAGACACTTCCTCAAGGTGAAGTCTCTTCTTTTTCAGAAAAGGGGATGGCAAGTCCTGGACACTTCCACGCTTTGAGGAGACTCCTGTTTTGACAGAGGCTACACTTTCCACCTCAGAAAGGGGGTTGTCTGTGTCCTTTAGTTTTTGAAGCCATATCAAAAGGCGACCTTCTCTATCTTTCAATGTTTTTTGAGAGAAAGTTCTGCAGATCTTACAGTTGGCCACCTTATGATCAGGATACAGACAATAAATACATTTCTCATGGGGATCCTCAGAGAAAAGTCTTGACTTTCCGCAAGATGAACAAGGACGGAAAAGAGATTTCTTACTTGCAGACATGATGAGAGATAAAAAACCTCAAACCAGATGAAGAACTGAGCAGAGCTCAGGGAGACTCCCTTCACACGACGTGCGGTAGAAAATCTGAGGGCCTGAGCCTCTGAGGAGAAGGTTCTAGAGGGTGCTAGCGCCTGATTGGCTGGAGTTTGGACTATAAAGTGACAGTGATATGTTAGCAAAGTGATTCTTTTTCTCAATGCTTTCCTATGTCTCAATGCTATCCTATGGTATTTTTAACTTGATATGTTATTTGAACTATATATATATGTTTATTTGGGTATGTATATACTCTTATGTGGTTAGGTATGTGTATATGTATATATACATGATACTTATTGCTTTTTATATATACCGTGGGACTCCCACTTCGACGACGGGGAATATTCAAGCATGTGAATCTATGAAAGACACCCCAAATACTGGAGAATGATGCATCCATCATAGAAACCTACTACCACTGTATTGTAAAGCAATTATATATTTGCTGCTCTATTCTCCCCATACTTATCTTAGGACATAAACATAAGTGAAATTATGAATTGTAAATATATTTATATCCTAACAGTGTAGTGATTGCAAAACTATTCACATGCAATATACCACATCTGTTAAAGTGACCCCCCCACTGGCCTATCTCGTAACCATGAACCACAAACTAAGGACAGCAAGTTCCATGTGAGTGCACAAGTGTGACCGGTATGCAAGCAATCCAGTGTAAGTGAATCATCATCATCATCATCATAATCTTTATTTCGGCCACTGTGGACCATAAAAGAGAACAACATACAACAAAATTTACATTTAGCATAAAAGAGTAAGATTAGATGAAACCATAAAACAGTCACATAAAAAAACATAAATTATTTAACAATTGGTGCTTAATAAGTCGGTTACTTATGAACCACATCGCCGTTAAAAATTTGGCAACAGCAAATACAGTTGGTGCTGATAAATCTGACTTTAAGACTCTGTATGCAGGATAGTATTTCTAGAAACCCAGATTCCTAAGGAGTGGAATAAGCCAATATTTCCGGGGGCATTATATGCGGGACAGAAAAAAATAATATGTAATTCATCTTCTCGCGTAGATAAGCATCCTGGGCAATTAACTATAGAGTGTGTTTTAGACCAGTGTGCAACATGTACCCTCAAAGGGAGGGTTCCATAACGCCACTGCATATAGAGCTTCCTTGTTAGTTGAGGAGCTATATCATCAAGGACAAGTTCCAAGGAGTAGTGGTCTTTAATAGCAAGGAAATGATTAGATAAAGATTCCTGACGTAGGGACTCAGTTGCAGCCTGTAGCTTATGGGCATAGTATATCTTTGCCAAAGAGCCACGAGAGATCCTACTACAAGCATTTTCCGGATTTGACCACATATCCGGCCTCCCAAGGCTATCAAAAGTATTCTTAATGTATTTAAACCAAGGTATTCGTGTAAGTTTGGGAAGGGACAGAATTTCTGCCAGTTCGGCTCTATAACTGGATAGATCAGGAGAACTCCATAATCTACGCCAGAAAGTCAGAGGCTTAAGACCCAACTCCTCAGTGATTGGTCTGAGACCGAGGTCGAATCTTAGCGGGAGTAGTGGGGTACTAGATGGTAATGCAGCCAGTTGTCTAATGAAATTATTCTCGTTGATCTGCATTTTTTGACACACTGTGTGCCCCCATATCTCGCCCCCATATGTTATTGCCCCTCTAACCTGAGTTTTATAGATGTGGAGAGGTGGGCCAAAGGGTTTGTATGTCGACCCAGATACCATCCTGCATAAACCGCCTATTCGCTGCACAAGTTTCAGGTTCGCCTTGATTATATGCGAATCCCAGGTCATGGATTGATTGAGGGTTACCCCCAGGTATTCAAAAGTAGAGACCCGGTCTAATCTAACAGACCCTATTGTAGGGTTTGGACGGGTTGAGAGGGGTGGATTGAAAATCATGAACTTAGTTTTAGTCGCATTGACTTCCAATCCACGCCTCTCACAAAAGTTCGTGAATCCATCCAAGTGAATCACCTGTGCTTGGTTTGCCTAGCCAAGAAAAAGTGCTATGAGCCTATTTGATTCGCAATATTGAAATCGCTCTGGTGATTGAATCGTTCATTCAGTTTGTCTCTTTTAAATGTGTAAAACATATTGCCAGGTGACTACATTGCACTGCCGTTTATACTCAGTATGGGTGTGAGGTGTATCCTTCTGTCCTCAGCTAGGGTTAAGGTGTTAGTTTTCAGGGGGGAAGTCTCACAGTACCTCACCATGTTACATAATTCATGCCAAAATTCAAAATGAATGCAGCAATTCCATAAGTTATATTGATATCTAAACATAGGCAGCAAAATGTCGCAGACAATAAACTGGAAGGTTCATCTGAGCCTGCCCTCAATGCTAGGCCATGGCGTCTCCTTTATTTCAGGGTGGGGTGGGCCATTCATAGTCGTGCACAGTGTAACTGCACGGGAAATCACTCACATGGCACGAGCACGAGCAACAGCCCAACCCTCTGCAAGTCTGAGTACTGTCGAACCATTGTCTCTTTCTACTCTAGTCTCCACTCCTATCTATCTATCTATCTATCTATCTATCTATCTATCTATCTATCTATCTATCTATCTATCTATCTATCTATCTATCTATCTATCTATCTATCTATCTATCTATCTATCTATCTATCTATCTATCTATCTATCTATCTATCTATCTATCAATCCCATGCACATCATTTAAGGATCTATCTATCTATCTATCTATCTATCTATCTATCTATCTATCTATCTATCTATCTATCTATCTATCTATCTATCTATCAATCCCATGCACATCATTTAAGGTTCACCAGGAGTTGCAGCAGTGACCCCTGGCTCTGGCTTGCTCTTTGTGATCTCTGGTCTCAGAGATGTCAAAATCAGTGCCAGGAACTCAGGAGCTGCTTGTTCTTATGGCGTCAGTTGGGGCTTTACTCGCCTGGTTTTCTACTATTTTTTTGTTACACTAATAGTGAATAACATTATGTAATTCACAATTAGTGTAATAGAAAATGGAGTACAATTAGCTGGAATGGGACCTTCTTGGGAGCTAAGGTAAGTAACAATGTTTTTACATGTATGGTGTGTGACTGCTTGTGGGTGAGAGTGTATGTGTGTGAGGGAGAGTGTCTGTATGTGCCTGTGTGCAATTATTAATGTGTGAGTGAATGAGAGTGGGAGTTAATGACAGGTAGTGCGTGACAATGTGTGAGTGTCAGTGTGTGTGAGTGAGTCAGACTGAGCAAGACTAAGTAAGAGTGACTGCAAGTGAGAGAATGAGTGAGGGAGTGCAAGAGAGTGTGAGAATCAATGCGAGTGAGAATGAGGGAGAGAGACAATGAGTGAGTGGGTGTGAAAAAAACTATTTAGAATGCCTGAGTGAAAGTATGACTCAGTCATACAGAGAAAGTGAAATTTGAGTGACTGTGAATGTGTGAGCCATAGCGAGTGAAAAGTGAAAGTGAGTAAGAGTTAGGAAGTAAGAGTGCGTGCAAGATAGTGAGTGACAATGAGTGAGTGAGTGCAATTTAGTCAAAATTAATAAGTGAGTGTGAGTGAGAATAAGTGAGTAAGTGGACGTAAATGAGCATGATTGTGATAATATGCTTGTGAGTCTGCTGTTTGCCATGGCATACTGAATGTAATTGTTGATGGAGCCACCCACAGCAAAATGCTGGCACTGGCATACTGGATGCAATTCTTTGCATGACAGGCATCTGTGAGAAAGTAGTGGCATACTGGAGGTAGTTGTTGGCATAACAGTATAATAGTGGTAATTAAATGCTGGAGGTAATTATTTCTGAAGGTAGTTCTTGACTTAATGATAAAATACTGGTACTGGCATATGAGAGGTAATTGGTGGCATATAGGGCACGGAGGAAAAAATTCTGTAGCTGGCATACTTGAGGAAACGTTTGGCATGGGAGCATCTGTGTGAAAATGTTTGCACCGTTACAATGGAGGTAATTATTGTCATAAGTGACGGCAACAGGGGTGCATGAAAGGGGGAACCACTACAAAATGCTGCCCTGACATACCGAGGTAATTGTTGACGTAAGTGTCACTCATGGTATAGGGATGGCATTAATAGCAACAATTCTGGCTTTGGTATATTGTTTGTAATGTTTTGCCTTAGAGTGCACCCATGACAAAATGCTGGTGCTGGCACAATTGAGGTATTTTTTATATATGGGGGCACCCATAGCACATTTTGAAAAAATGATGTAAACTCCAGGGGAGTGCCCAGACGTGGATCCCGGGCTCACTGTACCACTAGAATCAAGATATCCTGGCTCTAGAGGGGTGAAACCCCGAAACCGGTCCTAGGATGCTTGTGTCCGGTCCAGGGAGGACCTGGCTTGGCAGTTCGGGCTTGACTGTTCCCATGAGGCACAGGGTCACGACTGATTTGCATATGGCCAGGTCTAAATTGGGGTGGCATGGTGAGCAAAAGAATGATGGATTTAACCCAGATCTCTTGACTGGGGGTGAATGTTTTGATTTGTTCTGCATTCCGTCCATCAATTGTGTGTCTTTTGCTTTCTCGCCCTAAGTGCGCCAGGTATGCCCAGACGTGAGAGTCCTGGGCTCACTGTGCCACTGGAATCAAGCTATCCTGGCTGAAGAGGGGTGAAACCCCGAAACTGGTCCTAGGATGCTTGTTTCCGGTCCAGGAAGGACCTGGCTTGGCAGTTCGGGCTGGACTGTTCCCATGAGGCACAGGGTCAAGACTGATTTGCATATGGCCAGGTCTAAACCGGGGTGGCATGGTGAGCAAAAGAATGATGGATTTAACCCAGATCTCTTGACTGGGGGTGAATGTTTTGATTTGTTCTGCATTACGTCCATCAATTGTGTGTTTTGCTTTCTCGCTCTAACTGCGCCAAGTATGCCCAGACGTGGGTCCTGGGCTCACTGTGCCACTGGAATCAAGCTATCCTGGCTGAAGAGGGGTGAAACCCCGAAACCGGTCCTAGGATGCTTGTTTCCTTTCCAGGGAGGACCTGGCTTGGCAGTTCGGGCTGGACTGTTCCCATGAGGCACAGGGTCAAGATTGATTTCCATATGGCCAGGTCTAAACTGGGGTGGCATGGTGAGCAATAGAAGAACAATAGTTACTTACCTGTAATCTGTGGTTCTCCAGTATTGGTGTCTTTCATAGATTGAAAACAAAGAGGTATGCAGTTCCTAAAGTTAGCGCAAGGTGTGTTAGAATCACTAAAAGATACCAAGGTGATACTGTGAAAATGATGAAATGGGCAGGAGTGAAGGTTACTCCTTCTGGAAAAGAAGACCCTCACACACCCAACAAGCGGGTGTCTTGCTTCATCACCGGGTCTTTGCTCCTTATCGGGCCGGCGGTGCAATGCCCGATCAGGCACCCAATGGGGCCTTCCTATCGGAGATCTTTATTTCCAACGCCGATGAGTGAGGTGTGTGGGGGGGGAGTTAATTTTAATAGTTGGTGTAGGTGCATGTGAGGTGAAAGGTGAGTGTACTAAAACAGGGGTAGGTGATCCACTTCAAACAATTTTAATAAAGCATGGTCACCATCCTGATTAAAATCAAAATAATCCGCACATCTAAAGGATCTTAATATGGATACCAATCGAGTGCCCTTCCGCTTGTTGGGTGTGTGAGGGTCTTCTTTTCCAGAAGGAGTAACCTTCACTCCTGCCCATTTCATCATTTTCACAGTATCACCCTGGTATCTTTTAGTGATTCTAACACACCTTGCGCTAACTTTAGGAACGGCATACCTCTTTGTTTTCACTGATTGATGGGCATGTATGCTGGACCTTTAATAATAATAAGATTATTATTGATAAGCCCCCCTTTTCCCTCTACTTGCTTGAGAGTCTTTCATAGATTCACATGTCTGAATAATTCCCCGTAGTCGGAGTGGGAGTCCCACGGTACATAAAAAAACAATTATTCATATAATAACCAAAAAACCTTGGTAACATAAAACCAGGAAGTAAAATAGCCTAAGCTATAAGAAAAAAGCTTCCACACCTATGACTATCACAGTCATTATGTACAGTCCAAACTGCAGCAAATCAGGCGACAGCACCCAACAGAATGTTCTCCTCAGAGGCTCAGGCTCTCAGATTTTCTCGCAAAGGAGTGAACCAAAGTATAGCAGCCTAAACAGCCTCTGAGGAGAGGTGGGCGGGTTGCATGTGAATCTATGAAAGACACCAATACTGGAGAACCACAGATTACAGATAAGTAACTATTGTTCTTCTCCAGTATTTAGGGTGTCTTTCATAGATTCACATGCCTGAATCAGAGTAGATAGCAGTACAGATAATCATGCTCATAAGACGCTCCTTATGTACCATAGTAAATACACATCAGCAAATTGTATAATCATATATAAATACATCTGCGCTGAACGTATGCAGAACAATTTCAAGATATAGAAAAACAGTATGTAATAAGCGTCTTATAGAAAAGAGCATAGTGGAGGAGGGAGAACAGAAGCTCACCTTATTTGAAAAGATTGCGGAGAACAGCTTGTCCCACTGACGCATCTGCATCGCTTGAGGCTTCCAGACAGTAGTGCTTGGTAAAAGTGTGCCTGTTGGACCAGGTTGCCGCTCTACAGATCTGATGAAGAGGCACACCGGCAAAAAGAGCGGTGGATGAAGAAATCGCTCTTGTAGAATGCGCTCTTGGAGTTGCCTGCAACGGTCTTCCCGCTTGTTCATGACATAAACAAATTGCGGCGGAAATCCAACGAGCTATGGTTGGTTTGGAGACAGAATGTCCTTGGCGCAATCTACCATATACGGTACAATAGGGGGTGGTAATGGACGGAGCATCAGAACCAATCAAACGCTCACACCCAGTCAACAGATCTGGGTTTGATCCATCACCGTTCTTTGGCCCACTCTGCCACCCCAGTTCAGACATGGCCATATGCAAATCAGTCTGACCCTGTGCCTCATGGGAACAGTCCAGCCCGAACTGCTCGCCAGTATGCTCAGACGTGAGTCCCTTGCTCACTTTGCCACTGGATTCAAGCAAGCCTGGCTGAAGACGGCTGAAATGCCAGAAACCGGTCCTAGGAAGCTTGTTTCCGGTCCAGGGAAGGCAAGGCTTGGTAGTTCGGGCTGGACTGTTCCCATGAGGCACAGGGTCAGACTTATTTGCATATGGCCATGTCTGAACTGGGGTGGCAGAGTGGGCTAAAGAACGGTGATGGATCAAACCCAGATCTGTTGACTGGGTGTGAGTGTTTGATTGGTTCTGACGCTCCGTCCATCACCACCCCCTTTTGTACCGCTTTGTTCGCCATAAGTTGGCAGGGTATGCTCAGACGTGAGTCCCTTGCTCACTTTGCCACTGGATTCAAGCAAGCCTGGCTGAAGACGGCTGAAATGCCAGAAACCGGTCCTAGGAAGCTTGTTTCCGTTCCAGGGAAGGCATGGCTTGGTAGTTCGGGCTGGACTGTTCCCATGAGGCACAGGGTCAGACTGATTTGCATATGGCCATGTCTGAACTGGGGTGGCAGAGTGGGCTAAAGAACGGTGATGGATCAAACCCAGATCTGTTGACTGGGTGTGAGTGTTTGATTGGTTCTGATGCTCCGTCCATCACCACCCCCTTTTGTACCGCTTTGTTCGCCATAAGTTGGCAGGGTATGCTCAGACGTGAGTCCCTTGCTCACTTTGCCACTGGATTCAAGCAAGCCTGGCTGAAGACGGCTGAAATGCCAGAAACCGGTCCTAGGAAGCTTGTTTCCGGTCCAGGGAAGGCATGGCTTGGTAGTTCGGGCTGGACTGTTCCCATGAGGCACAGGGTCAGACTGATTTGCATATGGCCATGTCTGAACTGGGGTGGCAGAGTGGGCTAAAGAACGGTGATGGATCAAACCCAGATCTGTTGACTGGGTGTGAGTGTTTGATTGGTTCTGACGCTCCGTCCATCACCACCCCCTTTTGTACTGCTTTGTTCGCCATAAGTTGGCAGGGTATGCTCAGACGTGAGTCCCTTGCTCACTTTGCCACTGGATTCAAGCAAGCCTGGCTGAAGACAGCTGAAATGCCAGAAACCGGTCCTAGGAAGCTTGTTTCCGGTCCAGGGAAGGCATGGCTTGGTAGTTCGGGCTGGACTGTTCCCATGAGGCACAGGGTCAGACTGATTTGCATATGGCCATGTCTGAACTGGGGTGGCAGAGTGGGCTAAAGAACGGTGATGGATCAAACCCAGATCTGTTGACTGGGTGTGAGTGTTAGATTGGTTCTGATGCTCCGTCCATCACCACCCCCTTTTGTACCGCTTTGTTCGCCATAAGTTGGCAGGGTATGCTCAGACGTGAGTCCCTTGCTCACTTTGCCACTGGATTCAAGCAAGCCTGGCTGAAGACAGCTGAAATGCCAGAAACCGGTCCTAGGAAGCTTGTTTCCGGTCCAGGGAAGGCATGGCTTGGTAGTTCGGGCTGGACTGTTCCCATGAGGCACAGGGTCAGACTGATTTGCATATGGCCATGTCTGAACTGGGGTGGCAGAGTGGGCTAAAGAACGGTGATGGATCAAACCCAGATCTGTTGACTGGGTGTGAGTGTTTGATTGGTTCTGACGCTCCGTCCATCACCACCCCCTTTTGTACCGCTTTGTTCGCCATAAGTTGGCAGGGTATGCTCAGACGTGAGTCCTTTGCTCACTTTGCCACTGGATTCAAGCAAGCCTGGCTGAAGACGGCTGAAAGGCCAGAAACCGGTCCTAGGAAGCTTGTTTCCGGTCCAGGGAAGGCATGGCTTGGTAGTTCGGGCTGGACTGTTCCCATGAGGCACAGGGTCAGACTGATTTGCATATGGCCATGTCTGAACTGGGGTGGCAGAGTGGGCTAAAGAACGGTGATGGATCATACCCAGATCTGTTGACTGGGTGTGAGTGTTTGATTGGTTCTGACGCTCCGTCCATCACCACCCCCTTTTGTACCGCTTTGTTCGCCATAAGTTGGCAGGGTATGCTCAGACGTGAGTCCCTTGCTCACTTTGCCACTGGATTCAAGCAAGCCTGGCTGAAGACGGCTGAAAGGCCAGAAACCGGTCCTAGGAAGCTTGTTTCCGGTCCAGGGAAGGCATGGCTTGGTAGTTCGGGCTGGACTGTTCCCATGAGGCACAGGGTCAGACTGATTTGCATATGGCCATGTCTGAACTGGGGTGGCAGAGTGGGCTAAAGAACGGTGATGGATCAAACCCAGATCTGTTGACTGGGTGTGAGTGTTTGATTGGTTCTGACGCTCCGTCCATCACCACCCCCTTTTGTACCGCTTTGTTCACCATAAGTTGGCAGGGTATGCTCAGACGTGAGTCCCTTGCTCACTTTGCCACTGGATTCAAGCAAGCCTGGCTGAAGACGGCTGAAATGCCAGAAACCGGTCCTAGGAAGCTTGTTTCCGGTCCAGGGAAGGCATGGCTTGGTAGTTCGGGCAGGACTGTTCCCATGAGGCACAGGGTCAGACTGATTTGCATATGGCCATGTCTGAACTGGGGTGGCAGAGTGGGCTAAAGAAGGTGATGGATCAAACCCAGATCTGTTGACTGGGTGTGAGTGTTTGATTGGTTCTGACGCTCCGTCCATCACCACCCCCTTTTGTACCGCAATCTACCATATGCCACAAACAGTTGGTCTGATTTGCGTATTGTTGCTGTCCGTTGTAAGTAGAACTTGAGACATCTTCTGATGTCAAGGAAATGCAAGGCCCTTTCCGCAGCTGTGAGCGGATTTGGGAAAAATGTCTTTAAAATTATAGGTTCATTAAGATGGAAATCCGCAGGGACTTTTGGCATCAACTTTGGGTTAGTGTGCAGCACTACAGATTTCAATGTAAATTGCAGAAAAGGTGGATGAATAGTGAACGCTTGAAGGTCACTGACTCTTCTTGTTGATGTCAGAGCCAATAGCAAAGAAACCTTCCAAGAAAGGAAGTATAAGTCCACTTTATGAATAGGTTCGAAGGGGTGTCGCATAAGTTGTGTAAGCACTACATTAAGGTGCCAGGATGGAGGTGGACATCGAATAGCGGGGAACATCCGAAACAACCCCTTGAATAATTGCTGAATGACTCTATTAGAATAAAGAGAATTAGTACCATCCTGCTGAAACCTTGAAATTGCCTCCAAGAACACCTTCAAATTAGAATGGCAGAGGCCGGATCTCGGCAAATGAAGAAAGAACGGCAAAAGTTGTTCTGGTTTTGCCTGAATAGGGTGGATATTGACAGATTGACACCACCTGCAAAATCTCTGCCATTTTAGTTTGTAAGTCTTAATCGTAGAAGGTGCTCGAGCATTAGCCAAAACTTCCTGACAGTCCGCAGGAATATTTAGGTGTGCGAATTCAAGGTGTTGAGGAGCCATGCCGCTACTCTCAGCGATGCTGGGTCCGGGTGACAGATTTGTCCGTTCTGGATGGACAGAAGGTTCGGTAGTGGCCGAAACTGAATGGGTTCGCACTCCGAGAGGAGGAGAAGTTCAGTAAACCAGTATTGGCGAGGCCACCTGGGAGCTATGAGGATCATGCGGCAAGGTTGTTTCTTGATCTTGCGGAGGACTCGTGGAACCAACAGAATCGGTGGAAAAGCGTAGGCATATATCTGCGACCAGTTCATCGAAAACGCATTTCCGAATGAGTCTTTTTGGGGAACCCAACTTGCAAAGGACGGGCATTTGCGATTCTGGCTGGTCGCAAACAGGTCGAAATCTGGGCGCCCCCACTCTTGAAAGACTCTGTTTAAGGTTGGTTGATGTAGCTCCCACTCGTGGTTGGATGTTGTGGACCTGCTCAGGGAATCCGCTAGAACATTGGCGACTCCTGGGACATGAATGGCTGAGAGGCTGATCTTGTGACAAATCACCCAGTCCCAAATCTCTTGTGCTTCTTGAGATAGTAGGGCTGACTTTGTCCCACCTTGTTTGTTCAAGTAATGCATACTTGTAGTATTGTCCGTTCGTATTAGTACGGAGGTTCTTCTGATGATGGTTCAAAATGACTTCAGAGCCAAGAAAATGGCTCGTAACTCCAGAAGATTGATATGCTTCTTTTGCTGGAAAGTCCACCTGCCGTTGACTGTCATCCCTTGAAGGTGCGCCCCCCATCCCTCGAGGGAAGCATCTGTGGTTATGGTGAAATCCGGCATTTCGACCAGAAATGCACAACCTTCTCTTAAGTTCTTTATTTGGCTCCACCAATGGAAGGCTTCTCACATACGAAGAGTGATGCGAACGATGTCCTCGAAAGACCCCGAAATCTGGAGCCATTGAAGGTTGAGTTCCTCTTGCAATGGCCTCATTCTGTAACGGCAGTTGGGTATCAGAGGAATGCAAGAAGAAATCATCCCGAGGAAGGACGTGTACAAACGGACTGAAACGCACTCTTTTGACAGCAGTAAGTGAGCGAGATTGCAGATCTTGAGTTGTCTTTCTTTTGAGACAAAAGCCTGGGCCAGTTTTGTGTCCAGTGTGGCTCCTAGAAAAGTCTTTCTCTGTGATGGAGTCAGATGAGATTTTTCGAAATTTATGGAGAGACCCAGAGATTGGAATACTAGCAGACACTTCTGAACATGTGCGTTTGTGGTTTGAAAAGAATTCGCCTTGATAAGGCAGTCGTCTAAGTAAGGGAAAATTTGAATGCCCTGTAGACGAAGGTGTGCGCTCACTGGCGCAATGACCTTTGTAAATACACGGAATGCTGAACAAAGACCGAACGGAAGGACTCTGAATTGAAAGTCTCTGTCAGCCACTCTGAACCGTAGACATTTTCTGTGTCTGGGTAGGATCGGTACATGAAAATAAGCGTCTTGGAAGTCGAGGGTGGCCATGTGATCCCCCGCCGAAAGCAATTGGAGGATTTCTTGAAGTGTTAACATTCAGAAGGATAACTTTTTTAGGTATTTGTTGAGGGCGCGAAGGTCGAGAATGGGGTGCCATTCTCCCGACTTTTTTCGAATTAGGAAAAATCTCTAATAAAATCCTGTTCCTCTTTGTAAAGGAGGGACCTTCTCGATTGCTCCCTTCTAAATCAGATTTATTTGGGAAAAAAGCTCCGAGAAGAGCAGGAGGTGGTCCTTTGGGAGGAGAGTTTGGGGGAATCTTTGTGAACTCCAGAGCATGGCCTCTGGCCACTATATCCAAATCCTACTTGTCTGTTGTAATTCTGGACCAGTTCTAGTAAAAGTGGGATATTCTTCCTCCAATTTTTGAGTGGGGCAACGGCAGAGATGGTGGCAGTTGGCTGATTTCATTGTTTTTTATTTGACTCCCGTCCACAATAGGATTGCTTCCTTCTTGATTGCGAGTAGGAGTTACCTCGCTGTCCATATGATTGCTGTCTGTAGGGTTGGAACCTTTGATTAGTTTGAGAGGTTTGATAAGATCGTTGCTGATTGTAACCTTCCCTGCTGGAGAAGGATCCACGTCCTTTGGCACCACGAAAGGACAACTTACGAAATTGCAGGCTACCAACGGACCTCGCTGTCTCTGTGTCTTTTTTAATAGCCTGAAGGGCCTCATCAACATGTTGTCCGAATAATGACTCCCCATCAAACGGCATGTCGATAATTTTGGTTTGGACCTCTTGGCGAAAAGATGTTGATTTCAGCCAACCTTGTCTCCTCAATACTGCTGCACCCGCTAATTGTCGGCTGCGTCGATGATTTCCACAGAGGTATATTCTCCATCCTGTAGAATTTTCACGGCCTCGGACTTGGAAGGGTCTGGCAGCATGTTAATGTAGGGGGAGATGTCGGACCACATTTGCCTATCGTATCTCCCTAATATGGCTAGGGAATTTGCAGCCCGAACAGTCGTCGCAGCCATAGTGGAAACCTTCTTTCCAATTGAATCCAACCGTCTGCCATCCCTGTACGGCGGAGCTGTTATAGGTGAAGAGGGGTTCCTGGCCCGTCTCTGCACCGCTTGGGCGATGACAGAGTCAGCTTTCGGCTGGCCGATGAGGCATGCAGGTGAATCACTTGGCGCCTTATATTTTTTGTCTAACCGAGGCAAGACTGCTGGAAGAGAATTTGGTGTTGCCATGATTTTTAATCCTTCCTTCCAGATGACATCTATAATGGTAATTGTCCTGATCTGCTTTCGCGGTTGGTCTTTAAAATCATAAAGAAAGCAGTCATCTTTCTTTGTCTCCATAGGTATGAGAAACCTCTTTGTTGCCCTCTCCATAAGGAGATGAAAACCTTCAATATCCACAGGATGAGAGTCCACGGAGGCTGGAGCTGATGGTGATGGAGTTTGAATTTAGTATTCGTCCCACTCCAACAGAACTGACTGGTCATCCACCTCTCCCTCTTCCCTGTCATCATCTGTTGTATTCGCATCATGGGAATGACGAAATGGCATTGGAGAAGGTGGTCTAGGAGATTGTAAAGAGGAACCCTTGGCAAATGCGTGAATGGAAGAGACTCCGCCGATTCAGATGGAGGAAAACAACGATAATAGTCCTGCAACATATATTGGAAATTATTAAGCAATTCCAAAGGCATCTGTTTTTTTTTTGACTATTGAAAAAAGTATGTGAACACAGCTGTTTGCCTACAACCCGGAGGCTGGCAGCATTTAGTATGTAAATAACCTGTCAACAGGACACAGCTATTATACCTACAACCCCACGGGCCGGCAGCGATTAAGAGTATTGAAAGGATATCGTCCTCATTAACCATTGGCAGCACTATTACAGATTATGACGTAAATATACGCTGATTAATCATAACAGAACAACAACCCATCCCCCCTCCCCCTACCCCACCTGCCTTGCCCAAGTTTCTATGGTGTCGCCCCATGTGGCGTGTGGTTCATGGAGCTGTCATGTCCTAGCCGGCCCTCTCCTACTCTCCATGACCCTGGACTCCAATTTCTCTTTTCTCTACGTCCCCACACTCGAAATTCAGGCCCTAACGAGTCAATGCCGATTCCAAGTACATGTCATGACTTGCAGTTCTTCCCCGCTTAGTTCCTTAAAAGGTCTGACCCCCCTGCACCTAGCCATGCCACAAATGGTTTCCAGATGTCAACAGGTCTTGATCTACTTGGCATTAGCTCCCAGTAGCTGGTAAGCTGGTCTTTACAGTATATTACCGTATTAACCCATGCAGCAATGGTAGGAGGCTGCTGCTTCTTCCAGTGGATTGCCACCTGCCTCTTTGCCAGCAGCATGGCCGTAAGCCTCCGAGAGCTCCTCGGGACCTCAGATACAAAGCCCAGAAGTGCTGTCAGTGTTGTGGCCCGAACCTGCTTATTTGTGATTTGTCTAATATGCACTATAACGTCCTCCCAGAAGCCCATTATCGGACCGCACTCCCACGCCAGGTGTGAGAAACGTGGCACCTGGGGCCCCACATCTCCAACATCCCGCGTCTGGGTGAATGCCCATGCGATGCAGTTGAGAGGGCATACGATATAGCCTGTGTAGAAAATTAAAGTGGATTAACCGCAGTCGGTAATTGGGGGACAGCTCCTCCAACTGTGAGCAGCAGAATTGCCATTGCTTATCTGGGATAACTTGGTTTAAGTCATTCTTCCTCTCTGCCCTGGACGTACACTCGACAACAGGCGACTCTTTTTGCGTTATAGTATAAATGCGCGTGATCAGTTTATGGGGAGACGGATTTAACAAGATACTTTCGAGCGCGGGTAATGCAGGAGGTGCCTGCGGGAAAGACTCGTATCTATACCGGCAAGCAGCTCTAAGTTGATAATACAGAAGCGTGTCCGAGGCCATGGGTGTGCGTGAGTCACACATCTGTTGTAATGTTAGAAACATGTTATTCGGAAACAGATCACCCCCTTTTTCCAACGCATGCGCCTGCTGCGATAGCTTTGTCCGTTAATGCAGTGAGTAATGGGTTACCACCCAGTGGCATGGATGGAGCATATAATTCCCCGAGATGGGCCCTTTTTGCAATCCCTCTCCAAGCCCACCTCATGGTTTCCACCATGTCTATTTCCATGTGAGGTCTCTTGTAGGGCTGATATATTGCTGTGTTCAGCGGAATGGGAGCCACTCTATCAATTTTGACTGCCACATGAGGTTGAAAGGGTGTTGGGTGTTGCCAAAAATGTAAGTATTGCGCCTGAGCGCTATAGGCATACAGCTCAAAGTCAGTAGCCCCCAATCCTCCCTGGGTAAATGGTAGTGTCAACAGCTTCCAGGAAGCTCTGGGCTGTCTACCCGCCCACACCAAATCCAGAATGTGGGATCTCAGTTTCCTGAAGAAATGTGTATTTAGCTGCATTGGTATGTTTACAAATAAGTATAGAAGTTTCGGCAGAATTACCATTTTAACAATGGCAATTCGACCCATCAATGACAACGGTAACTGTCTCCATTTCTTTATTTTGCATTCTATCCAGTCCGTTACTGTGCCGTAGTTGGACAGCCAGATTTCATGCAGCGATCTGCTCACCTGTATCCCCGGATATTTGACTTCTCCAACTGCCCACTGTATAGGGAATTCCGTGTCGACCGGAATGGTTTCATCAGTTAGTGGAAATATCACGGATTTAGACCAGTTTACCTGAATGCCTGTAAGCCCACCATACCGAACTATCTCTCGCATCACCGCTGTGAAGTTATCCTTAGGGTTTGTTAGGTAAATTATCATATCATCCGCGTACATTGAGTTTAACAGCCCTCTATAGGAAAACCCTATGCTCCTATGAGTATGGTGTTGGCGAAGACGGGCCGCCAATGGCTCTGTTGCGATGGCGAACAACAGTGGTGAAAGCGGACAACCCTGTCTTGTTCCTCTTGTTATGGCAAAAGATTCCGACGTGCCCATTTATCCTGACCCGTGCCACTGGCCCCGAGTAAAGCAACTGAATCTGTTTAAGGAATAATGGGCTAAACCCCATACGGGACAGCAAAACAAAGAGGAACCTCCACTCCAAAGGATCAAACGCCTTCGTGGCATCTAACAGCGCCGCAATCGCCTGCACATGGGGGGGCCAAATAGTGCAATACGCCGAACAGCGTTATCAGGCTATGGGCAGTTGTGTGACCAGGTATAAAACTGGACTGATCCGGTAATGCTATCTGCGGCAGCATTGGTTGCAGTTTGTTAGCAATTAGTTTTGCATAAATCTTAGTATCTAGATTTATTAATGAAAGTGGACGGTACGAATCAGGCGCCGCAGGGTCCATCTCGGGTTTCAGCAGAACCACTATAGTGGCCTCTCGTAATGTGGGAGGAAGGATACCTGTCTCCATTGCCTCTAAGTATACCTGCAGCAGTCGCGGGCCAGCAAGTCAGAGTATTCCTTGTAAAAGGCTGCAGTAAGTCAGCCCGCCCCTCGAGCCTTCCCCGCCGGCATACTACTTATTACCTGTTTAATGTCTTCCACCGTAATGGGCAGCTCCATATATTGTCTAGCTCTGTCATAAAACCATGCCAGCGCCATAGTGTCCAAATAGTCCACTATGTCGGACTGCGAGGGATTAGTTTTGGAAGTATATAGTGTTTCATAATACCGGGACATTGTGGTCAAGTTTTCTGGCGGTGATCTAACCATCTCTCCACTCTCTGTGCGCACTTCAGTTATATAGTCCGCCCCCCTAGGTGGTCTGAGCAGCCCCGCTAGCGTACGCCCGGCCCTGTCCCCCTCTCCATATCGCCGTGCCTGAGCATGTTTGTGTAAATAAACCGTCTCCCTCTCTGCTTCTGCTTGAAATTCTGACAATTTAGATCTGATCTGCGCCACAATGGCAGGGGATGGGGAATGCGCCCATGCACGTTCCAGCGCTCCAATCTCACATTCTAGCCTCTGCAATGTAGTACATATATCTCGGAGGACTCCCGCCTTAAGGGCTATACATTCACCTCGTATCACCGCTTTAAATGCTTCCCACAACATACCTGGGGACTCCACCGAGCCCTCATTAAGTGTAAAATAGCTTTATATTTCCCCCCGCACTTCTTCCCTAAAGACTTGATCCAGTAGTGCCCCGGAGGGGAACCTCCAGCTGAATAGAGTTATATACAGACCTGGGACTTGAAGTGTCAGTTGTGCAGGTGCATGATCTGACAATGTACGTGGGTGGTGATCGGCCGCGATGACCCAAGTGTGTATATCTTTAGATGTGAACCAAAAGTCTAAACGCGACCAGGTGTTGCGGTGGTGTGTCGCACAGGTGCCCTTTCTAAGTGTGGGGTGTAGCGCTCTCCATGAATCCACTAAATGCAGGTCCGACACAATATCCTGCAACACTGTGGCCGCCCTTGGGTGATGCTCCCGGGATGCCCCTTGCCTGTCCGCTACGTCTGAAAGGACAACATTGAAATCCCCACTCCAGATAACCGCGAGCCTGCTCCCGGACTGGATCATTTGTCGAATATGTTGAAAAAAGTCAGATACATCCGAGATTGGGCCATATGTATTGATTAACACCATGGGCGTATTGTACAGTGTGACATGTAATAGGATATACCGTCTCTCTCTGTCTATTAATTTGTGATGTGTGCGCCATTGCAGCCCTTTACGAATTAAGATAGCCACTCCACGAGAGTAGTTGGAGTATCCCCCTTCTACCACCTCTCCCCATCTATTATTCCGAAGCATGCCGGACGTGCCTCCCGTTAAGTGTGTTTCTTGCAATAAACATATATCCACTCCATGTCTAGAGAGGTATGAGTAGACCAGTCTCGACTTGCAGCGATCATTTAGGCCTCTAACATTCCATGTGAGACATTTTAGTTGCGACATAGTAGTGACAAAAACTCAGTGTATTTGTACTCTGTAGGTGACGCAAGACCCCCTAGACCCACAGTGAACAGTTTCCTAGGCCATGGACTGGCCACAGCAGTAACTTTCCCATGGTCAATTGCGGGAATAGACACACACTTCAACCTCCACCGACCACTGTGCGTACATCCAAAAGTTGGCAGGTACCTAGAATTAAAACTGCCCCCCCCCCCAGACCCTCCCACACCACCCCCCAAACAGGTTGTGATGTCCTCCCACCCTAACCCCCTCAATAGTAAACAATAGCTCCACATTTGGAGCCCTAAGGGAATCATCCCATGGGGAACATGGGTCCGCCGGCATAACACCCCTGCACTCATGGCAGGGTGGCCGAGCTTATCACTTACTGCCCCAGAGCCAATACGAACCGTCCTCAATGCCTATTGGTGCACCGGGGAGGAGTTGTGAGTATACAAAAATATGAACATATCGATCCAACATAATAATTTGAATGTAGCCACTACAGTTAGCAACAACCTGGACCCTTAATAACTCTAAAGTATGGATTTATCTGCACAGCCCGCGTGGTTTGTCAGATCCTTCAGTCATTGTCACTCAGATTATTTGCAGCCTGGGAGTCGTCCAATGGCGTTCTCTGCTTTTGCTCTTTGGCCATCTGTTTCGCATACGCCAAGGCAGCCTTCGCGTCCATGAAGCATGCAGGTTTTCTGGGACCCTGGATCCGCAGTTTGGCAGGATAGATCAGCGATTACTTGGTACCAATCTGTTGAAATATCTTCTTGGCTGGCAGAAACTCTCTGCGGGCCGCCTGGACTTGTAGCGTCAAGTCTGGATACATGGCGATGTCGTTACCATTATATTGATCGGCCCCTTTCTCTCGCGCCATTCGAAGGATCACATCCTGATCCCTATAGTTGAGGACTCTCGCCAGAATGGGTCTCGGCGGTGCCCCCGGCCGTGGCCGAGGACCTAGTGGTCTATGGGCACCTTCTATGAGAAACATGGCGGATAAGGCAGGGCCAAAGAGGTCTTGCATCATGGTTTCTATGCACTTCTCCATATTTTGTATGTCTGTTGTTTCCGAAATCCCTGTAATTCGTACATTATTCCTCCTCGATCTGGCTTCCAAATCCTCGTTCTTTAACTTGATGACACGCAGCACCCCATCCATGTCCCGCAATTTCTTGTCCATTTCAGTATGCCCCACTTCCACCTCTGTAACTCTGGTTTCCAATACGCTCGCTTGGCCTTCTTGTTTTTCCATCCTGTGTGTAATCCTGTCCATTCTTTACGCCAGGGAATCCATCTTGGAGTCGAGGCCCTGGAGACTGGACTTCAGATCCCTGAACATAGAGCGGATGTCCTCCTCCGGCGGCACCGCCGAAGCCCCGTCCTCCACCTGGCTCTGCTGGCTGGATTTACCTTCCGTCGCTTTGTTGGATATTTTTTCAAAAGTGATCATGGGTTGTCTCGTGTCAGGCTTACCCATTTTGGCTGTCTTCTGGGCCTTCGAGGCAACGCTAGCCGCAGGCGAGCTCACTGCCCGCGGGCCACTCCACCCCGAGGCACGAGTCACCTGCCTGTCGTTGTCCCACACATCCACAGGGGGAGAACCTCCAACCTTTCTGTAGAGCAGCATGGCAGGCGCGACTCCGACCACACTTTTCCTCAGCAACTCTGAATGCACTCCTCCAGAGCGTCTCCTCAATGACCCGACCCGACCGGTCCATGCACTGTTGTATCAGTGTGTGGACGCCATCGACCTCCAAGTATTGCCTTTTTGCGAGCACCCCGACTTCTTCCTTCCGTACCGGACAGTGTCAGTGCGCATTTGTCACCATACCCTCCTCCATCTGTGCACTCCAGCGACGCTCAGCAGCAGGAACCAACTTCTCCAACCCCCAGCAGCGACAACAGCCTGTAGCCCAGCACGGCGCCAGACGCAGGGCCGCAATAGCTCCTCTTCAGGTTATCACAATGGGGCAGTCAGGCCGCCGTCCTCATCCAAAAGTCCCAGGGTCACAGATCCGAGCTGCACTCAGTCTAAAAATCCCCACACTGTGCCGCAGTCACAATCGCAGCTACAGCCAAAGGTCACTTGCTAGAGCACAGGTCTGATGGCATGTAATTGCCCTGCTGCCGCCACTCACGTAGTTGAAATTAGGGTACCCAGGCAGAAGTCTCTGTTTCAATGGCCTCAGTGCCCACCGCCTCTGAATTTGACCGGATTGCAGCAACCAGGGCTGGCCCGCCTCCAAAAACGGCGCCAGGAACGCGCAGAATCGAAGCGCCGCCGAGCGCACTCACTGACACTGTGGCCTCCAGAATCGCAGTAGCGCCGATGATTTCCCTCAATCGTGATGTCTGGGGCGCCCGCCGGCGCTGCACAACTCCCCCGCCGTCTCCGGGGACCGCAGCACGTTTGCGGGAGACAGCCCGCCGTGCCCGCCCCGATCCTCCGCCCGGAGCTCTCCTCCACTGTCCGCCCAGTGTCGCCCGAGCTCAGAGAGCGGCCAACAGGTTATGCTCCGGTTACAGCAGGGACAGTCCGTCGCTGGTCCCGGGCGCTTTCCAGCCTCCTTGCAGCTCCGCCCTCATCCGCCATTCAGCGCCCCCTGGAGCAGCACTCACGCAAAGTCCCGGCTTCACCCTCCACAGGCGCCAGCAGGCCTCACCGACGTCCTCGCCGCTTTCTGCTCGTCTTTGGCAGATTTCCGCTCCCCAGCAATGCCGCATCACCCGCAGGTCAGTGCTACGATAAGAGGCTCCCCACCGGGGCAGTATGAACGGACTCAGCACAGATTAATTTGGCTCGGCCGGCGGAGCCGCTCTAATGTGCGGCCATTTCGCAGCTCAGCGAAGCCACGCCCCAATTCCAAAGGCATCTGTGCTGTGGGAACTGTGACAGGAGTTGGAGCTTGAGGCTCAGGACAAGGTTCTTCCTCCTGGTCATCATCTTGGTAGTTTATAAACAATTCTGATGGACTCCTAGCAGTGCGGAATGTATCATCCTCTCCTGATTCCTCTTCTTCCTCCTCAGAATCTAATAATTGCTCAGGCAGCTTCAATGGTGACAGGGCTTCCCATGAGGAGCCACGACGTTGTAGTAGAGGAGCCGCCGTTGTAGGCAGGGCGGAGGAAGCAGTAGCCGAAGTTGCAGACCAAACTTGTAAATCCGTGCAGGAAGACAAAAGAGGCGTCTACGAGTGTGCCATCGACGAGTTCGTCGTCGATGGGGTTGGCGTCAGAAAAGTGAGTGTCGATGAGGAAGCTGTTTTCGGCGACGTGGCAATCTTCGTCGACGAGAGGTTCGCCGTCGACGAGGCAATCTTCGTCGACGAGGAGGTCGGCAACGATGAGGTAATCTTCATCGATTAGGCAATTTTCGTCGACAACGAGTCAGTCTTTGTCAAACGAGACAGTCGTCGACGAGGAGGTAGTCTTCGACGATGAGGTGGCCGTCGACGAGGTGGCCATCGACGCAGCAGTCGTTGACGAGATCTATTTAACCCTTACCGTCGACGGAGCGCTGACGATAGATGAAATCTCCTTCGTCGACGAGATGGGTCTAACAGCAACGGAGACCAGCGTCGACGGAGAAGAAGCCGATGTCATGATCATCTTTGGTCTCGGAGATGAGAATGTAACCGTCGACGTAGATGTAGACGGCACTTTCTGCTGAGGTAATTCTTTGTCAGGAAGCCTTTTAGATGCCAGAGACTTTCCAGTCTTTCTCGGGGGCGAAGCAGGCTTAGATTTTGAAGGTGGAGAAGCCTTTTTTGAAGAGGAAGTAGATGGCAAGCTAGAGCCTTTAGCAGGCAGGACTTTTCTCGACACCTTAGCCCCAGGAGATGATAAGTCTTCCTCAGCCATCCTCTTTCTAGAGGACATAGATGAACCAGAGGCTACACTTTCCACCTCAGATAAAGAGTTATCCTTGTCCTTGATCTTCTGTAGCCACAGAAGTAGGCGCCCTTCTCTATCTGTGAGGGTCTTCTGAGGGAAGGTCCTGCAGATCTTACAATCCCTCACCTCATGTTCCGGATAGAGGCAGTAAATACACTTCTTGTGGGGGTCTACAGAGAATAGCCGGAGCTTCCCACAAGATTCACAAGGCCTAAAGGGAGACCTCTTAGAAGATGACATCTTGAAGATAAGCAAAAAAACAGAAAAAACTGAAGTACTGAGCAGAGCTCGGGGAGACTCCCTTCACCCGACGTGCAGTAGAAAATCTGAGGGCCTGAGCCTCTGAGGAGAACATTCTGGTGGGTGCTGTCACCTGATTGGCTGCAGTTTGGACTGTACATAATGACTGTGATAGTCATAGGTGTGGAAGCTTTTTTCTTATAGCTTAGGCTATTTTACTTCCTGGTTTTATGCTACCAAGCTTTTGGTTATTATATGCATAATTATTGGTTTTTATGTACCGTGGGACTCTCACTCCGACGACGGGGAATGATTCAGGCATGTGAATCTATGAAAGACACCCTAAATACTGGAGAATGATGGATTTAACCCAGATCTCTTGACTGGGGGTGAATGTTTGGATTTGTTCTGCATTCCATCCATCAATTGTGTGTCTTTTGCTTTCTCGCCCTAAGTGCGCCAGGTATGTCCAGACGTGGGTCCTGGGCTCACTGTGCCACTGGAATCAAGCTATCCTGGCTGAAGAGGGGTGAAACCCCGAAACCGGTCCTAGGATGCTTGTTTCCAGTCCAGGGAGGACCTGGCTTGGCAGTTCGGGCTGGACTGTTTCCATGAGGCACAGGGTCAAGACTGATTTGCATATGGCCAGGTCTAAACTGGGGTGGTACTGTGAGCAAAAGAATGCTGGATTTAACCCAGATCTCTTGACTGGGGGTGAATGTTTTGATTTGTTCTGCATTCCGTCCATCAATTGTGTGTCAATTTTGTGTATTTTGGTTCCATTGGCAAGCCACACCATTCGAGGACTTGGATATTTAATGTGTCCTTTCAGAGACTATTGCTTTGTAGCAAAGTTATCTGAAAGTTTCCTTTAAAATGCACTATTTGACCTCAATTTCTTCAAAATGTTCTCAGGGGTAGCACCCCGAACCCTATTAGGAGATGTCTGGCTCGCATGCTTCACCCCAGTCACTACAATTCAGGGCTAATATTATGCCCCACAACTTTCAAAGATCATGCACGACCCTAATATAAGTGGTATCTAAAATAGATGTGTATGTGTTACGCTGTTATATAATCAGACAGCAATTGTGGAACTTCAGTAATGTCATTTATTGTGATGTCACCAGAGTTAAGGTCATGTGACATGATCTCATCTAAAAAAAATCACAGTCAAAGGTCATATGATGTCACTACCTGTGATTTCATTAAGGCCAACAAGCACCTCTTATCATGTAGGGTGACAGAGCGCTTTACATCACACACATTATACAAAGACAATAAATCATACAAGTCTGTACAATCAACATAAAGGAAATGGTACATAAGACAATGAGGTCTAAAAGATGTAGGAGTCAAAGTCACTTGTTTGTCATCGATACTAATAGATATCATATGTTAAGAGTCCTTGGTCTAGAGAAAAGCAAAATCAGGCTTTAACACTCAGGATTAAAAACATAACATGGTGATTGTTGAAGTCTGTACTAATGAGAATTTCTAGACTACTTTTAGAGAGTAGGGAAGGATTTACAAAAAAATAGTGCATTTCTAAGCCTGTGCATTCAGTTTTCACATGCCTCTTTCATGGCACTTCATAGCTCCGCCAGCACTGAGTGGGGGGCCCCCTCCATGTACTTTGCAGGGGGGCCCCATCAGGTTTTGTTACGCCCCTGACTAGAATAGGAAATATTTACACAAAGCAGAAGGCGGCTTGGAGTCAGCATCACAGTGTAAGGAATAGTGTCAGTGCAAAAAGTACAACCCAGATAGTGCTGATTTCCATGCTTATGTAGGTGGGAAAATGGTGATCAAATGTGAAGTGTAAGGGGTTATATGCATGCATTATCAGTGTTCCTAACCACTCACAGTACAAGTGCTTATATAATATTAAATAACGAAGAGTGAAATGCATGATCAAAAATACACATTACACAGAGTCGTTTGGAAAGTAATGCGTTTGGTATTTAATGGAGGTATGCATTAAGCCGATTCAGTTACTAGTAATAAGTGAAGCAGCCATATACGTTGACCATTATCGCTATTTGTAGTAAAAGGTTGATACATTTACTAGATGGGTATACATTTGTGCCACAAACATCCCTTCATGTAGGTGTATTCGCGGCACGGGTTTCTTGGGTTGGAGGGACACAGAGTTCCAGGAGCACATGCAAGGGTAGTAGGTAACACATTCAGAGAACATTCACTCACTACAATATGGCCTCGTCCTTGCTATGAAGATGGAGATGCTGCAGGGGATGCGCTCTCTACTAGGTTGTCTTCACAGTGTGAAACAGATCACTGGAAGACTCCAGTAGTATGTGTATGAGGTGTGACTTCCCTACAATACTGCTTTTCAATTGGTAAATTCAATCCTGTAAGAAATAGTCGAAAGAAATAGTCGAAAGGCAGCTTAGTGCAGCTATTTCCTGTTCGTCATGGAGTGGACACTATATGCCAACTTATCCACATTAGTCTACTTCAAACAGTAGTGCAGGCCAGAGCATTGCTATATGTAGGTGACTGCGCTCTGGGATGCTTTTACTCTGACTTCCTTTTGATATCTTTGGTTTCCACTTCCATGCCTCTGCTTGATTTACTTCTTCTAATGGGAAAAATTGGGATTACACAGCTTTTGGCTAACTGTCACATAAGCCTTCACACTCCCAGTTTACACAGTTTTAGACAAGTATAGACAATTATTAAATTATCCCAAATAGGCCTTTAAATTATCCGGTGTTGAATATTCATCAACATATATAATTCCTATTGGTTGCTGATAATACTGCATGCAGACTATGCAAGTTATTTTACTTGAGCAGGGTGTCTGTGGACACAAATACAAATTCTCTCTAATGAAGCCTCAATTTTATTTTCCCATCCTAACTTTGGGGTGTGTGGCTTGATAGCAAGCAGAACTTGTTTTGCTGAATTGTGTTACCCCTGATTAGTAGCCTATATTCGTTGTATTAACCCCTTGTGTGCCACGCCCTTTCCCTGCCCTGTGCCGGCCGTTGCATTAGCGGGCAGGGTTCATGACGAGCTGGACTCGTCATGGGCATAGCGCAACCGGGGCCCATGACAAGTCCAGCTCGTCATGGGCACAGAAGGGGTTAAACAAGTGGAATGGCTCTATGTAGAGAAAGGTGCACAGATTATAATATGGAATTTATAGACAGTATATTCTATCAAGCAAATATTTCCACTAGAAACTTAATACATGCTTGTGAATACTACCTCTGACCGCCCAGCTCTTCAACGTGCAGTGATTGTTGAGAGCCATGTAGTTCTTCACATCACACCTTAAACATTTAGCTTCACTATCCTCCCAGTTTGTTTCTTTGGGGCTTAGTTACAAAACAAAAGAAAAAGAGTGCTTGGTCTAGGGATAGGGAGGTGCTAAATGCATGTCATAGCCTTCGCATCTGCAGTTCTTCTAGTAATTTGAAGATGGTAAAAAAATGTTCTTATTACCTATAGCCATTATGATGTTGTCTAGTGTTAAAGACCTCTCCTTGCTTCTATAGATTTAACCATTAAGTTAAATAGCTGTTATTGCTACATACTAGTGCTCTCTACCCAGTAATATGCCCTACCTGCAAAATGTCCATGCTAGATTATATCTAGGTCTGCCAGTGCTGAGTTTGTTTATGGTTTGCTCTCGCTGATCTCCAGTACGATGTTATGTTAATTATGTTATGTTAATTAATTTTCTATAGCGCTCGACTCACCCTGGGGCATCTCGGCCCTGCCTAGAAAATAGTAACCTGAGTATGGAAAGAACAAAGAGGGAATCAGAGAAAGCAATTAGAACAGAAAGGCTTTTAAAATTTTACGCAGGGCCATGGGGAGCTCCTTCCAATATCTTGAAGCGAGATATGAAAAGGCTCTGCCCCCTGTGCGAGTCAGGCGAATTCGGGGAACCTGAAGGAGGCCTAGTGTGCTGGATCTGAGATTCCTGCAGGGAGAATATTTTACAAGGTTTTTTTGCAAGTAGAGAGGACTTCTATCTTTCAGAGCATTATAGGTTAGACAACAAATCTTAAAAAATTATCTTTTTTTTACTGGTAACTAGTGCAGTTCCCTAAGCAGCGGAGTCGAGGGGGAGCCTGCAGGACGATTAAGAATCATTCTAGCTGCGGTGTTCTGTACTACTTGCAATTTAGCCAGTAGGGTCTCTCCCACTTCAGTCAACAGAGCATTTCCATAGTACAGACGACTGATTACCATTGCCTGAACTAAGGTCTTGCGGTGGGTGGAAGGCATATAGGGAATAATTCTTCGAAGCAGACGTAGACTATAATAACAGGAGCTCGTGGTGGCAGCAATGTGGTCCTTCATAGTCAGGGCCTGGTCCAGCTTTAAACCTAGATTTTTTACAGATTGTTTGGGAACAGGACCTGTACCCAATTGAGAGGGCCACCAGTCGTCAGACCAGATGTCCGAGGCTTTTTCCATTAGCATAACCTCGGTTTTTCCTGGGTTCAATTGAAGACAGTTTTCTGTCATCCATTTTGAGATAGCGAGCATGCCGATGGTGAAGCAGGTTTTCTCTGTGGCTGGATTTGGACCGATGGTAAACATATGCTGTGTATCATCAGCATATGAGATGATCTCAAATCCCAGCTGCTCGACTATCCTTGCCAGGGAAGCCATGTATATATTGAATAAAGTCGGGCTCAAGCAGGAGCCCTAAGGGACACCCTTATCAAGATGCATTTTGGCTGAGGTGTAAGGTCCTAGCATGATGGTTTGAGTTCTGTCAGACAAAAAGTGTTGCAGCCATTTCAAGGCTGTCCCCTGGATACCACAGGAGAGTAGTCTCTCCGCCAGCTTTGAATGTGAGATGGTATCAAACGCTGCGGAGAGATCTGGGAGAATCAGTACTACTGATCCTCCTACGTCTATTGTCTGCCTGAGGGAGTCAGTCACTGCTAAAATGGCAGTCTCAGTGCTGAAACCTGGCCGGAAGCCCGACTGAGATGGATCCAGGATTTGATTGGATTCCAAGTATGAACTTAGTTGTCCGTTGATAACGCTTTACAGCTGTTTGCCCAGAAGCGGAAGTAAAGAAATGGGACGATAGTTTTTAAAAATTAACGGGTCCGCTGTTTGTGTTTTTTGTATTGGACGGACAAACGCATCCTTCCATGTGCTAGGGATGGTGCCTGTTAATATTGAGTGGTTGAAGATGTCTCGAATTGCAGGGGCACAACTTGTGGCTAGGAAAGCCATTGTCTTTGGTGGGCAGGGATCTGACGGCGAACCAGATTTGGCAGTAGCGAGGCCTTTAGAGACCTCCTCAATCGAGGTCAGTTTGAAACTATCTAGAGTGCTACTTGCTATCTTTCCTAACTCCTCCAGTTTGGTAGGAGGCTCGGAAATAAGGAGGGCTGTTGAGAAATTCTCATAGATTTTAGATATCTTTTCTTGGAAGTAGATCGCAAGGGAGTTGCAAAACTCCTGAGATTCCATTGACGATTGTCTGCATACTTTTGGAGATACAAAGTCCCTTACCATACCAAAAAGGGCTTTTGGGGAATTGCTGGCGTGTTCTATTTGGTTAATGATGAACAGACGCCTGGCTGCTTTTAGATTCACATGGTATCTGGACAAGGACTGTCTGTAAAGTAGTCTATTTTGAGGGTCCTTAGTAGCTCGCCAGATTCTTTCCAATCGCCTACATTTAGATTTTTTCATCTTTAGCTCCCCCGAAAACCAGGGGGTAGAAGGCCGCCGTTGAGAAGTACCTTATTGTTTTTTTGGTATTACGGTGTCAAAGGCTGTCCCTAGGGCAGCGTTGAAGGCCTCCAACATTTTGGATACTTCCATGGCGTTCTTTGCTGGTTCCAAGGAATAAGCCTCGTTAAAGGCTTCTAATGAGAGATTGCGCCATGGCCTGCGCAGCTCTAGTTTTTTGTCCTGTAGATATTTCTAAGCTCCTCTGACACGACTGATCAATGGAAAACGTGATCATGGAATGATCTGTCCATGTGAGGGGGTCTGGAGGGCTATAACTCAACTGGTCTGAGTTGGAAAAGATTAAATCTAGTAAGTGACCAGCCCGATGAGTTGGGCCTTCAACTCTTTGAGTGAGTCCCATTAACTCCAGGGAGGAAAAAAGTTTATTTACCTCCGGGTTAGTAAGATTTTACCCATGAAAGTTTAAGTCCCCCAGCAGAAGAAATGTTTTTGAAGCAAGCACATGTAGGGCTATATGTTCCACTAGAAGGTCCGTAAAGTTGGCTTTGGATCCTGGAGGGCAATAAATTAAAGCTCCATACCAGCTACCAGAGGGAGATAAAGTGATCTTAAAAATTCCCAATTCTAAGCAATCATTGCTTAAGGTGGAAACCCAATTCATAGAGAGGTGATTTTTAAAAGCAATGGCTATGTCCCCTTCTGTTTTTCCTTCCCTGTCCAGATGGATACATTTATAATTCTCTGGAATGGCCAGGTTTATCAAGGGATGATTTAAGGAGTTCAACCACGTTTCTGTAAAAAAACATGGTATCGGGGAGTGGGAAGCAATCATGTCCCATATTTCAAAGGGGTGTTTAGCTAGTGATCTTACATTGCATAATATATTGTTTAGACTAATAGTGGCTGAATCTAGGTCCTTCCTTGGGTCTGGTATGTCAACTGCTAACCAATCATTTTGAAATCGGCAGAGTTTACAGGTTACCGGCCCTTCTAACATATTTGGAAACTTCTGAGTATGACCAATATGGGTTCGGCGCTTGGCTTGTTCAAGAGTACTGATAGTACGTAAAGATTCAGCAGAGTATGATATGGAGGCTTGGTGGCAAGTATTTACCTCAAGAGGAGCAGAATCTCTAGCCTCTGGTCTCGGCTGGGTGCAGACAGGCTTGCCTTTGGCGCGCCGCCGGTGCACACGTATTAGCATCCTCATTTTATTGGTCAGAGGGGGGCAAACACTAGCGCGCTACCCTGCAATACCCCTCAAGATGTCTGCCCGCTCCAGCGGTAGACTCGAGAGCGTGAAGTCTCTACACCCCGAGCACCTAATCGGCTGAGAACGGTGACAGAAGCGAAGTTCTGGCAAGGGTTAAAAATTAATACAGTGCTGTTTAAAAATCATGCGGCGCATTAGCGAATTAACAGATGCTACTCTTGGTTTTCCGCCTCAGGAGAAACTAAGATTTAATGCGCCGTGCACATCAAATAGTGTTGAGTAGCTGTATGTGTTAAGTCTCTTTTTCTTGATATCAATTGATCACGTTGAATTAATACTGAAGTCCGGTCCTTGTTAATCACCAGTGATGAATGTGTTAAATAGATTCATTCTGACTGTCCTTGATTAGCTCCATCTTTTTCTGAGTTAAGCAGCTGTTACAGGCCCCTTGTTGTCTTCCCATAGTCACGTTCAATAGATGCTTTTTTGCTGGAACTTGTTAATCTCAAACTACAACAGTGTTCAGTATATATATATCTATATATATATATATAGATATATATAATATATTACCTACTGGCGGTCGCCAGTAGGTAGTTATAGTTAGGACCTTGTTTCTATTCAAAAAGCATTTTTTCTTTTCCCAATAACTTTGGCGCCGGTTGACGAATCTTCGCGAAATTATATATATATATATATATATATATATATATATATATATATATATATATATAATCTCCAGCTCGTAGAGTGTCGTTAAGACACTGAATACTTGCCTTTCATTAGAGGGGGTCTTTCTAAAAAATGATCTTATACTAGTCATGTTTCCTTCTTCAATCTCGTGAAGACTATATCTTTCCAATTATCTTTCCAATTGTCATTAGACATGACCTCTAATTCTTTGTGTCAATTGATGAAGCGAATTAGCAAACTATTCTTGATTCTTTTGCTAGTCAAATCACAAATTAATTCCCGCAATTGGATTACATCTTCATTTGTATTTCTCCTTTCATATGTTTACCAAGATTAAATTTTTTGTTAGCTATTCATAAATAAACAAGTATCTCAATCCATTACGGGGTGTGGTTAGGCTATTTTCCTTCTCAGATCATTATCTTGCTTGATTCCTGTGTACCTGCTTTCCCTCACTTACTCAGGTTTCCTCCAAATTAAATCTTTCCTGGTGTATCCCGTCTACAGCCACAGCCCTGGCCGCCATAGATCATGCCAACTGATGGGTGAAGTTGATTCATTTCTTGAAGAGCTAAGGAATATAGATATTGAATCACCGACAAATTTAGGGCAACCTAATCTTAGTCTGGGCAAAAAATGTTGTCATCCTCCGTGAAGAACAATTGTTACTTACCTGTAAACAGGTGGTTCTCCAGTATTGGTGTCTTTCATAGATTCACATGCTTGAATATTCCCCGTCGTCGGAGTGGGAGTCCCACGGTAAATAAAATAGCAATATATACATATAGCAAAATATATACATAAGTAATCACATAATTAGCGTATATAGGTGTAAAAACACACATAGTGTACCTATAAGAAAAACTCCATAGGAATACAATGGAGAGAGACAAAAGACCTTTGTAGTCTATCTCTGTCATTATGTAAGTCCGAACTCCAGCCAATCAGGCGTCAGCCCCTCTCTAGAACCTTCTCCTCGGAGCTTCTCACCTCAGATTTTCGTAGCACAAGAGTGACTGTAAAGTGCATGAGGAGAAGAGAGCCTCTGAAGGGAGGAGGGAGGGTCGCATGTGAATCTATGAAAGACACCAATACTGGAGAACCACCTGTTTACAGGTAAGTAACAATTGTTCTTCTCCAGTATTAGGGTGTCTTTCATAGATTCACATGCTTGAATATAGAATAGCTAGCAGTAACAATCACCATTGTTTCCATGCCAAAACAGATTCAAAATATAAAGATAATCAATCTTATGCATAAAAAACAGTATCGAACAACTGTAACATTGTAAATGCATAATATATATAAATGGAAACAATATGGAGGTGGGAGGAAGAGGCTCACCTTACTTAAAAAGATTGCGCAGCACTGCCTGTCCCACTGCAGCATCCTCCTCGCTTAAAGTTGCCAAGCAGTAGTGCTTAGTAAACGTGTGTCTGGTCGACCACGTAGCTGCTCTGCAGATGTGTTGCAAAGATACTCCAGCAAATAAGGCAGTAGATGATGAGACTGCCCTAGTGGAGTGTGCCCTCACTGGAGACTGCAGCGGCTTATTTGCCCTTTGGTGACAGAAGACAATAGCTGCCGAGATCCAGCGTGCAATCGTTGGTTTAGTAACCTGACGTCCTTTATGACAGAGTCCATATGCTATAAAAAGTTGATCGGATTTCCGGAAAGAAGCTGTCTTACTGATGTAGAACTTTAGACACCGCTTCACGTCCAAAGAATGTAATCTTTGTTCTGCAGGTGTCTGAGGATTGGCAAAAAAGGTCTTTAATATTACTGGCTCATTAATATGAAAGTCAGTAGGCACCTTGGGTAGAAATGATGGATTGGTGCGTAACACTACAGCCTCCGGTTTGAACTGCAGGAACGGAGGTTTGATGGTAAAAGCATGGATGTCACGGACACGACGTGAAGACGTTAGTGCCAGAAGTAGGGCTACTTTCCAAGTGAGATATTTTAGGTCGGCCTTGTGAATGGGCTCGAACGGAGGTCTCATCAATTGTGCTAACACAACGTTGAGGTGCCACAACGGAGGAGGACGCCGAACTGGCGGAAATTTTCGGAATAAGCCTTTAAAGAATTGGTGGATTATTCTTGAGGAACAAAGGGAACTTGATCCATCTTGCCGGAAACGGGAAATAGCTGCTAGAAAAACCCTTAGGGTTGCATGCGACAGTCCAGAACTGGCTAGGTGCAGGAAGAATGGTAGCAATTGCTCTGCCGTGGAATGTATCGGATGGACTCCGTTAGCAGCACACCAATGGCAGAATCGTTTCCATTTGAACTTGTACGTCCTGATTGTAGAGGGCGCTCTTGCCTGGGCCAAAATATCCCTACAATCCTGCGGGATGTCTAGGTGGGCGAACTCATGGTGTTCAGGTTCCAGGCCGATAAGCTCAGTGAGGAGGGATTTGGATGACAAATTCTCCCTTCGCTCATTGTGAGCAGATCCGTCCGATGTTGCAGGAGGATTGGTTGGCATTGGGACAGGAGGAGCAGTTCTGAGAACCACGCTTGCCGTGGCCAGCGCGGGGCTATTAGGATCAGGTGGCAAGGTTGTCTCCTCATCTTCCAAAGAACCCGAGGTATGAGGGGTATTGGAGGAAAGGCGTACGCAAATAGATTGCACCAGTTTATCAAAAGGGCATTCCCTTGTGATTCCTTGTGGGGATGCCAGCTTGCGTAATTTCGGCATTTCCGGTTCTCCGGCGTAGCAAAGAGATCGAGTTGCGGACGGCCCCATAGTTGGAATATCCTCTCTAGAGTGGGTTGGTGTAACTCCCACTCGTGGGTCGACGAGGAGGACCTGCTCAGGGAATCCGCTAGGACATTGGATACTCCTGGCAGGTGTACTGCCGTAATCATGATCTGATGACTGAGAGACCAGTCCCAAATTCTTTGAGCTAACCTGGAGAGACTTGGGGATTTTGTTCCGCCCTGTTTGTTGACATAGTGCATACAGGTTGTGTTGTCTGTCTGTATTAGCACTGACTCTCCTTGGAGCAAAGGTAGAAATGATTTTAGAGCCAGAAAAATCGCCATGAGCTCCAACTTGTTGATGTGCCAAGATCTTTGATGGGTTGACCATCTTCCCTTCACAGAGAGATCCTCCAAATGTGCGCCCCATCCTTCCAATGAGGCGTCTGTTGTGAGTGTCCTGTCCGGTGGCAGCGACAGAAAGGACATGCCTTCCGTCAAGTTGGCTGGAATTGCCCACCATGCGAGTGCTGACTTCATTTGATTTGTGACAAATATCATGTCGTGGAAAGATCCCGTTACCTGACGCCACTGAGCATCCAGAGCTTCCTGGATCGGACGTGTCCTCAGCCGGCAATGAGGGATCAAGGCAATGGATGATGACGCCATCCCCAGAAATGATTTTAATAGTCTCACAGAAACTGACTCCTTTGATCTGATCAGAGCCACCAGTCGCAGCATCTTTTTTAGACGCTCCTGGGAGAGGAATGCCTTTGCAGACACAGTTTCCAGAGTTGCACCCAGAAAATCTCTTTGTTGGTACGGATGAAGTTGGGATTTTTCCGCATTTACAGTTAGGCCTAAAGAGCGAAACACGTTCTGGCACAGAAGAGTGTGTTGTCGCAGGTGAGTGCTTGACTGAGATTTCAGGAGAAAATCGTCCAGGTATGGAAATATTTGCACTCCCTGGAGTCGCAAAAACGCTATTACTGGAGCTAGTACCTTTGTGAACACTCGAGGGGCCGAGCGCAGGCCAAATGGTAACACTTTGAATTGGTAATCGTGTTGACCCACTCGAAAACGCAGGAACTTTCGATGCCGCTGTAAAATAGGGATATGAAAATAGGCATCCTGGAGATCTATCGTCGCCAGAAAATCTTCCTGCAAGAGTAAGCGCAAGATGTCTACTAGCGTCATCATACGGAAGGATTGGCTCTTTATATATTTGTTTAGTGCCCTTAGATCGAGGATGGGCCTCCACTCTCCGTTTTTCTTTGTGATCAAAAAGAACCGGGAATAAAAACCTTTTTCCTTCTGAGACACTGGTACCAGTTCTATAGCCCCTTTGTGCCTTAAAAGTCGAACTTGATGCAACAGTTCTTTCATGTGAGCTGGTGGCGGTCCGGAGGGTGGAGTGGGAGGAGGGAATTTGGTGAATTCTAAGGCGTGTCCCTTTTTCACAATGTCCAAAACCCAACGGTCCTTTGAGATGGAGGACCATTGGGAAAAGAACAGAGAGATTCGACCTCCAACCTTGTCCGTCTGGTAAGAGTCACTGTCTCTTTGATGCGGTTCCTCTGTATGAGGATTTTCCTCTATATGACTTGGAGGTTTGTTGTCGTGATGTTTGCTGTTGCTGGCCATAAGAGTAACGGTTGGACCCTTGATTGTAAGGTTTGTATTGTTTATTGTCTCTTCGAAAACTTGAGGAGGTGCCGCGTCCGCGTGCACCACGAAAATTACTCCTCTGAAATTGAAGGTTTCCTAACGATCTAGCTGTCTCAGTATCCTTCTTTATGGACTGTAGAGCTTCATCGACATGGCTCCCAAATAATGACTCGCCGTCATATGCCATGTTAAGGATCATGGACTGAACCTCCTGACGAAAAGATGTTGATTTTAACCATCCTTGCCTACGCAGAACAGCCGCTCCGGCAAGCTGACGGAATCCCATGCAGGCGATGTCTACTGCACAATCGATTATTTCCACCGATGCCGCTTCTCCCTCTTGGAGCAACTTCATTGCCTCCACCTTAGATGGCTCTGGCAACTCCTGAACCACATCCGAAATATCAGCCCATACTTGTCTGTCATATCGTCCCAAGATGGCCAAGGCATTAGCTGCTCTAACCACAGTGGAGGCCATAGAAGAGAATTTGCGCCCTATGGCATCCATCCGACGTCCGTCACGATCCGGAGGTGAGGTGATAGAAGATGCCGGATTTTTCGCCTTACGTTGCGCTGCCTGCGTAACGACAGACTCAGGTTTAGCCTGACCCGTGAGGCATGCTGGGGTTCCTATTGGTGCCTTATATTTCTTTTCTAATCGAGGCACCTGTGCTGGCAAGGTATTCGGTGTCTGCATTAATTTCTTGCCTTCTTCCCAAATAAACTCGACTATGGGAATAGCATGAGTCTGTTTGTAAGGTTGATTCTTGAAATCATAAAGGAAGCAATCTTCCTCCCTGCGCTCCGTTGTTAACTTAAAACGGTGTGATGCCCTTTCCATCAGTTGGTGAAAATTGGCTATGTCCACTGGAGGTGAATCCCCTGTTACTATCTGTGAGGGGGATGGTGTTTGTGCCTGGTAATTGTCCCACTCCGCCATATCATCATCATTGTCATCTACATCCCCATCATCATCTGGGATTTCACCCTCTTCTGTGTCCTGAGGGCCTTCCTCTACAGGCTCATAATGAGGCAACAACCTTTCCGGAACCTGTCTTGGAGGTACAGGCGGCATCTGAGGAACAGGATTTACAATAGGTACCGGTGGAATAATTGCTGGAATCACCGGGGTAGACGGAACCTCTGAACGTTGAGGGGATAGAGGGAACCGTTGGTTGTAGTCGTCCAACATGCGTTGGAGATTAGTAATGAGCGACAAAGGAAGAGTCGCCGTTTTATGCTTCGGAGGGGCCTGGTGTATGTAAACCGGATCTTCATCTTCACTACTGACATCCTGGCACTTAATAACTAAGTCGGACGGACTTTGTGCCGTTCCAAAAGACTCCGGTAACCCCTCGGACTCCTGATCCGAATCCGTAGCGAATAATGGTGAGGGAGGCTGTGCATCTCCCACAGGAATATTGTGTTCCTGGCTATCCGGGCCCACAGTAGGAGGTAATGGTGTCCAAGAAACTCCTGTTTTCTGGGTCGACGCAACACTGCTTATTCGTACCCTTACGAATGTCTGTGGAGATGTACTCGTCGATGGAGCCGTCGTCGACGGAATGATGGTCGACGGAATTATCGTCGACGGAGTCTGTGGCAACAAAATTGCCGTCGACGGGGCCACCGTCGACGGAGCCACCGTCGAGGTCTTCGTCGACAAGGCTTTCGTCGACGGAACCACCGTCGACAGTGTCGTCGACGGGATCTTCTTTTTCTTCGTCGACGGAGTGGGCGTCGACGAGCTCGACGACGTCTTCGTCGACGACACAGTCTTCGTCGACGGAACCTTCACCTTCTTCGTCGACGTCGAAGTAATGGGCAAAACAGAAGTCACCGCCCTTGAAGAACTGATGGTAATCGTCGACGAGGATAACGTCGACAGAACGCTCGTCGACGACGAAGCAGCTGACGTCGTCGTCAGGGTCACCGTCGACGAGGTAGAAACAGCAGATCTCGTCGTCGGGAGCATCGTCGACGAGGCTGACAATTTTTTCCCTGAGGAATGGGAAGTAGACGCCTCAGCAGCCTGAGAACAGTGTCCCTTAGGCGACAAAGCAGTAGGTGAGACCACAGAAGTGGCAGTTGTCAGAGGCAATGCTAGCTTCTTTTTCTTCAGGAAAGGAGATGGTAACTCCTGCACACTACTGCGCTTAGAGGCTGGTTGAGAACGACCAGAAAAGAGACTTTCCACATCAGAGAGTGGGTTATCTTTGTCCTTCAGTCTCTGTAGCCATAATAACAGGCGGCCTTCTCTGTCCTTTAGAGTTTTTGTAGAAAAAGTTCTACAAAATTTACATTTTGCCACCTCATGGTCTGGATATAAACAGTAAATACACTTACTGTGTGGGTCCTCAGAGAACAAACGCAGCTTTCCACATGAAGAACATGGTCTAAACAAAGATTTCTTACTAGAAGACATCCTCACTGACAAAAAAATGAGCAGAGCTCAGGGAGACTCCCTGTCACACGACGTGCGGTAGAAAATCTGAGGTGAGAAGCTCTGAGGAGAAGGTTCTAGAGAGGGGCTGACGCCTGATTGGCTGGAGTTCGGACTTACATAATGACAGAGATAGACTACAAAGGTCTTTTGTCTCTCTCCATTGTATTCCTATGGAGTTTTTCTTATAGGTACACTATGTGTGTTTTTACACCTATATACGCTAATTATGTGATTACTTATGTATATATTTTGCTATATATATATATTGCTATTTTATTTACCGTGGGACTCCCACTCCGACGACGGGGAATATTCAAGCATGTGAATCTATGAAAGACACCCTAATACTGGAGAAGTGACATTCTACCACCCCCCTCTGTGGCCATGGACACACAAGCATTGCTTGAAAGGGCAATCTGATGTCTGTGCTTTAGGTGACCGGGCAGTATTACACTGTCCGGAAAGCAGTCCTGGTCAGAGTTTGAAGAGACTTTCAGACACAAACATTATTTGGAGATACTGTTTAAAAAAGGCAGCAACTGAAGTTGTCGAATGCCAACTGACTTGTAAAAAAGTGACAAAGTTAAGGGTCCTTAACCTCCCTGGTTCTCACATCAACATACTTTCCAGCGACGTCTTTTAGTTAAAAACCAGCCGAAACAAGGACACTTCTAATCCTTTTGTGCCTTTTGGACCTAGCAATTTGTGACTGGTCTTCTATAGATCAAGAAAGAAAAGGAAAACAAACTGTGTTAATGGATTTGCCAGCAAATGTCTACACAAGTGACTATAATATTGTTCTTGGATAATATGGATTAATGGCACAGTTAGAATCTTATAGAAATTTTTCCTCGAATGGCAGGATGGCCCAGTAAGTTAAGCACTCTTTGTGGTTGTGTATGTGACCTGCTGGTCTTGAGGTCGAATCACTACAAGACTCCTCAGATTTTTATACTTTTGAGAACAGCAAATGGATTACCACTAAATTAGATAATAGTAGCCTTTTCTGCTTACGGTGTTAGAAATTGCAACAAATGATTTCATTCGTTCAATAAAATCTATTATTATTATTCATATAAGGGAATGCTTAAAAAATGGAGATACACTTTTTTGAACAAGAAAAAAATCATTTTGTGGCGAGCAAAGGGATGCTAACAGACAACAAACCCCATTAAACCTTTATGAAAGCCAAACAAGCATTAAACTATATTTTCTCAATAAGTTCACATCTTGTTTTAATGCCTGTCTCCCTAACTTTAAATATTCACATCATCATTTTAATCTAATGTCTCGAAGCAGGACTAGGAACAATCTCATGGATTTCTTATGGAATCGATTTGATATGTGGAATATAACAGATGGTCACCCAAAAAGAAAACATGACACACAGATCTCAAATGGGTGGTAAAACCCAAGGAAGTCAATTGAATTTGTGATTGGCTGTCATTTCTCCTCTATATGTCGGATTGTGTGCTGCGATTAATCCGAACCTAATTTAACTTAACTGATATTTCAAGACTTCATGACTGTGAACAACAATAGGAGCTGGGGGTGAGGTACGAAGATGATGATAAATAATTTACCCACATTGAATTAAATCTGCATTTGCTTCTCTGCCTTGTTGAGTATTCATGAGAATGAGAAGAAGCTAGATTATCTGACCATCCCTAGTTGGAACATTCTGGTATCAACATCTGCTGAATGTGTCACTAATCATCTTTTCCAGGAATCCAGTGTTTTGACTTGGTGCAGTGCCATGAATATATCTCTGGAAAGGGAAGAACCTTTGTCAGTATCCTGTACAAGGTGGTAGGTAGCCATAATTCGTGACAAAGACAAGAAAAATGGAAATCATATATTTGTATGCAGTAAGCATACTTTACCACTCTCCACCAAATTAAACGCAAATGTAATGTATATGTGCAAGTATTGTAAATGGGAACTTTGTTTAATTTAGCCTGTGATAGCCTCGAAGAAATTATAGAAAGTCTAATAAAACTGTCTCAAATAAGCAGACATGTCCATCACCATGTGACTAAATTAACCTCAAGTGAACATCTCCTTAAGGATTCTGCTCCTCCGATGATACATCATTAAAATACATTCAAATATTTCTAGGCAATCCGTAGGAATGAATACTGCCAGAGATTCGATTTCTTTCTTATATGACACTGGAGAGGAATTGCCCTCTTGACTGATTTGTAGTCCTTTACATTGCAGCTTTAACACAGCTGATGTAGGACAGGATCTTACAAATTTGAGAACTCATTATTATGTTAATATAAACGCCAGCATTAGCCTGGAGAAGTATATGTGGGAAATGCATCCAATATATCAAACAATGTATAAGGGTGATGGAACAAGACATTGGTTACTTTTGCAAATTGTCTGGGGGAAACCAGAGTCTCAGCCGATATAACAATCTGAATCTAATTTCCTGTAATTTCCGCTGATTATGACAATGACTGTAGAGGATAACAAACAAAGCATTCCCAGAATTGTTACATTTTCCTTTAAAATAGGAAAACCTTGTAAAGGTTTAGTAGGAGAAAACAGAAAGACAACAGGTCCATCACACAGTCTGACCAGCTTGTCCTCAGAATCAACAGTTTTTACTCCCGCAATACTGATGTCTAACACAACCCACCCCAGTTATGTCCTCCTGCAATATCATCCATCATTAATACCTCGCTCTTTCACTCAGCCTGCCACAGTGACTTTCGTATATATCATTGCCTTTCTGAACGGTCACGCCTCTTACCAGAAGATTCCTTGCTTTTAATCTCATCTACAGCAAAGAAAACCTAGCTGGTTTAATGTCCCCGAGAAACCTACGTTTTTGTAACTTCAATCACATAATGGAAGAACGGTTTACAGACCACTGTACAGAAGATCGCAGCTTCTAGTCCCAAAGCCTTCTGGTCATGATGCAGTGGTAAGTTCCATTTTTGTTTTTACCCCAAACTAGTTCAGAAAACTTCATTTTCTTCTGGAGAGATGAGTTTTGGATGAAAGGTTCCAATTCAGTCGTCCATGAAGAGCTTCTGTCCTCCTTTGTCACATATCCATATTTCAGGTTGTTAAAGACACATCGTAGAGCCACTTGGTGGAACCAGCATAAGTGTTCATGTGTTAGAAAGTATAATCTAATATATATATATATATCATGTGATCAAGGCCCAGGTGGGGCTGAAATGCGTCATGGCAGAAATGCAGGGCAACTAAATACATTTTTGACTACATAAGGAACTTTGGGTCCGCGTTTGTCCGTCCGAGTGAGAGTAGATGTTTTGCGACGAAGCCAGCGAGAGAGAGATATATATATGTGTGTGTGTGTGTCTGTGTATATGCATGTATATATGTGTATATGTATGTATATATATATATATATATTCAATATTGTTTTTTTTACGTTTCTGCTCGATAATCCAAAGTCTACTTCATTATATGTATCAAGTCCACCAATCTCCATAGTTGCACCTTAGATGTGTCTGACCATCTTCAGCATTTCGTCAGCAGGCAAACTCCTCAAAGTTCCCTTGAGTCGGGTGATGAGGCAGCATGTTCGGTGTGAATCCTAGGCTGTCGGAGTGACTCTGCAGTGTGTCGCACGTGCTCTGAGACCGAGAGGGAAACAGCCCAAAAAATAAAAGATTGAGAACAAAAGAGAGACACAAGGAGAAACAATTAGAAGAAAGGAATCCATGGTAGTAGTTTACTTTTGTTTTTGCTACAGTTTAATAAAAACTGTAACACACAGAGTGTGAAATCGTTTTTGCAGCTTAGCTTGCAAAGCTCCTATTTTCTACTTCTGTGTCACAGTACATTACCAAACACACTTTATAATGTGCAAATGTCTGTTCAGTGCAAAGTCATTGAAATAATGAATGCTGAAAGCACTTGGGACTCAAAAACGAAGAATGGCTGGTATTTAGGCAAATAATGTGTTTTTACAATAGTTGGAAGGGCATGAGAAACATTAACCACCCTGTCAAGTCAGACTTTCCTCTAGCAATCCTGCAATAAATACCCTTTGTTGCAGTTCACCTGTGTTTGAAAAGCATCCAGTAAGCTTGCATTTGCCTGCATTGTGGGAAGGCATGCTAAATTTGTCATAATCTCTTGGTATATATAACAAACTTTTCCTATGCGCCCACAGAGCGGAAAACTAGCACTTCTAGTGTATTCTGCTCCAGAGTAGAATTTGAGGAAAGTATAAAATAGTTGGATCAGTGAGAATGAAAACATGAAACATAGCACATCTTCTTAATTGTTATATTGAGTACCCCCCTCTTCACCTAGTTCAGAATAAATATTTTATACAAAGCAGATGTATTCTTGTTGCCTTCCTTACCACCTGTAAGGAAAAATAAGATGCTGACAGGCTGAATCAGTGGCATATAGTGAAACCCTAAACAGAGCAAAGGAAAAGAGGCCCCAAGAAACAGAACAAGCTTACAAAGGTTTCACCACAAATTTTGTAAAGAGCTAAATAAGTTATTGATTTGTGCAGTGTGAACATATAATTAGCCCTGATTCCTATAAAACCAGGAATAAAGAGCCACTGTTATGCCACACATACTTGCTCATATCCCTGCCAAGTAAATCCATAATGCTGGCATCCTGCAAAATGGATTTGTACATACATGACAGAAGAACTTCACCAACTATTTAAATATAAAAAAATTTAGCGGGAGTAGACTGTCCAGACTCAAAAAACCGCACAACAGCAAGGTAAATCAACCCTGCTTATGGTGTGCAAAGGTATTGACATGCAGTGTGCAGTGAGGAAAATGTCCTACTAGCTAAGGGAATAAGTAAAGTTCTAGCAAAGGAGGAGAAAAGCCATGTATGGTATGAGAACATTCTAGAGTTCAATTGAGCCTATCAGGGTATGTAGCAGCTCCTTTATCTGCCTTCCTGGAAGAACTCCCTTCTGCTCCTCATTAATTAAAGACCCAGCAATTTTTCCTAAACGAGCTGTTAGTATCTCTGTAAAGATTTTGTAGTCGCAGTTCAGTTAGGATATTGGGCGATATGACTGGCACTGTGTAGGGTACTTACCTGGTTTTAAGACAAGGGAGATGCCACCCTCTTTCCAAGACTCCGGTAATGGTGAGTTGCCCCTCAGCACTTCACTGAATACCTCTAGCCAGACCGGAATTGTCACGTTAGCTAGCAATGTATAGATTTCGTTCGGAATCACATCTGGCCCGGCTGCTTTCCCATTTTTTCAGTTTTTTAACGGCAGTCAGAATTTAATTTCCTGTTATTTCCTGATTCAAATATAGTTGGTCTTCAGTACTCAGTTTTGGTAATTATTTTTCTGAAAGCCAGTGATCTAACACAGCCTCATGCAGCACAAGATCATCACAATATAAGTCCTGTAAGAATTTGGTAAAAGCCGGCTTTATCCCTTCCTTATTCTCCACAACCCTATCCCCATCTTCCAGCTTGTTTTTCCTAATATAATTACATGACCTGTCCATCCTGGTCTTCATTGCCAGTATTTTCCCACATTTCTCTCTTTGGTCATACTTGTGCAACTTACTCACTTCCTATTTCTGCAGCAATTTCCCCTCCATTATCAGTCTAAACTTAAGTTGTAGGTCCTCAAGTTTTCCAACAAAGCTTTCTTTTATCACCCCCTGGAAGTGCCCTGACTTCAGGTTGGCTTCTGCTACCGCAAACTGATCTTCGAGCAAAGAAATCTGCCTCTTATCTGCTGTTACCAATGCCACCGAGGCACTCCTCAGGGACCCCCTTAGCCAAGCTTTAAAAGTGTCCCATACCACATATGTGGGGGATGAAGCTAAATTCCATTTAAAGAAATCAGCTGCATCCCCCTTCTATCTTACTCATTGTATCTGTCTGCAGAAGTAACCTTCTATTTAAAGTCCACCTCCTAAGACTCAGGTTTGAGGGGAGTTTAATTTTTAAACATATTGGAGCATGGTCAGATAAATGGATAGATAGGTAATCAACTTCTTTAAGTTTTTCTACTTCTGACTCTTCCTTGAAGAAATAATCAATCCTGGAATAATGACTGTTCTTTTTGCTATAAAAGGAGTAGTTCTAGAATTTTCTTTAACCCTGCGCCACACATCGCATAAATTCAGGTTATCTAACATAGTTAGGAGATAAGCTTTTACTCTGGGTGAACTAATTTGAATGCGGGGTGAAGCTCTTTCCAGGTTATTTAAAAGAACATTAAAACCTCTACCCATGATTAGTGGAGCTTCAAAGTCTAACAATCAAGAGCACAGGTTGTTCAAAGGTGTAATATCATCTTCATTTGGGCCATGATAGCTAGCTAGGGTGTACAAAGTCCTGCCAGTTTTAACTTCCGCTATTATCCATCACCCTCCTTCATATGGCTGGAATCTCAGTAGCTCCACCTCTGAATTTACCTTAATTATTATAGCAACACCTTTAGTACAGTTTTCTGATCTGTAACTGCAACCTTATCTACCCATATTTGCCTTGTAAACAGCGCTAGACTTTTTGTCCGTAATAAGTGAGTTTCTTGAAGCAAAAGAATCGTAGTTGGACTTTCAGATACTGAAGAACCAGGCACTGCCTTCTTTTGACCCTCAAGCCATTCACATTCCAGCTCATAATATCTAAAAATTCACCCCCTTGCGATCTCACTTTTCCCCCAATTATCCTCTATCGAAGACCTCCCAGCATCTCTTGAACCCTCCTAATATGAGTGATGACTTATTTTTTCTTTTTCCCCCTATGCTCCCCACTACATGTGCAATCCCCCTGGTAACCCATCCCCCTACTACCTATTGGCCAATTTGAACTGCTACCCATGGAAATCCTTGCTTCAACACAGGGAGCTCCTCTATTGATAATAACCCTCGACGCAGCTAAGGCCTTCGACTGGGTAAACTGGAAATAACTGATTGAGACTCTAAAAGCGTTCAGTTTCAGCAAGACATTCAGGGAGGTCCATAGGAAATTTTATAGGGCACCTCAAGTGCAAATATTAGTGAATGGCAGCCTCACACCCCCGTACAGATAGGAAGGGGAACTAGACAAGGGTGCTCCCTATCACCGATCCTTTTTGATTTATATATTGAGCCCCTGGCACTAAACCCAAGGCAGAATAAGGAAATAACCCCCTTCACTGTAGGCTGCTTCTCTAGGAAGCTGGCTTTATACGCCGATGATCTGATTCTATTCACCTCCGACATCAATCAGGCTCTCCCAGAATAATTGGCAGAGGTGCATGCATTCAGAAAGATGTCTGGATACGAGATCAACAGCAGCAAGACAGAAGTTATGGCTTGGAACCAAGATGTCCATGATGTTAGGTTATCAAAGGAAATAAGATATCTAGGTGTAACAATACTGCAAGAGTTAGAAGAACTCCCTAAAGTGAATTTAGTGAAAGTCTTTAAAGAGGATGACAAGACCTTAAAGAAATGGCAGACTCTTCCGCATACCTTGTACGGGCGGATTAACTTGGTTAAGATGTCTGTCTTGGCCAAACTCTCTTACCTGTTCGATAACATCCCGCTGAGTTTGACAAGAAGTTTCTTGCGAATAAACAGGGATGAATCTCACCATTTATTTGGGCAGGAAAGGGGTTTAGACTTTCCTGGAAGAAGCTAAGAAGGAAGCTTTTACATGGCGGTCTGGGGCTCCCGGACTTCCAACTGAATTGTTGGGCATACCATCTGAAAAAAGTAGGATGCTTTTACTAAGACCTGATGGCACACCTGTGGGCCATATGTCTAAAACTATGTGGGTTGATACTGCGGCTGGGGGCTTCATGTACAAATTTGGGCCCACCACATTTTTAAAGAAACTTCAGCTGAAGGTTTGAAGGCAGCAGCAAAAGTATGGCACGAATGTTGCTCTCTTTTGCGTATCTCCTACTATAGCAAATTGGCCCCAGTTTGGGACTCTCTGGGAACTCCAGAATGGCTTTTGGATGGTCTGCAAAAACCCTTGAAAACCTGTGTAATAACACATTGGGGGGAGATAGTGGAAGGGGATAGATGCCTCTGCTGGGACGTTTGGAGAAACCTGACGAATGACACATTATTGAGGTTCAAATCCTATCAAATATCGGCTTGGTGTAAAAATCAGCAGTGGTTAGTCCCATCTGATAAATCAATGGAGAAAGACCTTCAAGACCCAAGATCTAGAAAGAAGGAGGTGGCTCTCTGGTACAGATACCGGTTCACAGCAACAGAGGAAAGCATGAGAGCCCCTTATCTGGTTTGGGAAGATTGCTTGGGAAATGAAAAGCTGGAAAATGTATGGCAAGTATCTTTAGACATGCTTTACTCTGTGATTAAGTCCACTCCATTAAGGAGAAGACATTTCTCCACTCTACACAGAATCTATTGGTCACAGCTGAAGCTGTCTAAAATAAGAGGTGCAGGGGAGGCCAAATGTAAAAGGTGCGGAGATCAGAAAGTGGACAATATCCACATGTTCGCAAGCTTTCCAGCTCTGGAAAAGTTTTGGGATAGAATGGGTAAGACAATGACGGACATTTTGGGTCGCAAAGTGAAGGTAAGACCCTCTTTAATTCTGTTTGGTATCATGCAGCCAAGACTTGGATCGGAGGACTCTCTGAACCCTCACCATGAGTTAATATTTTACTTAATCCTTCTGGCAAAAAGGGAGATATACAAAAGGTGGTCAGGCTACACCTCTTAAATGGAGAGAGTGGTGGAATTCAGTGAGATTTTTCAGAGATCTTGACCAAAAGATTAACCGGTATAGGAAAATGCCTGAGCACAGGTTATTCCGGAATTTATTGGACTATTAACAGAATGATAATGAAGTCCAATTAATATACCTCTTGGTCGGCTCATGATGTATAGCGCGGGTTGATAACCCCCAGTGACATCGGCTGAGATTAGACCCCCAAGATATAAGCAATTGGGACAGTAGCGATCAGGAGGATGCGTATCTATCTGAGGTAATATGAGGACAAAAAAAAAGAGAACATTCTAGAGGAATGTACCTCACCAAATGCCCAGGTAAAATTGCTCTCGTACATAAACCCAACACTACTGAAAAGAAACTACAGATAAAGATGGAATAAGCACATGAGAGAGGGGATTATGAACAAGCAAAACCAGCAACAGGAACCTCATTCAGAAAGAGATGGATAAGTGAAACAGAGAAAGGAAGATGCAACAGAATATCCCAAATATTCAACCGTAAAAACACAGAGTTTACAACATGAAGAGTACCAAAGGGGGTGTAAATAGTTCTCCTTCCCTGAAATAGTATTGTAGGGGGCTTAGCCTTTTCACAACCATGGTGAATACATGCTCAATGTGGGCCACGGAGTGTGTGAAAGACCACAGCAAAAACCTAAAGCCAACTAAATTTGTAAGGAAAGAAGAACAAGGGCAAATCAACTAAACAATAAAATAATTTGAAAGTGCTAATCACCACCTCTGAAGCCTGGATGCACATCCATTAAATGTTGACATTACTGAACTTTTTTACTAATCAAAAGCGTGACAGGTGTTGCATGGAGTGGCATTGTGTAGATTACAGTAGTGCGGTGTAAAATGCAGTTGCGTGGAGTACAGTTGTGTCAAGTGGAGTGAGACTGAATAGAGTGGATAACCATAACAAAAAGAGGCAGGGTAGGGATACCTTCCCCTACTAGGCCCTTTGGGGGCGACCCAGAGGGAGCTCCCTTGGGGCCAAAATACAAATGAATTTGTCATTTGTTTCCATGATTGTGCAGGATCACAGGAAGAAAAAAACAAAGGAAATATATATATATATATTCAACAACCAGGTAGCCCCATGAGCTGCACTCGAGCCAGAGAGAAGGTTACCAGCCTTTATTCAAGGTATGGACAAGCAGGTTAGCCAGTGTAATAGTCACAGTGGAACAGAGAGCCTGGATTGAGGACTGGCATGTGAGCTGGGGCTCACGTTTGGGCTGGTATTGTGACAGGAATCAGCGCACCATTATTAAGGTTGGAAATACCTGTGGCACTACGATTCCCATAAGACATATGGAACGTGAATAAGGGGCGTGACATTATAAAAGGAAGTAACTGCCCGCCAAGCGCGTACTTTTCCTGAATGCCTCTGATGAAGAGATTGACTCGAAACGTGTCAGGCGAAGGCTGTCTATTACACTGGCTAACCTGCTTGTCCATACCATGAATAAAGGCTGGTAACCTTCTCTCTGGCTCGAGTGCAGCTCATGGGGCTACCTGGTTGTTGAATATATAATATATATTCACTTAAAAAACCATAGGTTTCACACATGTTATAGTTAGCTGGACATTTCACTCGTAAAAAACCAATGAAATTCCCCCGTTATAGTTAGTGCAGGCAACTATAACTCACGCGACCGCAATCCTCTGCTGATGACGTCAGATATTACATCACTGATGACATATGTGTCTTTATGAAAAAAAAATATTTGTAATATATGTATAGCTAGAGATTAATGGAAGAAGACATGGGTAAATAAGTGTCTAAATACAGTGATGTAATATCTGACGTCATCAGCAGAGGATTGCGGTCGCGTGAGTTATAGTTGCCTGCACTAACTATAACAGGGGAATTTCATTGGTTTTTTACGAGTGAAATGTCCAGCTAACTATAACATGTGTGAAACCTATGGATTTTTCAGTGAATTTGTACGTTTTTTTAAATGCTAAGTTATGTATTTATAAAAAAAAATTTTTTCAGGTTTTTCACCGTGCGCGCATCGTTTACATATTTAAACATTACTCACTAAGCCATGTATTCACTATGATACACTTAATCAGTCAGTTACACAATCAATTTTTCAAAAACAAATCATCCATTTAGACACTTATATACCCATTTATTCTTCCATCGACCTTGAGATATACATATATAAAACATATTTAATTTTCAGAAAAACACACATTCACTGGATGATGTCATCAGTGATGTCATCAGTGATGTCATTTGAGATGTCATCAGTGATGTCATGAGTGATGTCACTGACCATGTCATGAGTGATGTAATATGTGACGTCATCAGCAGTGCATTGCGGGCGCGCGAGTTATAGTTAGCTGAACTAACTATAACGGGGGAATTTCAATGGTTTTGTACAAGTGAAAAGTCCAGCTAACTATAACACCCCTGAAACCAATGGTTTTTTCAGTGAATTTCTGAGGTTTTTTAAATGCTAATTCCTAACTATACCGTGCCTGAAACCTATGGGTTTTTTCTGTGAATTTCAAAGGTTTTTAAAATGCTAATTTCTAACTATGCCTACAGAGATAGGACATGTGAAGAAAGAAGAAAAAATGCACAGAAAGAAAAAAAAGAAGTGCAGAAAGAAGCAACAGAAGTCCTCAAAAACGAAGAAAAGTGCAGGAAGAAGGATAACGTGCAGAAAGAACAAAAAGAAGAGCAGAAAGAAGCCTTGTTGCAAAATCATCCTGTACCCTCAACTTTTTCAGACGGATACTGGTGGTAACTGAGTCTGACTAAGCAGTCCTAGAGCCAGTGCTATGTTAAAAGACACTTAGAATACAGTGAAAACACCTTCATACACTAGGGAACAGTATGCGTTGGGGTCCCCCTGTGATTAGCATGACCTCCTCTGTAAGCCCCTAGTATATAATAGGGCAGGGGGATTAAAACTACCTCTTAAAACAGGCCACAGGGCGTTTTTGCACACGTCACCTGAGGCCCCGTCCCCTCCCTTCACCACTGTGTGAACGCGCCCTGTGGCTGTTCTAAGTTGAGAGATTAAGTCCCCTTGAATCCTAAGGGTCCCTAGGGTCAAACTAGACCACTAGGTACTTCCAGCAAGCGCCACAGAGCTGCGTTGCAGAGAGGTGTAAAAAGGGGCTTGGCCTCAGAACACCTGTCTGCAGCACAGCTCCCTGGCGCATACTGGAGATGCCTGTTGGGCTAGTTGGCCCGCAGGGACCCTCAGTATTGAAAAGGAATTAATTCCCCAACTTACAACTCGCCAGGGGGCGAGTTTGCAGAGTGCTGCAAGGAGGGGGCGTGGCCTCCGGCACGATGCCAGTCTTTTATTTATTTTAATTTTGTAAGAAGGGGGGCTGTGTGGTTCCCCTTCTTATTCTAATTTATTGGCCCTGATGACCCCATCCCCCAGGGCCTGTCTCCTAATTATATTTTTTTGACCCCAATCCCCAGGGCCGGCCACTGTTTTTTATTATTTTAAAAAAATATATACTTATAGACACACCTAGGACATGCTGGACAAACCGTACGTACCTATCACCATGACGATTTGCGTGATATTCATTAAAAGGCGACTATGCATGCAATGAATCCATGTGGAATGTATTTACACCACTAGTGAAGCTCTGACATGTCTGATGCCCTACCGTGCCTAATCCCGGTAGACACCCTTGTCGTTTATTTATACAAACATGGGTAGCTATTGACGGGCACATTTAATACACATGCACACCAAGCCATTCAAAGGGGATTCGACAAAAATTCGACCAAAACTATGCAAGAAACCCCCATCACGGTTAATAAAACACACATCCACTGCCGGATGTGTAATACTTTTTATTTTACTCTCTGGAAAGGGGACGAACATCACTTGAGAGTCACAGCGCGCTCCTGGCAGAGCCCAATGCTGTGTTACACCCACCATTGCCTGCCGAGTGCCACACACCTCTGTGTTGTATTCCATCTGATAGTGCGTATGCTACGACACTCTCTAGCCCATGTGCACTGTAACACCACCCTGTGAATATGCCATGCCACACTTGTCTTCGCACGGGTTATATTGCCCCATCTAACGTGCCTTCCTCGATGCCTATGTTATAACGCACAGTGCTATGCCATACATATTACAATCTGGGATCCATATCTTTGTCACAGTGCATATGCAACGTTACACTCTCCAGCACATATTTTATATTACAACTTTAGAGACTAGTTAGATTACACAACACTGCCCTGTGCATATTACACTCCAAGGCGCATATCGCATAGCACGCGCTAGTGCCTGTGCTATCTCGCGCTCTCCAATGAATCTGTCATTGCGCACAATGTATTGCATATTATATTTCACGCCCGGTTCATCTTATATCACACTTTTTGGTGCATAGTTTATACCATACACTATATCTAGTTTTCATTTTTAATCGTGCTCTCAGGACTATGTTCTATATAACACTGTGTTCACCTACCCTTTTCACGGGCATTACATTTTGCGATAGGGGGTGGAGGGTCATGGGGTGTTTTTGCCAAGTGAGCCCGGAGTCACAGTCACAAACGTCCTCTTCTTCCTGAATAAAAGTGAGATTATGCTGCATACTTGTTCATATTTTAAGTAGTTCGCACAGACACACGTTTTAAAAACAATAAAGTTCCTAATACCCGCCTTCTCTGAACAGTTACCTTGCTGCCCCATCCCCCTCCTCCCTATCCTCTGTTGTGTGAATCCATGGACTAGCCTCCTCCCTCCTGCCATGCATGGTCTGATGTGCTGCCACTGCCCTCAATTTAGTATGATGTACCAGTCCACTCCTCCTGCCCTCCATTGCCCAATTCTATGCCCCATCATTGACCTCCTGCTTAAACTCTGTGCTTAGCTTGCTGCGCCTATTCTCCTTCCCCCTGCCCTCCGATGTCTTTGTGCATGCCCCTGCTCCATCCTTTTTGCCCACCATGTTCCATGGACCTGCCACTCCTATCTACTCTGACTTTTCTGTTGAGCTGCCACTCCCCTCCCACCTGCCTAGCATTGTCAGATGACTGTAACCTGTCCCTGCCACCTCCACCCTGCCTGTCCACATGCCATGCCCCTATCCTTTTCCTCCTGTCCTACATGGTCCATTGTACTGCCACACCCTTCTGCCCTCCCTGGTCTGTGTGCTACAACTGCTCCTCCTGCCTGCCCCGTGTGGTCTGTTGTGAGGCCCCTTCCCCTGAACTTTCTTGTCTGTGCACAGGTCCTGACCCTCCCTTCTATCCTCCATCGTCCTTTGTGCATGCCCCTGCACCCTCCTTCTTGCCCATCATAGCCATTGTGCTGCCACTAACCCTCCCACTTGCCATGCATGGTCTTCTGTGCTGCCATGGCCCCTCCCACCTTCCCTGTGTGGTCAGTTAGCTGCCCCTGACCCCCTCCCACCTTCCCTCCATGGTCTGTGTGTAGGCCATCACAGTCTCACTGTTGCTCTTCATGGTGTGTCTTGCTTTTAGTGCCCATCCTGCCTGACCCCCATGGCTATCTTGCTGCTCCTGCCCTGTCCCCTTGCCCCCAGCCCTCTGTTTACATGTGCAGACCCCTACTCCCTCCCTCCTGGCTTGTCTGTTCCATTGTAATGCCCCTGATCCGTCCCTCCTGCCCTTTATGGTCTGTTATGCTGCAGCTTTCTCGCCTGTCTGTCCATTATGGTCAGCTAGCTACCATTGCCTCTTGCCCCTCTGTTCTCTGTTGTCCATGTGCATGGTCCTGTCCCCTCCCTCTTGCTTTCTATGGATTGTTGTGCTGCACTCCTGTCCCGCATGCCCTGTGTGGTGTATTGTGCTGCTGCAAACCCTGATGCCTGCCCTGCAGGGTCAGTTTGGTGCACCTCTCCATGTCCCTCCTGTCCTCTGTTATCCAAGTCCATGTCCCTACCCCATTTCCTTCCATGATCCAATGTACCATACTTGCGAACATTTTGAACTTGGTAAGAGGGAGATTTTGAAAAAAACTGGGGTATTGATTTTCCCCTTTGAGTTACATTGAAAAAGAGGAGATTGTAGACAGGAGACAGATCAAATAAAGCCCATTTGAGCTTAAAAACATTGGACGTTTCCTGGCTGAATCGGGTCTGTTGGCATGTATGGTTGTACTACCATTGCCTCTTCCTTCTGCCCACAATGGTCTATTACATTGCCACAGCCTCTCTTGCAAGTCCTGTATTGTTGGTTTGTTGCCCCTGCCCCCCTTTCCACTGCCCTCCATAGTCTGTTGTGCTGCCACGGCCCTTCCTCCCTGCTCAGTGTGGTTAAATTGTTGCCTTTGCACCCTCCTACCTGCCTTCAATTTTCATAGTCCATACCCCTGGCCTCTGCTTCTCAACAGTATCCTAATGAACAACTAGATTGCTAACATTCTATATTTATTACAAAAGTGTGGAACGCCTGACGTCATCTTGATGTAATCAAAACTGTAATACCTAGAGCATTTCCTTTAGAAATTACATATATGAGAGGGTCTTATTGGCATCAAAATTATGGTTAGTGCTCTAAAAGACTAAAATAAGGACATATTTTCAGAGTTTTCAAATAGCGACAAAGCACTTTTAAATTATTTGTTATCTTTATGTTTTTTTATCCAGTTGACCACTTGATTAAATGTTGCACTTAGGGGAGAGGATGTGGTGTTACTTCCAGAACTGCAGACTTTGCAACTGGGGAACCAGGTTGGAGTTTCTGCTTCAGCTCGACATTCTGTGATTCTGGTCAAATCACTTAGGGCCTCATGTAGGTAAATTACATTTACCACTTCATAAATACCGAATCATACCGAATCGGTATTTATGAAGTGGTAAATGCAATGTAGGTAAAAAGTCGGTAAATATTACCGACTCGGAAAAATTCGGTAATTACCGAATCGGTATTTACCGATTCAGTAATGAGGCATACCTTCCCATTGATTTCTCAATGGGATGGTATGCCTCATTACCGAATCGGTAAATACCGATTCGGTAATGGGGGGAGCACATTCAAGGGTGGCAGGGTGTCACATTGACACCCTGTTGCACCCCTGATTCCTGCATGTGTGCACATGTGGCACACATACATGCCCTGAGGGCATGTATGTCTGCCACATTGCACACTTAAAAGTGCACAAAAATGCTTTTTTTTCACCTATTCGTCATTTACCACCAACCTTTAGTTGGTGGTAAATAACGAATCCCCACACCCACGACACACTCCCCCTACATCTCATTTCATGATTCGGTATTTACCGAATCGGTAAAATTACCGAATCGGTAATTTTACCGATTCTGTAAATACCGAATCATGAAATGAGCCCCCTACATCTCAAAAGCCCAAATACCGGTCGGTAACGGTATATTTACCGAAAATCGGCCGTTACCGACCGGTATTGGGCTTCCTACAGGAGGCCCCAAGTCTCCCCATGTCTACAACCAAAATTAATTTGTTCTTGTGTGATGTAACCAATGCTCATGTAAAGCATTCCAATATCTGACAAGTCTGCACTATATAACACTGCAAAAACACAAAATAATAAGTGTTTTGCACACTTCTGTCATTGGGCTATATTTGGGCTACATCTGGGTGATTTTGGGCTACATTTGGGCTCTTTTGTCTCCGGTGGCCATCTTGGGAGATTTATTTGTTATGAAGTTTCCTAATTTCCTCATGTACTGCAGTCTCCTCAGTAGGAAATGCTTTCAGTTTTTTACTTTGATTCCATCATGAAGGTATTCAGATATGTCACACATTTGCCATAAATTCTGAATGTTAGCACTCTAGTTGCTCATTAGATCACTGTAGTAAAACTACTGTTCACCATGGAAGTCTGCTCCTGGTATTAAAAGTGCATGTTTCAGTCTGCATGTCAGAATTTTTTAATGAAATAGAAGAGGATTTGAGAAGTCACTCAAAATGTGCCCTCATTTTCTTTCTTCAGCATTAATCATAATTTCTATGGCAAAATGAACCCCCTCATTGTGTTCCTTTTTAAATTAAATGTTTTAAGTGTTACCAGTTTATTCCAATCAAGATGGCTTCAGGTGTGCCATACTTTTGTCATAATGAAGACAGTAAGCGCTCTAGTTGTTTTTAAGAACACTCTGGGACATTCTGTCATTGGGCTATACTTGGGCTACATCTGGGTGATATTTGGGCTACATTTGGGCTCTTTTGTCTCTGGTGGCCATCTTGGGAGACTTATTTGTTATGAAGTTTCCTAATTTCCTCATTTACTGCAGTCTCCTCAGTAGGAAATACTTTCAGTTTTTTACTTTGATTCCATCAAGAAGGCATTCAGATGTGTCACACATTTGCCATAAATTCAGAATGTTAGCACTCTTTTTGCTCATTAGATCACTGTAGTAAAGCTACTGCTCACCAGGGAAAACTGCTGCTGGTATTGAAAGTGCATGTTTCAGTCTGCATGTCAGAATTTTTTAATGAAATAGAAGAGGATTTGAGAAGTCACTCAAAATGTGCCCTAATTTTTCTTTCTGCAGCACTAATCCTACTTTCTATGGCAAAATGAACCCCCTCATATTGTTCCTTTTTAAATTAAATGTTTTAAGAGTTACCACTTGAATCCAAGCAAGATGGCTTCAGGTGTGCCATACGTTTATCATAAGTAGGACTGTTAGCGCTCTAGTTGTTCTTTGGAACACGCTGGGAAGCTGCAGTAGAACACAAAGGAATCAACTGACAGTCTCTGCCCTTGTTGGATGTACATGTTTTACTGAGAATGTCAGACTTCATTCTCACATGACTGAGAAAGATAATGTGAATTTACAGAAAATGCGCTCTCTGTTTAGCTTATAGATCACCTTCAAAACCTCTGTGGGAAAAGCATGAGACAATATTTTCTCTCAATCATGATATCCCAGCAGAAGGCTTTTTCACATGGTGAAATCACCTTAGAACATACCACAATTCCTAAAATGAGTATGGTACCATCAACAAATGATTTATAATGTAACTAAAGTCTTAAAACCTTCTATTAACTGCAATGCTTTTTAATGAGGTGCTATCATGTATATTGGTCCCAAGATGGCTGCCAACACTTCTTGGATGAAGTGCTGACAGCCAATCAGATCTCAGGATGAGATGTGTGGTTAGGCTCCGCCCACATATGTATATGATTTTACTTTTGATTTTCTCAGGAACTACTGAACAGATTGACACCAGACCTGCAAAAGGCACTTCCCTGACCTTATGGCTACCTCTCTGCCAAATTTCACGTAATTCTGTTCAGCCGTTCGGGCTGTAGCTGTGTCTAAAGGTCCTATGGAAAATAACATGGGGAAGACGCGTTTTGGGACCCCCCTTTTTTCTCGGCCCCCGCTTGACGAATCACCCCGAGACTTTCAGGGTAGGAGCTGAGCGGAGCGCCCCATTAGTTTTGAAAATTTCGCGAGGATTCGTCAACCGGCGCCAAAGTTATTCAAAATAGAATTTTGAGATTTCCTATGGAAACTAGGTTGTAACTATAACTATCTACTGGCGACCGCCTGTAGATAATATATATATATATATGGGTTGGGCCCCCACCTGAGCCTATTTTAGGCCCCGGGAACCCCATACCCCAGGGCTGGGTATATACTGCGTAATCCCCCTCCCGTGCCTAAGAAGCCGCTGGGAATCCCATCCCCTGGGGCCAATGTAAAAATAGGGAGGAGCTATGCAGCCCCCCTCCCAAAGTCTAATTAGGCCCCAGGGACCCCATCTCCCAGGGCTGAAATGTCAATAATAGGGACTTGGTCTGTGTAAACCTCCTTCCCGAACCTTAAAAAGGCCATGGTGCCCCACCCCAGACAGTCACTTTAAACAAAAGGGAGCAGGCAGTGCGCCCCCCTCCTTGAACCTTTAATGGAAGAGGTTGTGGCCTTACGGCTAAAGCTGCCGACTTTGGAGCTGGGGAACCAAGTTCTCTTTCAACAGCTTCTTGTGGGAGAAAAGCAATTCGTCTACGCCTTTGAGCAATGGGACGAACATCTTCATTTATATGTAAGTGAACTTTCATAAACTTAAGTTTGCCTAACCCATGAAATAATGAAGGAAACTGACTGACTATTTCATGACGTGCCTTCATGTTGTAGTTTATTGAGATCAGTCCCATTTCAGCAGCAGTGTTAAAACTAAGCAGGTAGGTCCTTGAAGCGGTACCTTGGAGTACATGAATGGGTGCTGGTACCTTTGATTTCTTGTGCTATAATTCAGTCACAACTGAACCTTGACTTTTTAGTGGCATCAATGCGGCCCACGTGTTGACTTTAGTCTTTGATGGCGTAAGATGTGGCAACTGAAGCAGCTCGTGATATTTCACCTCAGGCTTTACGTTTATCGAAGCACCACTATCAATGCTGCCAATGCAGTCAAAGACCTTGCTCCTTGGCTTCTTCCACTTTGGACCAAAATCATTAACAGCTCACTTCAACAAGGCTGCATCCCGGACTCCCTCAAAGTAGGTCAAGTTTCACCAATTCTAAAGAAACCCACAGCTGACCCTACAGACCTTAACAACTATCGTCCCATTTCCAATATTCCCACCCTGGCCAAACTGCTGGAAAAATGTGTTCACCGACAACTGATTAATCAGATAGATCACTTTGAACTCCTAAATAAACACCAATCAGGTTTCAGAGCAGGTCACAGCACAGAATCAGCCATGACACACATTTATTGATGATGCGTTACAAATCCTTGACCAGAACGGCTTGTGCCTACTCATCCTGCAAGACCTTTCCTCAGCCTTTGATACGGTCAAACACCAGAAACTAATTGATCTCCTGGAGCATAGAATGGGTCTGTCAGGCACAGTGTTAAACTGGTTTACCTCCTTCCTCCATAACCGTACACAAAAATTCAAGGTCAACAACACGTTCTCCAATTCCTCACCTGTAACACTAGGCGTTCCGCAAGGGTCCTCACTTTCGCCGACCTTATTTAACTTGTTCATGGAACCTCTCACTGAAATTCTGCAGGCATCTAACGTACAATTCCATATGTACGCGGACGATACACAACTATATCTCAAGATCAACTCCCTAGAAGACATTAATATGCTTAACTCCACACTCAGGAACACCCAATCTTGGTTATCAGAAAATCATCTCAAACTGAACGCGCTAAAAACAGAATTCCTCCTCATAGCACCACCGGTCAAAGTCCCTTTAATGCACGACCTGATCAAACAGATTACCGCCTTCAACGTTCAACCAACCATCGTGGACTCAGCAAAATCCTTGAGAATTACCCTTGACAGCAACCTTATGATGCAAAAACACATCAGTAACGCTACAAAGGGAGCTAATTTCCAGATAAATACATTGAGGAAGCTGAAACCCTTACTGCCATGCGAGGACTTCAAATGGGCAGTACAAGCTCTAGTTATCCCTCATGTGGAGTACGGAAGTGTTTCCTTATGTGGCCTCCCAAAAGCTGCTACAGCCCCACTAAGAGCGACTATCAACAGGGCAGCTAGACTCATCACTGGCTCGAAAAGAAATTCTCACATCTCCCCTGACCTAAAATCCCTGAATTGGCTACCATTTGAAGCTAGAATCCATCTAAAAGTTGCGTGCATGACTCATAAAGCCCTACATCGCAACACTCCCAGCTACCTCGCGCAGAAACCGACGATCTCTGGTGGTCTAAGGTCCTCTAGGAATGTTGAAAAACTTCTACTGAAACCACAAAGGTTCAACAAGAAGAAAACTTATAAACGATCCTTCTCAGGGATGGCGCCCAAAATCTGGAACTCTCTTTCCCCTGAAACCAGACTGAATGCCTCTTCCGCTTTAAAGAAGTTAAAGCGTTGCTCATGGTAAAATTTACATGAGTACTATCTAGTCAGGCCCGAGTTATTTAGAGCCTGTTATATAATACATTACCATGATTATTCCTCCTATGATTTCTTGCACGAAATGTTGTTATTATATGATGGTGACCTGCACATTATTGTTTGTTTAACTTACAGTTGGTTGTCATGTAAAGCGCTCTGATATCCGCAAGGATCTTGTTCGCGCTCTATAAGACTTTCTAAATAAATAAATGCTGAAAGGTATCAAACATCCATTTATTTTTAATGTGATCTTCGTTCAACATTTGAATGGCTTTTGTGTTTTTTTATCTCAATCTCTCTTTATCTGGTGTTTTTCTTCACACACAACCAGTCCTACATTGGCATGCCTCTCTGACGTAAACATTGACATTGCACAGCTATCATCAGCACTTTCACTTGAAATTGAGGCTGAAGAACTTTGATGGTGAATTAAATGATGATCGACCCCGTTTAGTGTCGATTGGTCTCAGTTGGTATTGCCGGTGGGTCTGATAGGCATGCACTGAATGTGGCTTGTCAAAAGTGTGGGCGGCCATTTTGTTTTCGTGCTATGATGCACTTGCTTTTTCTTTAGATCTGTACACACACAAAATGGTTTGCTTTACCACAGCCGTTGCAAATCTGCCCGGTACCAGGATACTTTCCTTCATATTAAAATGACTGTCCACACCTGCAGCACTACTTCTTTTTCTTGGGAGACACTGCTCGATGTTTCTTGGCCTTTTGCCTTGGCTCACTTTTCATGTGCATGACGGATTCACTCTGACAGCTCCGTCCTCAATGTCAGCAGCTTGTCGATCAGCTCAATCCTCAGCTCTAGCAGCCGCAAGAACTTTCTCCAAGCTAAAAGTCTCTTTTAACATTTGTCTGCAAAATGTATCTGATAGACATCCATCAATGGCTCCGAGACATATAGCTTCATCATTAAACTAATTGAATTTACAGTGTTTGATGAGCTTATCCAGTCTCTCTACAAATTTCTTGATGGTTTAACCCACATTCTGTCATTCTGACTAAACATATATCTTTCATAGTCTATATTCAGCATTTGATTGAATGAGATTTAGAGTGACTCTGATTTGATCATACATAATCTCATCAACTTGCGTTGGGGGGGCGCTAGAGAGCCCGAGCAAGATGGCCGCCTTTTAGTGCAGCTCTGCTGCCCGAGATTCTAATCCGCCTAATATCCTGGTTTTTACCTGCCATCCATGAAAGTCCTGCATGGATTTGCCCTCCTCGTCGCTCCTGCATCCTGGTGTTGACATCTGGTGTCTGTCGCTGGCCCGCTGCTGCTGATCCAGCTCTGTCTTGCTTCCCGGCCTGGTGGTTCATGGCGGCGCTTCGTGTCCTGGGGTGATCCGGAGCTGCTGCAATCCGCTGAGGTGCTGCTGCCGCCTGTTGCTTGAGGTGCCCCGAGGTGCTGGGGGGCATTGCCTGGCCTGCGCTGGTGAAGGAGAGTGGCATGATGGCAGCGTGTGCGGACCGGCGGTGCGGCGGGAGCCTATCGCCCGCCTCCGGCTGAGCTGTTGGTCCCGCGCTCACCGAGAACTGTGTGACCGGCTGCGGCGGGGCCTGGTAGCGGCGCCCTGCTGGCGAGAGGAGCGGTGAGCGGCCGCTGTGTGATGCTGTCGGCGGAGCATGCCAGTGGATGCTGCATTGGTCTGGATCTCTCAGCTCCGAGGTACAGGTGAGGCAGTTCCGCGGCGCCTGCTTTGCGGCGGCTGGGGCCGGCTTGGCTGCGCTGCACGGCCGCGTGGTGCCCTGAGCCGTCTGTGGCACGGCTTGCCGGTCCTGGGCGCTGCATGCACGCCGCTGAGCCTGACGTAGCTTGGTGCCTGATTGCTGCCTGCCCCCGGTGTCCTTGGGGTGGCGGGCTCCCGGGGCTCCTTGTGTGGGGACCCCCTGCCTGGGTGTCGGCCGCATGCGGCGGAGCCTGTGGGGCCTGCTTCACTTCCTCGGCATCAGGGCTTGTGGCGGGGGACCGGGCGTAACCAGCCTGATCTCCTGAGGCCTCCGGTGTGAGGACCCCCTCCTTTGGCGCTCATCATCAACCTGTCGTCGTGAGGCCCGCTGCTGATCCTACATTGGACGGGCGGGGGGTGGTGGGACCAGTGGTGGCCTGCGTCTTCTCGTAGGTGCTGCGAGACCCCCCTCGCCTGCGCTCCTCCATAAACGTTGGGGACTGTATTTGGCCCTGGCAATTATTAGTTCCCTTGCTGTGGCTCTTGGCGGTGAACTTGCGTAGCTGGCACACTCTATCTTGTGCATTTCTCCCTTGCACGTGGGGGGATCCGAGTGGTCCGACATGGGGCGTGCAGACAAGCAACAAAGCAAGCTCTCCTTCACCTCCAAACCGCCCCCGAAACCCCTCTCACCGTCCGCCTCTGATGTTGACATCGCTGCTGAGCAAGGGACTGGAGCCAAGTTGGAGGGCATGTTGATTGCCATGCAGCAGAGCCTGCACACTATCGACGCTAAAATTGACAATTTAAATTTGCGAATGGATACCATGGCATCCAGGCTGGATAGGCACGGCGAGCAGCTGACTGAGGCTGAACAGCGTATTTCTAAGGCTGAGGATGCAGTGGAGGCAGTCGGTACCTCCTGTGCCAGCATGGAAAAGATTCTGGAGGTTATTAGGGCCAAAAATGAGGATATTGAGGCCCGGTCGCGACGGAACAACCTGCGCATTACTGGGATTGCAGAATCGACCAATACAGGGCCTATGGAACTATTTGTTGAGTCCCTACTTACCTCGCTGTTTGGGGTGGAACACTTTTCGAAAGTTTTTATTGTTGAACGTGTCCACCGCTCCTTAGCTGCTAGGCCTATCCCTGGGGCGCCGCCCCGTCCCATCATTGCTCGCCCGTTGAATTATCGTGACAGGGACACCGCGTTGCGCCTAGCCCGGGAGAAAGGCAGCTTGAGTTATCAGGGCATGAAGGTGGAACTATTTCCTGACTTCACGGTTGCGGTGCAGCAGGCGCGTAGAGAGTACCAAGCTGTGAAGAAAAAATTGCAAACGCTTAATATTTCATATGCCATGCTTTACCCGGTGCGCTTACGCATTCATCACAATGGGAATTTCCGCACCTTTTCTACCCCTAAGGAGGCTCTTCAATTTCTCCGGCAACTGGAGCACCGCTCGCCGCGGCGCACGCCACCGACTGGGAAAGTGGGAGACTCAGACTCTGATGGTTGACTGGTGCTAATTGGCCTCTTTGTCTGTCTTGCTGTTTCATTTCTGCCTTGCCCGTTGGCGAGCTGGATATCCCCATGCGTCAGCCTTGGCTGACTACACTGTCCTCCGGCTTCATTGACAATGGTTCTCTGCTGGCCATTTATGCTTGCCTGTTTGTTTGCTATGTGTTGCCTTTGCGGACTGCACTATTTTGATGGGTTTTACTGTTGAATGCGAGGGGAGGATCACTATTGTACTGGCACCGGGGGTGGTCGTTTGGCGACCGTTGTGGCCAGCTGCGGGTGGCTCCTCTCTTTTTGTCTCGGCCCACTCTGTCCCTCTCAGAGTGTTAGAGGCCTCTGGCGCTTCCCCAAATGGGAATTCCCCGCAGAGTTGTATTTTTAGTTTTGGCCTAGAGCCTGGTCGCATTATTTCCTCACTGGAGATCCTTTATATGTCATTTGCCTACTATGCGACATGTTTGTGAATGTTTTCTTTTATGCTGTTAACTGGGATGTCACGGCAAGTTTTTTCTGCTGGAGTGGGTGGGTGGGGATGTTGGGGGTTGCAATGGTTTGAATGGTACACTGACGGTGCATGGTGGGTGTGGTGTGATATGGTTGGGAGCTGATTGTCCAAATTATGCTGATATTATGCCTTCTCACATCGCGACATAGCTGCCTCTGCTGACGGGGAGATATCGTGGCTCAGTTGGAATGTACGAGGACTGAATAACCCACGTAAGGTTCACCAGGTGCTCTCCTATCTTGCCCGTCACAATATTCGCATCGCTCTCCTGCAAGAGACGCATCTTACTAAGCAGTCGGTCTCGACTGTTGCCGCTGGGTGGGCGGGGGTTCGGCTTGCGGCTTGCTATTCCTCCTACGCTCGAGGGGTTATGGTCCTGGTTAAAAAAGGCACCCCCTTTGTTCCGCTTGTTATTGACGAAGATGAAGGTGGGCGATACATCATAGTGCAGGGTAGACTCTATAATCGGTCCTTAGTTATAGTTTTTTTTTTTTTTTTTTTTGAAACCGTTTATTACAGTTTATAAAAGTTACAGGTATGGGCCTACAACCACACGGCCGGCCGCTAGAGCATCAGAAGCATATTACATACATACAGCAAAAAGTCTCTCAGCGGTGCACAGGAGGAAAACAGGGGTAGTCAATGGTGTAGGCCACATAGCTCCATGCCCACAATACGGTTCCATTTTCTTAAAACAAAACAACATCAACAAACCACAACCGCAAGGCAACCCGCGATCCAAAGTGACAACACGTGCTCCATAAGTGGGGGATCCAAACAGCAGCAAAACTCTGAAGAGGGGGACGGGAGTAGATCAGGGAATGGGGGACCGCGCGCCCGCGGCCGAGGGAGGGGGGCCATCTAGGGAGACGGAGCAGGCGAGGCAGCCGGTAGCAGTGGCGGCTCACAAATACCCCCGCGGTAGGCGTTCCAGGGGCCCCAGAGTTTCATCCACGCCCCAGGCTTACCCCTCGCCACATACACCACCTTTTCACGAAACATACACCAATCCATATGCTCCTTCCAGGCCGACACCGCAGGGGGCCTCTGGGATCCCCACAATTGAGCAATATCACGCTTAGCTATCATGTATCCCAGAGTCACCCACCGCGTCTGGGGGACCGAATAATCATTAGGTTCCCAGACATTCAGCAAGCATCTCCTCGCTTCAGGCAGCAGCGCGACACGCGTAACCACTCGTAGAACCTCATGCACACCACGCCAGAATCGCTCCACCTTCGGGCACTCCCACAGTATATGCATGAAAGTCGCCAACGCACCACAGCCACGCTTACACATTCCATCACCGGCAAAACCCATACGTAGAAGCCTTGGCCCCGTCACGTAGACCCGGTGAAGGATCTTGAGCTGGACGAAACGAAGGCGAGCCGGGATGGCCACCTCTTTCGGAGAGGCCACCGCAGAAATCCAATCCTCGTCGTCCAGCTCCAGCCCGTCGGCGACCCAAGCCGCGCGGAGACTAGTCAGCAGGCACGATCTACCGTTGATCAATTTTTTGTATATGAGGGAGATCGTGCTGTCCGGGACATGGCCATCTAGCACTCTGTCCTCCAGGGGGGAAGACTCCGGAATGGATGCGACATCCGGGAAGACGGAGCCCAGCGCATGGCGGACCTGTAGGTACCGAAAGTACTCACTGCCCTGCAGCTGAAACTCCGCCTGCAGCGTCTCAAAAGTTTTGAATCCCCCCCTCGTCCAGAGATCTCCCACCGTGCTGATTCCGATCGTGTCCCACTTCTCGAAGCCCTTCGACATCCACAGGGAGCCCAACCTCTCAGATGCATACAGCGGAGACGCTCGGGTCAAACGGTCCTTCCACCCCATAGCTGCATTAGCCGCGTGCCAGACACGCACCATGACACGCGTCGGTCCCGTCAAACGGGAGTCGGGCGCGCCAGAGTAGAGCGCTCGATTATAATCGCCACCGGGCAGAAGCATCCTGTCCATCTCAAATGCCGGGTTCAAGGCGGGCCCGTAAAGGCCATGATTAATTGCAGCTAGTTGGGAGGCCCAGTAATACCGTTTGATGTCCGGGAGGGCGACCCCTCCATCGTACCACGGGAGCGTCAATTTAGCCAGAGCAATACGCGGCCTCCCGTCCCAGAACAGGCGCCGCTGGAGGCCCTCCACCTCGCGAAAGTAGCGTGCCGGGACCAAGTCCATGGTATTCTGGAGGGCGTAGAGGAAGCGCGGCAGGGACATCATTTTAAATAAGGCCGCTCGGCCGAGCGGCGAGAGCGGCAAACGCCGCCAGCGCACCACGTCCTCCCTCAAACGCTGGAGGGGGGGCAGCAAGTTCCGCTCATAGCGGGCCTCCGGGTCAAGAGTGATATATATACCCAGGTACCGGAAACCCTGGGAGGCAATCTGGATCGGACAGTCCCGTGGCAGGACCGGAGCCTCCCCGGAAAGCACATAGACACAGGATTTCGCCCAGTTGATGACCAGGCCTGAGTTGCGACCGAAGGAGCGCAAAACATCAACCAGGACGATCAGTGATTTGCGCGGGGAGGCGAGATACAAAAGGATATCGTCAGCATAGAGGGACACGCGGTCCTCATGCTCGGGGGTCCAGCGGAGACCACGGATAGAAGGGTGCCACCGCAGCCACTCCGCCAGGGGCTCCATGGCCAGGGCGAACAGGAGAGGCGACAGGGGACAACCCTGTCGCGTGCCCCGCCCCAGCGCGAATGGGGCCGATACTCGCCCATTCACCACCACCTGCGCCAACGGGCCCGAATAGAGCAATTTGACCCAGCTGACGAAACCCGGGCCGAACCCAAACTTCGCCAGCATCGCCCAGATATATGGCCATTCGAGCGTATCAAACGCCATGGTGGCGTCCAAGGACGCCAAGATGGCCGGCTCCCGCACAAATGGAACACGCGCGAGCACCCCATGTAAGCGCCGCAGATTAAGCGCCGTGTTGCGGTGTGGTATAAAGCCCGATTGGTCTTGGTGGACCAAATCGCCCACCACGCCAACCAACCGGTTGGCCAACACCTTGGCGAGGATTTTGGGCTCCGCGTTCAAAAGCGAAATCGGCCTATAGGATGTGACCCGTTCACGGGGCTTCCCCTCCTTATGGATCACTACAATTGTAGCCAGACGCTGGTCCGGCGGGAGGGAGCCCTGCGAGTGGGCCGCAAGGAACATCGCGCGCAGGTGGGGCACCAACACATCCGGGCGTAGCTTGTATAGCTCAATGGGAATACCATTGGGGCCCATGGCCTTGCCGGATGCAACCGAGCGAATAGCCGAGGCAATTTCGTCCGAGGTGGGCGGGGCATCCAGCGAATCCCTGTCCTCCACCGTAAGGGAGGGCAGTGCGATGTCCCGAAGCAAGGCATGGGAATCTTCCTCCGAGCAGGGAGAAACCGGGGAGTAAACTTCGCGGAAATAGTCCGCGAAGCAGGAGACAATGGCTTCCGGCTCGGTGACACACACTCCATCCACGCTCTCAATCAAAGGCACCACGCGGCTCGCTCTCTCCCTCTTATCCAACCACGCAATCAGTTTGCCAGCCTTGTCACCCACATCATACAATCGCCCCTGCTGCTCTCTACTGAGGCCCCTGGCCGCCTCCGTGACGAGGGCCCGATAGGCCGCCTGCTTTAAATGCAACACATGCAACTTGGCGTCTGTTACCCCGCTCCCCAGGTCACCCTCCAGTTCTGCAATTTCGGCCTCAACCCGGGTCACCTCCTCCCGCTCGCGCCGCCGGGCATTGGAAATAACGGAGAGGGCCTCCCCTCTAAGAACCACCTTGAAAGCCTCCCACAGGGAGATGGCAGACGGAACCGACCCCACATTCTCATCAAAATAGCGCTGTAAGGATTTGATCAAGTCGGCACGAATGGTGGGGTCGCGCAAATACCATGCATTAATCGGGGCCACCCTGCCATCCCCCCTCGGGAAGACATCGAAATGCAACAACAATGGGGAGTGGTCTGAGATACCCCGTGCCAAATGGCGCACCTCCCCCACCCTCCCTGCATGGGCCGCCGGGACAAGGATATAATCAAGCCGCGAGAGGCTACCATGGGCCCCCGAGTGGAAGGTGTACTGTAGCAATCCAGGATGCTTTAAGCGCCAGCAGTCCACCAGGCCCAGCGCGTCTAAAAGGCCGGGCAGCCATGCCTGTGCCCGGGGGAGGTCCCTAGGGGGATGGCGATCCATAGACCCGGAGGCAACCGCATTAAAGTCCCCTCCAACCACCAACAGGCCACTCGGAAGGTCCAGGAGGAGGCGCCCCAGGTCTGCAAATGTAGTGGCTTGTAACCCAGGCGGGACGTACACTGAGATAAAGATAAACACTCTACCCTCCATTCGTCCCACCAGAACAGTGTAGCGTCCCCTCTCATCATGACGCACCTCGTCAATCTCCAACGGGAGCGAGTTCTTGACCATAATGCCCACCCCCCGCGAGCCCGAAGTGAAGCCGGAGTGGGCCGCCAAACGATATCCCCGCCGATTCATTGCATGAAAGGTGTTACCTATAAGGTGCGTCTCCTGCAGGAAGACAACATCTGGTGAAATACGTTTTAAATACTGCAGGACCACACCACGCTTAATCCTATCCCCCAGGCCGTTAACATTCCATGACAACACAGTCAAATCCCTACCCCCCATCATACGTCGAAACAATCGGTCGTCCCCCACCGAGCATCTTAAAAACGACAAAACAGTTGCGGGTTTGCCTTGCGGTGCTAACAAACAACACACCCCCCCCACCCCCCGGTCCCAACAGAACTCCCCCCTCCCTGCACCCCTGCATGAGCCCAGACAGCCCCCCCAAAGTGCAGTGTGCCTGTCGCCCCATAGCTAAATACTAACTAGTCCCCCAGAGGAGGAGGGAAGCCCCCAGCAGACCCCACCCGACCTCCATGGGAGGGGAACATACGAAAGCAATATATGGTGAAGGAACAACATCCAGAGCAAGGCCTATACAGTCACCCCTCAATTCTGATCCGGCGGGCCCTCCTCGCCAGCCGCGCCCCCCCCGCCCCGATCCCCAGGCAAAGTGTCTAACCAGTCCCCAGCCGCCTCGGGCCGGTCGAAGAAGTGCGTACGGCCATCCACCTCCACCCTCAGCTTAGCCGGAAAGAGCATTGAGTACTTGAGGTTTAGGTCCCTTAGGCGACGTTTAACACCAAGAAAGCTCTGTCGCTGCTTCTGGACCGCCGGAGTAAAGTCTGGGTAGAAGTGTACGTCCATGTTGTCCAGCCTGACCGGTCCCTGTTGCCTGGAGGTCTGGAGGATGGCATCTCTGTCCCGAAAATTAAAAATCCGGGCAATAAGAGGCCGCGGCGGGGCACCGGTCTTAGGGCGGCCCCCGGGGACCCGGTGGGCACGCTCCACCGCAAAAAGCTTACTCAGCCCCCGGGGCTGGAGATGGGTCAGGATCAATTCTTCCACGAAGAGATCCGCCGCCTCCGCCTCTCGGCCCTCCGGCACACCAATAATACGGACATTATTCCTCCGGGCCCGACCCTCGGAATCCTCTAGTCGCCGGTCCATCAGGGCGCTCACCTGGCCAAGCCGGCGCACCTCCCTCTGGAGGGCCACCACGTCCGTCGTGAGGCTCGTTGTGGTGTGGGCCAGGGAGTCTGTTTTTGACAAGTCTGCCCTCACAAGGCCCACATCCACCAGGACCGAGTCAATTTTTTGCGCCAAGGTATCGAAACGCTGGTCCACTGAGGCCTTCATCTCCGCGATGGCGCCCATGACGTCCCGGAGGGTCAGATCTGCCGGATGGGCAGGTGCCTCCGTCGGGCCCACCGGGGATGTCCGCGATGTCTCCGGAGAACCCTTCTGGAGCGTGTAGCGATCCATACTATTGGCCTGGTGCGCCGTGCCACGGCGAGTTGTCTTCATCTTCGCCCGGTCGCCATCTTGTTTGGTGGACATGCTGGCTCTTCCACCGTCGTGCCAAGATCTCCAAACGGGCCGCCACACCAAATCACGGGTGTCAGGGGGGGGGCGGGGGCGACCACCGGGCCGCGGGTCAACCCACCGCCGGCGGGTCAGCCGGGCACCTGGACAAGGCCACACCACCGCACCCCGCTCCGCAGCCCGACCCCGCTTGAAGCAAGGAGGGCGCAAAAGCGAAAGTGAAAGTGCGGGGTACGCGAGCCGCCCAGCCCCGCTCGCCGCTGTTATTCACTTTGTCCCCGGATCGCCCCACTACTCCAATCCGGGGGGCCGGCGAGGAGAAGGCCGCAACCGTAGATCGATGCTCCCACCGGTGTTCGGGGTCCGATTCGAGCCCAAAAAACGGGCGGCGCCTCAGCTCGGGTTCCCCGACACAGTCCCCTCAACAAGGACAGGATATCGCCAGGATTAATTCAGGAGGTCGCGGAGGTCCTCGGGAGCCTCGCACCTACGCGGCCATCTTGGTTGCGCGCTAGGCTCCTCCCCCGGTCCTTAGTTATAGTTAATGTATATGGGCCCAACGTTGATGACCCTTCCTTTTATGATGACCTGTGGGGGAAACTCTATAAGTTGCCCCCTTGTACTATTATTTGTGGAGGCGATTTTAATGTGGCCCTGGACCCTGACATGGACAGAGTCTCCACTGTGGACAGGCCTCCCAAGCGGGCGGCTGCTGCTGTGCGGGATGGTATGACGCTGCTGGAGCTGGTAGATGTTTGGCGTCTACGGCACCCTGCTGGCCGGGAAGGTACCTGTCACTCTTATGCTCGCTCTGTTTTGTCCCGTATAGATCTGTGGCTGTTGACCCGGGATGCCAATGATTGGGTGACGCGGGTTGATCACCTGCCTCAGACGCTCTCGGACCAATCCCCGGTACAACTTCGGCTGGCTCTGCTGACCTACGTCCCCCCTCCCTTCCAGTGGCGGCTCCAACCATCCGCCTTGTTAGATACGGTATTTTGTGAAGGTGTTCGGGAGGCCATTGCCGATTACTTTGAGAGAAACACTGAATCGGTGGAGACGGTGGGGACGCTCTGGGAAGCCTTTAAGGTGACTATACGTGGGGTCTGCATTGGCCTTCAGGCGGGAGTGCTTCGCTCGCTCAGGGGTACAATGTCTGCGTTGGAGCGTGAGTTGACGAATTGGAGCGGCAGTATGAGAATGAGTCTGACCCCTCTGTTCTTGCGCACATTAGGACTAAAGTGGCAGAATATAATGCTGTGGCAGACCAGGAGATCCATCATTTATCGCGCAGGTGTACGGCCAGGTATTACGGTGAGGGTGGCAGGCCGGGCAGAGCACTGGCGGCCCGTATCACTGACCCTCAAAGTCGCACCTATACGATCCACTCGATCGCTGTCGCTGATGACACCTATTATGACACCCCTAATATTCTGGGGGCCTTTGCTGATTTCTATCAGGGCCTGTACGCTCACCGTCCGGCGGCCGATGAGGCTGAGCTACAGCAGTATTTGGATGATATAGCCTTGGTGTGGATCTCTCGTAGACAGCAGGAATTTCTGATGCACCCTCTCACCCTAGATGAAGTAAGGGATGCCATTGCCGCTCTCCCCACTGGTAAATCTGCTGGTGCGGATGGTCTGCCAGCGGAGTTTTATAAAACCTATATCGACATTTTAGCTCCCTGCTTGCTCCAGGTATATGAAGAAGCCTATGAGGCTCAATGCCTGCCTCCTACGATGCTTGAAGCGCTGATGATTGCCCTTCTTAAACCGGGCAAGCCGTCAGACCGATGCGAATCCTATCGGCCGCTTTCTTTAATTAACACCGACGTCAAAATTTTAGCTAAGGTCCTGGCTACCAGATTGCAGCTGCTTCTGCCGGTTATGGTCCTGCCAGACCAGTCTGGCTTCGTGCCTTCCCGTTCAACCTCCCACAATCTTCGAACTCTTTTTGCTGTTATGCATGTCCTTAAGCCCACGTTATCTGTGGTGGCGGTGCTCCTCGACGCCGCAAAGGCCTTTGATTCTATCTCATGGTCTTACATGATCTCGATCTTGCACCGTATGGGGGTGCCCTTCGCGTTCACTAATTGGATCAAGCTGTTATACACCTGCCCGTCAGCCAGAGGGAGGGTTAATGGGCACGTCTCTCGGCCAATCTCCATCCACCGGGGTACGCGCCAGGGCTGCCCGCTCTCACCGCTGTTGTTCACGCCCATGCTTGAACCTCTGGCTTGTATCCTACGGCAGCGTCACTCCCGGGCGGCACTGCGGTTTCTCCAGCGCCCTCTGGCTGTGTCCATGTACGCAGACGATATGGTGCTATACGTCCGTGAGCCGGCCCTTCACCTATCCCCCCTTCTGCAAGAGTATGTTCGTTTTGAACGATTTTCTGGGCTTGGTATTAACTAGTCCAAGTCCTTGATTTTGCCCCTTACAGACAGTACGTCTCCGCTTGATTTAGACTTTCCCCTGGTTTGGTGTTCCGATGCAGTGAAATATTTGGGGGTGTGGGTACACCGCGACCCCCAGGAGGTGCTACGCGCCAACTATGGAGTCGCGGTCGCGTGCCTTGAGGAGCAGGTGGCCCGATGGATAAAGCTACCCCTCTCTTTTGCAGACCGCTTAGCTTTAATAAAGATGGTAATACTCCCCCGATTTTTATATCTCTTTTTGAATATACCGACACCGTTGTCACGTCCCTTCTTCGCTTCCCTTCGCTCACATTTAACCACATTGGCGTGGGGGGGAAAAATCTCGCCTCAAATGGGAAACGCTTACGCTTCCTTATGCACTGGGGGGCTTTGCGGCACCTGATTTTCTGCTGTACTATTTGTGTGCGCAGGCCCACTTTGCTTATTATTGGCAGCATGACCCTGCATTTATTCCCCATGTGGCGGTGGAGGCCGGGGCGGTGCATCCTATACCGCTTAAGGCCATGCTTGTTAACACTCATACGGTATTCGAAAGGGGGGAGTTTGACACAGTGCAGACCACGGTTGGGGCTTGGCGGGAGTTGGGTAGACGTGCGCAGAAGCTGCCGCTTTATGCTCCTGACATGCCTCTGCTTTACCATTCTTCTCTCTCGGTCACTAATGAGGTGGGTGCCTTGCGAACACTCAGCGGCATGAATTTGGTGGCCATGAAAGACGTGTACCCGGATGGCCGATTTGTTGCGGCCGCCTCGTTGACTGCTGCTGGCCCTCTTACCGCCATGCAGCTCTTCATATACAGTAGGCTGCGGTCGGCCATGCGTGAATTATATCCGCAATTTTCCGCGGAGCCGCCTGCACTGGAAGCACTGCAACTCCTATACACTACCCCCTCTCGGGTGAAATTGGTCACTAGGCTGTATCGTATCTCACAGAGAGAGGCCCCTCCTGTGGTTCAGCCGGCGCGGCTGCGGTGGAACGCTGTTTTGTCCCGCGAATTGATGGATGATGAGTGGGAGGGCTGTTGTAGCCTTACTGGGCGGCTGACATCGAACGGCAATCTGCGTCTGGTACACTATAAATACATCCATCAGATATACTATACGCCTGCCCAGCTACATCGGTATGGTTTGCGTGACTCCGCTGCCTGTAAACGGTGCGGTGCCCCAGATGCTGATTTTTACCATCTGGCATGGGTTTGCCCCAGGGTACACTCATATTGGGAGGCTGTTGTACAGATTATACATAACATGGTTGGGCTCCCCCTGGACTGCACCCTGCAGTTTTGTCTCCTTGGTCTTGTTGCTGACGTTAAAGTCTCCTGTAGAAGATTTGTGGCTATTGCGTTGTTGATGGCTAAGCGGAGGGTCTCCATGTGTTGGGAGAGTAGAGTGGCCCCCACCACCGGGCTGTGGCTGCAGGATTTGACCTATTGCCGTGATCAACTGTGCTGCTATGCTGAGGAGCTGCCCATAACATCCCGACCCCGTGATATTTGGTCGCCTCTCACGACCTATTTAATGTCTGTGCCCCATATCTAGCGTTTTTACTCTTTTGGACAATGCTATGGACATATCCCTGCATTAGTATGTGTGCCCCGTCTTCCTGTCCCGATTGCTTGCTCTTTTATGTTTATACAGACTCCTCAACTGATTCCAATGAACTTTGTACTATTATACCATGTATTGATGCCTCACCTGCACTGTCTGATGTACCTCCAAGTAGTGTTTTGTTGTTGTATAATGCTTTATAAAACTCAATAAACACAAAAAAAAAAAAACTTGCGGTATTTTCTTTATGACGTTTTTATTTTATTTTACGTGATTTGTATAGCGCGCGATTACCAGAAGAGGTGTCCTGGCGCTGTCCACTACTCCAATTAGGCTTACTCCAGAATTATTTGACAAATAGCCAGGTCTTCAATGCTTTCCTGAATTGAAATAGATTTTCCATGGAGCGCATATGAGGAGGCAAACCATTCCACAGCCTTGCCGCACCATATGAAAAACTGCGGCCACCCCAATTAACTTTCTTTGTTGGGGGGACCTTGATCAGATTTGCATCGGCTGATCGAAGGTGTCGGGCAGGTATATACCTCCTGAGCCTGTTGATCAGGAAGTCTGAGCCAACTCCGTGTAGAGCCTTAAAGACCAGACATAATGACTTAAACTGGACCCTGCTCTTAATAGGAAGCCAGTGTAGGTCTTGAATGGCCTTAGAGATATGGGCAGATTTAGGGAGGCCTGTTAGGAGTCTGGCCGCGGCATTCTGCAGCAGCTGTAGTCTATATAGTAAGCCTTCCTGGATGTTGAGGTATAGACTGTTACAGTAATCCAGTCTTGAGGTTATCAGGGCCCTTACCACAGTCTGTCGATGCTCCTGCGGAAGCAGGAACAGAATCTTCCTCAACATTTTCAGGATGTAGCTAAATTTGGAGGCTACCGAATTGACCTGTAATGTCATGGATAGTTTAGTATCCAATACCATTCCAAGGTTCCTGGCATAATTAACCGGGGTGGGAAGTGCGCCCAGTTCCTGCGGCCACCATGTTGGGGTCCAAAAATTAGGGTTATTCCCAAATAACATCACCTCGGTTTTGTTAGAATTCAACCTGAGGCAATTGTTTGCCATCCAACGAGCTACCTCTGACATGCAGGACTGAAAGTTCTGGTCCATCCCAAGTTCTTTACCAGGTAGAAGGGACACAACAATTTGCGTATCATCCGCATAGGAGGTTACGCTGAATCCATGATTTCTGATGATAGGCGCTAGGGAGGAAACATATATATTGAACAATGTGGGGTTCAGTGAGGATCCCTGCGGGACCCCACAGGGCAGCGAGAATGGTTGAGAAGCACAGTTTTCCAACGACACTATTTGACTCCGATCGGAAAGGAAGGAGTTCAATAGATCCCATGCGTTTTGCTGGATTCCACTGTTTCTTAGTTGTTCCATTAATAGGCCATGGTGGACCGTGTCGAAGGCAGCGGATAGATCTAAAAGGATCCACGCTGCCTTTCCCCCCCGATCCACCGTAAACCTGATCTGATCTGTAGCCTCTATCAGCGCGGATTCGGTGCTATGACCCTCGCGGAAACCGTGCTGCGAAGGATCCAGAAATGAGATGTCCTTCACAAAGGTGGTAAGTTGATGGTTTAGCACCATTTCCACTAGTTTTTACACCATCGCCAGCAAGATTTTCGAGGTGCTTTATCATTTTTGTCACAACTTTCTTCGAATGACCTCAAGAACTGGTTCTTCGACTGAACCACAGCGCCTTCGACGGATCAGGTGTCTCCCCTCCCCCATGAGCCTTGAGACTGTTACGGGTGAGAAGTTGCGCTCTAAAAGCAACCTGATTGATTGTATCAATGAAATCTTGAAATGCCTCTAACTACGTTGTTCATCAATGGCCAGTCATTTTTTGGCAGGATCTTATTGATGTTGTTGGTTGTTCACCAGAACTTTTTTCATCACTGCTATCTCGGAGGCCTTGCGCTGTGCTGGCCTCTGGGTCATCTTTGACCACCAATGGAACCTTGACCTCCTTCGCGGTCTCCATTGGAGGCCTTTTAGTTTTGTGGAGATCTGTGGAGCAGGCGCGGATCGTCCATTGGGGCGTAGCCCCCCCGCCCCGCGCACCCGCCCGCAGCTCCCTCGGTGTCTCTGAACTTAGTTTACTTAAGTTCAGAGACGCCGAGGGTGGGGAGAACTAACTGACAATGCATGTCAGTCAGCAAGCAAGACGTCGGACCGTGGGCGGTCCGGCGTCATGTTGACTGACATGCATTGTCACAAGCCAGGGAAGGGCAGCACAAGCTCGGTCTCCTAATGGGCAGGCGGCGGGCGTAGCGTAAGCTGTGCCCTCAGCCAATCCTGGCAGCGCCAGGATTGGCTGAGAGGGGTTGGCAGGCCCCTCCTCCAGTACCGTTAGTGAAGGCGCCCAGGGGATCAGAGCAGAGGTCTGAGAGCGAGGTGGCGTGGACCCGTGGACCGGCTGTGAGGTAAGTTTTTTTTTTTTTTAATATTTCATTGGTCTGGTGCGATAAGTTAAAGGGTAAGTTAACCTGCTATGGAGACTGTGTGCAACATGCAGTTCCGACAGTCTCCAATCCACCTTGGTGTCCCTATTGCGCTTCATCCTTCCAAGGTCGATGAACGGATTGCCGCTAAAGCGGGATTTTAATAGCATTTAGATAAATTGAGTGCCGCTAAAGTGGGATTATAATGGCGCTTGGATACACGGATTGCCGATAAATGGGATTGTAATGGTACTTGGATAAACTGAGTGTTGCTAAAGTGGAATTACATTGGCATTTATAATTTTCAGCGCTTCAAAGCTGCACCCTCCCACAGTAAGCGCTACTCTTTAAAATCTATTAAAAACGTCTCTAGTTCAGCCTGCTTTGATAGTGTTTAACAAAACTGTAGCTAATATTTGTCGCCGTCGGCCCTCTCGGCTTGGAGGTACTAACTTGCAGCTGCTGTCACATCTGTCTTTGCTTGACATAACTTACTTCTGCAGCAGTATATGGGTACTCAAAAATCAATTTGGAGGGAGAAAGAAGGGCTTAGATCCACTCAGCTTCCTTATCTCAATATCAAAAAATCAGTTGTAGAGTGGATCACTGGTCCTGGAAAACCAGGGTATTGCATGGTTAGTACGTTGGTACTATTTAAGAAACCCTCATTCACGTTTAGTTAGGGATCGAGATTAGCGGTATATCTTGATTCTCCGCTAGATGTGGTATTCAACGTGATCGCATAATCATTGGGTTAATCCAATGCTTCCTCCACCCGGAGGCTTTTACCACTGGTAATCACAGTAGTGATCGTGAATCAAAAAAGTGAAGTGATTGTGATAAGGAAAAAAGTGTTTAAAAATCTCGTAAAGCCAGTAGATTTCTTTATTGGTACTGGATTCGGGATAAGTTTAAAAGGAGTATTCTAGTTGTGCACGTATTCGACTTATTATGGTCAAGTGCACTTGTTAAAAACTGTGTCCAAAAAAGGTCGACATGTTTCAGCCCTCGTCAGCCCCTAGGGGTCAAGCGGGCTTTCTTCAGGACCTGGTGCAAAACAGAGTAGCCCAAACTGCGGGCACCCTTGTGGATGTGCGGGGAATTTTTTCCTTCTTGGATGCACATACAATCTAAAACCAATGGGATGAAAAGTTTGTGGGAGGGGGGGGGAAAGAAGAAAGAAAGAAAAAACACAAAGATCATTGTGAATCCATTCTCTATATGCAATCATAAAATGGCAAAACTTTGTTTGTATGAGACCACCAGGTGGGGGACTCCTGGAATGGCAAAATTCGTCCCTCCTTTACTTGCAAGAAACAGACCTTGTTCACAATCCATTTTGTCATATTCCCAAAAGAGTGAAAAAACCGAATCTCCAATCAGCACCTCATTGTCAACAAACGATGTGTATGCTCTGTACTCCCCTATAAGCAATTCAGGCTGAGGGGTCGAGAGAATAGCACCTCTGGACGTTTTCTGAGGGTGACTGGGATCTAGGTCATCACTTGGGACCACATCGTTAATCAAAAAATGAGTCAGGGCTCATTCAAAAGTTTGTCAATAAAGTTTTCGGTCTGTAAAGCTGGTTCAGACAGACTATGCTAAGCGGTACAGTAATGCGGGCTCTAAAAGATAATAGCCCTCTAGTGTGAATCAATCACAAGAAATTTGGGTTCTTGTGATTGAAACACCTGTTTGATCTCTGCTTTGCAGCGCTTACTAACTTCACTTTATCTTGTTCTTGGCTATTTCTTTGCTTTTGTATCTTCAAGCTTCTTCGCATCTGCTTTTAGTTGCGGAAACAAGCATCCAGGGAGCAGTTTTTTAGTATCACCCCTCATCAGCTAGGTGATGACCCGATAGCGGTCCCAGGAAGCTTGTTTCCAGTCCAGGATGGACCTGGCGTGGCTGTTCGGGCTGTTTCCATGACGACTGTTTCCATGAGGTGCAGGGTCAAGACTGATTCCATGAGGAGCAAGGTCAAGACTGATTTGCATATGCCTGGGTCCAAATCGGGGTGGCGTGGTGAGCAAAAAACCAAGAATTTAGGCCTGGATTTAGGGGTGAATGTTTGACATTGTTCAGAATACCGTCTATCGGTTGTTCTTTTATTTTTAGAAAGTTAACATTTGATTGCGTTTTGGTGCATGCAGCCTGTCTTTGGCTCACATGAATGAATGTGGGTGACAGTTGGGCTCTGTGTATACCTCCTAGACAGCCACACACAATGGAAAGCTTAGGTGAGAATGCGTGGGTCATCACTGGTAGGATGGAAGTGAGGAGCAGGGCCCAGACCCTTGAATAGGCTCTGTTCAGTTTCCAAACAAAGGGCTGCATACCCCCTGTAGTTAGTCCGGAGCCAAGGGCAGGAATGCAGGGCACCTGTGGACTTTGGAAATGTTTTGTGCAAGCAGTACCCCTGTGCGCCGTCGGGTGGCGCTGTCCGGCTCCATGTGATGTTGCCAGGTGTTTGTTGTGACATTGCAGTCACCTATATAGGTGTCCCCCAGGCATGTAGCGTCAGTTCTTTTCTTTCCACGCTAGTTAGCGCTGATGTGGAGAAGAGCTACCCCTTCGTCTCTTTTTGATAGTTGTTTTTGTGTCAAGGGATGATCTATAGATGGGTAGGTTTCAAGCTGTGTGGTGCCTGTCACCATGCCATGTCGGTACCCGCCGCCCACCGGGACAAAAGGCTCCAGGCACAACACTAAACACCTTATATTGCTATATTTTATTCCTAAACAGGCAACAAGTGCAGTTACCTTGCAGATAACAGGGTCACGATTTGAACGGTACAGCATGTGCAGTGACTCTGGGGCTGAAAGCTCTAGGGACCCTACTAAACCCAGATAATTGTTACATTTTACCACTGAACAAGACAGTCGCAAGTGCATTTTACTAGCAGGCAATAGGGTCATGATCTGAATGTTGCAGCAGGTGCAGTACTACCAGGACTATAAGCCCTAGGCACCCCATTAAACAACTATATTGCTATATTTTACTAATAAACAGGCAGTCACAAGTGCAGTTACTTTACAGATAATAGGTTCATGATTTGAATAGTGTAGCAGGTGCAGTGGGACTGGGTCCAAAAGTTGTCAGAACTCCTCTAAACACAAAATATTGCTAGTACAGCAATTAATTCTATTTTTTGCTCTTTCATTTTATTTCTCTAAATGTTGCTATTACTTGCACTATACCACTAGTAACAGCACAATATATTGCCTTTTTGTACACAAACAAGTCATAACACTTTAACAGACTTTCTGTAACTTATATTTTACAACTACTCAGCGAGCTACAACTTACAACAAAAAACTGTTTGATATTAATGACAGAGGCGAAACCCAATGCATTTACAATGCTTGTTTAATCTATCATTAATGATGGAAAACCTTCCAAGAGAAAACCTGAATGCTGCTCCTCCGCAGCCAAAATTGCTTGCTGTTGCAGAGACCTAATCGAATAATCCATGGTTTCAAAAAGTTTCGGGTCATTCAGAGAATTTTCCAACTCCAGTCCTGAATTAATATTAGTGTCATTTGAGGACACCCTAGATGAGTTTAAGTGGTAGACTGAGCTATCTGATTGACTATAAATGGAATCAGTCTTCGAGTCGAGATTTGTTTGTGCATGATTTAAACCCCTCCCAGGGGCGAGTCTTCCTCCCGCCCGTTTCCCACTTAACTGCGTCCCTTTTGCCTTTTAATTACACCACTGACAACCTGATTTGGTGCCTTAAAAAGTCGCAGTTTGTTCAAACATAACATGGTTGTTGTACCTTTCACAATTTTGTTGGTCATTCATAAACATCCATGTTATGGTATACTTTCATTGTCTTTGTACATTCATTGTCATTATTTGCTCCCAGACAGTATAGGTTTGCGAGGTGCTCCTTTGGCCGGTCCTCGGTGTCTGCGGTTCCAGGCTTCAACTTGCTACCGAACTTGTTGGGTGTCCATCAGGACCCGCCCCGGCTGCAAGTGCCGTTCCGCTTGCCCTGAACCCTTTGTTGGCCCCTCACTTGCTCCTCATGGCCCCTGCTGTGTGGCATCCCAAGGACCCTGTGTGAGCTTCTCATCCACTCAGCATGTGGCTGTGTCCTGTCATTTACCTCCCTCAGTACTCCTGCCGTGAAGCATCCCAAGGGCCCTGTGGGAGCATCACATCTACTCTGCCAGTGACTGTGTGCCGTTATTAGCTCCCTCAGTGCCCCTGCCATGAGGCATTCCAAGGACACTGTGAGAGCCTTCCATCTACCTCTAGTAATTTTTCTCTCTTTTTTATATCTTTCCAGGGTTTCTTCCGCCACGCTACCTACGGTTTTACGATCAGAGGGAGATCCCCCTGCTCTCCCTTCCATCCTCACCAGAAACCCATCTGCTCTAGCTATCCTCTTGTATTTCCCAACATACATTTAGGCCTTGGTGCACCCCTACACACCTACCCAATATCTTCCCATTCTGTCAGCACGTCTTTTCTGGCATCTCATCGTCCACTGGGCTATATTACGTTTCGTCTTATGAACTGCAAGTATTAAAAGAAACAACAAGGGTTACCACCCTGCTAACTCTGTAAACCATCGTGTCATCTGCCTGCTGCCCGACCCTCCCCAGCGGATTTACTGACCCTCTATGGTATTGTATCGGAGGCATGGCTGGCCTAATCAATATTACAGTCTCTCTCCCATAAGAATGTTTGCTCAACAGCGTTATCTGATGTCTTTATTTGTGCCCGGGAGTGCTGATCCAAACAAGAACTCTGCAGCAGAGTCTTTCTAAAAAATCCCTTTAGCCCTAACCTTTGGATCTGGCTGCTGCCTTGTCGGCATGTATGCAGCCCGCATCTAACCTCCTGGCCCCGACGGATGCTGCCCAGAACTGCAGCCCGACAGACCTTGCGCTTTGTGCACCTTCTTGCCTGGAAAACGAGGTGCTAACTTGTAGGAACTGGGCAATTAGGTGATCTTCCCAGGATCACAGAGTGTTGCCGCTGGCCCCCGAACTTGGAGGCCAATGTCCCCGAAGTCCGCAACTCAGGCTGCTTCCCAACTCAACACCAGTGAACTTTCTGTTTCTAGCTTTTATTTTTGGAACGTGCAACCATGCAAGTACACAATCCTTCTTTTTAATCCGTTCGCTGCTTCTGTCGGCCAACGGCCGTCGCGAGCACTACCTGGCTAGTGCTGCGCACGTCCGTTGGCCGACGCGGCCCACCCACTCTTTAAAACTGCCGCACCACGGTGGATTTTGCGCCGCGGTAAAGGGGTTAATATATCCAGTTTGAAATCAGCTGCAGTGAAACGTGTATTTTCTGCCTTGCCCAGGTGTCCCGAAGTGCGATCGGCGATACCTGTGTCCTGTGGCCTTTGGCAAGCCTTAATCCCCCCTAATAATTAAGAATAATTTTGATGACGCCAATAAATGGAAGACAGCTAACTTGTCTACTCCTCCAAGTTGTTGCTAGGGACGTAATTTAGTCAGTGAACAGTTAATTGGTTTCATAGTCCCAGTCACACTTGTCTGAATCCCGAGTGTGATTGCCCTTTTGCTACTGTCCCTATATTTAAAATTGCATCACCAGTAATGACAAATAATGCAGGCCCCGGAAAGTTCCTGTGGATGTTGCCTGATGGTTTGTGAGGTCGACTGAACAAGAAACCACATGATTTAAACAAGCATTGAAAATGCAATATGCCTTGCCTTTGATTAAGTTAAAGCCATTTGCTTTGCTAATGGTATTGTATAACACAGTAAATGGCTTTAACTTAATGAAAGGCAAGACCAATTGCATTTTAAATGCTTGTTTTCTACTCCTCCCACTACCCTTTTACCTCTACCTTTAGCATATTGCCTTTATACTAATACCTCCACCAAAACCGTGTTATACCTAGACACTAGTATCTCTGCCTGTAGCTAGATCTCAGTTCCTATACCTTCATACCACTTCCCCTTCCCCAGAACCAAGTATCTTTAGCCCTGCTTACCTGTGCCCTAGTTCTTCTACTACTACCCTCTCTCTACCCAGTGCCCTCCCCCTATCTATTCTAAAGAATCTCTAAACCTACCTATACCACAGTACCCCTTCCATATACCATAGCAACTATGGTACTGTTCATATTTCCCTTCCTCTTGCCATTACTTCCTACCTCTTTTCTCCTTGCTTCTTTTGTTGTGTTGTCACCCCGAGTTGCATTGTCAAATTTTTTTTTAATCCATTCTTTAGAGGGTAAGGGTTTTCTCATTTTGGAATCTCCCCAACATCGAGGTTTCATCAGCCTATGGGTGCTAGGCTGTATTTTCAATGGTAGCACCTGTGGCAGTAGAGTTTGGGAGTTGTAGGGAGGGTGAAGCTGATGAGGTAGACTAGGAAGTCAGGCAGGTGGGTGAATGTCAGTGTCACAGATGGGAAGCAGGGATTTGACGAGCCGCGAGTGAAATCAGTACATTCATTCAATCCATTGTCACCAGTAATGCGTCTAATCTGTGTTCCTGCATGCAGTGAGCGTGTTTGTGCATCTTGCACAGACTGTCTTCACCTTTAAATGCCTGCGGGTTTTTTCCAGAGCAGCACAGAGGATCGGCAGACAAGTGTTAGAAATAAGTACACTGCCTGCTCCCGCCTCACTTCACCATGGGGATTTTTGCCGTGCCGCTGCCCCTGCAGCCGTGGCTCGAAAAACAACAGCAGCCCCGGAGAACTCTTACCCGTGCAGTTGGCTCCGCGACCCCCGGAGAGGGGTAGCACACCCGGAGTGACAGCAGAGCAGAGTAGGAAGTAACCGTACTTGTGACACCGGGAGCGCAGGGACCCCGGAACAGCGTACAGCTGAGGGAGTCGGAACCAGTGGTATAAGTTCTAAAGCAGGATTTGTTAGCAGCTCATATCAAAAAAACAATTTAATTAATAGGTATGATATTGGATTTACAAATTGCGTTTTATCTCCTTAGTGACTCGCAATCTGCGTTTCTATGTTGATGGGCCTTGTAATTCTATGCCCCTTGGTTGACCCAACATTGAAAACCTTCTTCTATTTTTGCAAAAAATCTTGTTTTTTTAGTTTTCAAAATCTGGTCACCGTATACAGTGCTCCATAGGAAGGAATGGAGATTCACACAGTGCACCACGAAAGAGGGGAGGGTGTCAATGCATAAAGGGCACCCTAGGAGGGGCAAGTACATCTTGTGCATTATGGAAGGCGGTACACACTGAGTTTCATGAAACGCATGCAGGGCTCACTGGCAAGAAATGAGGCAAACAGAAATAGGAAGTAGAAAGAAGACTGCTGCGCTTTGAAGCTGCAGGTGAACATGTGGCACTGAAACAAGATGTGTTGAGAGGGCTAAGCCTTTGGGGCTGTGGGGACGGAGAAAAGAAGGCATCCAAGGAGTACACAGAGCTCTTAAATAAAGATGAAACTAAGCTGGCTTAGGAAGCAAATTCAACATTAATAAATTACAGGTAAGACTTTGACCGCAGGTGCCAGGTGTGTGACAAGTTTCTCCCATACACCGCAGTTTACCTTTACCGTGGCGGCGTGCTCACGACCCGCTTCTCTCTCTCTGGGCTACAGACAGTACCAGAGCCCCCTCGCCGTCCAGTCCTGCAGTCTGCAGACAATCAACCCAAACACCGCACAATCCCACAAGCATGTGTGTCCCACAGGTGGCCTTGAAGCGCTCCAAAACTGAAACACGCAGAGGGCGGGCAGTTCGCTGGCTCCAGGCTGGGGATGAGCTGGAACATGCTAGCACGGCATGTGTGTGTATGGGTTCTCTCCTCCCCATGTGCGGCTCTGCACTGAAGGCAGGCTCTTCTCTCCCTCCCCGCAGGAGCCTCTCGGGGGAGGGAGGGAAAGCAAAAGCACGCCTGAGGGAGGGAAACCGAAAGCACGCCGCCATGCACGCGTAGGAACAAAAAAATGCACACGCACATCCCTGCGCTAATGAAAGTAAACAAAGATGGCGTCGGGCTGTCCACATGCACGTGCATTTTTTTGTCCCTACACGTGCATGTTTAGCTTTGTGGATGGCGAGAGAAGCCATCTTTGTCCATCTGGATGCGCATGCATTCAGCTTTGGCTGAATCGATTGCAAAAGGTCCTCTCCATGGCGAGGGCAGCGCATGCGCTGCTTTCGCCAGGCGAGACTTAAAAAATAAAAAATGCTAGGCAATACGTCTGCAGAACACCAACATACAAGATGTGTAAGTCTTTGAATCCCCATAGATTCCATTAAAGCAGGTAGAAACCATTGCGGGATTTCCATCAGTCTAGCCACTTCTATTGTGGAACAAAGAAAATGTGGTGGGGAACGGTTGACACAGTTTCTTACAACTGTGCACAGTCAAAAATATCCCCTGGATTTATCTGTTTCTGAGAATTCTTAGTAACAAACACTGTCAGTGCTGGCGAGCAAATCTGGAATTAACACCTTTGAAAAATGGATATTCTCCCCATATCACTTGGAGGAAACCGGCTCCGCTAACAAATATATTAAACCTTAAAGAGGAGCTGTTTATCACCGCTGATTAGATTTGACAATTTGAGGCATCTTCTCCTGGAGCCCACTTGCTCTCTCAGCCACTTTACCAGTGGACACTATCACAAATGGACCTAACTCAGTAATTTGGGCCACAAGATGAGGGTTATAAACCAGGCTAATATTTTAAACCGCGTCGGGGCGCCGCGGGGTGATGGGTGACAATCAGATTATGATTGTGCAGGTATGTATGTATACCTACCTCCATCAATCCGATTGCTACGACTGTTTAACTCGGTGCTCTATTTCAAAGGGGGGGTGGCTGCTGCCGGGGTTTTGGGGGAGGGGGGGCTGCACAAAATTAAATACAGGGTCTCTTGAGAATTCTTCACCGTGCCCATCAGAAAAATAGAATGAAGCAGGGTACGCCCACCACTCCTGTCTTTCTTTCCCAGAGTTTTAAATAGTGCAGACTTGACCCGAAGGTATCAGAGTGCTTTACCAGAGCACCAGTTGCGTCACCTTTATTTTGTCCCTGCCTAGACTCGAACGCGGTACCCCAGCATTGAGGTCGACCACTCTAGCCGTGAGGCCACAAGGAGCTAAGACAGCACATCCTCCAACTATTGGGGAAACTCGCACCCTTCCTCCCAGAAACCGTCCCCCATTACGGTAAGAATGAACGTCTAGAATGACTCTATTCATTTATTTAATTTTTTTAATGCATTTTTATATAGCGCAGACTTTACCCGAAGGTGTCAGAGCGCTACCTCCATCAATCCGATTGCTACGACTGTTTAACTCGGTGCTCTATTTCAAAGGGGGGGTGGCTGCTGCCGGGGTTTTGGGGGAGGGGGGGCTGCACAAAATTAAATACAGGGTCTCTTGAGAATTCTTCACCGTGCCCATCAGAAAAATAGAATGAAGCAGGGTACGCCCACCACTCCTGTCTTTCTTTCCCAGAGTTTTAAATAGTGCAGACTTGACCCGAAGGTATCAGAGTGCTTTACCAGAGCACCAGTTGCGTCACCTTTATTTTGTCCCTGCCTAGACTCGAACGCGGTACCCCAGCATTGAGGTCGACCACTCTAGCCGTGAGGCCACAAGGAGCTAAGACAGCACGCATTACGGTAAGAATGAACGTCTAGAATGACTCTATTCATTTATTTAATTTTTTTAATGCATTTTTATATAGCGCAGACTTTACCCGAAGGTGTCAGAGCGCTGTACAATAGAGAAAACAGAAAGGGTATGCAGTTCCTAGGGGTGTCGCAGGGTGTGGTAGGATAACAAAAAGGTGCCAAGGTGAAGGTGGTGAAGTACGCAGGAGAGAAGATCACTCCTTGTGGAAAGGAGACCCTCACACACCCAACAAGCGGGTGTCTTGCTTCATCATCGGGTCTTGCTCCTTATCGGGCCGGCGGTGCAATGCCCGATCAGGCACCCAAATGGGGCCTTCTTGACGGAGATCTTTTTTTCCAATGCTGATGGGTGAGGTGTGTAAGAGGTTCCTGCTGCTGACTAGTGTAGGTGCGTTTGAGGTGTGAAATAAGTGAACTAAAACAGGGATAGGTGATCCACTCCAAACTATTTTAATAAAGCATGGTCACCATCCTGATTAAAACCAAAGCGAAACGCACATTCTCACCTTTAGGTGTATGAGTTAATGTGCTAAAAGAGTCAACATGTTTCTTGCCTGGTAATTTATTAAATGGCAATTCTTCAGGACCGAAAATATGGCTACCTACACTTTTTTGGTGGTGGTCACAACCTCAAGGAGGTGTCAGTGGTGACCACGCGTTTAGCACCCTAAAAATGTGTGTTACCAAAAGTTAAATAACACAACCTGCGAAAATAAAAGAAAAGGATTAAAAGTATTGCAATTAGAGGTAACAATACAATAATGACAACACGAGATATCAGGGTTGCTCTAAACAGTGGATTCAAATTGATAATGTCAAACGTCAACCGTGACATGCATCAACTGTGAGCAAACGTGTAAAGGACATACTTCAAACAAGCAGCAGTAAGAAGTACACTGGATAGACCCAATGCAGGGAAAGCTCACTGATAAAGCGCAGTGCAAGGTAACTCACCCTCATAGGCTGTGGTGAAATTGAGACCAAGGTGGGAGAGCACTAGTATTATAGTGTCCTAAAATGTAAAATGCAGATAAAAACACATGAAAAAGTACATGAAAAATACATGGTAGCTACATGGCAAACCTGCATTGCACCGAACCACTAGGCATAGTGAAGCCCTCGATGCCAGCGGTAGACTATTTTCAGCTGTGGTTGTTGAAGGATGGAACGGCAAAGAATACTGAGTAAATGCAAAATCAACCGAAGGTTAAGTGCACTCCACCGTGGTATTCCACCAGTTTCCCACAGATGCTGGAGAACCTATATCACAACGAGAGTGAAAACCACCCCCATAGTCAGACCGCCTGCTCATGTCCTTGACGCTATTACAAGGGGTCACCAGCGCGCATGGACATCGGGACGCGGAAGGTGGGGCATTAAACGTGTCAACCCCAGTCCCTGAACGGTTCCAGGGTAACAAAACAACAGCCTGCAAACACACACCCACATACAGATCCCCGAACGGTGGCGTGATCGTGGGAACACAAAGGTACGTATCCTTAGAAACTTCAAAACCCGTATTAACGGGGGATTGGGACTAGCGATGCATTACTCACGGTTCCGTATTTTGGAACGCTCCGTAATCCTAACGCCTCTCTCTCCACCGAGGTAAGGTTTCCCAGGATGGAAGGCTCGCGTCCAAGTAAATGAAGACCGCACGCCGGCGGGGAGCGGGGTGGAGCAGGGCGGGATTTCCGGTTAGGCCCAGCGGTCTGCGCTGGTATAAAGGCTATACCGCTAACCTCCCTGGAAAGAAGCACATGTGTTGTGTGTGCGCGGTCATTGTTGCCATGGTTACGTTCGCGAGAGGTTCCCACTCACATATTTCATGGGAAAAAGGGAAAAACGGAGAAGGCCTAGCACCGTAAGGGGGGCAAGGCCCCCATTATGAAGGAGCAGGAAGAAGGAAGGAGTAAGGTGTACCCCAAAAAAGGGGAAAGTTACTACATAAGTTTATATTGTAAGGTCCTCCAAAGATAAAGAGACCAAAAGGTGAGGAGATCAATAATATATATGTGGGAGGAGACTCTAGTTAATTAACTAGAATAAGTTCAGGGGTGGACAGTCGCAAAAATGCGTCCAAATAGGATGCTGCTCTGCATATGGGGTCTCAGTGGGAAACAATCTAGTATCAGGACCTGGAGACTAGGGGAGGAGGCTACTCAAGGTAAGCTGTTAAGTTGGCGGACTATATCGTTGTTGAACGATGTCAAGAAGGAAAGATTCCTAGTAACAAGTCAAGGAGACTCCTGAGGACGGGTGCAAGGGGAACAACCTTTACAACGCAACTATTACAACGCACTACACTTACAAAGCAATTTTTACAACGCAACATCCACTACAACACATTCCATTACATTGCATGACACTACAACGCATTTTTAAAAACTACCCTTACAACGCATTCCATTACATCGCATACTACCTTTACAACGCATACCATTACAACGCATAATATTATCCAACACTTACCCTACTGTTGCACCCCCTGGAGTTAGAATAGTAATTTTTACCCCCATACTATCCAACACTTACCTTAAATGCAATGTAATATTATGCGTTGTAATGGTATGCGTTGTAAAGGTAGTATGCGATGTAATGGAATGCGTTGTAAAGGTAGTTTTTAAAAATGCGTTGTAGTGTCATGCGATGTAATGGAATGCGTTGTAGTGGATGTTGCGTTATAAAAAATGCGTTGTAAGTGCATGCGTTGTAAAAGTGTGCGTTGTAACGACATACATCCCGGGTGCAAGGATGGATATTAAGTAAGCAGACTCCAAGGAATGTCTTCGTTAAGGCCATTGGTGTCCGAAGTCAATCGTAGGACCCAACGCTGTTCTAGTCTGAAAAGTGCTTGCTTTGACATGTTAGGATGGGATTCCAAAACTACCCATTGGAAAGAAGTGGGAGCATGTCGTTCCGAGTGATAGTGTGTCGTCATCTTGGTGTTAGTTTTAGCGCATCTGAAGTTGCTTTTATGTTCAAGCATGCGAGTCTTTACTGATCTCGTTGTCATACCTATGTATGGTAGACCCCACGGAGAGGTCATCATGTAAATGCAATTAGATGAATTGCAATTCGTGTGTATGAGAAGTTGGCTTGGCATATGCTGTCTCCTAGTTATAGGGACACCTTGCACCAGTCCAATTCGACTCTTATTGATGATAGGTTTAAGACAACCTTTAAAGAAAGCTATCCTAGTGGTAGCTGTGGAGAGCAGCCTTCAGGCTAAGTCTTGAAGGAATGTTAAGCTTATTGTTTTACCATAATAACCTCTTGAATAACCAAAATGAAAGAGTAGCCCACACAGGTATATATATAAAATATATGTATTTATTCTAGACAGAATCCCACAGTCTCTTTATGAAGCTGTGGCAAAGTTACAATTTCAAACAAGCATTGATAGATACAATAAATAGCACTATTAACATTGGGCCCCAGGGGGGGACCAAACCATATACTAAAAAAGTGGTATAAGAACCACGACAATTCTATAGACAATGCCTAGGGCATTTAGGATCGCTGGCGCTTAAGAATCCACCCCAGGTTAGGAGGAAGGGGACCCACGGGAGGCGCGTGCAGTGGAAGTAGCTGCTATCGGGATCTCTATTACAGCCTATGGAGAATGTCGCGGTTGGAAATAAACAGTTTAAAAATACTTCTAGCAGGAGTACAAAGTTAAAACTTTAGGCTTAAGCTTTTGAGGAGCCCACTACCACGAGAGTATTGAGGTACCACTGTTACCTGCCCTAGGGAAGCCGGGTGCATAGGTCGTTTCTGATGTCGGGTCGCAGGCTGATTTTCAATGGGAAAATAGTCAAAAGTTCTGCTAGCCAAAAGCGTAGATACTTCCGTGAAGATCAAAGATGTGAAGATTGTAGAGAAGAACCTGAAAGCAGAGGGGACAGAGTCTGGGTCACGGCAAAGTGACCAGGAGGCTCAAAGCAAAGAGCCCTTCGATGTCGGGTGCTTCAGGTGGAAAGTGGTGTAGCTTGGATCTGCAGCCACGGGCTCCGGGAGGCTTCAAGGAAGGCCAGCTTCAGGAGGGTGACTGTCCCACGTCGGATGAGGGCCGCTGCGGTGTTAGTGTCCGGATTGGATCCACTAAGCCTTGGCAAACGCAACTCACGAAAGATGAACAAATCTGCTACAGTGCAGACCCACGAGGTCTGGGAGAGGTCTCCTTCAAGGAGACTGTAGAGCAGGCCTGGAGCAAACAGGGGAACTCTTGATTGTAGAAAAAGACCTCCGCTAGGGCCCACAAGTCGAGAGACAAGGGACCGCGGGAGGCGGCAATTTGGAGTGCGTAAAAGGGCACCCATGGGCTACTGGAGGGGGCTAGGGCGCTGGTCTTTGGCACAATTGCTGTAGAGTGGTTGGCTCGTAAACGGGCCAAAGCACAACTTCCCCACTGGTCAGGGTCGTGTGCTACGCAAGAGGTGGCCGGTGTCCTGGGGTATTAGGGATCTCGGCACCCACGCGGTCCACAGTGCCCAAACTTGTTGAGCACACTCACTGGCCTCTGGGATGCACTGGAAACCCACCTCAAGGGTGCTGGAAGTCGTCGAAGTTCGTAGGAGCAGCGAGGTTCCAACTGGGTCACTTGCAGTGTTTCAGGTGCCTGCCAAGCAGGGGGATAACTCCTTTATCCCAAGGGAGATTACTTCCGTCAGCTGGGCAGCAGCAAGTCGAAGGTCAAGACTGTAAAGTTCAAGATTAATCTGAGGCTCTGGGGCCACGTTATTCACCTTTATCCCCAAGATTAGGGGAGTGTCCAGAGTAGTGTCCACCAATGGGAGGTGAGGCGGAAAGGGTGGCTACACCCTCTCCCCTTTGTGTGTTTCCCGCCTGGGCGAGGGGCAGGATGCCCCTGAACCGGTTCCAAGCGGTGTATGCAGAATGAGGCTTCTGCAGCTGCCTACGTGCAACTCTGAAAGGACATTTGGTGCACCCACCCTGTTCCAATCCACATTATCCTGTCTGGGGAGATGCTAGCACCTCCCTGCCACAGGAGCCCTATTGTCCAGCTGGCGAGGCTGGGGTTTTCCCCAGCAACAGCCAGCCAGGGTCGTGTAGGTGGCGGGCAGTAGCCATTTTGTGTTACTTGTGCACTTTTAAATTGGTGTCTAAATTCTACCGCTTTTCCCATATCGCCCCTCTAGCAGGGGGGAATCGTACCCTCATGCCCATGGCTGGACTGGGGGTATGATTCCTACATGTTTGACACCAAACACGATATGGTTCTGTGTAGCCATTCTCAAGTTATCGCGTTATCGCGATAGACTTATAATGCGGTTAAGAGTATATGGTATGGCTACACTACAAACAACCCAGCAATGATTTTACGAAGGTTGCAGAGAGGCCCTACTCATGTAGGGATCCCCACTCACACATACCTCAGCACCCTGCCTTGTAGGATTACCAAGGCCTGCTATAGGGGTGACCTATGAGAGTATATGTGTTGTAATGGGGTGGGATATAGGGTACCTATATCCCTGTAAGGGGTGCTAGCACCACCTTACCCAGACTACAGTAGTGGTCTGGTGGTGTCAGTTTGTATGGCTGTCCCAGGGTGGCACAATAAGTGCTGCAGCACTGGTAGGCCTACTGAGGGACCCATGCCCTGGGTACCTAGGGTACCATCTACAAGGGACTGTCAGGGCATCCTCAGCATCCAATTGGTTTGTACCTAGGGTACTTCACATTAGTTTTAGGGAGAAAGCAGATAGGCTGGGGTCCTGGATAGCAGGATCCCAGCCAGACTAGTCAAAAACCACTCAAATACCAGGCAAAAAGTTGGGGGCAACCATTAGTCAGATTCCACCTTCCTACAGTGTGTTTACAGATAGTCCAGGTAGTCCCATTAGGGAATACCAATTCTTTGCTAACTCTTGTTTGTGGACACACAGAGCATGAACCACAAGGATAGTGGCCCTTGACAGGAGGCAGATCCCACAGCATTCTTTGGGATCTGGTTGGTTGCTTCTTAGGTCTAGTATGAATCAATAAGTCCTTGAGATTGCTGGTGCGTTTAAATGCAAACCTAGGTGGTTCTAGATCCAGGTCCCCAGTATTGAGGATACCCCAATTCTTGCGTATGATGTTCGTAATCCTAGTGGAATCAGGGGTAAATGTAGTGACACAGGTAATAGACTGCTCAAGTTCTTTGATGTTGGTTTCCAATAGGCTCTCTCTGTTGTTATGTCTCGCTCGTTTGGGTGCGCGTGAGACTACTTGTCTGGGATATTCTCTTTTGATCAGATCATTCATAAGGACAGCAGACTCCCTCTGGTGATCTACCAGTGAGCTGCAGTTCCTTCTAATGCGTAAGAATTGTCCAAAGGGCAAATTCTCTCTTAATGACTTAGGGTGATGGCTGCTGAAGAGGAGGAGACTATTCCTATCTGTTGGTTTACGATACAGGCTAGTGGTGATGTGCTCTCCCTCAAGGCGGATACGTAGATCAAGAAAAGGAACTTCCGTGTCCGAAATAGTGTGTGTAAATCTCAAATAAGGATTTAAGGTGTTGATCCAGGTACAAAATTCTGTACATCTAGTGTAATCTCCTTTCCAGAGAATCAGGATGTCATCAATGAATCTTTTCCAGAGCAGCACATTCGCCGAGTAAGGATTGGTGGGATTGTGAATTTCTCTGGCTTCGAAGGCTGACCTATACATACATGCTAGACTCGGTGCGAATGTGCTGCCCATAGAAGTACCTTGAGTTTGGTGGTATAGTTGTGTGTTATATTCAAAGAAGTTTTGAGTAAGGGCCAAACTAGTGCCAGTCAGTCAACAATAGCTTTATTCGGTTAATAATTAAAACCATCAAAGCATACACAAAATTTCAGTTGCAAATAGTTACATTTGAAAATAATTAACAAAGGAGTTTCAAACAATACGCAGTTCACAAATATACATAAAAACATATTTGAACAAATAATTGGCGAATGTTGACATTAAAAAGTAAGGCAGGCCAAAATTTATAAAACTATTTCATAGTTTCAAGAGAAAAAGGTAAAAAGGCCCGATCTCGGACTGTCAAACATACTGAAAAATAGAGCTAAAATATATTAAACTACATTCGATTTCTACTTCTAATAGCCCCCGAAAGATAGCTGGCAACTCCGAAGCAGACAAAAGGAGAACCCAGCATTTGCAGAAATACCAAGGCGGGCCTTACTTGGTCAAAGTGACAGTTCTTAAAAATGGGGCAAATAAATTTCTTACGTAACAGAGTGTAAAATTTACAGTAAAAAATCATATGCAGCGTGTTTTGTTCGGAGGCGTTATCACAGGGACAGGGGCCCAAAGTGCCCTCTTTAAAAAAGCCCTTCGGGTGTGCTAGGAGCCAAGGTAACATCTCATGTTTAAACCTAATCAATAAGAACAAGTGGAAAGGGTTATTTATATAGGTCAAGTATGGCTGAATCTCATTGCCCATACTTAACATGACAAATCTCCTAACAGACGGTTTACACACTTCCTCGCCTTCTCTCAGCAACTTTGCCCTGCACATGAACTGAGACTTTAAGTCTTTTATTTCCAATTTAGACAGCTCACATGGTCTCTCAAATAATTCTAAGCAGCCAAGAATCTCCATCTTAGATTTAATATATCGTAGCCAAGGAATACACATGGCTTTGTCAAGGGCCAGACAATCTTGTATAATGAGCTGGTTTAGGGTTGGTGGGTGCTGCACCCAAACCCTTAACCAACCCATTAATGGAGCAACGGAAATCTGATCCACTAGGTACTCAGCCCCCAAATCTTCATGGATATTAAAAATTGAAGTAGAAACAGGCAATGACAAAAGTTTCCGAAAAAAGGCATTCTCAATTAATTGAATCTCCACTGACGACGTATAGCCCCAGACCTCACTGCCATACAGGGCCATAGGCACGCACTTAGCGTTATATATCTTCAAAATCGCGGGCAAGGGCTTGCATCCCAGCCGTTTTGCAAAACCCAACAATGCTCCTGTTGCCCTAGCGAGAATATTCTGTTTCTGTGCGCGTTGCGCGACCCATGATCCTCGGTCATCAAAGGTGACCCCCAAGTATGGAAAGGTCTGGACTTTTGTAAGCTCCTGCTTATTGCAGAAGAATTTAACCTTTTTCGCAGCTCCATCTCCTATTGTCATTGAATGTGATTTTTTAAAATTTATTACTAAGTCCAAGGAGACCATAAAATCGTTAAAACCATTTAAAAGGGCTTGAAGGCCTCTTGCAGTTCTTGCCAATAAGACCGTGTCATCCGCATACAACAAAGCGGGAATCAACTTAGTACCTGCTCTTGGTGTGTCTTTACAAGATAAGGACAAAACTTCCCCCAGGTTATTAATATAAAGTGAGAAAAGCAGGGGGGCAAGAATGCACCCCTGTCTTACCCCACGCTTCACCTGCCAGGCATCAGTTAGATTCCCATCCTTATTATAACGGACCGCCGCAGTAGTGTCTTCATGTATAAGTGCTAAAAAGGAAATCAGCACAGGGTCAAGGCCCATAGCAGCCAGGGATGCCCATAATTTTTGACGATTAACCAAATCAAAAGCAGTAGATAGGTCCATGAATGCTAAATGTAAGACCCCCTGCTTCGCAATCGTATACTTCCCAATAATGAGATGCAGATTAAGGCATTGACCTACCGTGCTCCTTCCCTTTCTGAAGCCATACTGAAGGTAGTGCATTCCATTATGAATGGTACTGGGGTAGTGGAAATCAACTCATTGCTACTGAGAGCGTCCTCGATGACTTGGAGGGTGGCTTGCTGGGGTATGTTTGTATATAAAGCCTCAACATCCAACGTTACCAATAGGTCTATTTCTTGTGGGTGTTGAATACCCTCTAGGAGGCGAAGTCAGTACTTCGGGGGGGGGGGACCCTTGCTCACTTTGCCACTGGATTCAAGCAAGCCTGGCTGAAGACGGCTGAAATGCCGGAAACCGGTCCTAGGATGCTTGTTTCCGGTCCAGGGAAGGCATGGCTTGGCAGTTCGGGCTAGACTGTTCCCATGAGGCACAGGGTCAGACTGATTTGCATATGGCCATGTCTGAACTGGGGTGGCAGAGTGGGCTAAAGAACGGTGATGGATCAAACCCAGATCTGTTGACTGGGTGTGAGTGTCTGATTGGTTCTGATGCTCCGTCCATCGCCACCCCCTTTTGTACCGCTTTGTTCGCCACAAGTTGGCAGGGTATGCTCAGACGTGAGTCCCTTGCTCACTTTGCCACTGGATTCAAGCAAGCCTGGCTGAAGACAGCTGAAATGCCAGAAACTGGTCCTAGGATGCTTGTTTCCGGTCCAGGGAAGGCATGGCTTGGCAGTTCGGGCTAGACTGTTCCCATGAGGCACAGGGTCAGACTGATTTGCATATGGCCATGTCTGAACTGGGGTGGCAGAGTGGGCTAAAGAACGGTGATAGATCAAACCCAGATCTGTTGACTGGGTGTGAGTGTCTGATTGGTTCTGATGCTCCGTCTATCACCACCCCCTTTTGTACCGCTTTGTTCGCCACAAGTTGGCAGGGTATGCTCAGACGTGAGTCCCTTGCTCACTTTGCCACTGGATTCAAGCAAGCCTGGCTGAAGTCGGCTGAAATGCCAGAAACCGGTCCTAGGATGCTTGTTTCCGGTCCAGGGAAGGCATGGCTTGGCAGTTCGGGCTAGACTGTTCCCATGAGGCACAGGGTCAGACTGATTTGCATATGGCCATGTCTGAACTGGGGTGGCAGAGTGGGCTAAAGAACGGTGATGGATCAAACCCAGATCTGTTGACTGGGTGTGAGTGTCTGATTGGTTCTGATGCTCCGTCCATCACCACCCCCTTTTGTACCGCTTTGTTCGCCACAAGTTGGCAGGGTATGCTCAGACGTGAGTCCCTTGCTCACTTTGCCACTGGATTCAAGCAAGCCTGGCTGAAGACAGCTGAAATGCCAGAAACTGGTCCTAGGATGCTTGTTTCCGGTCCAGGGAAGGCATGGCTTGGCAGTTCGGGCTAGACTGTTCCCATGAGGCACAGGGTCAGACTGATTTGCATATGGCCATGTCTGAACTGGGGTGGCAGAGTGGGCTAAAGAACGGTGATAGATCAAACCCAGATCTGTTGACTGGGTGTGAGTGTCTGATTGGTTCTGATGCTCCGTCCATCACCACCCCCTTTTGTACCGCTTTGTTCGCCACAAGTTGGCAGGGTATGCTCAGACGTGAGTCCCTTGCTCACTTTGCCACTGGATTCAAGCAAGCCTGGCTGAAGTCGGCTGAAATGCCAGAAACCGGTCCTAGGATGCTTGTTTCCGGTCCAGGGAAGGCATGGCTTGGCAGTTCGGGCTAGACTGTTCCCATGAGGCACAGGGTCAGACTGATTTGCATATGGCCATGTCTGAACTGGGGTGGCAGAGTGGGCTAAAGAACGGTGATGGATCAAACCCAGATCTGTTGACTGGGTGTGAGTGTCTGATTGGTTCTGATGCTCCGTCCATCGCCACCCCCTTTTGTACCGCTTTGTTCGCCACAAGTTGGCAGGGTATGCTCAGACGTGAGTCCCTTGCTCACTTTGCCACTGGATTCAAGCAAGCCTGGCTGAAGACAGCTGAAATGCCAGAAACTGGTCCTAGGATGCTTGTTTCCGGTCCAGGGAAGGCATGGCTTGGCAGTTCGGGCTAGACTGTTCCCATGAGGCACAGGGTCAGACTGATTTGCATATGGCCATGTCTGAACTGGGGTGGCAGAGTTGGCTAAAGAACGGTGATAGATCAAACCCAGATCTGTTGACTGGGTGTGAGTGTCTGATTGGTTCTGATGCTCCGTCTATCACCACCCCCTTTTGTACCGCTTTGTTCGCCACAAGTTGGCAGGGTATGCTCAGACGTGAGTCCCTTGCTCACTTTGCCACTGGATTCAAGCAAGTCTGGCTGAAGTCGGCTGAAATGCCAGAAACCGGTCCTAGGATGCTTGTTTCCGGTCCAGGGAAGGCATGGCTTGGCAGTTCGGGCTAGACTGTTCCCATGAGGCACAGGGTCAGACTGATTTGCATATGGCCATGTCTGAACTGGGGTGGCAGAGTGGGCTAAAGAACGGTGATGGATCAAACCCAGATCTGTTGACTGGGTGTGAGTGTCTGATTGGTTCTGATGCTCCGTCCATCGCCACCCCCTTTTGTACCGCTTTGTTCGCCACAAGTTGGCAGGGTATGCTCAGACGTGAGTCCCTTGCTTACTTTGCCACTGGATTCAAGCAAGCCTGGCTGAAGACGGCTGAAATGCCAGAAACCGGTCCTAGGATGCTTGTTTCCAGTCCAGGGAAGGCATGGCTTGGCAGTTCGGGCTAGACTGTTCCCATGAGGCACAGGGTCAGACTGATTTGCATATGGCCATGTCTGAACTGGGGTGGCAGAGTGGGCTAAAGAACGGTGATGGATCAAACCCAGATCTGTTGACTGGGTGTGAGTGTCTGATTGGTTCTGATGCTCCGTCCATCACCACCCCCTTTTGTACCGCTTTGTTCGCCACAAGTTGGCAGGGTATGCTCAGACGTGAGTCCCTTGCTCACCTTGCCACTGGATTCAAGCAAGCCTGGCTGAAGACGGCTGAAATGCCAGAAACCGGTCCTAGGATGCTTGTTTCCGGTCCAGGGAAGGCATGGCTTGGCAGTTCGGCTAGACTGTTCCCATGAGGCACAGGGTCAGACTGATTTGCATATGGCCATGTCTGAACTGGGGTGGCAGAGTGGGCTAAAGAACGGTGATGGATCAAACCCAGATCTGTTGACTGGGTGTGAGTGTCTGATTGGTTCTGATGCTCCGTCCATCACCACCCCCTTTTGTACCGCTTTGTTCGCCACAAGTTGGCAGGGTATGCTCAGACGTGAGTCCCTTGCTCACTTTGCCACTGGATTCAAGCAAGCCTGGCTGAAGCCGGCTGAAATGCCAGAAACCGGTCCTAGGATGCTTGTTTCCGGTCCAGGGAAGGCATGGCTTGGCAGTTCGGGCTAGACTGTTCCCATGAGGCACAGGGTCAGACTGATTTGCATATGGCCATGTCTGAACTGGGGTGGCAGAGTGGGCTAAAGAACGGTGATGGATCAAACCCAGATCTGTTGACTGGGTGTGAGTGTCTGATTGGTTCTGATACTCCGTCCATCACCACCCCCTTTTGTACCACAGTTGATGCATGTCACGGTTGACGTTTGACATTATCAATTTGAATCCACTGTTTAGAGCAACCCTGATATCTTGTGTTGTCGTTATTGTATTGTTACCTCTAATTGCAATACTTTTAATCCTTTTCTTTTATTTTCGCAGGTTATGTTATTTAACTTTTGGTACCACACATTTTTATGGTGCTGTACGCGTGGTCACCACTGACACCTCCTTGAGGTTGTGACCACCACCAAAAAAGTGTAGGTAGCCTTATTTTCGGTCCTGAAGAATTGCCATTTAATAAATTACCAGGCAAGAAACATGTTGACCCTTTTAGCACAATAACTCATACACCTAAAGGTGAGAATGTGCGTTTCACTTTGGTTTTTTTTTGTTTTTTTTTTTGAAAAACCTTTATTGACATTGCAAATAAAGACAAGTATGGGCCTACAACCCTCGGGGCCGGCCGCCAAACAGTGAAGGTAACAGCGAGCAGATTATAATCACATGCAGCACCTCGGGAAGTCGATTCTCAATGCCAGTATTCTCTTATCCACTGAACAGCCCAAGAGGGAAACCAGGATATAAAAGGTTTTCATTTTACAATAAAGGAGAGAAGGATCATGTGGCAATCAAGTTCTCAACAGCGAAAATTGGCAGGCAGAATAGTGAACGTCAAACAATAAATAGCAATCTATCAAATCAATGGCGCTGAAACAGGAAGTTCAGGATGTGGAGGGATATCACGAGCCGTTTGCGCCTGCAGTCTCCTGCCCTAGGACCCAGAAAACCCCACGGAAATGAGGCACAAATGAAAAACAATGATTGGCCACGAAGGAAACCTACCGCACTGACCCCAGAAAAGAAAGACAAAGAAGAATAAGAGAAGAAAAAGAAGGCCATAGAAACACGATAAAGGACTATAGAAGCCCCTCCCCCAACCCCCCACCCTGCACCTCTGCAGATGACTACGGCCCCCCCCCGCAGCGTGCCTGTCGCCCCAGAACCAGACCCGAAATATAGAAGAAACAGAGAAAAAGGGAAAAGAGAGGAAATCCCCCCTAACAGAAAAGGGGAGAGAGTAATAATAAACTGGAGGAGGGCCTTCAACCAGGCCCCCGGCTTCTCCCTCCCGCACAATATCTTCCTCCCCAACGAACATTAAACAGCAAAAGTTCGGCCATGTCTGAGGGAAATGGGGAGCAGTATTCACCGACTACACTATTAGTTACATCGTGAAAGCACACAACCCCCAAGCCCGCCCGCCTATGAAATGACAACCTCTAAAGGATCAGCCTTATCCTTGGCCACTCTTTGCGAAACCACCAGTGCATACCCAGCGATCCATTATCATGTCCGAGATTACAAGGAAGATGAGCGTCCAGAGTTGACCAGGAAGGGACACACACATGTGGGGAGGACGTTTCGGAACACCAACACAGTCATCATCATGGGAGATCACCTTTCCCAGAACTGCCCCAAGGCCTGCGCCACACACGAGGTCCAGGAAGGAGGAATCAGCCAGAGCAGGCGACCGTTGCGTGAAGATTGCCTGGGTCGCCGGATGCCACGCATGGGACAAAGTCACCACCCTCCGCTCAAGTCCAAAATCTCCAGAACAGACCGACCCCACAGCCAGCCGACCACACGCTGCCACAGTGTCCAAAGTTTCCATCCGTCCCTTATTCACAGAGGCGGTCACGGCACTTTCCTCCTGTGAAAGGTGAGACAGTGCCTTATGTACCTGGGGACAGGAAGACCGCAATTGTTCCGACGCCAACCCAGTACCATCAAGCTTCCTCCCCAATACCCAAGCGCCATGAACCAGGGTGGAATGAAGGGCTCCGAGAGCATCGAGGAGGTCACCGTACCCCAGCACGGCCCCTCGCACTCGCTCCGCCACGCTCCTCTGCGCCACACACTCCCAATCTTGCTGCGACCCAGCGTACAGGATGGTAGAGTCCATCCCATCAAGATGGCCGCAGGGCAGGGCCACCCCAGATGGGGACCGGGTCTCAGTCACAAGCACATCAAGTTCCATGTCGCTGCAAACAAGGGTCCGGAGGCAGGCGAGATGTGTATCCAGTGTGTGGTCACAGGTGACATTCGTTCTCCCCCTGGGCCAGCGTCTGCGAAGACCGGGAGCAGCCCGTGCAGATCGGGACGAGCCACAGGCCGCGACCGATCAAATCATTGGCGAGGGTCCAGGCGATCGCCGATAACCCCTGGAATCGTCACCCCGGGTATGCACCCGTCACGCTATTCTCGGTGATAGGAGTAACCACAGCGAGATGTAGGCCGATATTCGCGCCGCTTCGGTATTCCGACTCCACTCGGTCACCAATGGCCGCTGTTGTTGAACTGCCGCCCGGCCATGTTGTCCACTCGAGGTCCCGGCCCCAGGGCTGCCCAGGCCGCAAACTTCAAACGAGCATTTCTCGGGCGGTACCGCCGCTAGAAGCTTCAGGATCACACGATCGGTTGCCGCTCTCAATCACCAACACGGGCATGTAGCGCAGGCTGAGGATCTCATGCAGGATATCTGTGCGGGATGCGGAGATTCACAGAGCCGGGAGCCTACGCTGCCATCTCGGTCGCCATCTTGGCTCCTCCCCTTCACTTTGGTTTTAATCAGGATGGTGACCATGCTTTATTAAAATAGTTTGGAGTGGATCACCTATCCCTGTTTTAGTTCACTTATTTCACACCACACGCGCACCTACACTAGTCAGCAGCAGGAACCTCTTACACACCTCACCCATCGGCATTGGAAAAAAAGATCTCCGTCAAGAAGGCCCCATTTGGGTGCCTGGTCGGGCATTGCACCGCCGGCCCGAAAAGGAGCAAGACCCGATGATGAAGCAAGACACCCGCTTGTTGGGTGTGTGAGGGTCTCCTTCCCACAAGGAGTGATCTTATCTCCTGCGTACTTCAACACCTTCACCTTGGCACCTTTTTGTTATCCTACCACACCCTGCGACACCCCTAGGAACTGCATACCCTTTCTGTTTTCACTGTTTGATGGGCACGTATGCTGGACCTTATTAAATAATAATTAATATTATTTATAAGCCCTCTATCCCTTCGTTTGTTTGAGACGCTGTACAATAGAACCAGTTACGTTACATGAGAGAAATGGTACAAAATAGAACGTTACAAAAATAAACAGGAGAGGCAGAGTAAAACCATATAGGCAATAACACAATATCAGACACAGCAATCAAGGGTGGGGAATAAACAAGAGGATGTTACAAATTTACAATGATGAACTAACTTACTGGAGGGGTCTGAGAATGAGGGTATTAGTTCTGAAAGTGTCTTTGGAAGAGAAGAGATTTGAGGTCAGTTTTGAAAATCTGGATGGAGGTGGTGGCACAGAGCAATGGCGGAAGCGAGTTCCAGATTCTCACCGCATTACCTGAGAATGATTGAGCCATCGATCTTTCCTGTATGAAGGAGGGGGGCTCAAGCAGAAACTTTTCCGCATTCAGCCTTCACGTGCCAACACTTGGGTAACCGGTACACTAGTTAAGAATAAACCCATTTGTGAGGTATTTCTAGACTACCCCATTGCTCTGGCTTTGAGAGGTAAGAAACCTGTGCTCTGGCTTTGATAGATCAGAAAACGTTTGTCTTATTAGCACAACCCATCATAGGTTGTTACCCAGCAACCTAATCCAACCCCTATATGTGAGACAACCCAGCACGTGGGCGGTAGGCGCTGAAGCTTGAAAGGAAATTCGGGCTAATTTTTTATTTATTTATTTAGACGGTTTTGTATAGCGCGGACAAGACCCTTGCGGGTATCAGAGCGCTTCACATATCTGACATAGGAAAAGGTGTGTACATAAAAATACAGTGTTATGTGTATACAAGGTACATAATACAGAGAAATGCAGATAGCTATAGTTCAAGTAAATTTGGACATGAGAATCGATTTCACTTCTTTTTTAAAAAAAGCCGTAGATGGATTGAGTCTCGTTTCTGGGGGTAGGGCATTCCATATCCTGGGGGCCATTCCTGAGAAGGTGCGATTGTACGTTTTTTTCTTGGCAAAACGTTGCGGTTTCAGTAAAAGTTTGTTAGAGCTCCTGGTAGATCTGTTACCACCTGACAATACCAGTTTTTCAGCTAGGTACCTAGGGGTTTTGTGGTGTAGTGCCTTATGAGTCATACAGGCGATTTTTAACTGGATCCTGGCCTCAAAAGGTAGCCAGTTTAGGGCATGTAGGTCAGGGGAGATGTGGCAGTTTCTTTTAGTGCCTGTAACGAGTCTGGCGGCTGTATTGATTGATGTTCTGAGAGGGGCGGTCGTTGCCTTGGGGAGACCACAGAGAGCGATGCTCCCATAGTCAACTCTGGGAATTACTAGGGATTGAACCGCCTGTTTGAAATCCATTGTGGGAATGAAGGGTTTCAATTTTCTCAGCGTGTTGATCTGAAAGTTTGCTCCTTTTGTTGCAGCGCTGATGTGCTTCTGCATATTTAGCTTATTATCCAGGGTTATTCCTAGAGATTTAGCGGAGTCAATGATAGAAGGTTGACCGTCGAGTGCAGTTAGATACTTCATCCACTCACGGATGGTCGTTGTTTGGTTGGGGGGAGCGATTAGGAGGGATTCTGTTTTTAGTGTGTTTAGCTTTAGATGATTCTTAGGTAGCCATGTCTGTGTCTTTTGGAGCGATGAGTTAAGGGACTTGATGTAGTCGAGAGATTGGATCTTAATGTAGAGTTGTGTGTCATCTGCGTACATGTGGTATTGGATATTTTCGTGGCTGAGAAGCTCTGTGAGTGGTTCCATAAACAGGTTGAAGAGTGTCGGGGAGAGGGAAGAGCCCTGGGGTACTCCCAAGGTGACTGGGGAGGGGTTGGATAAAGATTCCTTGGTCTTGAATCTTTGTGTTCTGTTTTGGAGGAAGGAAGTGAACCAGTTTAACACTGTACCAGATAGCCCCATTCTATGCTTCATGAGGTTCAGTAGATTGTCATGTTTGACAGTGTCGAACGCTGAAGAGAGGTCAAGTAGGATTAGCAAGCCTGCTTTGTTTTGATCCAGTATTTGTAATGCGTCATCAATTATGTGGGTCATAGCTGATTCGGTACTGTGCCCTGATCGAAAGCCTGATTGGAATTGGTCGAGCAGGTTGAAGTGGTCTATATGCTTACTAAGCTGCATGTGGACACATTTTTCAAGTAGTTTGGCCAAGGTTGAGATATTGGATATTGGGCGATAGTTGTTTAGGTCTGATGGGTCCGCTGAGACTTTCTAAAGGATGGGGGTTACCTGCCCGGCTTTGAGGATGTCAGGGATGGTTCCTTGCAAGAGAGAAGAATTTATGATTCTAGTCCACAGGGGCACTAGCAGTGGCATGAAGGTCTTTGCGTGGGATGCTGGAAGGGGGTCTGTGAAGTGATTGGAAGGATTCAGAGTGGTGAGCGTGTTTAGGATAGTTTCTGCGCTGTAGAGGTTGAAGGTAGTCCAGGAGGCATTGTTCTTGAGGTCGTGTATAATGGGACCGATAAACGGGGTACTTGGTGAGGACCGTGAGGGGATTGAGTGTGTATCGGTAATGGATGATAAATCATTAAGTAGGTCTGCCTTTAATTTGTCAGTCTTTGTTGTGAAAAAGGAGGCAAGATCCTCACAGTTGGGGATTGAATCTGGATTGGCTTGGGGGAGTGGGGGCCACCCTTAGACTAAGTATTGATTATTTCGAACAATTTTTGGGGGCGATTCTTGGCTTGGTCTAGTTGTACACCTATGAAGTCAGCTTTTGAGCGACGAATCCTTCTGGTGCATCTTAGTAGTTTGAGGTGGGCAGTGGATGGGGCTGTTCTCCATTGTCTTTCAATTGCTCTCAGTGCTCTTCTGTCTTCATTTAGTCTACCATCATACCAGGGGTTTGAATTCTTTTTGGTGACTCTTTTTAATTGTAATGGGGCTAAGGTGTCAAGAACCCTGTTCATAGAGTTAAAGTAGTGATTGGTCAGATCCTGTACATCATTTGATCCAACCGGAGCTGGCGTGAGGATACGACTAGCGGATGCAAGGTCTGCCGGATTGATGTTTTCTAGGTTCCTCTTCCAGATTTTCGATCTCGTCGGTTGGATAGAGAGTAATTTAACAACTTCCTTGATGTGAAAGGTGATAATGTAGTGATCAGACCAGTTGCATGGGAGAATCTATTCTAGCTGGGTAGAGCCCGCTTTGGAAATTACAAGATCAAGGATTGAGCCTTTTCCGTGGGTGGGGCTGTCACATATTTGGGACAAGTTGAGGTCGGATAGGAAAAGTTTGAAGCTATTGACCTCTGGATCGTCAGGATCGTTCCAGTGGAGATTGAAGTCACCCAGGAAGATCTGTGTATTTTGTTGTCCTGCATTTGTCGCTATGATGTCCATCATGTGCTCGATGAAGGTGAGGTTGTTGCCCGGAGGATGGTAGATAGTGTGTAGTGAGCAGAGTGGCTTGTTATTGCTCGTAATGTGTAGGCAGAGGTATTCACATGATGAGAGTACTGGGGTGTTTGCGTGTCTTACCGCAAGGTTATTCCTATGGATGCAGGCAATACCACCACCTGTCTTCTCAGGTCTGTCTAGTCTTGTAATGTAGTAGTTTGGGGGAACTAGTATGTCTAAAATGGGTGTGGATGATTCAGTCAGCCAGGTTTCCGTTAAGATGATAAGGTCGGGTTCATTGGTTAAAATGAGGTCGGCTATATCAGTGGCATGACGTGCTGCCGATCTACAGTTTATGCTGGAGTCAGTCAGTCAGTCAAAATTACTTTATTCGGTTCATAGCAAAAACCATAAAAGCATATAAATATAACAAACATACAATATAAATAACAATGACAATAAACACTACAATTAAGTTAAAAAGGTATACAAGACACTTGATTTCAATTCATGAGTTACCCATTGTTATGTTATATCCAAGATTTTTTTTTCCTTAATCTCATTGAGATTGCTAAAAAATTGGCAATATTAAATATCTCCCAAGTGGAACCCAGCAATTGTAGATATAGAAGAGCAGGTTTAACCTGCCTAAAACCTTTACCCTTAATAAGGGGGATAATGAATTTTTTACGAATAGGGGACAAGTGCTTACAGAAGAAGATAAAGTGCACCGTGTCTTTGATGGAAAATCCGTCGCAAGAACAGATTTCCAAATTTCTCTCCTTCGTCCACCCTGGGGATTCAGTGAGCAGGAGATGAAATTTATTCAGTCTGAACTTGGTCAATAAAAAACGATGGTTCATATTGTTAACAGTGACCAAGTAGGGTTCAATACTATTGGAAGTAATTACCAACTGATGAGCCCTTACTGAAGGTTTAAGTAACTCTTTTTCTTCCCTTTCTAAAGTTGCCCACTGTTTATGGGCAGCTTTCACCCATTTCAAATCCCCCTTAATTAAATTGCGAGGTGAATCGAATAATTCGGGACGGCCTAATTCCCTGGATAAATTCTTAACATATTTTAGCCAAGGAATGGCATTGCCATACTCAAGAGATAGACAATCCTTTAAAATCAAATGATTTAGTTCCAAATCTGGGTTTAACCAAGTTGTAATCCATTTTAGCAATGGGGCTAGAGCAATACGATCTAATAAATAATCTATCCCACATTCCTGATGAACAATATAGGCGGGGGTTGACTGAGGTAGACATAAGATAGATTTAAAAAATTTGTCTTCTACTACTTGTAGGACCTTAACATCTTTAATACCCCATAAGTCAGCCCCATACATTGCTATAGAGAGACATTTAGCAGCATATATGTTCAACATAGCCTGTATTGGCTTCACCCCCAATTTGCGACCAAAATCCAGGACGGCTAGAGTAGACCTAACAAAGACATTGCGTTTGGCTGCTAACTGCGGGGACCAGGTAAGCTTATCATCAAAAATAACCCCCAGATAGGGAAATCTGGTAACGCGGGATAAAACATGCCCTTCACAATACATTGTCTTAACTTTTTTTGATTTACAGCCCATAATCATGACATGTGATTTAGAGAAATTCACGCTAAGATCAAGTGCTTTCATGAAATTTGCAAATGAATCCAACAAGCGTTGCAAACCCACGACTGTACGTGCTAACAAGGCGGCATCATCGGCATATAGTAATGCCGGAATAGAATACTTGCCCGCTCTTGGGATATCCTTGCAAGACCCAATTAAAGCAGCACCTAAATCATTAATATATAACGTAAAAAGCAGGGGGGCTAAAATACAGCCCTGTCTAACACCATTAGTGATTCCAATCCTGCCTGTACAGTTCCCCAGGCGATCATATCTGACAGTGGCGGAGAGGTCCCTATGTAAATCAGCCAGGAAAAATACAATATTTTCATCAATGCCGCACTTAAGGAGCAGTTCCCACAACTTCGACCGATTCACTCGGTCGAAAGCCGAGGACAAGTCCATAAAGGCAAGATATAACTTCCCTCTTTTGGCAATAGTGTATTTACCTATTATTAAGTATAGGTTCAGACTTTGGTATATAGTACCCCGACCCGCTCTGAACCCATATTGTAAACATGAGAGGGTATCAGTATCCTCCAACCATGTTGTTGATTTCCCCAAAACTACGCGCCCCAGAACTTTAACTGCAGAATCAATAAGGGAGATAGGGCGGTAACAACTAGGGTCCCCCCTGCAACCTTTTTTAAAAATGGGTATAATTACAGATTCGGACCAAGTGTCCGGAATACCTAAAACAAATACCCTGTTAAAAACGTTCATTAAAACTATAGATCAGGTCTCAAGGTCAGATTTGTAAAGGTCGACCGGAACGCCGTCCGGGCCTGGGGCCTTATTACTCGTCATCTTTTCAATGGCCTCGACTACCTCGATCTTAGAAACCGATAAAGTATATGGGTTTGCAATAGGGGACAAATTCGATGCCCCATTGTTTACCCCTTCATAGACTGATTTAAAATGAGAGCACCACAACTCTTCCCCTATACCACAATCTAATTGGCCAGTACAGGCGTCACGAAAGTAAGGTTTATTCACCACAGACCAGAACTTTGCACTGTTTCTAAGGACATCCACGGAAGATAATTCAGCCCATGCATCCTCTCTGATCTTTTGCTTTCTAATTATCAAGGCTTTATCATATTCCTTCCTGAGCGTGGCAATGATCGCCCTGTTAATAGGTTTGCAGCTTAGGGCAGCCTTCAGCCTTCTGTTCGCCAGAGAACAGTTTTTATCAAACCAGCCCAAGTCGGTGTTATCTTTACTCTTAGTAGGGCATCTAAGGTCCGCAGAGATTTGGGAACAAATTGCCGAATATGCCTCTAAAACTTCCTAGTTCCCTGCGTCCAAATCCAAACAGATGTTTATCTCAGGACCCACCTTCCTTCTTAGGTTAGTATGAAAATCGCCCGGCATTACTTTGTTCCATCTAATCCTGCGATTCTGATCAGTAGGGCGGATATTAGATTTATCCGTCCTGTCCAAGGTTTTAGTGGGGGTTATAAGAATGGCCGAGATACTAAGGACCACAGGGTTATGGTCACTAAAATGAGACCAAATCGCCCTATAACCGTGGATCATATCACCAAGTGCAGTACTTTTTTTTTTTTTTTGGAAAACCTTTATTGACATGTCAATCAAGAACAAGTATGGGCCTACAACCCCCCGGGGCCGGCCGCTAAGCAATCAGAGCAACAAAGATCAAATGTAAACACAAGCAGCACCTCGGGGAGCAGAATCTTCATGCTAATACTGTGAACAGCGCAGGTAGGACAGCAGGAGAAAAAAGGTTTTCATTTTACAATGGAACAAGACAGAAGGATCAGGTGCCGAACAATTTCCCAACAGCGATAAAAGGTATGCAGAGTAATAGACGTAAGCAATAAACAGCAATCTATTGGATCAATGGCGCAGACACAGGAAATTCAGGATGGGGGAGAATATCATAAACAGTTGCGCCTGCAGTCCCCCGCACGAACTCCCAGAAAACACCCCGGAAATTGTGGCACACATGAAACGGCAACGAGTCATAACAAAGGAGGTGTGTCACACTGATCCCAGAGAAAGACAAACAAGAGGAATCAGAGAAGAAAAAGGAGGCCATGGAAAAAGAAGTGAAAGACTAAAGAATCCCCTCCCCCAACCCCCCACCCTGCACCTCTGCAGATGAGTACGGCCCCCCCCCCCAGCAGTGTGCCTGTCGCCCTAGAACCAGACCCGAAATATAGAAGAATAGGGAAAAAGAAGTAGGAAAAGAACCCCACCAGACGGGGGGGTATAGAAAGTGTTAATAAACTGGAGGAGGGCCTTCAAAACATACCCCCGGCTTCTCCCTCCCGCACGGTAAGTTTTCCCCAAAGTAAACAATAAACAGCACAAAATCGATCGTAACAAAGAAAGATGGGGAACATTATGCACCTATTATGCTAATAGCTATGCCATGGGAGCACGCAACCCCTGAGCCCGCCCGTCCACTAGATGACCACCCCTGAAGGATCAGTCTTATCCCTGACCACTCTTTGCAATTCTGCCCATGCCTACCCCTCGACCCAGCGCCATGTCCGATGTTCCAAGGTAGAGGAGTGTCCAAAACCGACCGAGAAGCGACGCACACAGGTGGGGTGGAAGTCTCTGAGCACCAACACAGTCCGCATCATGGAGGGACGGGCTTCCCAGTGCCGCCCCAGGATCTGCACTGCACTCGAGGTCCAGGAAGGCAGAAGCAGCCAAGGTAGGCAATTGTTGCTGGAATTGTCCCCGGGTCGCCGGAGACTGTGTACGGGACGAGGCCCCCACCTCCCACTCAGGTCCAATACCTCCGGGACAGATCAGACCCTCAGCTAGCCGATCACACAGTAGCATATTGTCCGGAGTGTCCAACAATGCGCTAATCTCAGGGGTGGCCGCAACAGTGTCCTCCTGTGCGCAGTGTGGGAAGTCCCTGTGTACCTGAGGACAGGCGGGCCGCCGCTGTCCCAACGCTGATGCCACACCGTCGAGCTTACTCCCCAAGACCCCGACGCCATGAACCAAGGAGGAATGAAGAGCACCAAGGGCCTCGAGGAGGTCGCCGTACCCCAGCACAGCTCTCTGCGATCGCTCCGCCACACTCCCAAAAGTCACACATTCCCAATCCTGCTGCGACCCAGTGGACAGGATGGTAGGCCGCATCGCAACAAGATGGCCGCCAAGTATGCCCGACCCGTATTGGGGCCGGGACCCAGGGACAAGCGCCTCGAGGTCCACGTCGCTGGAGACAGGGTTCCGGGGGCAGGCAAAAAGTTATCCGTTGCGTTGTCACGGGCAACAGTCGTCCCCACCACGGACCAGCTCCCGCGAAAATCCGGGAGCGGCCCGCAAGGATCAGGGCGAGATACGGGCGGCGTCCGGGCAGCTCACCATCAAAGGCAGGGGCAATCACCGGAGGATCTGAGAATTGCACCCCCGGGCATGCACTCGGTCCGCTACGCTTGACAGTAGGAACGGCCCCGACGAAATGTAGGCCGAGTTTGGCACTGCTCCGGTGGACCGACTCCACCCAGTCACCACATGCCGCTGTTGTTGAACTGCCCCCCGGCCAAGGCGTCCACTCGAGGTCCTGGCTCCAGGGCTGCACGGGCCGCAAAGTTCAAACGCACATTTCTCCGGCGATACCGCAGCCAGAAACCTCGGAGTCACACGATCGGGTGCCACTCTCCTTCAGAAACACAATCGCATAGCACAGGCTGAGGATCTCGTGCAGGATATCCGTGCGGGATGCGGAGGTTCACGGAGCCGGGAGTCTACGCTGCCGTCCCGGTCGCCATCTTGGCTCCTCCCCTCACCAAGTGCAGTACTAATAAAAATGTAGTCAATGACCGAATGTTTACCATTCCCTTTAAAAGTATGGATTTCCTCAGACGTCAAAGAAGGGAGTATCAAGCCATAATCTGCTAGGATTGACTCGAGAAAATCTCCTTGGGCAGACGGACCTAACGGATCAGAGGACAGACATTTATTCAAACAGCCATGGATGTTAAAATCACCCAAGATTATGCGCTCCCTTCGTGTGGCAGCCAACAAGCAACAACAGCGGCGTGAATGAAAGAGAGTGTCCGCCTCACAAGCTCCCCGCTGGTAACCAGGTAAGGTGTTCGCCGCCAACCGCCGATGAACAGTAAGATCCGCAAGGTCTCCTGCTGGAGTCAAACAAGCAAGCTACCTTTTACCGCTCCTCTGTGTCGTCACTATTTAACCTAATTGAAATGTGTATCCCAGGTATAAAGCGTGTCCCGAAAAACTGCTGCTAAGAAGGTTGTTCTTGCTCTTTGCCCTGGCGATGCAATTAAAGTTACTCAACACAGCTAATACAGGATGCCTCAGTGAGCTAAAAGTTGCTGTCGATATTCTCTGTACGTTTTTTATAACAGTAAAGCCAAATCAGTCTCCAGTCTTCTCGCGGTCAGCTTATGCGCCGCCAACCTGAAATTGGATACAAGCAGTGACTAATATTTTTGCGGACGAGGGGAGCCAAGGCAAACCACTCCATGCCGTGACACAGGAGAAGACAACCTTTTAACTTTAGTCTGCGGCATGGTTTAGGATTTGAGTAAATATTACATGTGCATTCAAGCCTGCCTGATCCAGGTTGAACTGCCCCGAACAATGCCATGATATTTTCGCTGAGGGGGTAGAGGGTGCTAAGCCCTCAAGTCTCCCGCCTAAACTTTGCACTCTACTAGATTCCACTGGCGCCCGGATAACCACGCTCGGTATGCCGAGGTAACAACCCGTGGCCACACAGCAACGCCCTTTCAGATTTATGCCTATCTCAACCATGTGCTGACACGCAAGGCAGAAGCTTCCAATGTATCTGCCTGACCGATTTCAGCTGCAAACTCAGCTGTCCTAGCCACGCTGCAGTGCCAAATGCTAGCACTTTCTCCGGGGCTGGCCTCCTAACTCTGTCTGCCCACTACGTGTGTGTAGATGGCAGTCCACCCCGGACACAAGAACGATATGCCACTAGGTTGAGTAATTTTAAAGCACAGCGGAGCCTGGAAATGTGGTGGAGATTGAACCCGTGGCTTCAGCCTGCGAATCATGTGCTCTACCACTGAGCTACGGCCCCCCACTAACCGTTTGGGATTACCCACCCAGAGCAAGTCAGTCAGTCAGTCAGTCAACAATAGCTTTATTCGGTTAATAATTAAAACCATCAAAGCATACACAAAATTTCATTTGCAAATAGTTACGTGTAAAAAATAATTAACAAAGGAATTTCAAACAATACACAGTACACAAATATACATAAAAATAAGTTTAAACAAATAATTGGCGAATGTGAACATTAAAAAGTAAGGCAGGCCAAAATTTATAAAACTATTTCATGATTTCAAAAAAAGGGATAAAAGGCCCGGTCTCGGACTGTCAAACATGCTAAAAAATAGAGCTAAAATATATTAAACTACATTCGATTTCTACTTCTAATTGCCCCTGAAAGATAGCTGGCAACTCCAAAACAGACAAGAGGAGAGCCCAGCATTTGCAGAAATACCAATGCGGGCCTTACTTGGTCAAAGTGATAGTTCTTAAAAATGGGGCAAATAAATTTCCTACGTAACAGAGTGTAAAATTTACAGTAAAAAATCATATGCAGCATATTTTGTTCGGAGGCGTTATCACAGGGACAGGGGCCCAAAGTGCCCTCTTTAAAAAAGCCCTTCGGGTGTGCTAGGAGCCAAGGTAACATGTCATGTTTAAACCTGATCAATAAAAATAAATGAAAAGGGTTATTTATATAAGTCAAGTATGGCTGAATCTCATTGCCCATACTTAACATGACAAATCTCCTAACAGACGGTTTACACACTTCCTCGCCTTCTCTCTGCAACTTTGCCCTGCACATGAACTGCGACTTTAAGTCTTTTATTTCCAATTTAGTCAGCTCACATGGTCTCTCAAATAATTCTAAGCAGCCAAGAGTCTCCATCTTAGATTTAATATATCTTAGCCAAGGAATACACATGGCTTTGTCAAGGACCAGACAATCTTGTATAATGAGCTGGTTTAGGGTTGGTGAATGCTGCGCCCAAACCCTTAACCAACCCATTAATGGGGCAACGGAAATCTGATCCACTAGATACTCAGCCACCAAATCTTCATGGATATTAAAGATTGAAGTAGAAACAGGCAATGACAAAAGTTTCCGAAAAAAGGCATTCTCAATTAATTGAATCTCCACTGCCGACGCATAGCCCCAGACCTCACTACCATACAGGGCCATAGGCACGCACTTAGCGTTATATATCTTCAAAATCGCGGGCAAGGGCTTGCATCCCAGCCGTTTTGCAAAACCCAACAATGCTCCTGTTGCCCTAGCGAGAATATTCTGTTTCTGTGCGCGTTGCGCGACCCATGATCCTCGGTCATCAAAAGTGACCCCCAAATATGGAAAGGTCTGGACTTTTGTTAGCTCCTGTTGATTGCAGAAGAATTTAACCTTTTTAGCAGCTCCATCTCCTATTGTCATTGAGTGGGATTTTTTAAAATTAATTACTAAGTCCAAAGAGACCATAAAATCGTTAAAACCATTTAAAAGGGCTTGAAGGCCTCTTGCAGTTCTAGCCAATAAGACCGTGTCATCCGCATACAACAAAGCGGGAATCAACTTAGTACCTACTCTTGGGATGTCTTTACAAGATGAGGACAAAACTTCCCCCAGGTTATTAATATAAAGTGAGAAAAGCAGGGGGGCAAGAATGCACCCCTGTCTTACCCCACGCTTCACCTGCCAGGCATCAGTTAGATTCCCGTCCTTGTTATAGCGGACCGCCGCAGTAGTGTCTTCATGTATAAGTGCCAAAAAGGAAATCAGCACAGGGTCAAGACCCATAGTTGCCAGGGATGCCCATAGTTTTTGACGATTAACCAAATCAAAAGCAGTAGATAGGTCCATGAATGCTAAGTGTAAGACCCCCTGCTTCGCAATCGTATACTTCCCAATGATGAGATGCAAATTAAGGCATTGACCTACCGTGCTCCTTCCCTTTCTGAAACCATACTGAAGATCCGAAATAATGGAGTTGTCCTCCAGCCATGATGTTAACCGTGCTAGGACAACTTTACCCATTATTTTCATCGCAGAATCGAGAAGAGAAATAGGCCGATAACATGCCGGATCCTCTCTATCACCTTTTTTAAATATTGGTACTATCACGGCCTTACCCCAAGAACGGGGGACACCCTCCTTTGGTACTGCGTTAAAAACTAAGGTTAGAAGTTTCGCCCAGTAATTTGAATCTGCCTTGTACAAATCTGCAGGGACACCATCGGGGCCGGGTGCTTTGCCCTTTGCCATTGATTCAATGGCGTCCTGAACTTCAGCCTCAGTAAAATTAATTTTCGATGACAGATTAGTATCCCCAAAATTTACAGGATTCTGGTCAGGAATCTCAGAATAAAGCCCACTAAAATGAGACACCCATTTATCTGGGGCAATAAGACAATCATTAATAATATTTTCCATTTCATTAAAAAGTGGGCTGTTAATTACTTTCCAAAATTGGGAACTACTTTTTAAGACACTAGCGTCTGACAGTTCTTCCCACGCCAAATTTTTCAGACAAGTTTTCCTTGCCTTTAGTGTTTTCTTGAAGGATCTTCTTGCCTCCACAATCCTGCTGATATCTTTAGCGCCATCTTTTAAGGCCAGTAAGAGAATAGAGTGCGCGCTACTACATGCCTGATCAAACCAGATTTTATGCTTCTTAGGTCTTGGTTTCCCAACGAGAGTTAGATTATCCATAATCTGGTTGGTTATTCGCTCAAAAGCACCAAGAATATCCCCTGGTTTAGATTCTATCGCCAGGCAAATATTAAAATCCTCCAAATTACTGTGATACAGTTTCTCGAGAAAATCACTAGGAGTAATAACCTCCCATCTCAAACGAGTTCCCTGTTTAATAGGGACTATGTTTGAATTAGAGATTGTAGACATATGATTAGGCCTAAAGACCTCATTAATATTTAATTCCAAAGATAATGGATTGTGGTCACTAAGGACGTTTGCAGTGACACAAAATGGTCCTACCAGTCCCTTCATAGTACAGGAAATTAGTATATGATCAATAATGCTGTTGTGACCCTGACCAGTGAATGTAGGCACAGGAGATACTAAGTTCTGCATTGGCACAAATAAATTAAAAGCAGATACAATGCTGTCTAGAAACATCCCACCTTTTGAAAGATCAAAGTGGGCTTCCTCCTGCGGGCAATAAGCCTGCTTAAAATTTCCAAAACAATTGGATTGTCTTAAACGAATATTAAAATCGCCAAACAATAACAAATAATAAGGGGTAACATTATTTGCATCGAAATCCTCTAAAAAGGTGAATAAGACCTTTAAGTGCTCCAATTCGTCCATCCTCGTAAATGAATTATAAAAGTTCACAACTAACATTGATGGAAGGTTGACACCTACAACTTTAACCGCCAATATATTGGGTGAACTAGTCTTAACAAGTTCTGTGCTATACAATAGCTTAAGACTAAATAATAACAAAAGACCACCACTGGGTCTCCCCGAGGAAGAAGGCACAGCATATTTAATAAAAGACTGGAACCCATCCAAGTAAAAGGAATCTCTGGCCTCCCACGTCTCTTGTAAAGCAATTATATGGAAGGAAGAGAGAAATGACTTCCAACATGTATCCTCTCTTTTTGCTCTCAATCCAGCTATATTCCATGACAAGGCAGTAACCCTATTTGCTAATACATTAGCCACACTATTACCCATAACCGAAGGTTGGGAGGAGGAGTCCGCTACCTCCTCCCTAGAAAAAGCCCTTTCAGGCACATAATTAAGCGTGCCAACGGGAGCATTAACCTGTTCATCTTGAGTGAACGTAATTTTTGGGCGATTGATACCATTAACCCGATAATTCATTTGGGTAACGGGACTAGCACCCGGACCATAAGAAACGGTATTATCATTGACAGGCATCGCACTTCCCTCATCTTCCATACACACCCCACTGGCTTCAATGTCCAAAGACTGGCTGTGCGCTACCTGGAGTCAGTCATTTGTGTCCAGAGAACTAAGGACCTCATATCTGTTACTCAAGGCCAGTGTTCTGATCGCAGGAACAGGTTGGGCGTTGTAACCACTAATCCCGCCCCGTCTCTGTAAGTGAGGTGGATAGAAGAACCCCAATGGGAGAATGTTCACATATTCATCATGTAATCTGGACGTTCCTGCCTGCCTAAAAATGTTAGCTACCAAATCCGGGGAGCTAAAACTCACGACTACACAGTCGCCCTTAAGTGTCTTATTTAACTTCCCCACCCAGGGAACCCTTCTTACCATTTTAAAACACTCAAAAAGGTGGCTCCCCAAAACTGTCTTTTCAGCTAAAAAATGTAGGGCTTTGTTCCTCAAAGAGGACCAATTTTCTTCCTTTCCATCAGTAGGTGGAGGGACATTTGCCAGAATGACAGTATACGGACAAGCCTCCGGTGGCAAATGCAAAGGATATTGTTTGATTACCTGTGTGGGGGGCAAGCTTACTCTCCTTGGGACATCCCGAGAACTCAAGTTAACACCCCCAGGTGGATCAGCAGCCACTGCAGATTGGTTAGTAACACCTACAGTGGTAAGTATCATGGAATCAGCTAGGTCGGATACTCTGGAAATAGCTCCTGCTAAGGTGGGTCTCCTTAGTTTCCTGACCAGCTATGTGGCGCTCAATCGAAGTAAGTCTGTTCTCAATTTTATCAAGTCTATTCAAAACCGGGGACAGAGAAACCTTCAATTGCTCATCCATAAGTTTTAAAATTTCAATCAAGTTAAAACCAGCAGAGACAACAGAAACCTGAGCAACGTTCGCACCTGTTCCAAGCGTCTTATTCCCCTGAGCCAAAGGGGCCAATGTGGAATCCTGTGGAACTAACTCAATAGCAGACTTTACAGTCCTAGATTGTTTTACTTTTTGACGCGTTCCATTTGGACCCTTGCTCGCTTTTCTTTTACCATTTTTTAAATTAGTAGTGGCGGACATTGATACTCGAGATTGTCCAGAGCGAGTGGTTCGGGGTGAGAGAGGAGGACCATCAGAACAATCTACTACAAAAGGAACAACAATATCTCTCACTTCTAGTACAGGCTCTACAGCAGATGGACAACTAGGCAAGCTCACATCAATGTCATCAATGAGGGTATTCGATTGCGATCCATGATTAGACGATAGTACTGGTTCCAGAGAAAGCCTCCTCTCAACACTTGCAATTTCTCTGGCAACAACAGTTTCAGCTTTCTTCAAAAAGGCATCCAGGGTCCCCACGCCCCCCTTGGCCATGACTTTAAAATTATTTTTAGCCATAGAGGCAAGCTAGCCGGGCCAAGGAACAAAAACAACCAGTTTAAGCAGTGTGCACACAAATACTGCCAAAGATATCGTCACAATCCTTAGAAGCAAAACGAACGTGGCAGTGCTTCCATTTACCTTCAGAGTAGCAAACACAGTTGATAGCAATCTCTACGAGAGATCCGTTCGGTGGTAATTTCAGACCCAGAGTTAGGGGGGTGGCCCAGCCCGGACTCCTTTGGCCCCTGACGGCCACAGACGGCCCGCCCTCTGCCCGGGCTCAGCCCGGCGACACCCGCGCGAAACCCGCGCGCGTCCCGCGACGCGGAGGAAGCACCGTTCCTTTTGAGCGCCTCCTGGCGTAAGCGGCGTCAGCTGTTCCCCTGGCGCATGGGATGCTGGGAAGTGAAGTCCGTCCCCACACAGCGGCCGCAGCTGGTAATGGCGGCAGCGGGGGACGGAGAGCAGCAGGACAGCGGAACAGGAAAATGCAGGTACGGAGGTGAGTGGGTGCCCAGAAAGACAAACCGCAACCACAAGGACCGCAAACAGGAGCCCACTCTGCCGAGGAAGCACCGTTCCTTTTGAGCGCCTCCTGGCGCGTAAGCGGCGTCAGCTGTTCCCCTGGCGCATGGGATGCTGGGAAGTGAAGTCCGTCCCCACACAGCGGCCGCAGCTGGTAATGGCGGCAGCGGGGGACGGAGAGCAGCAGGACAGCGGAACAGGAAAATGCAGGTACGGAGGTGAGTGGGTGCCCAGAAAGACAAAACGCAACCACAAGGACCGCAAACAGGAGCCCACTCTGCCGAGGAAGCACCGTTCCTTTTGAGCGCCTCCTGGCGCGTAAGCGGCGTCAGCTGTTCCCCTGGCGCATGGGATGCTGGGAAGTGAAGTCCGTCCCCACACAGCGGCCGCAGCTGGTAATGGCGGCAGCGGGGGACGGAGAGCAGCAGGACAGCGGAACAGGAAAATGCAGGTACGGAGGTGAGTGGGTGCCCAGAAAGACAAAACGCAACCACAAGGACCGCAAACAGGAGCCCACTCTGCCGAGGAAGCACCGTTCCTTTTGAGCGCCTCCTGGCGCGTAAGCGGCATCAGCTGTTCCCCTGGCGCATGGGATGCTGGGAAGTGAAGTCCGTCCCCACACAGCGGCCGCAGCTGGTAATGGCGGCAGCGGGGGACGGAGAGCAGCAGGACAGCGGAACAGGAAAATGCAGGTACGGAGGTGAGTGGGTGCCCAGAAAGACAAAACGCAACCACAAGGACCGCAAACAGGAGCCCAGAGCAAGTCTCTCTGCGCTTCAGTAGCCTTGCCCCGTGCTCATCTCCACCGCCTGATGGCCTTCGGGGGCACCGCCGCCCGCTCCGACCCATTCTGCGGTTAGTGACCTAAGCAGCCTGCCATTCCAATGCGAGGCAGGATCCCTGTTTGGACTATCCTGCACCTTGGCTTTGTCGCCCCACTAGTACCCATCTGCGTTCTTCGTTATTGATAGGCTGCTGAGCGTGGCCCAAGTCTCGCTGCATTGCACGGTGGCGACTTCAATTCTCTTCCAAGGCGATGAGGTTATATTCCTTCTTCTCCTTGCAGCGGGGAAGTTGTATGCTAACTCGGGGCCTTGCGCCCCTATTTAACCCCCTCCAGCTACTTGCCAACTCTCCCTCTGATTGGGGAGGCCGTTGGCTACCTGGGGCGACGGAAGCCCGCGAAAGAGGGGGCCTCTCTCACGGGCTTCCGTGACGGGGGAGGGCTTTCTGCCTCCGGGCGGCGTTTGCCCCGGGCCCCCATCAGGTCCAGCTGCACCTTTTCCTGGCCTGGGTTTCATACGCTAATTGGAGCATTCATTTTGCACAGTTACTATTTGCAAATGGTTTTGAAAAGACAGTGGCTCCATATTATCATCCGTTGTTTGTATGTCTGATGAGACAATAGGAGTGACAGGCTTACAAAGCATGTCTTGATTGATTACTTTTTGTTTCCAGACCTCAGTTTTAAAGCTTAATTTGCGGCTTTAGCGCTTTCTCTTCAATTTTTTGTCCCAGACTGACTGTTATCTTTCCTCTTGCATGGTCCCATTTGACTGATATCTGACGTTGTCATTTGTGCTCTTGGGTTCCTTATGTTAAAAACACTAGTTATGGCAAATTAATGTCACAATTATGTATACGCAGGTTAAAGAAGTTTAGACAAGGGAAGTAGTAGCCACTGCAGGTGTTTGCCTGAGGCATTTAATGGTAGCTAAAAATAATGCTCATTAGTAGATAAGTACGCATCTATTGCACAAATGCCGAGGCACATCCAAAATGAGTCCAAATCTGTGTAACAGGCATTGACCATCATAGTAGGAATGAAGAGGTCCATAAGTAGATCTTTGTTTCCTTCTGTATGTCCTTTATTTAATATAAAAAATTCCAATACATAAGAAAGTTAGCCGACAAGTGTTTCGTTCGAAATGACTTTCTCAAGGCTAGAAAAACTAGTAGAGCATGTTGTAATTCCAGATTCAGTATATTTGAAAACGATCACAACCTCTTTGGCAATTAAAACCTAATGGGTATGTAGATGTAAAGGTCCACATAAATTTACCATATATGCTGTAGTGCTGGGAACCGGTATGCATCCGCTCCCGCTATCTCAGTTCCACATAACCAAGCCTTGATAAGCCTGTAGCAGTGACAGCTCGGAACGCATTCTCTTCCGATAGATAAGTACACCCCTGACCATTAAAATCTGCAACAATCAAGTTGTTCAGGGTTATCCACAAATTTTAGTATGTCAAGTTAACTCACAATTGTCAGTATCAAATCAATGTCAGATCAGTATCAGATGACACCTCTTCACCCTGTACCTTGTCACCACCAACCACAGAAGCCTGAAGTTGATCATGTAGAAATGTAGACGTGCATTCAAGGTAACAGGAATTGTAGAAAGGTTATCACCGAGCATAATGTCACCTTAGCCGAGATCCAGCTGTTAAAATGTTGCTGTTAATAGCAAGTAAACAGTTGTTGCCGTTTGGCTTGTCGTTTGACCAGAGCGAACCCACCTGCCCCCACCTGATATTACCAAGCCCTCTCTCCTGCCACGCTCATCGCACCACTACCCAGCTCCTTGGGGGTGCAGGCACAATGGTGCAGGTGGGATGGGAAGCGGGAAGGGAGCATGGCGAGTTGAGTAGCCGCTCCACAGGTTCCAAGAGCTTCTTAAACCTATCCCAAGTTGATTTGAAAATAATATTGAGTGAATGGAAGAGTAACAAGGTATAGTGTTGTTCAGGTAAATTCACAAATGTCAGTACGTCAGAATGTTCCGGACTCACTCAGCATTAGTGGTCGAAGTGCATTAGAGATCGATATTAACAAAACAAAATGTATGATCTTCAACCCTAGCAAATCCACACGCTCTAACCCGCACATGAATGGAATCCCTTTGGAGCAGGTCTCTGTATTCGATTATTTGGGCCTAACTCTTACTGAAAACATGACCGGGGGGGCTCAAATAAATAAGTCTAATCTCAAATTGACACAAACTACAGGTGGCCTGGCTAAGTTTTTCAGAAAGACTCTCCATAAACCATGGAGATATATAAATGCCAGGCGAGGAGTTCTGCCCTTTATGGGGTTGAACTCTGGGGACACTCTAACCACAGGTCTCTGGTCAGTACCGAGAACAACTTCCTTAGACAACTATTTGGACTACCGAAAAGCTCCCCATGGGTTCCACTGTGTATGGACCTAGGGGTGAGATCCATTGCAGAGGAAATTGGCTGCAGGCCACTACTCTTTTGGCGGCGCCTTTGGGTAACACCGGAACTGTCAGAGTATAGATCAGAGCTACAGGAAATCTTGAGACTCCAAGGCTCAGGAAAGATGCCATGACTTTTATTTATCAGGGAGAGCCTTTATGAAATAGGCCTGAAAGAACTATGGGATAACCCTGACACAGCTTGCATGAGAACATCACGTAAATTATTAAGTACTAGCTACTGGGGCAGATTAACTGTAAAACTCCATACAGAAACCGCTCATGGCACCCTCACTTCACTCTTCCTGGAAGTAAAAGACACTTGCAGGTTGGAGCCTTGTCTTGACGAAATCCGCCCGGTCTCAGACAGGAAACTTTATGTACAGTTTTGCCACAGCTGTCTCCCCTTGCGTGCCTTTTCTTGCAAATAGTCGGGTGGTAATCAAAGTGGGTGTCCAGCCTGTAACATGTGTGTTGAGTCTGAACTACATGTGTTCTTTTTTTGCCCAGGATATCAGCTAATAAGACAAACATGGTTCGTCCAACTGTGTAAAAATCTAGGCACAATCCACTGCATGGAAACATTTAGAATTTTAAAATACAACACAGATTCCCATATAGTATTTGCGGTTTCACGGTTCTTGAATTCCATGTGGTGGGTCAGGAAAACAAATTCCTTAAGATGCAAAGCCAAGGCCCTGACTGTGACTAATTTTCCTACCATCTTCTTAACCTAAAAAGTACTACTTTAGATTAATTGTTTTTATCTTTTTTTTAATTATTAACTTTTTAAAATCATTTTAATTGTTTGTACATATCTGTGTTTGTTCTTTTATGGTGAACAACCGAAATAAAGAAATATTGTATTGGATTGGCATTCAAAAACAAAAAGTCTGAGAACTGTGATGCTGTGTGCAGTGGGAAGGGGGTGAGTGACCCTGGGGGCATGGTCGAATAATTAGCTAAAAAAACAAAATATTCTGTAACTTTTTTCAGTCTTTCACCTTCAGGTAACTACATATATATTAGCGCACAGCTTAAATGAAAATTGAATGCAACTTATGTTAATCAATGGGAAATGCACTATTCAGACATTATGAATCCTCTATTAGTTAATGCACTGCGCCAGAGAGCCACTGAATTGGATCCTGTTTAGTACTGTGGAGAGTAGTGACCTGTGCATGTTTAGTGCTACAACATCCCAGTCTGGTCTGTAACAGAGAGCACTAGCAACATGCAAGTCAATATTTTAATCTTTCATTACTCACAGTATAAGATAGGTCGCTACAAAATACGCAAAAAAGGCTTAATGTAAAAACATGTTTTTCACAATATAGATTTTAGTAAAACCCAGACTGTGTATAGTGCACAGTTTATTTTAGAACAGTCTTTTAATAGCACACATTTCACACCTTGGCTGATAGCTCCCTTACGATTTTTCTCAAAAAGAATAAACGTGTATCAGGGAGTGATTCCATCAATTAAAGCTAATACCGGTTTCCGAGCACGTTCTAGATTTGCAGATTGGGAACCCAGGGGGAGCATGGCACGAGCCGGTCTCCCCCTGGGCTGTTTCGCGCAGTGAAACGGGCCACGAATGAGGATAGGTGTAGTTAGGGGAGGGGGGCAGGACCTAGGTAGTCTATATATATATATATAGGTGTTTTTGGCGGGAAGGCATTTGCGACTGCAGTGCCCAGGGGTGTCGTTACGAGGTTTTCATTGTCGCCACAGTGCGCTGTCATGTAATTTTACTGGGGTTGAGTTTGGTTAATTGTTGCCAGGTTTAGTTACCATGGCTGAAAACGAGGAGGTGCGCGCTGTCATACGAGTGCTGTGTGACGCGGGGCGGAAGGGCCTGCTTCAGCCCGGTGTCCCTGGTGAGGCATGGGTGAGTAAAACGTTAGGCAGCGAAGGGTGTGCCGAAAGCTGTCGCCGCGTGTTTGCTGGCACAGTCAAGGCCCGCTAGTGCGATGCCTACCTCTGTTTCTGTGCGCAGCACTGGCCGTAGTTTCTCTTTAGGGCCGTGTGCTGATGTGGCCGTTTCATCTTCAGTTCGGGCTGGGCATTTCAACACGGAGCAGCTCCCCTGCCTTACCGGCTCCCGTGTGGGTCCGATAACGAAGCGTATTACGTCACGGGGAGGAGGAGCTTCCAGGGCCAAGCTCGCTGGCTCCCTATCCCGCGGGAGTGTGAGGCGGGGGCGGGGTTTGAGGCTTGAAATTCCAGTATTTGTAAAGCGCACAGCTACCTCCGAAGTGGTGTCCCGGCGCTGGGGGCCGTCGGGAAGATTAAGCGAGCTATTGCCCAGAGTCACATGGTGCTGGGCTAACCTGCCGCCGGCACCAGGGATCAAACCGTGAACCCCGCAGTCCGGAGTCAGTCACCCTGCCGCTGCGCCACACCTCTTACAACCCTTCAGTTTCTTCCTTCTGTTCCGGGCATGGGGACGAGCCCCTCTCCGGCAGGGAGAGGTCAATGGGTTGTGGCAGCTGGGTTTTTACTGTCAGGTGTCATCCTTGAAGACAGAGTCTGGTGGCTCCAAAAGTCAGACAGTAGAGCACGACGTGGCTTTTCTGCGCTGGTCTGAAACACAAGATCGATCACGTGCGGATGTTCCTTCCTCTGCTGGACATCAGAAGCGGATGTCGACACATCATGGAGGTCGTATGATGGGGGTGTGGGAGATGGGGAAAAGCCGGGGTTGAGTACTGCTGGTTTGGATATGTATGATGATACTTTGGATTACGGGGATGACAGCGACGATTTGGGGGAGGGGAAGTTGAGAGAAGGGGAAGATATGGAATCAGTGACGGTTCCGCACTTAAAGAGTGGGGTAAAAAGGGGTTTGTTGGGGGCAACATATGTGCTTAGTATGTTACAGAAGTTCAGAGCGGACCGAGCATCGGATCAAGATCGGCTAAGCGGCGCCCTCATCAGCGGGATGATCCCAGAGAATTCCAAAAACGCTCATCTCAGTTACCATCAGGTAAGACACAATGGTGGGACACGTGGATTCAATCTTATCGTAGAGCACACAGTAAGCGTTCTATTGGTTTTGAGGAGGGGCTGTTGGTTGCTAACTCGATCCCTGAAGTTGTTATGCAGAATTCAGTTATGCAAGACAAGGCTACTGGTAGGGTCATGATAGAAGCGACCTCTACTAGTCAGACAAAGAATGTGGTTGAGCTAACTCATTCTGAGAAAGACGAAAAGGAGAAAGATCAGAACATTCATAAGAAGCTTCCTTATATGGGTATTGCGATGCCTTTGGGGTCCCACCTTTCTGATAAAACGAGGAATAGGATTTGGAGGCACGAGTTAGTAGATTTTTTCAAATTATTACACAGGGACATACAGGCCAAGGAGGGCTCTAAGGAAGAGGAGTGGGAGCTTGCCAAGCATCCTAGGGTTCCCAAAACCATTGAGAATTGGACGTCCACTTTCCTCATATATGCAAGCATATATTGTGAACGTCACCAGGAGAGGGCAGTGGCGGTGTTCAAATATATCCATATCATTCGCAAGGCCCAAATGCATTTTGGTGGCTATGCGTGGTTAAGCCACAATGAAGAATTCAGGGCCCGGCTCAGTATTTTTCATGACAAGCCATGGGGGGATGTGGATTCTGAGCTGTGGTTACAATGGATGTCTTCTACTCACCCACCAGCCACAACGCATACGGCCATTGGTTTGCCGGTTACCTATCGGCCCTTTCAACCTCGTCCTGCCCAGGCCGGGGAGGGTTGGTATGGGAGGGGACAACCATAGGTTTCAGGGGCTTGCTGGAACTTTAATAGGGGATTTTGTAACAGACAATTTTGTCGTTACAAACACGAATGCTCGCAATGTGGGGGTAAGCACCCAATCACTCAATGTTTCGCGGGCTCCAAATTTAGGGATCAAGGCAGATTCCAGAGGGGTAGGGGCTCAACATTTCAATATCCACCAAAGGGCCCATACCCCAATTAGATTTGAAGTTCTAGAACAATGGCTGGGCTATTATCCAGATGTAGAGGCTGCTTCTAGATTTTACTGGGGTTTCAGAGAGGGTTTCAAAATTGGATATCAAGGGCCCAGACAGAGGAGATGGGCAGACAATCTCAAATCTGACAAGAAGCTTCCCTAGATAGTGTAACAAAAACTCAATTCGGAAGTACAAGCGGGCAGAGTAGCTGGCCCCTTCTTGCAGAGTCCTTTTGAGAACTTGATTGTCTCGCCTCTGGGAGTGGTACCCAAGAAGTCAGCGGGGGAGTATTGTTTGATTCACCACTTATCCTGGCTAGAGGGTCAGTCTATCAATGATTTCATTTCTCCATCGGACACCAGTGTGTCTTACGCTTCAGTTGATGAAGCCCAGAAGTTGGTGAGGTCAGTGGGAGCAGGAGCGGAATTGGCAAAGAGTGATATTAAATCAGCTTTTCGCTTGTTGACGATACACCCTTCTGATTTTGAGCTACTGGGCGTGTTTTTCGATGGTGCTTTTTACGTTGACAAGGTCTTTCCCATGGGATGTTCCGTTTCTTGTGCCCTCTTTGAGGTGTTTAGCACTTTTTTACAATGGTGCTTTCCCATTTTAGTGGGCATGCTCTTGTTTGTCATAATTTGGACAATTTCATGTTCATTGGTGCTCGGCAGTCTAATCAGTGTACTTTGGCGCTGCAACATTTTGAAGACATGGCACAGGAACTGGGTGTCCCTTTAGCCCCAGAGAAAACGGAGGGTCCCAGTACAAGACTAACATTTTTAGGGATTGAGATTGATACAATGGATATCATTGCCAGATTGCCTGCAGAAAAAGTGCAAGAAATTGGGTCCTTTTTGCTAACTGTCATTGATCAGTCAAAATTGGAACTTTGGCAAGTTCAGCGTTTGTTGGGTTATTTAAATTTTCATGTAGAGTGGTCAGGGCTGGCAGGACATTTTGCAGGTGGTTGGGTATGTCGATGTCTGGCGTTTTCCTCCCTCATCACAAGATCAGGATTTCCAAGGCTGTCAGGGAAGATCTCCGTATATGGCTGCAGTTCCTGGAGGATTTCAACGGTGTGTCCCTGTATTTTGTTGAAGACAATATGTTATGGCAGGTACAACTTATTTCCGATGCGTCTGGTGCTCATGGTTTTGGCCTGTTCTGGGAGGGGCGGTGGTGGTCAGAGAGTTGGCTTTCCAAATAGTTGCATCATGGGTGTAGTATTGCCTTCCTGGAACGGTTTCCTCTGATTGTGGCTCTTTTTGTCTGGGGGGAGTAGTTCAGAGATCGATTTGTCTTTTTCCATGTTGATAACATGGCCGTTGTGGAGTTAATCAACAAACAAAGAGCAAAATACTTGAGAGTTCTTCGTCTCTTACGGGCTTTTATGTTAAAGAGATTACAGTTGAACATTGTATTTAAAGCTAGACACATTCCTGCTACCAATAACTCAATAGCAAGCGCTTTGTCTTGCTTCCATTGGCAGAAGTTCCACAGTTTGGCGCCAAGGGCAGACCTCACCAAGACTTCGATCCCACAGAGCGTTTGGGAGTTGGGGGATTGAAGATCGCAGAGCTAGTAGAGAAATCTGTGGCTCCCACCACTAGGAGAAGCTATCTGCAGGCTTGGACGAATATCCTAAGTTATGGCAACGTTGATTATCCTCCTTTTGGGAAGGTGGCCAATACCGAACATATGATTCTGGGTTTTGTACTGAATTTCATTAACAAGGGCCTATTTCACACCACTATTGCAGGAAAGTTAGCAGGGATTTCATTAGATGGTCAGTTATGGTGGGGATACTGCTGGAGCAGGATTTTCTAATGAAAATCTATAGGGTTTTGAAGCTCTGGTTTGTCTATTTGTCGTAAGATTAACATTATTAATTATTAATTACTAATTATTGGTTTTGTGTATATGTTTAAACTTACCAACATACTAATGAGAAGAAAACCGACACGAGGGAATGCTTTCGTATTGCTATTTAATAAATGTGCATGTTTTATTAAATAAACGTTGCTGAGTGCTGTTTATTTTAAGCACGAAACGCTTTTGAATTAATGCTTTCCTGTGTTGCTAAAGCTAGATAATTACATACACATAAGGGTATTAGTGGGGTTAACACTGTTTAATCACTATGCTGTGGTAACGTTGTTTTTGTCTCTTTTAATTAAGATGGTCCATTTTGGCCTAACCAAACATGTCCGCCGTTTGCAGCCTGGCCTCGAGTGAGAATTTGTGATGAGAAGGCCTTGCTGAACACATTTGATCATAGTCCTTGCCTGGTTAAAACTTTCCGTGAGGACAGCAGCAGTTCTGGGCAGGTTTCCAGATGTATTGGACAGCCTTGGAGGACAAAGGAACTGTTAAGAAAGAACTCTGAGCATTGTGTCATCGCTGAGGAAATGTGGACTGTAAAGAGATACATTTTTATTTTTGGTTCCTGTTCTGTCTTTTTATTTTTGTGATTTTCCTGAGCGGAGATTTTCCAAATGTAGCGATGCTACATCCTTTCCTTCTCGCTTTGCTCAGAGGTTCAGCGGACGCGATGAATACTTTTTGTTGCTTTCTTTTGTTTAAAATACTATAAAAATTGTTGGCCTAGAGAGGGTTTTTGCCACTTTGCCATTTTCTTCCCAAACCTGCGTTGGTGAGGATCGATGCTGTGAAGACGGTGACTCGGGAGATTTCTACTGAGAGACTTGTCCTGATGACCCATTCTGACATTTAGCTAGAATAGGTAATTATGAGAAAATGATTTATTCTGATTAATTTCTTTGACTAATTTTAGATAAAGAATCATAATTTTAATTACGGTGTTGGTGATTATTTCTTGTCAATTATTAAGTACTCTATTTTGATTATTGATGTATAGATTGTTTAGATTATGACAATTGCAATAGCTAGGTCTTGTCGACCTCGGTGTAGATGTGGGGTTTAGGAGTTTTAGGAGTTTTCTTTCCACAGGTTCAATGCTGGTGGAGTATTTGAGTGTATGTTAGTGAAATGGGCCCTAGTGTATGGTGAGTGTATGTGCGTGTAACTGTGAAATTACTCTATCCGTGGAAGTAGGGAGATTTTGTACACCCCAATCTGCATCAAGTTCCTGGTAGCAGAGTGATGATGGTTATTGATGATTGTCTTGATCTGATTAGATTGCTTGTACATTAGCTTATTGATTATTGATTATTGATTGATGTTGGTATATGTACTAATACTATATGTTGGAGTCGTCATGATGAGTTATATGTAGTGCTTCTGGAATTTGGGAGCTAGTAGCAGTTCCGTAGTAGGGCAGAGGGAAGTATATGCTGCTCTCGGGAAAGACGGGATTGTTGGTCCTGTACGTATGCAGGAAAATTCACATTGTCTGGATTCGGAATAAGTGACATTGTTGTATGTTACTATTAGAGATATTTCTGGTATATAAGGAGTGCGTATGGTAGTGAAGGTTATCTGTGAAACTCTGGTTTTAAGTCCCAGGGATCCGTAAGGTTCGCCGTTAAAGCTTATCGCGGGAGAAGTAATAGGTATTCTCTGAGCTTGTTTGAGAAACTGGGTAGAAGTAAGCTGCTTGGTTGATGTGTGTTATAATTCTGTAGTGGAGCAGATTGTTCGCTGTTCTCGGGAAAAGCAGGATTCTGTGTGTATGTACTATATTTTCTTGTATGAATGTGCGTGAATGTTCGTATATTTAGTTGACTGTAAGACTCTTTGGACAATTCCTAGAGGAAACAGTTAAGGAATGTATGAAAGAATTTCGTTGATTCTTGTGAAATAGATTTTCTTTACTATTCTGTGGTTAGCGAAGCAGACAATGGAGATGTTTATATGTTGTAACTAATAGATTTTGTAGAAATTTGACACGGAGTCTACTGAGAAATTTTGTAAAGGAGGGGTAGACGAGTGACAAAAGACAGGAGACAGAAGCGACTGCAGCGACTGCTGACGTCAAACAGACCGCGCTCTGATTGGATATTAGATCAGAATAGTGCTCGCGCTGAGATTGGTGCGTTGGTGTGAGCCGCGCAAGGATTGGTGGAGCTATTCTAGTGACGTAACGTTCCAGGATTGGTGCGTTAGTGTGAGTCGCGCTGTTATTGGTTGAAAAATCATATTGTGCAGTTGTATTACGGAAGGGATTAGAAAGTTTTGGTAAGCGTTAAAATGTATTACCAAGAGGAGAAAAAGAAAAAATCTTTGTTCAGAAAGATAAAAAATTGGTTCGACAAGGATAAAGATGTTAAAACGAGAGAGGGTGAATTGTTACCTCCATCGAAAACGCCTGCATCCTTCATGGCTGCAAGATATGGGTATCATACCTGTATATGGTTGGAGAATTGGGTTAGGTATACCAAGGAAGATGGAGTTTTAGCATTTCCAGAACATGGTTCATTTAATCTGGCCGTGTTGAAAAATTTACGGGAAAAGATGTTATGTCTTGACCCAAGACCAAGGCCGACACAGTTCGAGGCTTTAGTGGAATGGGAAGAGGAAGTGCATGAGCGAGAGAAACAAAGGTCTGGAGGCAACTATAGGTATATGTTCGGGAGGAGACATGGTCGTGAAACTCATCATGATCGAATGACGAGATGGCGAGATGCTAGTATGTCAGAGGGATTATATCCTGTGAGAACAGTTGAAGAGGGAGCAGAAAGAGTTCCTGAGGCAGAAGTGAGAAGATATGGAGTTAATGAATATGAGGATGAGGTCTTGAATGACATGATTTACAAAAGACCACCTCCATATAGACCAGAACCAGAAGAGAGTACACCAATTGTTTCTCCGATAAGAGATATGCACTGTATCATTGAGACAGAAAATGTGACACCTGAATTAAGAAGTGGTAATCCTTTCAGGGAGAGAGAGAATAGAAGCAGTGGCGAAAATACGAGAGAATTAGCCAGAACTACATCGGAGTTGACTGAAAAGATCAAAGAACTGACAAAGAATCTAGACGCTGTTATGGTACCCGTAACCATAGGTCTGGTTATGCCTGTTTTTGATAAGCAGAGGACGGGTGAGAATGGTTTGGTTATTCCATATGTTGGGAATAGATTGACAAGTTTGGCTGGTCCTTCAGGAGATTCAGGAAAAAGGGCAGGAAAATTCAGACATGACACATGTAGTGAAGGATTAGAGGAGTCTAATTCAGGACTGGATGCTGGTGAAGCTAGTTGTTCAGGGATGCCGATTTTAGAACCGCAGAAGAAAGTGGTTCCAATGAGAAAATCTACTGAAATAACAGCTGAGGATTTGAATGAATGGATGAAAGTTCTTCAAAAGAGGGATAAAGATTCACAAGCAATTGATGTTGCTAGGTTACGTGTAGAATTAGAAGAGCTTGTTGCAGGGACAGTTCCAACAGAAATTCTAAAAAATCATCATGATGGTGAATTATTGTTTATGTGTAAGAATATCACCTGGAGAGCGAGAAATACACATGACAGATTAAGAGCAATAGCAAATGACTATGGAGTTGACATTGATAAAGTGAAAGTTTTGCAGAAGTCTTACAGGATGGATTTCACAGACAAAGACATAGAGAATTTGAATGGTACTGGTAGAACAGGACAGATTAAAGAGATGATCGCTTTATTGCGAAAATGGGGTGATGTTGAGAAGTGGAAGGATAGATGGTACAAAAAGAGAGAAGAATCAGGGGATAGGACTTATTCAGCATTTCCTGTGAGAGAAAAGGAAAAACCAGTGGATACTTATCCTATGAGAGAAATACCTGGAGGAGGATATGTACATGTTCCATGGACCAGACAGGATATTTTATCATTTACGAATGATTTCCCTCGATTGAGAGAAAAGCCCGTCGAGTGGTATAGGCAGGTAGACAGGTTTGTGAAATTGTCAAAAGTGCTGTGGATTGACCTGAATAGTCTGTTTGATATAATTGTTCCAGCAGACTTGTGGGCTGAGTGTAAAATAGTTGTGAGTTGGCCTACTGAGGAATATCCAAGAGATCAGAGAACAGGAGCACCAGATCCAGAAGTAATGAGAAAGTATGAGCAGGTGATTGTATACCTGAAAAATAAAGTACCTCCAAAAGAAACAGACTGGGTTAAAATAGATCGAACACATCAGGAAGCAAAAGAATCAGTTCATGCTTTTTACGAGAGGCTGATACTGGCATTTAAACAATTCAGTGGAGATGAACACCTGGGTGACAAGGATTTGAGTCATTTTGTATACAGATTTGTATATGGCCTGAGACCTGAGATTAGTGAGAGAATTCGTGAGCATACTGTGGATTGGCAGAGTAAGAAAATAGATGAGATTCTGAGACATGCAAAATACTTCAGTGATGAAATTGAAGCAAAACAGAGAAAGCTGAAAGAGAAAGCAATGTGGGCACAAGTGAAAGTTGCGGAAAGACAGGAAGCACAGTTGGTGGAACAGGCGAATAATGCAGGAAATAATGCAGGGAATAGACCTAGGTATGCAGGGAAAGGAAAGGGGAATCTTGAAGAAGCTAAAAAGAAGTTCCCATGTCACAACTGTGGCCAACTGGGACATTGGAGATCAGAATGTACCAATCCACCATTAGTGAATAATGAGGGAAAATCCTTAAATCAACAGGTGCAGAACGAGGGGAATAATCAACAGCAGCAACAGCAGAAAGTTGTGAGACAGCAGAGTCAAGAGCCAAAACCGCCCTTGCCGCAGAATAGAGGAGCACAAAAGTATAATCCGGATTCGGGATTCTACAATGATGAGCAGGTAAACAAACCAAGGCGTTCTAACCAGGTACAACAGTACTTGTTAAAGAATGAAGGGAGTGAGTCTGAGGGTGATTATTGACGGTGCCGAAGAGAGGAGGAAGAGTGCATACTTGGTGCAACTCTAGAAATAGACCAGGCAGGACCATTTGTGGATGGAAAAATAAATGAAGAAGGTGTTACTTTTTTGGCAGACACAGGTGCGACAAGATCAACTGTCAGGTCAACAGATATTAGAAATCTTCCTCTCTCGGATGAAGCAATCCAAGTAGTTGGTGTAGCCAATACACAAATCAGAACACGTCTTACTGAACCAGTAAGAGTACAAATAGGGAAATTTTCAGACATGCACAGATTTATCGTCTGTGACACAAGTCCAGTGAACCTGTTAGGTAGGGATTTGTTATGTAAAATGAACTGTACAATTTTTTGTACACCAGATGGAATAGCTTTTGAAACACCAGATGAGGATGTTTTGTACCGAATGACTCTAGAAAATAGAGAGAGTGAGTTAATTGGTGCATATGCTATGTTTGATCCGGAGGATTTGCCTCAAGAGCTGAGAGACACAGTGAAAAGGACAGTTTGGGATTTTACTGGAGAGGATGTGGGATTGATGAATAATGTAGATCCTGTGAAAAGTTCAGTGAAAGAGGGAATTACTTATCCTAACATTCCTCAGTACAAAATGACACCAGAAATAATTGAGGGAATAACTCCTATAATTGAGAAAATGATTCAGCAGGGAGTTCTGAGAGAACTACTGAGTAGTCCGTGTAATTCTCCGATAATGGGGTTAAAGAAGCCTAATGGGAAATTCAGGATCGTACAGGATTTGAGAAAAGTTAATCAAATTGTGGTGGCATGTTGTCCTATTGTGCCAAATCCATCAGTGATTTTGTATCAGATTCCACATGATGCTGAGTGGTATACAGTGATTGATTTGTGTCATGCTTTCTTTTCAATTCCATTGCATCATGACAGCTAGCCGATTTTTGCATTTAGATTTGGCCAGCGTATTTTAGCATGGTGTCGTATCCCACAGGGGTATACGGAGAGTCCTTCAATATTCAATCAGTTATTAAAAAAGTCATTGGAGAGTTTGATCATGCCTGAAAACTCAGTATTAGTGCAGTATATTGATGACCTACTTGTGGCATCAAAGACACGTGAAGCTTGTGAAGTAGATACTATAGCTTTACTGAATCATCTGGCAGATGGAGGGTTAAAAGTATCTCCAGCTAAATTGCAATTCTGCAAGAAAGAGGTGCATTATCTTGGACACAATATTGAGAAAGGTCTGAGAAAAGTGACTGATGACAGGATCAAAATTATCATGGAAATGAAGGCCCCAAAGACCCAGAGGGAAGTGAGAATGTTCCTGGGAATGGTGGGTTATTGTTGTCAGTGGATAATTAATTTTTCGCTGATAGCAAAGCCACTGATTAAGCTGACTAAAAGTGAGATGACAGACCCATTGGAACTAGATGGGGAACAAATAGCAGCATTTGAAGAGTTAAAAAGCAGAATGTGTGAAGCCCCTGCTTTGGGTATGCCAGATTATGAAAAAGAATTTGAATTGTACTGCAGTGAGAGAAATGGATGTGCACTTTCAGTGTTAATTCAGAAGCATGGATTACTGAGAAGGCCTATTGCGTACTTCTCATCGACACTTGACCCTGTAGCTGTGGGTTTACCAGGTTGTCTGAAATCTGTGGCTGCAACATGCAGAAGCCTAGAACAGAGTGAGGGAATCATAATGGGATATCCTGTAAGGGTATTCGTACCTCATAATGTGGCAATTCTTTTGACGAGAAGCAGAAATCAGTATATGTCACATAGTCGGTTGACTAAATATGAAAAAGTCATTCTGGGAGCATCAAATGTGACTCTTGAGAGATGTGTGAATGTGAATCCAGCGACATTGTTGCCGGATATTGAAAATGTGGGTGTGAAAACAGAAGATGATCACAATTGTTTGGATGTGCTTGATTACTGTACAAAACCGAGACCAGACATAAGGGATCTTCCTTTGCATGAGAGTGATCATGTGGTGTTTGTGGATGGATCATGCTTGAGGAATGATGAGGGTGTGCTATGTGCAGCATATGCAGTGTGTAAGGTTTCAGAAGTAATGGAAGCATCATCATTGAAAGGAGTGAAATCTGCGCAAGTTGCTGAATTAATAGCATTGACAAAAGCTTGTGAAATTGGGAAAGATTTGAGAACGACTGTGATGACTGATAGTCAGTATGGATTTGGAGTTGTGCATGATTTTGGCCAACTTTGGCTACAAAGAGGTTTCTTGACGTCGAGTGGGACTCCAATAAAGAATGCTGAAGTGATTGGGAAATTGCTTGAGGCGATACAGCTGCCTAAAGAATTAGCAGTTGTGAAATGTGCTGCTCATGGACAAGGGGATGATTTTGTGACAGTTGGCAATAGATATGCTAACGACATTGCACAATATTGTGCCAAAAATAACCAATCTATTAATCGGGAACGAGAGGGTGAAATGTCTTTTTGTTCTGTGATGTTTACTAATGTTTTAGAGACATGGGATGAAGTGAAACAGTTGCAGGATGAGGCAGAGGAGGAAGAAAAGAAAGATTGGATTAAGGCAGGTTGTGCCCCGAGAGAGACAGACCATGTTTGGGTCTATAGGGATGGCAGACCAGTAATGCCGAATTCCATGCTGTCAGCAATGGCAAGGATGTATCATGGCCAGGGACATTTGGGAAGGGATTCAATGATTAGGTCTTTTAAGCAAACCTGGTACAATGCAAAGTTCAGGACAATTGCAGAAAGTATCTGTCAAAGATGTTTGATTTGCCAGCAATTTAACACTGGGAAAAAGACAGTGGTGAGTCTGGGAACAATAGGCAGAGAAGGAGGTCCTTTTACAAGAATGCAGATTGATTTCATTGAAATGCCCCAAGTGAACAGACTGAGATATGTACTAGTGGTAGTCTGTTTGTTTTCAAGATGGGTTGAGGCCTATCCGACTAGGAGAAATGATGGAGTAACAGTGGCAAAGTTACTGTTAAGAGAGTTGATTCCTAGGTACGGATTTCCGGTAACGATTGAGTCTGATAGAGGTGGACACTTCTATAATGAACTCATGAGTTTGATTTGTGAAGCATTAAGCATACAGCAGAAGCTACATTGTGCATACAGACCAGAGGCTTCTGGTGTTGTTGAGCAGATAAATGGCACAATCAAGAACAGGATTGGTAAGATGTGCTTAGCCACTGGCATGAAATGGCCAGATGTCTTGCCTCTAGTGCTAATGACTATTAGATCTACTCCAGATAGAACTACTGGTTTAAGTCCGCACAAAATAATAATGGGACGTGCAATGCGACATGCATATGTACCTGTCAATAAGTTGATGACAATAACTGTTGACATGATTTTGGATTACTGTAAAGGCCTGGCTGACGCAGTTCATTCTGTGTTTCACCAGATTGGAGAAGAAGCTACTACACTTGAGAAGAAGCAAGCTCATGATCTGAGTCCAGGAGACTGGGTGAGGATTAAAGTTCACAGAAGAAGAAATTGCTTGGTTCCGAGGTGGGGAAGACCAAGACAAGTCATTCTAACTACGACGACTGCAGTGAAGTGTGCTGGTGTGAAAAACTGGGTGCATGCGAGTCATACTCTGAGAGTTCCAAACCCAAAGGATGGGACTGGTAGAGAGTATTTTGAAGAGTCAGATTCCAGTGATGATGAAGACCCAGAACCAGTGAGAAAGAATCAAAGTTCAGGAAAAGAAGCAGAAAAGGCTTCAAGTTCAAGAGAACCATTGAGAATCTCAGAAAGGAGATTAGATTCTGAAAGAGAGCCTGAAGTTCCAAAAAGCAGTGGAGGAAAAAGAAAAGAAAAGAGCAGTTCCACAGAAATTACTCCTGAATCAGAAGAGGAGGAGATTGAAGAACCACTTGAGATTATATCTGAAGAAGTAGGGTCAGAAGAAGATAGAGAGGCACAGATTGCGGAAGACCCCCGAGGAGGTGTAGGGAACACTTCTAATAAGCTAGGTGAAGGGACAAGTAGACAGCAAGAAGATTGCGTGTCGGAGACCCGAGGAGGGAGAGAAGTAGGGAAGTCTCAAATAGTGGTGAAAAAGACTGTGGAGCGAAAGAAAAGTGCTGAAGAACAAGAGCGAAAGAAAACTGCTGAAGAACAAGAGGCATTTGAAACAGAATCGGATGAAAGTGAGAATGGAAAATCAGAGGGTCGAGTTCTGAGAAAGAGAACTTGGATTGGAGAAAGAAATAATACAGAAATAAGACCGAAAAAGGTCGTAAGAGGAGATTTTTGGCCTAACAACAGAGTAAAGAGGCTGAGATACAGACTGATAAGAGGAAATACATCGAAAGCTGAACAAGTGAATGAAGTGTCGAGTCAAAACGAAGTAAAAAGAAAGGAGCAAAAGGAGTCAAGAGAACCTGAGGAAATAAGGAGAATTAGAAGACCCAACCAAAAGTACAGATCACCGGAATGGTCTTATGTGGCACTGTCTGAAGAAGAAGAAGAAACAGTGACTCGAGATAATCCGGAGGGGATCTTGAGAAAAGTGGTTGAGGAAAAGGAAGAATCTGTTGGAATCTTAAAAGTTATCCTGACTGACATTGGAGAAGAGTCAGATGCACAGGATGTTGTTGATGATCTGATACAATTTGATGTTGCTGAAGAAGGAGGAGTGAAAAGTGATGAATATCCAAATTGAGTGAACTGAAGAAATCACTTGGAAAAAGTGAAAAGGAAAAAGTCTGAAATTCAGCTGTCTGAAATAATCCAAAATTTGAGAAATTACAGTAGTGGAGTAGTAGAGGCTAAGTCAAAAGACAAGGTCAAAGTAGTAAAATGGCTAACATAGAGAATAATCAAAGTAGATGTGCCTTCTTAAGAAGATGGTGTAGAATGTGCTGCTGCTGTACTGGATTATTAATGCTACTATGGGGTATTTTAGCTTTATTAGTTACATTTAGAGTTTCAATAGGTACATTTGAGATACATACTGAGAATGAGACAAATGTAGAAAAGAATTTGCAAAAAGTAGTTCCAACTAGAATTAGTAATACTTACATGCATAAAGATAGGTCAATTAATGATTTTTCTAGTAATGTTTTTTCAAAGTTGTTATACGAATATGTGAAAACAATGGAAGTAAGGGATTGCTACGTTTGTATGCAATTACCTGCATCCGTTTCAGAGGGTGTTACTTATCATCATTTATCAGCTACGTATGGAATTTCTTGTAGTGTATTAAGTAGTGTTTTTTATTTGTTAGGGAAAATAGATTATAAGATGTCTAACAAAGATAGTATTTTTGGGCACTTGCCAATGAACAAAGAGCTGAATCCAGCTAAAGAAGCTAACATTTTTGGTGAGATTTTTATTGAGAAAGAAGAATTAACATTAGATTACATTTTTAAGAATAATTTAACTTGTAGTTTGGAAGAAGAGGAGAAAGCTTTCCTGAACATGGTGGAGGAAAGGAGATTGAGTATGCATGAAAAGGCAGGGAAATATAAAGTGAGTGAGACAATTTGGGACATTGAGATGGGAAAAGAATTGAGAAATGGAGCTAGTCCAACTTTAGCTTTAGATGCACCACAGAAGGGTAAGCTGTGCATTACAAGAGGGAAATCCCAATATGATACATATTTTGTTGGGACTAGTGAATGTCATGATACATACTTCATTGCAACAGGATGGGGTTTCAGAGGTGGAGAAGATACAATTTTTCCAGGAGTGTATTATGTTTGTGGGAACAAGGCTTATTACAAGTTGCCTGACCATTGGTATGGCACGTGTTATGTGGGCCTGGTTTTTCCAAAGATCTTTCATATAGATAGAATAGAAGATGTAGAACATATTAATTTACTAATGCGCTTCAAGAGGGAAACTTGGTCTGAAATTGTGGGTGACATTTTTGGAGCTTTAATTCCAGCTGTGGGAATTTCTTTAAATGCTAATGGGATTCGGAAACTGTCAACAGTGGTGGATCGCTTATCGACAAATACCGCTGGAGGGTTTCTTTTGGTGAATACGGAACTAATTGCCGTACGTGCTATGTCTATGCAAAATAGACTTGCTCTTGATATTCTATTGGCTAAGGAGGGTGGAGTTTGTGGAATGCTGAAAGTTCAACATTGTTGCACTTACATTCCAGATGAAAGCAAAGACCTGAAGGTCTATATCAAAAATATTACTGATATGCATGAAGAATTAGTACCACTTGAAGCTGAAAGTATCTGGACTAAAATAGCTAATAAGGTGATAGCTGTTAAGAGTTTTATTGCAAAAATAGGTAGTACTATTATAGGTAAGATATTGTTTCCTTTAACTTGTATAATTGTTGCTTTATTGATATTGAGATTGGTGTGTTTGTGTTGTAAAAACAGGGGAGGGAAAAAGAAATTAATTAAAAGAAACAATGAAAAAAAGAAATAAAAGGTTGAAAAGAGAACCACAAGAAATTGAATTAGAAGAATTAAGGGAGAGTGTCTACTTAGAAACAAAAAGGGATGATGAAAGAGTGTCTGGTGTGTAGTGTTGTGTAAGGAGGAAAAAGACATTTCCAATTTCTCCTAAAATGGGACTAAATTTTCACGAAATTTTTTTTTTGGGTTATTTGGTGATAAAATCACCAAAGGGGGGATTGCTGGAGCAGGATTTTCTAATGAAAATCTATAGGGTTTTGAAGCTCTGGTTTGTCTATTTGTCGTAAGATTAACATAATTAATTATTAATTACTAATTATTGGTTTTGTGTATATGTTTAAACTTACCAACATACTAATGAGAAGAAAACCGACACGAGGGAATGCTTTCGTATTGCTATTTAATAAATGTGCATGTTTTATTAAATAAACGTTGCTGAGTGCTGTTTATTTTAAGCACGAAACGCTTTTGAATTAATGCTTTCCTGTGTTGCTAAAGCTAGATAATTACATACACATAAGGGTATTAGTGGGGTTAACACTGTTTAATCACTATGCTGTGGTAACGTTGTTTTTGTCTCTTTTAATTAAGATGGTCCATTTTGGCCTAACCAAACATGTCCGCCGTTTGCAGCCTGGCCTCGAGTGAGAATTTGTGATGAGAAGGCCTTGCTGAACACATTTGATCATAGTCCTTGCCTGGTTAAAACTTCCCGTGAGGACAGCAGCAGTTCTGGGCAGGTTTCCAGATGTATTGGACAGCCTTGGAGGACAAAGGAACTGTTAAGAAAGAACTCTGAGCATTGTGTCATCGCTGAGGAAATGCGGACTGTAAAGAGATACATTTTTATTTTTGGTTCCTGTTCTGTCTTTTTATTTTTGTGATTTTCCTGAGCGGAGATTTTCCAAATGTAGCGATGCTACATCCTTTCCTTCTCGCTTTGCTCAGAGGTTCAGCGGACGCGATGAATACATTTTGTTGCTTTCTTTTGTTTAAAATACTATAAAAATTGTTAGCCTAGAGAGGGTTTTTGCCACTTTGCCATTTTCTTCCCAAACCTGCGTTGGTGAGGATCGATGCTGTGAAGACGGTGACTCGGGAGATTTCTACTGAGAGACTTGTCCTGATGACCCATTCTGACATTTAGCTAGAATAGGTAATTATGAGAAAATGATTTATTCTGATTAATTTCTTTGACTAATTTTAGATAAAGAATCATAATTTTAATTACGGTGTTGGTGATTATTTCTTGTCAATTATTGAGTACTCTATTTTGATTATTGATGTATAGATTGTTTAGATTATGACAATTGCAATAGCTAGGTCTTGTCGACCTCGGTGTAGATGTGGGGTTTAGGAGTTTTAGGAGTTTTCTTTCCACAGGTTCAATGCTGGTGGAGTATTTGAGTGTATGTTAGTGAAATGGGCCCTAGTGTATGGTGAGTGTATGTGCGTGTAACTGTGAAATTACTCTATCCGTGGAAGATGGGAGATTTTGTACACCCCAATCTGCATCAATACGACCCAGTTGTAGGTATTTTGGTAAGTAAAGTTTTAAAAGGCCTTAGCAGACAGCAGAAAAATACAGCTCCTTTAAGAGAGCCAGTGGCTTTTGATTTATTGCAACAACTTTTGGGGCAGTTGCCGTGCTGGAGCAGGGTTTTCTGCTGAAAATTTATTGGGTTTTAAGCTCCAGTTTTGTCTATGTGTCATAGTTAAAATCATTAAGCTGTAATCACTAATTATCGTTTTTTCGTGATAGACTTTGACTAATCGACATACTAATAAGAGAAACTACACGTGGGAATGCATATATGTTGCTCAAAAATATGTGCGTTTAAATAAATGACGAGAGTGCTATTTGTTTTATATTCATGCTTTTTAATAACGTGTACTAATGCTTAAATATGTCGCAGATGGCTAGATAATTACATACACATAAGGGTATTAGTGGGAATTAACACTGTTTAATCATTGCGATGATGTAGTAACGTTGTTTGTGTTTCTTTCAATTAAGATGGTCCGTTTTGGCCTAAATGAAAATGGCTGCCATTTACAGCCTACGTTCGAGTGAATGAGATGTGACGGAAGGCCTTGCTGAACATGGTTGAAAGTCACCTGATCGCAGCCTCTGCACAATTCGAAAAGCTTCTATGATGACAGCGATTCCAGGCATGTTGCCAATCCGCTGAGTTGTCCTTGGTTGAGAATGAAGCCACAATGAACTATTCACAATTGTGATGACTTTGCTATGATTCTGAGGAAGAGCTTCTATTAATGCAACATTTTCAAGATTGAGTTTCCTTCTTCCGTCTTTTTATTTTTGTGATTTTTCTTGAGCGAAGGTTTTTCAAATGTAGCGATGCTACATCCTTTCCTGCTCGCTCTGCTTAGCGGCTCAACGGATATTCAGAACTTATTTGTTGCTATCATTTTGTAAGTTTTATTATAAATATACTAGACTAGAGAGGGTCCGTGTCTTTGCATTCGGGATTTTGAGGCCACTTCTTCCTGAACCCATGCTGGTGGAGATCGATGCTGTGAGGACGGCGATTCGAGAGACTTTACTGAGAGACCTGTCCTGACCCATTTATGACATTTAGCTAGAATAGGTAAATATGAGAATAACGATTTTGCTATTGATTGACTTTCACTTGAACTAATTTAGATAAAATTACCTTAAGTTTGAATTACAGTGTCGGGTGGTTATTTCTTTGTCAGTTATTGAATTCCTTATTGTGACTATTATTGTTTAAATTATGACTCAAAGCAATATCAATTTGGTCGGATCGGCCTTAGTATAGATACAGAGTGTTCAAGGAGTTTCCTTACAGGTTCAGTGTGGATAGAGTAATAGAGCGTATGTCAGTGTGATGGGCCCTAGTGAATGAAGAGTATATGTGCGTGTATCTGTGAAATTACTCTATCTGTGGAAGTAGGGAGAATTTATATGCTCTGATCTGCAGCAGTCGTTTTGTTTGTATGATGAATGGGAAGTTTTTCGTTTTCGCCTATGTATAATTTGGCTATTGTTTGGTGCATTTAGGGTTTCTGAGTTGTTGGGATTGCGGGGTCAACCTGGCATTTGCAGTGAGGAGGTGTTTTTGAAGCAGTCAAAACTTAGGAATTGGTTGAGAGCATCCAAAACAGACCAGTTAGGCAAGGGCTCTTGGGTATATTTTAACAGGAGTGGTGTAGAGGGCTGTTGACCAGTGGTTGAGTGGGAACACTTCATCAGTGCAGTCTGGTTTGAATCTGGTACTATATTTTGTCATAAGAATGGTTCTAAGATCACTAGTCCTCCCCTGCTGGCAATTTTAAGGAAGGCTCTCATTAGGTTGGGAAAAGATCCTTCTTTGTTTGGCACGCATTCTTTTCGCATTGGAGCTGCTACAGAGGCTGCAAGGTTGGGTCAGGCATGGGCTGATATACAGCGAATTGGGAGGTGGAAATCTTCTTGTTGTGCTCGTTATGTTAGAAAATGATTTGCTTTTGTTTTTCTATTTGCTAATCTTTGTTTTTCCATTAAGGTTGCTTTCAGGGTCCCTTGTCAGAGAAAATGAACACCTGGATAGTGGGCCATTCTTTCATAAAGTGGGCGGTGATTTTTGCAGAACAACAAATTCATGGCGGATCTCTTGGACTTCCAAGTGTCGGGCATGAGGTTTTATGAAAGGGTAAAAGTGGAATGCGGTGGGGGGGGGGTTTGTTTCCTATGCTAACTGACTTGTTTTCCTCTCGGGGTCCTCCTGATATGCTAATCATACATTTGGGGCCAGTGGCGGCTCCACTATGGAGGCGTCACCACACTGCTTTCTCGTAGTGCGAGAAGGCAGAAACATAAAATGGTAAAACTACAATTTTCTGTTTCTGTTCTAGCATTGTGAGAAAGCAGAGGTGCCAGGAGTGCCTGGTTGTGGGAGGGCGGGTGGGCAGTCCTGCTCGTGGGCAGGGGGAAGTGGCTTGCCCACTGTTGTGGGTACTAACTGTTTGGTCGGCCCCAGGGCCGAACAAAGCAGTCATGCGCACTCCCCCTTTTTCTCTATGTAGGCTGCTGCATGCGCCTCACCAATCACAACGCTGCCATTGCAGCGTTGGGATTGGCTTAAGGGAGCAGGAGGAGGGAGGCTGCCTACAACGCGCCAGGACTCCAGAGCAGCAGGAGCTGAGGCGCGTGATGTGGTCGCGGAACTGGAGGAAGGTAAGATTTTTATTTTATATAAATTAGATTACCGTCCCTGCATCCCACTTAACTCTCCCCCCCCCCCTCCCCCGCATGAACCCACCCGCCCGTTTTGCCGGCCACGACTGAACGTGGCAAAAAATACATTCTTTAATGGATGTGATTCAAAATATGTGCATATGCTATATGTACTAATATACACAATTGGTGGGAGAATGGAGTGCAAAACTTATCCCCAAAAGGCGCGTGTGAATGTTTGCTCAAAAATACAAGATTCCAAGCGCGGTCTGAGCCGTGGTAGCGCTCTCCGGGTTCAACATGTGCCTGGAAGCTCTTGCGCGTGTTATATATAGAAGGGGTACTTTCTCCCCCTCCCCTGATGTTGGAAATATTATCTACATCTTCTGAGGAGATATTTATGCTCAGCCGGTGGTGCATGTGACTCCGCTGAAAACGTACACACGACTCCATGCGCATAGTGTGCGTGGGGTTGTTTAAACTGCTTTCTCTTATATATGTGCACGAACTCCGGTACAGTGTTTAGAACTGTTTATGTGTATAATTATCCTGTGCGATATTTCTAGGACCACATTAACATGTACCTATGACCTGTCTTTTTACAGCGACCCATGCATGTTCGCAATGTGAACATATGTAAGAACCCCAAGATAGAAACTCACATGTAGAGATGACTTTGCATGACTGGTGTTAAAGGGATACAACAATGACCCACCCGTGAGAGATTGACACACCTTCTGATGACCCCTAATTATGTCTCATGTTCTCCCCTTACCACTCTTGTGCGTATATTTATGGTGCTTCTCTGTAATGTTTAAGCTTGCTGGCGATATTTACCAGTATCTCAATCTGGGCAGCTGTAAAGTTAGGCATGTTCATCCATCTGAGAGAGTAAGTTCACCAGGTCATTTCTCTCTCTTTAGCTGTTGTACTAGTTAAAGAGTTTGTTCTTCCTTTCCTCTCTACTGCGATATTGTCCGACTTTTCATATGTTTATCCCGAATGTCTTTTTATTTAACTAAGTCTGCCCCTCCACAAATATCCTTTTGGATCTATTCTTCAAGTGTGACAGAACACCCGATAACTTTCAGCATCCTAGTTCACACGCTCCATTCTGTGTAAAATGCTGCAAGCTTTGTGCTATGTGAATGCAGTTACATACACGATAAACTAGGGAAACTCTTTACTTTCAGTCTTTCTCGCTGTGTATGGGGCCCTCAATATTCTGGCGGAACAGAAACAGTTTGCTCATTTTTTGTCGTTGTATACCTGTACAATGCACGTAAGAATGCTCAAAATGATAGAATATTAAAGAACTTGGGTCGCCTAACCCACGTATTTACACACAGTAAAATACCTGAACTTGTGTGCAGATGGAAAAAAGAACACTTGTTTCCCTCTTCTGTGTAGGAGCGTTGGGAATGCAGTAACTAACTCCGGTCATCTGGATAAGCTAATTAAAACAATATTGCACCATGAATAATAAATTCAGCAGCGCATTTATCGTATCTGCGTCATAACATGCGTTTCAATTTATATACGAGAAATACGGGTCAGACAAGTCAGCTCTTAAAAGCAGTGTCCCAGGTACAAATGCTGATGTCAGAACTGTGCATCATACAGTGAACTCCGGCCAGGAACGAGTGCACATCAGAGAGGGAATTGCACCAGTGTGTTCAGAGGACTGCAGCACCCTTGTCAGGGAGCTCATGGGACAGGTTCAGAGGATTCTGTAGGGTGGCTGCACGAGGTTCCCTGTTGGGATGGCCTGTGACTACTATGGTGGTTGCCAGTGAGGCTGAGTCTGCCACATGATATTGGGGAAGACTAGAGGGTTTTCTATAGAGCCTCTGGCGGGAGGTGGACAGAGCCTGCTCTGGCTGTAGGGTGTGTCCCTAGTGAACTGCAGACACTGCATGCTGCAGCTGTAGCCTCGCACAGTGACTGCTGTTGGACTGGGCATGGGGTCTCCCTCAGTGAGCTGCGGAGGAATACTGCAGGAGTTTTTTAGTGTCACTGACGTGTCTTCATGGAGCCTCTCACAGCTGCTGCTTTTGGACGCTGCTTGTAGTCTCTCAAAGGGACTTACGCCAGGACGTCTCTCTTGGTGACTGCTGCTGTGCTGTCACCACAGGAGTCACCCACAGTGAGCTGCTGAGGGATACTATGATCCTAAGAAAGCAACTGTCATAGTTTGATAAAATGATGAGCTACATTCCCTAAGCGCTAGTGTCCAAGTAAATTCATCGCCCTGTCAATCATGGTATTGTACGTTAGTTTGTGGTTCTATCCAGTGTGATTAAGAATAGTTTTGCTACTGCGGTACCAGTAAATTACAGTTTATTTTGCTGTTCATTGTAGTTCCATATTCCCAGAGCATTCTCATTATGTGTCAAACTTCTATAAGGTTTCCTAACTCCCACAACTCTAAACAGTAGTATTGACTGAGCTGTTCTTCACACCTTCCGGTTTGCTTGAAAATGCACCATTTGCCAACTTTTTTCAAAATTGTCTTGGAGTGAGAACCCCCCCCCAACCCCCCCCCCCCCCCCCCCCGCGAACTCCCCGTAGGTGGATCAGGCTCGCTCGCTATGCACGCTCACCGCAGTGAAGTACCACAATTGTTTTACGCCTCACCACTTTCAAATGTCACCAGCCGCCACTGTTTGGGGGCAAATGACTTGGGGTCATTGTCCGGTTTGTCTCTCATTAAAGAAATTAAGCTGGACCTCGCTGTCATCAAGAACAATTGGGTGGGCACTTGTTTAATTTTAACAGAATTTATTTATAGGAAACAATCAATCACACATTTATAGAGCGCGCTACTCACCCGTGATGGTCTCAAGGTGTTGAGGGGTGGGGGTGGGGGGGGGGGGGGGGGAGGAGAGGCAGCTACTGGTCGAACAGCCAGGTCTTGAGGTGTCTCCTGAATGTCAGCAGGTCCTGGGTCTGGCGCAGGTAGGCGGGGAGGGTATTCCATGTCTTTGTGGCGAGGTGGGAGAAGGATCTGCCACCGGTGGTCGGTCGGCGGATGCGTGGGACGGTGGCGAGGTCGGTGGAGCGAAGCTGGCGGTTCGGGGTGTAGAAGGACAGTCGTTCATTGAGGTATGCTGGTCCGGTGTTGTGGAGTGCTTTGTGAGCATGGGTGAGGAGTTTGAAAGTGATCCTCTTGTTGACCGGGAGCCAATGCAGGTCTCTAAGGTGGGTGGTGATGTGGCTGTGGCGAGGGAGTCCAAAGATAAGGAGTGCGGATGTGTTGTGTATGCGCTGGAGTGTTTTCTGGAGTATGGTTGTGGTTCCTGCATAGAGGGTTGCCGTAGTCCAGCCTGCTGCTGACGAGTGATTGGGTGACCGTTCTCCTGGTTTCGGTGGGGATCCATCTGTAGATCTTACAGAGCATTCGGAGGGTGTTGAAGCAGGAGGAGGAGACAGCGTTGACTTGCTGGGTCATAGCGAGCGTTGAGTCCAGGATGAACCCCAGATTGTGTGCGTGGTTTGTGGCTGTCAGGGCAGCTCCCAGCGAGGTCGGCCACCAGGAGTCGTCCCATGCGGAGGGGATGGAGTCGAGGATGAGGACCTCCGTTTTGTCTGAGTTCAGTTTCAAACGGCTGGTCTTCATCCACTCTATGACGGCCTCCATTCCCTCGTGGAGGTTGGATTTGTAGACTCTCTGGGTTCTGCCGGTGAGTAAGGAGGTGATCCAGTCCAGGGTTTTGCCATGGATCCCTGCATCGTGGAGGCGTGTGCGCAGAGTGTGGTGGCAGACGGTGTGGAAGGCGGCGAGAGGTCCAGGAGGATGAGGGCTGCGGTTTCGCCCTTGTCCAGGATGGTCCTGATGTCGTCAGTGGCGGCGATGAGGGCGATCTCGGTGCTGTGATTGCTGCGGAAGCCGGATTGGGAGGAGTCCAGGACGTTGTTCTCCTCCAGGAAGAGGGTCAGTTGTCTGTTGGCGGTCTTCTCAATGACTTTTGCCGGGAACGGGAGCAGGGAGATGGGTCGGAAGTTCTGGAGGTCCTTTGGGTCCGAGTTGGGTTTGTTGAGGAGGGCGTTGATCTCGGCGTGTTTCCAGCTCTCTGGGAAGGTGGCGGTCTCGAAGGAGCTGTTGATGATCTTTCGGAGTTAGGGTGCAATGATGGAGCTTGCCTTGTTGAAGATGTGGTGGGGGCAGGGGTCGGAAGGTGAGCCGGAGTGGATGGTGTTCATTATTTTGGTGGTATCTTCGTCGTTGACGTTATTCCAGGAGAGCAGAAGGTCGGTGCCTTTGGTGGGTGTTGGTTCTGGGGTGTAGGCGTCTGTCGCCGGCGTCTGGGTATCGAAGCTGTTGTGGATGTCTGCGATCTTGCGGTGAAAGAAGGTAGCCAGGGAGTCGCAGAGTTCTTGTGACGGCAGTATGTCATTGGAGCTGGAGCCGGGGGTGGCGAGTTCTTTCACGATGTTGAAGAGCTCTTTGCTGTTGTGTGCGTTGTTGTCGATGCGTTCCTTGAAGAAGGTTCTTTCGGCGGATCTGATGAGCTGGTGGTGTCTGCGTCTGGCGTTCACAAGGGCTGCGTGGTTGTCTGGTCATTGCGCCATTGCCTCTCGAGTCTTCTGCAGGTATGCTTGGAGTTCTGGAGGTCGTTGTTGAACCAGATGGCTCTCGTCTCGGTGCGCCTATTGGAGGGTTTCCTGATTGGGGCGAGGGTGTTGGCGCAGTCGTCGATCCATTGTCTGAAGCTGTGGGCTGCTGCGTTGGTCTCGGAGGGCTCGGGTGGAGGGTCTCGGGCGAGTGTGGTGATGAGCTGGTCTTCTGTGACTTTTTTCCAGCTGCTGTGTGGGATACGTTGCGGTTGGTTGTGTGCGGTGTGTTTCTCGAAGGCAAAGTGTATGCAGTGGTAGTCGGTCCAGTGAAGTTCGGTGGTGTGGCTGAAGGTGACGTGGTCGCTGGCGGAGAAGATGGGGTCAAGCGTGTGTCCAGTTGAGTGGGTGGGTATTGTGACCAGTTGTTTGAGTCCGAGGTTGGGGAGGTTGTCGATCAGTATTGTGTCGTTGGCGTTCTCGAGGTGGAAGTTCAGGTCTCCGAGAAGGATGTAGTCTGTGGAGGCGATGGCGTGCATGCTGATGAGGTCGGCGATGGATTCGCTGAACTGTGGTCGGGGGCCCGGGGGTCTGTAGACGAGGGTTCCATGCTGAGGGAGTCTTCGGTGCTGGTTGAGATTCTGATGGTTTCCCTGTGGATGATGGCGATTCCTCCTCCTGGTTTGTTGTTTTTCCGGTCCCTGTGTGTGATCTTGTAGCCGTCAGGGATGGCAATGGCTATATCAGGCTCCGAGGAGGTGTTCATCCAGGTCTCCGTCAGGAAGGCGACGTCCGGGGCGGAGGAGTCGAGCAGGTTCCAGAGTTCTACAGCGTGCTTGTGGACTGACCGGGTGTTGAGCAGTATGCAGCTGAGATGGTTGTGGCCTGCAGTGTTGGGATGGGCAAGGCGTGCTGGAGTGCGCTGGCTGGAGAAGCTGCAGCTACGGCAGGTGAAGGGTCCGTGGGTGATCTTCGGGGCGGCCTGGAAGCAGGTGGAGTTTCGGCCATCGTTGAGTGCGTGGAGGGTGTTTGCATCGTACAAGCGTCGGGTCCTGTGGAGGTCGCGGGGGCCAGGGGGTCTGGCGCTGGGCGCGGTCCAGGCACGGCCGGGCGCAGATGGGCTTATCTTTGGCGCGACTGCGTAGCGGTCTGCATTTTTAGGGGAGAGGGGAGGGACGAGCAGCATTGGAGAGGGGCCAGGAGTCATGCCGCAGTTGAAAAGGCCAGACGCAAACTCAACCGGGCTACGAAGGTATATTGTCAAGCCATGGGTATTAAAGTACTGTCTAATGCCAAAATTGCAAAGGAGGAAGGGCACTTATTTAGAGATGATGTCGTTCACTTATCCCAATTGGGACAGGCTTAATATTTGTTGAAAATGAGGGATTTGCTCGCACACTTATGGAATGAGAACTTATTGTGCAATCACAGTTCATGATGTTTTTTCCTTTTCAGCAATGTGTCAGGTGGGGCCAGGAAAACTCTACGGGTTTTCCTGGGTGGCATTTTTTGGGGGGGTGGTAAGTCTGGAGTGGCCTTATCAATCCGTCGGGAGGGGGGGGGGGGTCGACTGAACGCAGGGGAGGGGAAGAAAAAGTTGGGGTTTACAATTACATGGGGTGTATTATAGAAGATTTGATTGAGTTGGTTGGGGAAAATATTTGTGGGAAATTTTTGTGAAATAATGTAAGGTAATTATGATGTCAAATTGTTTACAAAGTTATTTGATTTGAAAACGTAACTGTCTTAATAAACTGGCCTTTTTTGCTACAACAAGAAGTAGTGGGTTGTGATTATTGCGCGATGGGAACCCTGGGGGAGCATGGCACGAGCCGGTCTCCCCCTGGGCTGTTTTGCGCAATGGAACGGGCCACGAATGAGGATAGGTGTAGTTAGGGGAGGGGGCGGGACCTAGGTAGTCTATATATATATATATATATATATATATATATATATATATAGGTGTTTTTGTCTGGAAGGCACCTGTGACAGCAGTGCCCAGGGGTGTAATTTCGAGGTTTTTGTTGCCCCACCCACCCACAAAAATATATACAAAAAAAAAAAACGTTCTTGCCACTCAAGACAGGTACTGAATTTTTTCCCACTATTTTCCCTTTAAGGAGGCATTTTTTTGGGGGGTGGTAAGTCTGGAGCGGCCTTATCCATCCCTCGGGGCGGGGGGGGGGAGGACTGAACATAGGGGAGGGGAAGAAAAAGTTGGGGTTTACAATTACATGGGGTGTGTTATAGAAGATTTGATTGAGTTGGTTGGGGAACATTTTTGTGGGGATTTTTTGTGAAATAATGTAAGGTAATTATGATGTCAAATTGTTTACAAAGTTATTTGATTTGAAAATTCAACTGTCTTAATTAAGTGGCCTTTTTTGCTATAACAAGAAGTAGTGGGTTGTGATTATTGCGCGATGACAAGTTGCGCACATTTACATTTCTTTCACGGAAGCAGACAGCCTGACAAGATGGCTTGTTTAGCTGTCTGCCCCTCCCTCGGTTTCACACCATGGCTTGTTCAGCTGTATGCACCTCCCTGGGTTGCACAGGAGACTTCATGTCTTATACTATGCTGATACAACAAACAAATGATGGACGGAATGCTGACAATGCATACATTCTCCCCCAGTCAAGAGATCTGGGTTAAATCCATCGTTCTTTTGCCCACTACACCACCCCAGTTTAGACATGGCCATATGCAAATCAGTCTTGACCCTGTGCCTCATGGGAACAGTCCAGCCCGAACTGCCAAGCCATGTCTTCCCTGGACCGGAATCAAGCATCCTAGGACTGGTTTCTGGCTATCAGCCGTCATCAGCCAGGATAGCTTGACTCCAGTGGCGTAGTGAGCACGGGTCCCACGTCTGGGAATACCCATCCCACTTAGGGCGAAAAGCGTTACAACAAACAAATGATGGACGGAATGCTGACAATGCATACATTCTCCCCCAGTCAAGAGATCTGGGTTAAATCCATCGTTCTTTTGCCCACCACACCACCCCAGTTTAGACATGGCCATATGCAAATCAGTCTTGACCCTGTGCCTCATGGGAACAGTCCAGCCCGAACTGCCAAGCCATGTCTTCCCTGGACCGGAATCAAGCATCCTAGGACCGGTTTCTGGCTATCAGCCGTCATCAGCCAGGATAGCTTGACTCCAGTGGCGTAGTGAGCACGGGTCCCACGTCTGGGAATACCCATCCCACTTAGGGCGAAAAGCGTTACAACAAACAAATGATTGACGGAATGCTGACAATGCATACATTCTCCCCCAGTCAAGAGATCTGGGTTAAATCCATCATTCTTTTGCCCACTACACCACCCCAGTTTAGACATGGCCATATGCAAATCAGTCTTGACCCTGTGCCTCATGGGAACAGTCCAGCCCGAACTGCCAAGCCATGTCTTCCCTGGACCGGAATCAAGCATCCTAGGACCGGTTTCTGGCTATCAGCCGTCATCAGCCAGGATAGCTTGACTCCAGTGGCGTAGTGAGCACGGGTCCCACGTCTGGGAATACCCATCCCACTTAGGGCGAAAAGCGTTACAACAAACAAATGATGGACGGAATGCTGACAATGCATACATTCTCCCCCAGTCAAGAGATCTGGGTTAAATCCATCGTTCTTTTGCCCACTACACCACCCCAGTTTAGACATGGCCATATGCAAATCAGTCTTGACCCTGTGCCTCATGGGAACAGTCCAGCCCGAACTGCCAAGCCATGTCTTCCCTGGACCGGAATCAAGCATCCTAGGACCAGTTTCTGGCTATCAGCCGTCATCAGCCAGGATAGCTTGACTCCAGTGGCGTAGTGAGCACGGGGTCCCACGTCTGGGAATACCCATCCCACTTAGGGCGAAAAGCGTTACAACAAACAAATGATGGACGGAATGCTGACAATGCATACATTCTCCCCCAGTCAAGAGATCTGGGTTAAATCCATCGTTCTTTTGCCCACTACACCAGGCCCAGATCTCTGTTCTGGGGTGAATGTATGACATTGTTCTGCATTCTGTCCATCAATTGTTGTTTTTGCATTTGTCACCCCGAGTGGGAAGGGTAAGCTCAGACGTGAGTCCCGTGCTCTCCATGCCACTGGAATCAAGCTATCCTGGCTGACGAGGGCTGAAAGCCCGAAACCGGTCCTAGGATGCTTGTTTCCAGTCCAGGTAGGACCTGGCTTGGCAGTTCGGGCTGGACTGTTCCCATGGGGCACAGGGTCAAGACTGCTTTGCAGATGGCTGGGTTCAAACTGGAATGGCATGGTGAGCAAAAAAAACGATGGATTTAGGCCCAGATCTCTGTACTGGGGTGAATGTATGACATTGTTCTGCATTCTGTCCATCAATTGTTGTTTTTGCATTTGTCAACCCGAGTGGGAAGGGTATGCTCAGACGTGAGTCCCGTGCTCTCCATGCCACTGGAATCAAGCTATCCTGGCTGACGAGGGCTGAAAGCCCGAAACCGGTCCTAGGATGCGTGTTTCCAGTCCAGGGAGTACCTGGCTTGGCAGTTCGGGCTGGACTGTTCCCATGGGGCACAGGGTCAAGACTGATTTGCATATGGCTGGGTTCAAACTGGAATGGCATGGTGAGCAAAAAAAACGATGGATTTAGGCCCAGATCTCTGTACTGGGGTGAATGTATGACATTGTTCTGCATTCTGTCCATCAATTGTTGTTTTTGCATTTTTCACCCCGAGTGGAAAGGGAATGCTCAGACGTGAGTCCCGTGCTCTCCATGCCACTGGAATCAAGCTATCCTGGCTGACGAGGGCTGAAAGCCCGAAACCGGTCCTAGGATGCTTGTTTCCAGTCCAGGGAGGACCTGGCTTGGCAGTTCGGGCTGGACTGTTCCCATGGGGCACAGGGTCAAGACTGATTTGCATATGGCTGGGTTCAAACTGGAATGGCATGGTGAGCAAAAAAAACGATGAATTTAGGCCCAGATCTCTGTACTGGGGTGAATGTATGACATTGTTCTGCATTCTGTCCATCAATTGTTGTTTTTGCATTTGTCACCCCGAGTGGGAAGGGTATGCTCAGACGTGAGTCCCGTGCTCTCCATGCCACTGGAATCAAGCTATCCTGGCTGACGAGGGCTGAAAGCCCGAAACCGGTCCTAGGATGCTTGTTTCCAGTCCAGGGAGGACCTGGCTTGGCAGTTCGGGCTGGACTGTTCCCATGGGGCACAGGGTCAAGACTGATTTGCATATGGCTGGGTTCAAACTGGAATGGCATGGTGAGCCAAAAAAACGATGGATTTAGGCCCAGATCTCTGTACTGGGGTGAATGTATGACATTGTTCTGCATTCTGTCCATCAATTGTTGTTTTTGCATTTACACTATGCTGAAGCATTTCAACTGTCGGATTTAACCGTCTCGGGACAGTAGTCATTTCACACGAAGTAGGGGAACTGTGTTTCTAGAACTAAAAAAGCCTGGGTACGTGGTGCCCCCCAGATCCCCCCACTTCGACCTCTGCTCATCAAGAAGCTTCAAGTGATTGAATCATTTAAAGTAAATGCTGATCACCCTTTACATTTGCAGATTGACCTTTACATTTCTTTTAGGCAAGCACGCACCCTGGCAAGAAGGCTTGTTTAGCTGTCTGCCCTTCCTTTGGTTTCACAGCACAGAAGACTCCCTGCCTTGCACTTCAGCTGAAGCATTTCAACCCCAGGAATTAACTGTCCCGGGATGGCTGTCTTCACACAAAAACGTAGGTGAACCGTTTTCCTAAAATTAAAAAAGGAGAGGCACTTTGTGCTCCTAAGATCCCACCCCACTTTGACCACTGCTCAGCATGCAAAAGCAAAATCTAACAGAGTAGCCAGGGCCGGACTGGGCACCGAAACCGGCCCTGGCAAACTGTTTGACCGGGCCCCCGGGGGGTGGAGGGGTGGGGTGGCCGAGCTGTTTGCTAGGGCCGGTTTCAACCGATTTTGTTACAGGGGTCTGATATTGCCGGCCCCAGTAGCAAAAACGGCCCCCCAGAGGGCCAAAACCAGCCCCCACACTAGCGGGCACCGGGGAAACACCCGGGGCCAGCTACGGCCAGTCCTGCCCTGGGAGTAGCAGTAGACGTCCTAATTCTGCTGCCAAAGGTTGTCCAACGTGAAGAGAGGGCATGGTGAACGCTGACTCCAACAGCAAATGAGGCAAATGGGAGAGCACTAGAAAGGATAGAAATTTACAATGGACAGCAGAAGAATCTCCTTCGTCCAAAGGTGAGCCTTTATTTTTTTACTTGGATTCATTAATCATCTGTGGATTTGCAAATCTGTGGACGATCTGCGAATTATCACTCCAGATATCTATAAAATGTGACTCCTAAAGGCCATACTGGAACACTTTTTAAATGTCAATTTCTTGTAAACTACAGAACAAATTTAGACCAAAGCAAGTTAAGGCACTTTGTGGAGCAAAGATCTTTGACAAGCCAAGTTTGGTGAAATTCTGGTTAGCCTTTATTTCTGGATCACTTGAAGATTTCTTTACCATGATATGAAGAGCCCAAAAAAGTACTGCTTCCAACATTATACCAACTGATGAAAATATTTTTTCAAGCACACATATATATTACTTAAAGTGCAAAAGGCTGCTAAAATCTTCAGAAAGTCTAGCTGAAATATTTTAAAGGCTGTTAACAATACTGTTCCATGGCAGCCATTGATTAAAAATTAACCTGGACCATTTTAATACTTATATGGGTGAAAGTATATTAATTTAGAATCACCAGACAAGGGAACCAAGAGGCATGTCTTAGGGGCCCTATATGGCAGGCCACCTTTACACCTGTTTAAAAGTATATTTATATGTATTATAAAAGCAATACTACATTTTCTGATACATACATGTTTAGTCTACTCATGTGTAAGCCAAGCTTCAAAGATATTCTTGTGATAACACCAAAAAGACAGGGATTCAGAGGTTACAGCCTGAGCAAGACGTTAACTCCTTAGTCAACCCTTAACCCATAAACACCCTCTTGTGTGGCACTGAGTGGTGGTGGTGGTGGGGGGGGGGGGGTCAGCAAGTAGAAGACTCTACCCAATATAAATAGGTTTACAGAACCTATTCTCTGTTTTAATCTTCCTAATGCCTTCTTATCCCTGGAAACATGGGGGTAGCAAGTACAGTGTTAGGGTTATAGAGTTACCAAAGGACAAAGATGGGGTTTCAGCTGTTACCGCTGGCTACTCCGGGCTGGACTGTTCCCATGAGGCACAGGGTCAGACTGATTTGGATATGGCCATGTCTGAACTCGGGTGGTGGAGTGAGCTAAAGAATGATGATGGATTAAACCCAGATCAATTAACTGGGGGTGAGTGTTTGATTTGCTCAAGGGCTCCGTCCATCATCCCCTTTGGTATCGCTTTGAAATATTTTAAAGGCTGTTAACAATACTGTTACATGGCAGCCATTGATTAAAAATTAACCTGGACCATTTTAATACTTATATGGGTGAAAGTATATTAATTTAGAATCACCAGACAAGGGAAGCAAGAGGTATGTCTTAGGGGCCCTATACGGCAGGCCACCTTTACACCTGTTTAAAAGTACATTTATATGTAGTATAAAAGCAATACTACATTTTCTGATACATACATGTCTAGTCCACTCACGTGTAAGCCCAGCTTCAAAGATATTCTTGTGATAACACCAAAAAGACAGGGATTCAGAGGTTACAGCCTGAGCAAGACGTTAACTCCTTAGTCAACCCTTAACCCATAAACACCCTCTTGTGTGGCACTGAGTGGTGGTGGTGGGGGGGGCGGGACGGCAAGTAGAAGACTCTACCCAATATAAATAGGTTCACAGAACCTATTCTCTGTTTTAATCTTCCTAATGCCTTCTTATCCCTGGACACATGTGGGTAGCAAGTACAGTGTTAGGGTTATAGAGTTACCAAAGGGCAAAGATGGGGTTTCAGCTGTTACTGCTGGCCACTCCTAATTGCTGCCCATGTTCACAGAACTATTAAAGTTACTTCCTGGGGTGGTTACCTAACCTATATGCCTAGTGGCTCTAGGATAGCTAGGAATGCACATCACTTGTGACTAGTATTACTGTGCAACATGCATGTCCCAGTCAGAGTCCTGGTTGTTCCATTGAGCTCATCATCTTTATGGGGTTATTCAAAACAGTATGGCTGTGTAGGGTGACAGAAACAGTTGTGTCCTCAGTGCCAAAAAACTATTTCTGAAGCAGAATGTGCTATAACATTTGTTACTAGTACCTTGTGATTCTCCTCTAGGTTAAATAGGAAATTATTCATGAAGGTGATAAATAAGTAAAGCAAACCTTTAAATTGTTATAACTTCTATTTAAAAAAATATATATACTTATGATGAGTTATTAGCGATCAAGATTATGATCGAGGAGGAATTGCTGACCAGGTTAATAGTTTCAGAATAGACCCACATACAACAGACAACGACACAGTACAAACATGAAAATTATTTACTAATCAAGCCCTGAATTTGAACAAATTCTGTTTGTTTGTGTTCAGGGAAATTGCCTATGACAAAACAATCGCCTGGAAGGATACTCTTGATATGGCAGATTAAGATGATATTATGTGTCTTGTTCGATAGAACACGATTATCGATTATCCTCACTGTCTTAGATAATGGTGCCAATGGACTGGAAATAGTCTGATGTGTCTAGACCAGGTTTATATCAGATAGCCCTTAATGTTGACTAGGTACGTAGGTAGTTACCAGGTTGTCACTGTGGTTCCTCTTTGGCATCTTCTTTCCAGTGACATATCTCAACACTTTCTCCTTAAATACCTGTAAGGAAGACATGAAGTGCAAATTAAAGCCTAAACTTCATTACATTTCCAGATCAGAGACAATTCTACCTTGGGCAGACCATGTTTTTTCACTGTGCTTCCCACCCTATGGAGATAGCATTTCTAACATGGCACTCAAACAGCATAAAAGAAAATAACTGCTGTCAATTAATATTAACCTGAATATAAAATCCGAGTGTATCAGATAAATATGGTTCGATCAAAAAACTGTATCTGTCCCATCGCAGTGCCAACAACGACAAAAATGACTCACATAAATGATATCAATTACATTAAAACATTGCCAAAAAAAATCAAGAACAATAATAGTAAAACATACATTTTGTATCCAATTTATAAACGTTTAGAGTTATGTGTTTTGGTTGGAATGGCATAGAGTATTCATTGTGTGTTTAGGTGGGCAGAACCAGTCTACATTTAAGGATATAATCACAACCGATTTAAATATGAATCTATAAGGAATGCATGACACTTATTTACGAAGTCAATAACATAGTCAGTGGTTATTCTGAAAATGTGGCATAGCCAGAGGTGTCTGGGTCCTGCCAGTAACTAGAAAAAGCGTTGGTAATGGCAATAGATTTTGGCTATGCGATAGGTATTGGCTTTGCCAATGTCTTTTAGCCATATAATACAGCAGATCGGAATAGAATAAAGTGGTATAGCGTAGTGGAGTGAGTGGCATAGAGTGGAGGGAGTGGTGTAGAGTGGAGTGAGTGGTGTAGAGTAGATTGGAGTGGAGTGGCGTAAAGTGGAGATGTATAGGGTAGTGTGGAGTGGTCTGGAGTGGACTGGCGTAGAGCGGTGTACAGTGCAGTGATGCAGAGTGGAGTAGCATAGATTAGAGTTGAGTATAGTAGAGTGCCACGGAGTCTTGTAGACTAGAGTGGTGTAGAGTAGAGTGGAGCAGAGCAAAGCGCAGTGGAGTGGCATGGCGTAGAGTTGTGGGGAGTGGTTTAGAGTGGAGTAGATAGGAGTGGAGTAGAGTGGCATGGAGTAATGTGGCATAGAGTCAAGTGGAGTAGAATAGAGTGGCTTGGGGTGGCATAGAACAGTGTGCCGTGCAGTTAAGTGGGGGTAAAGTGAAGTGGGATAGAGTTGAGTAGTATAGAATAGAGTGGCATTGCGTTCAGAGGAGTGGGGTAGAGTGGCACTGTGTGGTGTGGAGTGCTGTAGAGTAGAGTGGCACAGAGTGGCGTAGAGTACTATACAGTGGAGTGGAGTGGCAGAGTAGAGTGGACTAGCGTAGAGTGCAGTAGTGTAAATTGCAGTGGTGTAGAGTGGCATCGAGCGCAGTGTAGAGTGGTGCAAAGTATATTAGCGTGGAGTAGAGTGCAGTGGTGTAGAGTGGTGCAGAGTAGAGTGCCATATAGTGTTCTGGAATAATATGCTGTGGCGTAGAGTGGAATAGAGTGCAGTGATGTAGAGTGCAGTGGTATAGAAGAGTGTGGTGTAGATTATAGTGGCGTAGAATGCAGTCATGCAGAGTAGAATGGCGTAGAGTTCAGTAGTGTAGAGTAGAGTGGTGCAGAGTAGAGTCAGTGATGTAGAGTGCAGTGGCACAGAGTAGAGTGGTGCAGAGTCGAGTACAGTGGCATAGAGTGCTGTGGCATAAACTAGAGTGGTGCACAAGGAATGTATGACGTTACATCGCATACATTCACAATCCGGTAGTTTACATCACGTTCGTTACAACGCAAGTCGTTACAACGACTTGCACTAGAGGCGCTGGACTTAGGAATAGAATGATTTACTATTCCAACTCTAGCCTATGTAACAGTAGGGAAGGTGTTGGAATAGTAAATCATACTTAGTGTATAGCGCCATCCAGCTCAAGTCGTTGTAATGACTTGCGTTGTAATGACTGTGTTGTAAAGCTAACGCGGTGTAATGACCGCGTTATAAAGGTCGTTGTCCGTGCACTGTAGAGTGCCGTTGAGTGCAATGGTGCAGAATAGTGGCGTAGAGTGCAGTGGCATAGAGTAGAGTGGTGCAGAGTAGAGTGCAGTGGCAAAGACTGCAGAGGAATAGAGTGCAGCGGCAGAGTAGAGTTGTGCACAGTAGAGCAGAGTGACAGAGTGCAGTAGCATACAGTAGAGTGGTGCAGAATAGAGTAGAGTGGCATAGAGTGCAGTGGCACAGAGTAGAGTGGTGAAGAGTAGATTAGAGTGGCATAGAGTGCAGTGGCGTATAGTAAAGCAGTGAAGACTAGAGTGGTGTAGAGTGCAGTGGTGTGGAATGCAGTAGCATAGAGTAGTGAAGAGTACATTGGCTTAGAGTGCAGTAGCATAGAATAGAGTAGTGCAGAGTAGAGTATAGTGGTGCAAAGTGCAATGGCATAGAGTGCAGGCCAAGGGGGAAATGTGATTCATTCACATTACAATAATCCACACACCTCTTAGGGTTTATCTGGTACCACAGTACCCACATGGGACATACCTGCATGTTGACATATAACCATCTAGTCAGTGCTTCCTAAAACTTGCAATCCAGGAAGGTAATATCAGTTTTGGGTGCTCATGGTCACAATCAAATCCGTCTCAATTATTGACACAATAATGGGGGGGGGGGGGGCATTACTTGCATAATTTGCATTAGCGTAATTACATGGAATCACAGCAAAATTTTGTGAGTTTGAGTGGACTTACAGGAGAAGGATGACCCAGCATTTAGAGCCATTTTCTCAGAGCAAAATTAAGCTTTGCATCAAAAATGGACCAAAGTATACATTTGCACTAGAAAATATTACTAAATGCAACAGAATATGAACAGCAGCCGCTGGCATCCACTAAGTTAGTTGTTTATGTGCTCCTGCGGACTAATTTTTGTGCCAAAAAATGCTCATATGCAAATGTTCGCAATTTCTGCAATTTCGTGTCAAGAGTGACAGAAAATCACTGAAAATACTCCTACTACTCTGGTGTTATTAACATTTTACCCAGGCGTACTCATTAACTCCCCTTCTCAGAGTCTGAAATTGATATGAGCATGATTTGCAGTCTTCTTGAGTTAGTCATCTTTGTGATCAATCACAACCAATCATCTTTCGGTAATGTTTTTCAAAAGAGTAACACGAAATTAGCAAAATGACTTCTAGTACTCCGGCCTAATTAAAACGTAGCTCAGGCCTACTCAGTAACTCTCCTTTTCATGAGTATGAAATAGATATGAGCATGGTTTGCAATGTTCTTGAGGAAATCACCTTTGTGATCAATAACAAGCAATTTCATTTCAAAACCGGAGCCTAGCATTATGCATACATCTTTTATTTGACACTCCTTGCAGCACTTAAAAGCAAACAACACTAACATTCACAAAATTCCAGAACTAGAATGTCAAAGTTTATATAAGTGCCAACACAGCAGCCATCTTCCACTTTTATGTGCTACTCCTTGACAGATAAGTATTGCGTCAGACTGGTGCATATTTAAATGTATAGATTTTGTGTGATAAGATTTTGGTTTGAGATTCTATTTAAGTTTGATAGAATATGTTTGGAGAACTTGTGTTGTGTTAAATTTTATTTAACATTTTAAGAGAGGGGGCATAATAGGTTTATTCGAGGTAACCCAAGGTGCTTTGTGGTGATTTAACCCAATTTATGGGTTTGAAGCATTTCGTAGTTAGGTTCGTAAGGTTAAAGGTTTTTTGTAAAGAAATCGCTTTTCTGTAGGAGGGCAAGCAGTTGTTTGAGCTCGTGCTCCATAAACGCAAGTTTAAATGTAACTGACCTGTGCTGGCGCGAGATCACAGGAGTGGGAGAACGCGTCTTGGAAACAGGATTGTTCCTTGGTGGCGCTCGTAGTGGCAGTCAGGATATCGTCACGCATGCGTGCGTGAAGTAGTTACGTGGCTACCGTTCTGGTTAGGTACGAGCGTAGTGTTTACACGTTGGTTGAAGGTAACGATCTGCCTTTTTAGGTCTCGGCTCGAAGGCTGCGCTTGCGCAGTCTCGCTCCGAGATTTAATGTTTTGGAGTAGAGGGGCTTGCACCCGCCCCTCTTCTCCCCTCTTCTCCATTGGCTGGCCTCTTGAATGCTGGCCAGCCATTGGAGAAGAGCTTCGTCACTCCGAACAGGCCCCGTCCTTTTCGGATTCGGGGGCGTGTTTTTTTCAACTTTTCTGATTATCTCCTCCAGCCAATGGCAAGAGCAGAACATGCCCCCGAATCCGAAATCGACGCTGCCTTTCTCCGAGGCATTTCTGCTTCGCCTCGGAGAAAGGCAGTGGTGTGCTTGTTCGATTTGTTACAGCTCTAGCCTGGTTCGTCCACATTTTTATTTGCTCCTCCTGAATTGCTGTCTGAAACTCCCTTATCGAACGCAAATCTGCCATCTTATCTCTTTAATGGAGTTCTTCTGCAAGCATACTTTACAGGTTAAGCTCTCTTTGGACGCCATATTAGATAGACCTCGAGGGCTTTTTTCTGACTGACCATTCAGAGTGCGGGCCGTGGGTGAGAGCGACGGGCAGCGCCATTTCACAGGAGCCCGCGGTCTCCTGCTGCGCGCCTGTCTCTGCCGGAATCCGGACCCTAGACTTGCAGTAAGTTTCTCAGCTCTTAAAGGAAAACAGGCATTGTTTGCCCCGAGCATCTGCAAACTGCTCTGACATGTGATCTCCCCTCCCAGCATGGCACTCATTAGGCTGATTTTCAATACAAAGTTTGTATTATCAGCCGTCTCTAAGGGCAATTCTGTGTTCATTGCCAGCCTTGGGCATTCTGTCCCGGACACTAGGTGATTAGCTTTTTGACCTCCTGTATTTCTGCCCGGCACTGCTGTCGCAGATACCACATGACACAACTACCAACTCGCAGTGGAAGCACAGCTGCTAATGGCACCGAAGTGCTGCGTCTCCTTGTACTGTTTCGACACCATCCACATTGAAGCAGCTGTCCCGGGTAGCTGAAGCAGCTGGATTTGCAGTGTAACTGCCAGTGCACACTCGGTGTTCTTATCCAGTTCTAGAGTTTAACAAGATAATGTGAGAGGTCTCCTAAATTCTAGCCTCCGCGTGTAGGTTCACCTCCTCCAGCACTTTGTAGTGGCCACAGCTGAGGTGTTGGTACTTCTGGGAGGTGTAGACGGGACGTTGGGTTTCATTTGCCTTCGCTTATTGCAGTTTGTAATTGTGAGTCCCGGTTGAACTGCCTTGATTACCTCCACCAGGCTTTGTTACGGAACCTAGCTGTGTGAAGTTAACCTTTGTATGATGTACTTATACTATCTGTGTGGCACTGCAACCCAACAAGAGTCCTGGAAGCGTTACACTCGTGGAGGACTTGCTATCTGCACTCTACCTGGGCAGCGGTTGAAGAGCGCAGGTGGGAACAGGGCTGCGGAGGGAGGTCACGGCGGGGCCCTCTCTCTCGGGCTGAATACTAGCAGGGGTTTGCCCGTTTGCCCGGAGCTGGGACGTCTCAGGCCATAGGGCCAGATGGAAGGTGGCTGATGAGGAGTTACTGCGGGCACACTGACTGGGGGGGGGTGGGGGTAGAGAGGGCGGTGGGTGGGAGATGTAGGGTAGGAATGCAGTGGAACGGATTTCTCCTGATGTGTATTTTGAGGGGGGATTCTTCGTCTGCTGGTCATATGTGTAATGTTGGTCTGCAGGACCCTGGGTGTGAAAAATTAATAAAAATCTTTTACCAAAAAAAAAAGAGTCCTGGAAGCGTTTTCAGTACTGTTTACGAAATTCTAGCTTTTATCCAAGCAGGCACGCAACACCCATTGAACTCAAAGGGCTTCAGCCCCCCCCCCCCCCCGTCGTGTGTGGCAGCCCGGGATGAGAGAGCTTCCCGGGCAGACACAAAGCCGCGCCCGAGCACTTCACAGGTCTTTAAAAAGACCATTTGCATGTTAATGAGGCCTCGCTGTTGTTTCACCCCTTCTAAGAGCCCCTGCAGCTCCACTCTGCCTAGATTCAGCCCCCCCACCCCCGAAATCAGTGCCACTCTGCCTTCTGTTTAAAGATTCAGCCCCCCCTGAAATTTTTGCTTAGCCCCCCCCGAAATTTGGCTCTAGTTGCGCCTCTGTATCCAAGGATAACTGGTTCAGTGTGCGGTCTGCGAAGATGAGTTTAATCATTGTATTGGCTACTAATTGTTCATATTTCTTATTGTGTGAAGTGGACTCTGCTTATCTGACAATGGATCTTGGTAGTGTGATCTGCTCACCACAAAGCCATGGCATATGTCAAAAGCCTTTGCCATTTACATGTTTTCACATAGGTAAATGGTTGACCTTTGCTGGCTTATTCTCCTGAGCGACATTGTAAACTAAGGTCGTGGATTCCTTGCCTTGTTGCATGGTAAGCTTTTACCTAACTCCTTTCCCTTAGCCGTTTTAAATCCTATGTTGAAACAGTGCAGTGGTGCGAGGTTGAGGTGGCGGCCACGTGGCTAACTATATATGCTTCTTGTGGGAATAAGGGAGTCATACGTTTTGTCTAACATGTTCTTTTGGGTAGCGTGAATTACATAGAGGATCATTTTCTCAGGGGTACGGTATAAGGACATTTCAAGTCACTAAGGAGTGGACTGTCCCTATAGTTTGTGGCTGAATGCGTTTATAGAGGCTTTTAACTCCAACGAGATTTGGATGTTTTAAATATGCAGCCTGGGCTATGATGCTATATCTAATCTTGTTCCTGCCCCCCATTTGAATGTTGGCCTATTTGTGTGTGTTGTGTATTTTTTTGTGATGCTTATACAGCACATCATACAGCACGTTTGCCAGTTCTAAGCAAAGGAAACATACTTTTTGTGCAGTTTAGTGGTACTGTTTTTACTGACCTTGGAAGATTGAAAGACTTGGCTGGCATTCCGAGATTTAATGTTAGGAGTGGTGGCGGCTTGCTATTAGAGTGCATGCGCCTTTCCTTGTGGTCCAGGTGTGTGGTGATCTGTTGTGAATGGCGGTTCCTTGCTTTGTGTGTATGCCAAGACATTCACTATATGAAGCGATGCTGCCTCATATGAGGCAATGCAGTGCCCCTTCATAATTTGATGTCTGGAGTGTCCTCAGTGCGGTTTGTGTGTGTGGCTCTGTGTGTGTGGGTGGCTGTGTGTGTGGGTGGCTGTGTGTGTGGGTGGCTCTGTGTGTGGGTGGCTCTGTGTGTGGGTGGCTCTGTGTGTGTGGATGGCTCTGTGTGTGTGGGTGGCTCTTTGTGTGTGGGAGGCTCTGTGTGTGGGTGCAAATGCAATAGGTCTCGTATTTGAGAGTGATTAAGCTATTGACATTGTAAATAACAATGCCGTTTCTTTAAATGTTTTAAAAACAAAAACAAACAAAAATAATGTCATGAGCAATGCCAATAGCTCTAATTTTACCAATGCCGAGACCATTGCATTGTAAATGCTTGTTACTAAAGTAGGCGGCGATCGTTGCTCAGACCAACTGAAATTAACTGTCAAGCAGCAGATTTTGACAGATTGTTTGGTCGGAGCGGTCGCGTTTGCTTTGGGCATAAAAAAAAGAAGGAAAGAAATAGAAAGGTTTCGGATTACAGGGAGGTTTGAATTAGTAGAGGAAGGTGTTAGGTAGATTTGGTTTTAGATATTTAGGTCTCGCCTTGCTATCGCGTAAGCGATCGCAAAGCGAGACTTTAGTAAGGGGCTCCCAAAAGCGGATTGCATGGCGAGCACGCGCACAATCACGTGCATCGTCCCGCCATGCAATCCGCTTTTGGCATTGTGCTTCAAAGGCATCGTACTCGTACTTCAAAGGGTCCGCTCACCCTCCTCGAATGCGCTCCCCCGCCAAGCGCGCGCGCGCCACGCTCTGCCGGGCTTGTTTTTCTTGTTTTATGTAGGCAGTGTGCTAGCCTGGGAAAGTATAATGGTGGCCGCACCTTTGTTTTATTATTTATGTCGCGGAACGCTGTCCCATGCCTTTCTTTTTATGTGTATTTTTTTTTTTTTTTTTACACAATGGCTGCACCATGGTATAGCTTTAAACATCCGGCGGGTGCCACCATTGTACCAAAACTATTAAATTGAAAAACAACGCCTGGCGGCTTGACTCTAAGCATATCTGCTTTTGGTGCAACATTTCCTGCTTTAAGATTGCTGGCGCTATTTTTGTTACTATCAAAATGTAAAAACTCCACCCTCCCCGAAGTGCAAATACAAAATTGCCTTCCTCCTAAATGGTAGTCTGCCAGCACCGCCCATCCTCGGAACTCCAGCACACTCAGCACAAGCTTCCCCCCGCCCTCCACTAGCCCCGCCCAGAACTGTAACCAAACACTCAGCACAAGCTTCTCCCACCTCATCTTCAGACCGCTCTCCGCTTCCCGGCCCAGAACTGTGTAAAAATACACAAGCTCCTCCCATTCCCACCTCAGCTTCGTACCGCCCTGCACTCCCCGGCCAGAACTGTGGCGGACGTTCGGGTCAGTTTGTGGCGTACTCACCTTCCACCTCTCGCCGTCGCAGCACTTCTTACAGAACTCTGTGAAGTTCACAAATGCATTCCGGCATTTCTTTTTCTGCTCCTACCTGCACGTTTGTACAAAGTAGGCATGGGACGACAATTCGGTTGTTTCCAGGTGTTTATGTTGACTGGTGTTTATTTATGTTGACTACTTCCTGCCGCAAATCTTTCAGTACGTAAATTAAAGCCCCTTAACCCAAGTTATTGTAAAATGCATATTTCGCCCACCCAGACCTCTCCGCGATTGGTAAGGTGTGTGTCAGGGTTGCTCTTTGAGCTCTCAAAAAAAGAAGCATGATAACATGCGCCCAACATAAACAAAGTCTACACGCTTTAACAAACACCGAAGTATCTACTTTCAAAGGTGCTCGTAGCTGCTTCTGTAGCAGGCCTCGGACGTGTAGAGGGTCACACATACTCCAGCTGCCTTTTGTCTCCGGCCAGCATGTGTTTGTGGGGGCGGGGCAATAACCTCCTGTTATCTCACTGGCTTTGTCTTATAAAACATATACACGCATATAACCATTTAGAAACACCTGATAAGGGCGTAAAACAAGGGATTTTTTTCATTTGCATGGATCGGCACACAGAGTCAGGAATAGTTCAACAGAGAAATCTACCATTTTTGTCTAAAAGTAATGTCTCTTTCACAAACAGAAAAGACCGTCAAGCCTTCTTACAAACCTGCCTCCAAGCAGTTTAGCCTCGCCTTGTTTGTGTTTTGAGCAAAACAAATGTCAGCCCTACTGCATGACTTTTGCACGTCCTATGTATGAAACCTATAATCCTCAATGTTTAACAATGTTTTTATTGCTTAGCCCCACCAAAACCAAGTTATGTCTATTAGCCACACTAGGTACTGCACCCTTTCCTTGCTTCGTGGAATGTCTTGTATTGCTTATGCTACTGATGGGATATTTTTTAACAAAAAAATTAATAATTTAACAAACATTAGCATTTGCAATGTCAATAGCTCAATGTTTTACTAATGCGAGACCTATTGCTTTGCAAATGCTTGTTTTCAGGAAGTAAAGAAGTATGTGCGAAGAGGGAGAATCTTCTGGTGCAGGAGAATCATCTTTGAGGAAAATGGTGCAGGAAGAGGTGAGAACCTCTGTAAAGGAGGCATTTGAAAGTGTTTCGAGAAGAAGGAGAAAGGCTGTGGATTCGTTGGAAGAGGAATTTTAGTCGGTAGATGAGTAAGAAAATTTAGACAAGGGAACAGGAAAAAGGAGAAGGAAGGTTATACATATGGAGATTGGTGTCAGATTCCTGACAAAAGAGAAAGGTGTGCCAAGCTCCACAAATGATAATGGTGTCCTTCGCGGCACAAAAGAAGGTGTCCTTAGCGGCACAAGTGAAATTGGAAAAGATGGGGAGGATGAGATTAGTCAGGAATATGAGGATGATGATGAATTGGTATTAGATGATTATTTTGAGGAGGGTTGGAACATGGATGTAGACAAAGTAGAGAAGGAGAGAAAAGAGAGAAAGATTGTCAAAGATCCAGAAGGAGAGGATATGTTCAGCCCAGAAATGATAAGGCACCCAAGAAGTGCAGATTGGTGTCCACTACCGCATGTGGCAGAGTTTTTAAAGCTATGGGTAAGAAGGCCATTAGAGAAGGAATCCATGGCAGTAATGAGAGCAGAGTGCTTAGGCCGGTAGATGACGAGGCTTGTGCTACGCCGAGTTAGATCCTGATTTGATCAGTTTCCTATTTAAGATGGGTAGCGGGTCCCAGAAAGGGGTTAGAGAGGGCACTTAAGCAGTGTCAGGATCGTTTACCGGACATTCTGGGGCCATTGGCGAGGATTCTGGATATGGCAGAGGAGGCAAAGATCAAGGGTGTACAGGTAGATACTGATTTGTTTCGTGGATGGTCACAGAGAGCAGTCTTCTTTCTCGGAAACGCAAATACAGCTATCATGGCTGAAAGGCGTAAGGCGGTATTAATGAAAATAAGTCCCAAATCGGGAGATTTTGCAAAAAAAGAACCTTCCGAGGACCCTAAGGGTTATTTGTTTGTTGATGGATTGGTAAAGGGGGTAGTAAAATATGTATCCACCTTCACCAGCTTGGATAAGCCTCAGTCATCACTAAGAAGGGTGTTTGGCAGAAGTGTATTTGACCGTGCCAGGGCAAGGGGACATTTCCCTGGCCAATCAAATACAAGGCCCCCTGACCAATTCCAACATCATGGATGAGGAAGTTTCAGAGGATTCCAGTCTGCTATGGGATTTTATCCCCAAAGGGGAAGATCAAGCAGAAGAGGCCAGACAAGAGGTTGGTCACAGTTTTCGCTAGGAGTTCAAGGTAAGTACGAAGAATCCTTTTGGTTCTTCCCCAAAAAAGGTAGGGAGAAGATTGAAATGGTTTGTGGGGAATTGGAAAGTATTAACAAAGGATCTTTGTGTGATCCACGCAGTCCAAGGGTATTCTTTAGATTCGAGAGAAGTCCAAGACAAATGAGGGAGCCTAGGCAGCTTGTATTTCAAGAGGAACAACAGAAGTGAGTAGAAGAGGAAGTTTAGGAAATGCTGCAAAAGGGAGCCATAGAAAGGGTGTCCGAGGGAAGACAAAGTTTTGTGAGTACAATTTCTTTTTGGTCAGGAAAAAAGACAAGGGTTGGAGGCCAGTGATATTTTTAAGAGACTAAAATCAATTTCTTGTTTACAGACATTTCAAGATGGAGGAGATCCATCTGTTAGGGGATATTTTGCAGGAGAACGATTGGTTAGTCAAATTGGACTTAAAGGATGCATATTTTACAATTCTAACAGCAGAGGAGAGTCGCAGGTTTCTGCAATTTAAATGGTTAGGAGTCCTGCATAAGTTTGCATGCCTTCCATTTGCGTTGGCATCGGCACCATGGTGTTTTACGTCCAGTTGCTAAATTACTCAGAAATATCGAGAAAGGAGTGCACAGTACCAGCATCAGAAGAAGAATCGCTCAATCAAATATCAAAAGCAGATTTACAGTTCCTAATCACCTGATTGGTAAAAACGTCGGGGTCCACATTAGTCCACCGTAAGGTGTAACCATTAGTTTTATTCAAGGTAATGTTCCCCAATACCTGGTTAGTCGAGTTGATCTTTTTGAATCTATACATAGGCAAATTATTCAATAAACATAATGGAAGATGATCGCTCAGACTATTATTCCAACCATAAAAGAACACACCCTATGTGCATACATGCGTGACGCTAAAATAAAGTCTATTGTAGATGTTAGCTAGCCTTCTCCCTTTAAATGTATGGGGCATAGGTACTGGAGTAGCCAACATATCGTTCACAAAACCAAGTTCACTAGCAAATGTGAACTCATTAAACAAATCGCTCACCCTTGTATGACAGAAATGGGTGTTATGCTCTCCTTCGTTGGCCAAACCACACATTCTATTATCCTCATAGTTACATATGGTACAGTTAAAATCCCCCATCAAAATTATCATCGTATCCTTTACACTCCTGCTGCAAATAACATTCAACGCCCCACTTAGATTATTTACCACTGTTTCAAGTTCACCAGGGGGAGCATTGTTATAGAAATTTATCAATACAAAACGATTGGATGCATTTAGTGTTAGTTCGATTATATGATAATAACAATCCCCATGTGGAAATTTATTTTGTCTAACGTCAAAGCATTTGAAATATATGTGCAGATACCTCCCTTTGGTCTTCCCCCTGCGCCCTTCCCCGCCTGGGTATTAAAGGTCTTAAAACCATTAATGTGAAGTGAGTCTATTGCCCAAGTTTCCTGCAAACTTATAATATCAATGTTTGAAATGACTTCACACCAGACTGGATTCTGTAGCTTGGAACGTAACCCTGAGATATTTCAGGAAATAACTGAACACGTGGAGCTTGCCGAACTCAGCAGGGGGCTAGATGGTACCCGCATTGGTGTAATGGAATGGTCCATGCTAAGTGACACGCACAGACTAGTATTACACTCAAGACGTTCCAGCAAGGGAGTCGAACTCTCAGTGTAACATCCCATCACCGCTGGTTCCTTTGTACACAACAGGGATGGGACCCTCCTAGCCAAGCCAGTTGGATATGTGTCACTAACCAGAGCCACATCTAATGGGCTCAAGGCATAGCCCTCTCCCATCCCTCCATCCCTATTGCAAGGCTGGATAGGGAATACCAGTCAGTCCACGTCTACTAATGAGTAGAGAGGGTCGAAAAAGTTATGTACTGGGACGTCATATCTGAACCGTGTTGATCCCAAGGCGTTCCCTTCCTCTAGATTATTCTGTGGTTACCTAGGGGGTTGATAAAAGAAGCCCAGAGGGCCTACACGTATCCCTCTGCTTCTGATCAGCCAGTTACCCACCCTATCTAAAATGGTCTTAACCAAGCCTGGAGACCTGAACGATAGAATTACACAGTCTCCAGGCAACAACTTATTAGAACTTCCTATCCAGGGAATACGGCGCGCCATCTTAAACTCGAAGAACAACATGTTAGTTAATCCTGTCTTCGTGGTCAAAAAGTGCAATGATTTGTTTTTCAGGGTTGACCGGTGCTCATGCTCTCCATATATCAGTGATGGAACATTGGTCAAGACCACAGTATATGGTGTAGCTTCCGGGGGAAGATGCAACTGTCTAGGTTCCAAAGCATTGCCCCTGACCATTTTAGGAGAACCTAATCTATCAGAGATCAAATCCCCCGACCTCGCTGTATGTCTCTCTCTGCCTGATGATACCTGCCCTGGGATGCGATCAGTATGATCTTGCCTTATACTCCTACTCGGTCTGCAGTGGGAAGCCTCAAGTTGATTCTGGGGAAGGACCGATATATTTTCGCCCGGGGAACCGGTCCGCGCCAAGTTGTTAGCTGAGGTTGATGGATTGGATACTTGCAAATGGAGAGACTCTCGATTTGCAAGATTGCAATGTGGGTTATTTAGGATGCCATCCCCTCTACTGCTTGTAGGTCCATCCATACTTCTATTTTGGGATAATACTTGCAAAGACACAGGGGTGCTTTTGGCTAACCTTTCCAAGTTTGCTAGCCTCTCCTCTATGGTAGATAGCATTGTTACTAGGGGCTTTAGAAGGACTAAGATAGTATCCTGCATTTTATCCCAGAAACCTACGTAATCCAACCCCAAAAGGCCCCCTGGTTCCTGCAATGTCGGCTTCAGACGGAGTGGGTTCCTGAATTAACTAATTTTCCCCGGTATCGGTCACACACCCCAGAGTTTTATTCCTTGGATGTGATTGCTTATTGTTGCATTGCCCCTTTCTTTTTTTAGGTGGAGGGGCAAAACCTCTCTCCTGACCAATTTTCACTTTTTGCCCCCAGGTGGTTATGTTTGATTTATTAGCTGTCACACGTGACTCTTGAACATCCAAAGAGAAGTCAGGAGGTATTGGAGCCATGATAAAAGAATGGCCCATGTCGGATGGAGGGAAGTTAACTTAGCTCTTAGTATTTGTAATGGGGGCAGACATAGGGTTTTGAGTCGACGCGGGTAGGTACTCGGGCAACAGTCTACCCTCGGTTAGGGCGACTCATTTATCAGGACAGTTTCCGCCCTTAATAAAAAGGCATCTAGCGTCCCCACTACCCCCTGCCCTGTTAACGACTTTCGTTTACTCATATTGAAAACCCCTTACAGTACAAATCCAGAGATAATTATACGGTTTTACAGCTATGTCTCCTTGTGCCTTAGTCCCACAGCTCAAGGCATAAACATCAGCTCAACAACATCTATAACATCTATAATTTTAAAAATTTCGGTCTCTGATGGGCAAGAATGGGCCCGCCCTTAGCCCGGGCTACGCATGGGCGTGTCCTGTGCCACGGGGGGGAGGGACAGCGCTTTATGCACACTGGTGTGTTAGCGCCTCCCCCTCACTTGCGGCACCTGTGAAGAATGCAAGGGGAGCTGGGACTCGTAGTCCGCTGCCGAGCGATGAAAGCCTCAAGGGTGCTGACGGCACTGCCGTGCGTGTGACCTGGGACTCCAGTCCCACCAGGGCTTCGGGAGTGCAAATGGCAAGAGTCAGGTCGGTGGAAAAGCAAAGTTTTTGTTCCCGCGCCATGGCGGGAAAGGCAGCGCTTTATGCGCACTGGTGTGTTAGCGCCTCCCCCTCACTAGCGGCACCTGTAAAGACTGCAAGGGGAGCTGGGACTCATAGTCCGCTGCCGAGCGATGAAAAGCCTCAAGGGTGCTGACGGCACTGCCGTGCGTGTGACCTGGGACTCCAGTCTCACCAGGGCTTCGGGAGTGCAAATGGCAAGAGTCAGATCAGTGGAAAAGCAAAGTTTTTGGTCCAACGCCATGGCGGGAAAGGCAGCGCTTTATGCGCACTGGTGTGTTAGCGCCTCCCCCTCACTAGCGGCACCTTCTGGTATAAACTGAAGTATACTTTATGTTTGTGGACAATTGTCAGCAAGATCAATGTTTTCGGAACATTTCTTTTGACAAAGGCAAATTTTGTGCGGGAGGGAGAGCAGAAAAAATGTTTCAATGAGATAAAAAATTAGAGTGCAAATTCACAATGACTGAAGTAGTGTTTCAGTGGCTAATGAATGTGTCATATATGTGGATGCTAGTAATTACAGCTTGAGTGCAGGTTGTCAGAGGAGGAAGAAAGATACCTAATTGTATAGCTCCAAATATTTGAAACACCAGAAAGAAACTACTCAGTTATTGTGACATATGGGGTTGGTGGTTCACCGGGGAGTAAGCTCTGGTCAAGCAACAGCCACAGTCCCTTGCAGAGTGAACCACAAAAAGACACTAAATTAAACTGTGCCTAATCCTGTTAAGCTTGGCACAAAAATCAGTCAGGCTTAACTTATATGTAATGTGTTAAGTATTTATTCGGTACACAAACAGAAACAAAGTTAAAACACAATGCAAGAAAAATTCCACATCAGTTTAGAAAAAGAGTACATTCTAATATAATATTTGACACCAAAAATACAAAAATTTGATTAGTAGAACCGGAGATATGAATTTTAAAAGTTTTTAGTAAAGACTAGCACCTAAAATTTCAAAGCACCAACTGTGAACATCTAGTCGCGCGAGACCAGGTCAAAGTCCAAAAAGCTGACTGAGATGGAGGGCGGTTGGGATTCAAGAAGTAAATTGGGCCCAGTCAATGCTTACCTTCTGACTTAGGACAAATTTTGAGAATTTGTTTTTTGAGAAGGTAAAGTTAACTGTGGCAAGGCTGCAGCCAGTGTCCGAGGAGGGAGCGTCTTCATCGGGGAGCCTGAGGTCGAAGCTGCTGTGAAGAATTCTACATTCAGACTAAGTCTCCTGTTTTGGAAGTTGAAAATCTCCAGCGGGACGAGGCATGAGGCTGCAGCCAAAGACAGTTACAGGGACTTGCATAGCCCTGTGGAAAAAGACAGCTGATAGGATTTGCTGCTGTGGAGAAGAACGTGGCAGCCACGAAGTCAGGCCGAGCGGCGATGCTCCATTTTGTTATATTCTTTTTTTTTTTTTTTTTTTTTGAAGACCTTTATTGATAGAAAAAGAGCAAATACAAGTCAACAAGGAGCCCGGGGGGGCTCACACATACGGTACAGTACAACTTACTGAAAAGACAGAGGATACATTACAGAAGGACTGAGGTCTAGTTTTAAAAGTTTTCCTTGTAGGATAGACATAAGCAGGATATCGTAGCACAACAAGTCAATACTGGTGTTAAACAATCAGGATAGATAATCTTATAGCAGTAGAAAACACCAGAGTCGCTGCGTGGCACCCAGAAAGGAACGTCTGAACCCCAAGGAAGGAAAAAGGACAAAGAATAGAAGGCCCATAGAACAAAAAGGGAAAACAATAAAGAAAGCAACCCCACCCCCCAAGTGCCCCCCACCCTGCACCCCTGCAGCTGGCTACGGCCTTTCCCCCCCTAGCAGTGTGCCTGTCGCCCAAGAAAAGGAGTCCCGAAATATAGAAAGTAAGAAAAAGAGAGAATCCGAAAACTCTCATAAAATTGAGAAAGGTGGGGAGGAGCCCACTATTCGTCCCCCAGCTCCGCCATCTCGCACCCATAATAGCAACAGTAGTCTAACACCCAATAGTAATAACATGCCCGGTATGACGAGAGAACTGGGGCCACAGCAGCAGCGCGCAGGGTAAGTAAGGCAGCAACACCCAACCGAAACATCCAAAATATCAACAAGGAATCTTCAAGCCATGATTGATAAGCGTAAGCCCCCGCAATAGTCTTCTAGCACCACCGATACATGTCCCGGTCACTCAGAGAAAACTAGTTCCCCGGCTGCCCCACCCACAAGAACGGTGCAAAACATTTATCAACGGAGGAGGGCCAACCCAAGAGAACAAAAGAAAAAATCAACAGAAGTGTATCCGGCCATCACCTCCCGGACCCCCATGCAAACCATACCCAAAGTCCAGCGTTCTCGTCAGTCCAGCACAGTCCCAGGAATGTAGTTACCGGTATCAGGGCAAGAAAAAGACAAACTCAACCCTGACCCCTACGTGCCAGTGCGCCAGCATAATGCAGTTGCGGCGTAGCCCCGTAGAGTAGGAAGAGCATCCGATGTGAACACCCAGAGAGATGGCAACAGCCAGTAATCGCCATCCAAAGCAGGACAGTGTTATCCCCAAGAGTGCAGTACGGGTAGGCGTACAGTGATAGTCCACCAAAATTGGGCAACTCACTCCCGGGCAACATGTTCAAAGTAAGCAGAGCGATCTTGTCAGCAATACCCGCTGGCGGTGGTAGTCCTGGCATCCGACGGCGAACCTCTAGGTTCCGGCCAAATATAGAATGCACTGTGTCCTCCATAGTTGCGACAGTCCAAGCGGCGGTGATGTTAAGTTCACTCACAATCAGTTCCTCTACGTCTCCCCGGAGAGGCTGCACACGACTGCCGAGTCCTGGGCTCGGCGATCCGCTCTGCGCACAGCCGCCCGTCCGGTCAGCCAAGGAGAGAACGGGCACAGCGTCGTCCAGCCGGCGCTCCAGGTCACGGGCGTTGGAACAAAAAGCAGCTCGCATAGCAGCCAAAGCTTCCAGGACGTCGCCGATACTCACGGGCATAGCGTGAGAGGAAGAGATGCCAGCTCCCTGTCCCCGGAATCCGCAAGCGTGTGGCGACCCTCGAGACCAGTCTTTAGCATACGTGTCCAGGCGTCGTTTAGTAGGTCAGCTCCCAGAGAGGCAGCGCCAAACCACAGGGACAGGGCAGCAACCCCCAGCCCAGCGCCACGCACAGGGACAGCACAGTGACGGTCCAGCCAGGCGCCGTGTATAAGCGCCGATCACTCAATAAAGATGGCCCCTTCCATTACACTTCGTAGCGAGAGATCAAAGAGGAACTTCCAACAGGGGGGGATACATTTGTTGCATCGGTGGTGGTAAAGCAGCGTAGCGGCGAGACTCCAAAAGAAACTGTTGCGCTACTTCTGGGAATCTCGGTGGCCTGTCGCGTCTCGCCGGCGGTTTCAGATTCTCCTGTAATGGCCGCTGTTGTTGCCCTCCAGCCGGACGCCGCCGAGAACAAAGGACCGGACCCACTCCGTAGGCGTCTGCGGGAATTCAGGGCGTTTCTTCACCCCCGGTGCAGGAGGGACGACGGGGAGCCCACCATCGGATGCAGCGTCGCCTCCCCGACCCGTTACCGCACAACAGGCACGATTCAGCAATCAGGAGAGGAAGCGGTACGGGAGGGAAGCGGACGAGTCGGCGGAGCCGAGGGCTCAGGCGGCCATCTCTGTTGCCGGCTAGGCTCCTCCCATATTCTTTTTTTTTTGAGTTTCAAAGCCTGAATGAACAGTAAACAGCAATCACGGTTCACACAGGTTACATTGCTTTAAATTCATTATCATTATCAAGATTACTGTTCCATTCTATTCATTTTGACTATAGCGGGAGAGGGGAAACAAAAGGTTTGGGAATAGGGATCATTCAGCAGGTGAAGAGGGGACGCTCTATTAGAGCGGCTGACTCTATAGCATTCACATTCCCTTCCAGTCCAAACTACAATTCCAGGGGGTACCATATATCTGCATGCCGCAACACACGCCAACCCCAACACACTGCCACCCTGTACTTAGCAAGCAGGAGAGGGAGCGCCGTCAACTTATGCCCCTCCAAGGGCACATCCTTCACGTATCCTAGTAGCGCAACTCACAGGAAGCCCTCAAGCATGTGTCCAACAATCTCATCAAGCGCCTCGAAGACCTCGCCCCTGTAACGCAGAAAGCCAGGGCAGTCCGAGACAAGAGGCAGGAAACTGGTCAGGGCACTGCACATCGCATACACCACGCATCTTCAAGGAGGCCCGTTCTGTGCATCTATTCCGGTGTGCTGTATAGTCTGCTCAGATATTTAAAATGTACTAGGCTCAGTCTATAATTAAGGGAGAGAGCACGAGATTGGAAGCAACAGGATCACCCTTTGTCATCGGTGACGTCAAGATGAGTTACATTGATCATGAACTGGACCTGTTGAGTGAGAGCCCTTTTACTCTTATGTCCGCAATCTGGCCTCGCATGAAGGCTTGCTGATGGACCTACTGGGGACTATATCGCTGGGTTTTGGGAGGAGTGATTAATCAGTAAATATGACAATGGGTGCCAGTGGGTATGATGGTCCTAGGTATGGGGCTCAGATGGGTGTTTTCAGGCTGTATTGATTGCTGACTGTAATGTGTTTCGCATGCTATTAAATGTTAATAAACATATTCAAACAAAAAAAAAAAAATCGGTGACGTGAGGCGTTATGTCTGCTTTCATGCGCTCTGGCTAGCATCGACTAAGTCTCCTGCATCCTGCCATATAGCAGCGTATTCAATCTGCGGGGGAAGAGTCTGGTAAAAGTAGCTTCAAGGACCTGAAAGACAAGTAGGGCCTCCGGGAAGGAGTTGTGGGTTGCTGGAGCCGCATCCCTTACCTGCTAATATGTGAAAGTGTCTAAAAAGGTGACGTCAGGACCCTGCAGCGCCTGGTGGGGTGATATAAAGGTGACATCAGGATATATTGAGCCCATGGAAGTCACTTGTAGATTGTGCAATCTAGTGTGAGTTCTAGCATCCAAAGTAATGGGAAAGGAGGGCTACCCAGTAAGCGGTACTGATGGGGCAAATAGGTGATCCGAGAGGGCCCTCTGACGAAGCTCGTCCCATGCCCATTCCTTGCAGACCCCCCATTCTATCTGCACCCCCCGGGCGCTTGGGGGTTAGGTATAATGCCATATGGTGAGGACACAGCGCAGCTTGATCATGTTCTGGGGCTCTATAGGCCTAAACTGTGCAGGGAAGAGCCAGTGGTGTGCAAACTGTGCCTGAGCACTATAGTAGTGTAGGTCCATATCCAGAGTCCCCAGTGCTCCCTGTTCAAAAGGGAGCATCATTATTCCCCAGCCGAAGAAGGCTGCCCGCCTGCTCACACAAGGGACACTAGACGTGATCAGATATATCGACGAAGTGGAGCAGCAAGGGGAGTGGTAGGTTGATGAACAGATAAACACATTTTGGAAGGATCACCATTTTCGCAATGGCCAGCGTTCCCGTTACAGACAATGGGAGCTTCTGCCAGCTCTCCACATGCTCATCAAGCCACGTAAGTAGGCGCCTGTAGTTAGCCCTCCTTAGATCGTTGGTGTCCCTACTAAGCCATATCCCAAGATATTTGATTGGTCCATTCTTCCATTCGAGCGAGAATTCAGAGGTATCCCCAGCCATTGTGTCCTTCAGTGTAAAGAGAATGGACTTCACCAAATTAATGGTGATCTTCGACATGCTCCCAAATCTAGTAAACTTCCTAATGAGTGGGCCCAAGTTGGGCTATGGATCACTCACAGACTTTGACATTGTCAGCATAAATAAATACAAAAATTTTGCGGGGTGTGAATGCTAGGCCCCGGTGGGCTTTGTGCTGTTGCAGCCGGGACGCAAGTGGCTCCAAAAGCTATTGCAAATAGTATGGAAGACAAGGGGCTGCACTGATGAGTGCTCTGTATCCCCCGAAAGGGGGTTGTGATCCTCCTATTGACCCTCAGCCAGGCCATGGGTTGAGCATACATTAACCCAATCAGCATAATAGACCTAGAGCTCATTTGAGGTGCGCTAGCAGGGCAAAAAGGTATGGCCACTCAAGTGAATTGATCGCCTCAGTGTAGTCTAGGAATACAGCAGCTGCTCTAAGGATCGACTTGGTGGTATGGAATAGGGGAAAAAAAAGTGCGCAGATTATACAACATTGATCTATTTGATACATAGCCCGACTGGTCCGAGTGCAGTATTGTCGGCAGTAGCGGGAGTTGTTGCGAAGCAATTAGTTTTGCCAGGATTTTATTGTCGATGTTAATCATGGACAGAGACTGATATCAATTGCAGCACTAAGGGTTCTTGCCAGGTTTAAGAAGCATTGCAATTAACGCCTCCAGCAGGGATGGAGGCAAAGTGTCCTAGTTATAGGGACACCTTGCACCAGTCCAATTCGACTCCTATTGATGATAGGTTTAAGACAACCTTTAAAGAAAGCTATCCTAGTGGTAGCTGTGGAGAGCAGCCTTCAGGCTAAGTCTTGAAGGAGTGTTAAGCTTATTGTTTTACCATAATAACCTCTTGAATAACCAAATGAAAGAGTAGCCCACACAGGTATATATATAAAATATATGTATTTATTCTAGACAGAATCCCACAGTCACTTTATGTGGCTAGTGGCAAAGTTACAATTCAAACAAGCATTTCTAAACACAATAAATAGCACAGAAATCAATGGGCCCCAGGGGGGGACCAAACCATATACTAAAATAGTGGTATAAGAACCACGACAATTCTACAGGCAATGCCTAGGGCATTCAGGATCGCTGGCCCCTTAAGAATCCACCCACAGTTAAGAGGAAGGGGACCCACGGGAGGCGTGTGCAGTGCGAGAAGTTGCTGTCGGGATCGCAATGTTAGCCTATGGAGAATGTCGCGGTTGAATAATTAAGGTTTAAGGACACTTCTAACAACAGTACAAAGTTAAGGCTTGAGACTTAAGGCTTTGGAGAGCCCACCACCACGGAAGTACCGAAGTACCACTGTTACCTGCCCCAGGGAAGCCGGGTGCATAGGTCGATTCTGGTGTCGGGTCGCGGGCTGATTTTCAATGGAAAAGGAGTCCAAACTGCTGCTAGCTAGAAGTGTCGCTGAAGTCGTGAAGATTGAAGTTGAAGAAAAGACAAAGATGAACCTGAAAGCAGAGGGGACAGAGTCTGGGTCACAGCACAGTGACCAGGGAGCTCACAGGAAGGAGCTCGTGGATGTCGGGTGCTTCAGGTGTGGAAGGTACAGCTGGGCTCTGCAGTCACGGGCTCCGGGAGGCTTCAAGGAAGGCCAGCTTCGGGAGGGCGACTGTCCCACGTCGGCTGAGGGTCGCTGCGGTGTTAGTGTCCCGATTGGATCCACTAAGCATTGGCAACCGCAACCCACGCAAGATGAACAAAGCAGCTGCTGGTGCAGACCCACGTGGTCTGTGGGTGCTCTCCTTTGCAGGGAGCGTAGAGCAGGCCTGGAGCAACCAGGGGAACTCTTAGAAAAGAAGATTGTCCTCTGTCAGGGCCCACAAGTCGAGGGACAAGGGACCGCGGAAGGCAGCAAAATGGAGTGCGTAAAAGGGCTCCCACGGGCCACCGGAGCGGGCCAGGGAGCTGAGGGTCGGCACAAATGCTGCTTGAAGGTTGGCTCAAGAATGGGCCAAAGCACAACTTCCCCACTGGTCGGGGTCGTGTGCTGGACAAGAGGTGGCCGGTGTCTCGGGGTATGCGGGGATCTCGACACCCACGTGGTCCAGGGTGCTCAGACTTGCTGGGCACACTCACAGGACGCTGGGATGCACTGGAGACCCACCTCGAGGTTGCTGGAAGGCGTCGAAGGTCGTGAGAGCAACGAAGTTCCAACCGGGTATCTTGTAGTCTTTTAGGTGCCTGCCAAGCAGGGGGATAACTCCTTTATCCCAAGGGAGATTTCTTCAGTCAGCTGGGCAGCAGCTCGTCGAAGATCAGTTCTGTGAAGTCCTGTACGAATCTAAGGCTCTAGGGCAAAGTTATTCCCATATATCCCCAAGATTAGGGGATGGTCCAAAATAGAGCCTACCAATCAGAGTAGAGGCGGGAAAGGGTGGCTACACCCACTCCCCTTTGTGTGTTTCCCACCTGGGCGAGGGGCAGGATGCCCCTGAACCGGTTCCAGGCGGTGTATGCAGAATTGGGGCTCTGCAGCTGCCTACGTGCAACTCTGAAAGGACATTTGGTGCACCCACCCTGTTCCAATCCACATATCCTGTCTGGGGAGGTGCTGGCACCTCCCTGCCACAGGAGCCCTATTGTCCAGATGGCGAGGCTGGGGTTTTCCCCAGCAACAGCCAGCCAGAGTCGTGTAGGTGGCGAACAGTAGCCATTTTGTGGTACATGTGCACTTTTAAATTGGTTTCCAAATTCTACCGCTTTTCCCATATCACCCTCCTAGCAAGGGGGAATCGTGCCCCCATGCCCATGGCTGGACTGGGGCTATGATTCCTTCATGTTTGACACCAAACACGATATGGTTCTGTGTAGCCAGTCCCAAGTTACAGCGATGACGCAATAACTTATAATGCGGTAAGAGTATATGGTATGGCTACACTACAAACAACCCAGTAACGGTGTTACGAAGGTTGCAGGGAGGTCCTACTCACGTAGGGGTCCCCCCTCACACATACCTCAGCACCCAGCCCTGTAGGATTACCAGGGCCTGCCATAGGGGTGACCTATGAGAGTATATGTGTTGTAATGGTATGGGACATAGGGTACCTACGTCCCTGTAAGGGGTGCTAGCACCACCTTACCCAGGCTACAGTAGTGGCCTGGTGGTGTCAGTTTGGGTGGCTGTCCCAGGGTGGCACAATAAGTGCTGCAGCCCTGGTAGGCCTACTGGGGGACCCATGCCCTGGGTACCTAGGGTACCATCTACAAGGGACTGGTAGGGCATGCCCAGCATCCAATTATGTTTGTACCTAGAGTAATCACAACAGTTTTAGGGAGAAAGCAGATAGGCTGGGGTCCTGGATAGCAGGATCCCAGCCAGACTAGTCAAAAACCACTTAAATACCAGGCAAAAAGTTGGGGGCAACCATTAGTCAGATTCCACTCTCCTACACAAAGTAACAATGGAGAGTGGTTCCTCATACTTATCAAGGAGGTGTGGAGCTAATAGGGGGGGGCGTACTTTTTATAGAAGGCTGCTTTGCAGGCCGGGCACTTTGTCAACGGGCATTGAATTAATAACTCAGGTAATCTCCACCGAGAAGGGTTCATTCAGATATTTCCTTTGGCCATCCTCAAGCTTCAGAAGCTGTAAGGAATCAAAATAGGCATTGAGGTGGGGGGGCAGATACCCTGCTCAGTGTGATATAGTGAGGAAAAGAAGCCAACCATTGCCACCTGAACAGCCCTAGTGCCAATGATCATCTCACACTTCTACTATGTGGTCACTCGCCCAGGGCCAAGGTCTTGCCCACTCTGCCCCTTCCCCATATCACCTCCCTGCCAAGATAATGGGTCTCCCTCTGTGCAGTCTCCTCCTATTCTGTCAGTTTGCCACACATGCATGCTGTACAATCTGTGAAAGGCTGGAGTTCTAACTCTCTGATCTCCTTCTCTAACCACTCAAGCTCACTGCACAGCACTCAAAATACACCAGCTTGCTTCTGTGTGCACGCGCCTCTTATTACAACCTTAAAGGCATCTCTGAGGATAGAACGTGACATTTCAGATTTATCATTATGCTCAAAGTATTCCGCCACTGCAGATCTAATTTCGTCCCTGAACACTTAGTCACGTAAGGCTCCGGCCCGAAACCTCTAGGTCAATGAATGCAAAAGACTATCTGGGAGAACTAAATCCAGCAGGACTGGAGTGTTATCGGACAGTGTCCGAGTCAAGTGAAAAACTTGCGTGGTACTGGAGCAGGCCTTTAACGGCTGGTTAAGCCTGCTACGTTGGGCTCTAAGGCTATATTGGCAACTGACTTGTATATGGTGATTTTTTTGCATCATAATTTTTTATTGGAGTAAGAGCATATAACAATTGCACAGGATGGTACATAGGCAAGAAGCATTGAGTGATAGAATGCAATATAGAGGAACAGGGAGGGGGAGGATACTGTGCTGTAGGGTAGAGGCCCTTCACATATGGATTCCAAGGGAGACCGTTGATGCCAAAGATGGACATCCCCTTGAGTGGCGAGGTCCGAGAGATTAATTGTCTGGGGACTGAGTTGGGGGGGGGGGGGGGGAGGCAGAAGAAGTCAATACGTCTGTTCTGCAGGGGGAGGGATGGGAATTGCTCCCTATAGCTGAATAATATACACAAGGAGGGTCGGGCATGGAAGGGGCGTGCATGGGAGAGGAAAGGGAGGGGTCCTGTTCTAGTAGAGGTCTCTCCACTGGGAGAGGGATGGGAAAACGTTCTTATGTTGGCGGAGGAGATAATGTGGGATTACAAAAATGGAAGATTACGAAGGCGGTGTCCCTCTGAGGGGAGGTCTGTATGTTTGCCTGTCCTTGTAGGGGGAAGGAGAGGGGGATGCGCTGGAGTTGGGAATCTGGGGAAACAGGGGGAGGAAAGGTGGGTGAGGTGGGGAGGAGAGGTGAGCCGATTTGATCGGAGATGGGAGGTAGGAAGTTTGGGAAGGGGAAGGGGGCTAGGAGAGGGGAAGGGAAGGGAAGAAAGAAAAAAAATTGGGGGGAGGGGTCAGAGAGCTGAGTGAAGAGCAGTAGGGAGGAGATGGAAAAAGGCCCTGATAACAGGGGAGATATATGGTGATTTTATCCAAATAAATTTGTGTGTGCTTAATGCAATATTTGATCTCTTTTATGGATTATATAACTGAAAAAAAGATTATTTTGAAATTGAAAGGGACTGTCTTGTTTTTCTGATGATCCATGCGTGGTACTGACTTCTCCCAATAAGCCTGGCTGGCATACATACTATTGGTCTCCTCTGCACATACTATAGTCTTAGAGCCCGATGTAGCGGGCTCTTCTGGCCATTAAAAGCCAGCTCCAGCATTAAAGGCCCTAGCCAAAGGTGAGTGCCTTTAATGACCGGTAGAGCCCGCTATGGAGGGCTCTAAGGCTATTAGAACATTCCGCCCCTAGAGGGCAGAATGTTCTAAATAGTAGAAATAAATGCCTCTGAAGCCCGAGGGAGTTTAAATCCCCTGGGGCTGCAAGAGGCCTTTTTCATAGCAACAGCTGTGAAATGAAAAAAAAAACTATTGGAATGTTGCTCTCTGGGCTTCCACCGGCCAATAGAAGCCAGGAGCCCTCCATTGTCTTCCATGGAGTGCTCAGCATTCCAATGTTCTAATAACGGAACAAGTTGAATTCCTTCGGCGCATGTGGTAATGTGCAAAGCACACACAAAATCTACAAATACCATTAAGAAACTATTGTGCACTGAGGTGATTTTAGTGAAAAATACTTCTTCTTTAACAATAAGGTTGCTTTGAGGCTTGGGCCTGGTTAAGAGAAGGGTGATACTGGAGAATCAGCCAAACAACTGGGTTTCTGGCAACTTAGATGCCCAGTTTAGAAGTTGCTACATGACAGATATCCAGCCAGCAAATATGTGTAAATCTGCTACCTGGTCTGCAAAGTGCAATGCAAACTTCACTAAAGGTGGTGGTGATTCAGCCACCCTATCTACAGTGGCAGGCACACCATGCCTGGCTGTTGTAGACTTGTAAAAAATCGCTGTGGAAAGACTGGCAGACATTTGCATTATAATGGGAGTTCCATAACATGCTAAGAAGCATCAGCATGCATATTAAAGACAAATTATGTGTTCTGGCATAGCACCACCCAGTATGGAATGCATTTCCACTGCTGATACCAAGTATTACTATGGTGAAATTCCATCAAAGTACAGCACTGGTGGAGTTTCCACAGGGCACACCAATGACAGAGATAGGTTGAGAACACTAAATGAAGCAGAATCCCCACTCGTACTGTGTGTTGCACCTAAATTCCTCACACTAGTGGGTGGACATTATATCACACAAACTCTACAATAGCCATTTGCCCCTTCGGATTCTCCAGCCTACATGAGCTGTGACTGGCACCTGGAAAATGTTTGTTTTCTTGCAATTCCTACGTACCTCATACAAGTAGTCAAATATCTCCAAAATGGTCAGGATGCTAGCCCCGATAAACAGTCCCATCTGACCTCCGATGTCACCTGTAGAGGTAGAAGGGGGCTGGTTAGCAGAAGTTGGGCATTCACAAATAGCCAAACAACATTAAGGCCATGACGCTTACTCCGTGCAACTACCCCAGCCCTTAATACTCAAATGGACGTCTTTGTCTGGGGGGAACATAATTATTCATTTTGTTGGGGCCCTATGTTTCTAATACGGGCCTTTCCATCAACAAACAAATTTGTTATGGGAGTGAAAGTCTTGGCCCACTTCAGTTAAGCAACTGTTTTATATAAACGGATAGTATCTGGACTGAAAAAGGAATTTAAAGAGAGGGTTTTGTAAAATCTACTTTGGACGTACAAGGCTTTGTTTTGTGGGTGATAATAGCACTGTAAGAGAACTATTTTAGGATACTTACCGAGCAGTCCGGCCACTTCATATGCTTTCTTTTGCTCAATGGTTTCATAGTTCAGGGCCTCGAAGAAAATGTCAAGCACTAAAACATTCTCCCTAATGGATGGGTAGAGAGATGCAGATATTGAGAACACGTAGCACCCAAACACACCTCTGCAACCATTGTCATGTGCTCCATGATTACAAATCACTTCATGCCTAGGTCGAAATATACAATGCACACCTGTTTCAAGTCACCAAAGAGCGCAGTTAGAGCGGGCTGATTTGGAGACATGTCTCTTCAGACTTCCACTCCACATGCAAGAAAGGGCACAAGGCAGGAAGCAGCAGGTTAATGGCTCAAGCTTCTCTCGCATACAAAGGCAAAGAATCACCGGTCTGGACGTCTTCCGGCGATGACAACAGGCACAAACGAAGTAACAGCAGTGCTCGCTATCCTCACATGGGGAACAAGAATTGCGCAGACACCAGATTCTCACACATAACTAAGAACAGGTTACGATCCTCAGCAAAAGAATTCTCCCACACACCGAACAGATAGAGAGGCAGCCGCAATACAAGCTTCCCTTAAACAAACAACAGGCGAACCACAGGTTGCAGCAGTGTGGCTGCAGCAGTAAAAGCTTCCAGCATATGCAGGAAACAAACTCAGTATGAATGCCATCAAAATAACCTCCGCTCATATAATTAATCTCTACAAGACGGGCAAGTTACAAAAACATTGCAAGCTTCCATTGCATGCAGTGCTTTAAATGGGCGGTACTCACAGGTACTGAGTACCGGCACTTCAATTTTTTATCCCTCTGAGTACCGGCACTTCTCTACTGCCGTGGAGAGTACCGGTACTCATGAAGGGTAGGCGCATTGGCCGCTAGTGGTGGTTGCCTGTCTCTTTGACAGCCAATGCACTTGTATAGCCCTGAGCTGAGTCCCCACTGAACTACTCAGCGTGGGCTCATTTGCATGAAATCCGGGTGTTCGCCGTCATGCTGTGTAAGGAATCGAGGCAGCCCAGTGACAACACAATGAGGAAATCCATGGGGGGTAAGGAGGTTAAAGGGGCTTTAATCCCACCTGATTCTTTTGTGTGCGAGCCTGCCTAGGTTTGTCTGTTTGCCTGCTTGTGTGTGCGTGTTTTTGTGTGAGAGAAAAAGGAGAAAAATATTCCTACACAAGGAAATGTTAAATTATCACTGTGTTTAACTTTCGTTTTGTATAACGAATCCACCTGTTTTGTTTATAGAAACACATTTCTCGTGTTTTGGTATGTGCTGCAACTAGTATATAAGTCAGTAAGCTTCCCATGTCTTGCCTTTAGCCCCGCCCCTAGGCCCGCCCACTCGCCACATTTAAATGAGTACCTACACTATTTTATCCCCATTTAAAGCACTGATTGCATGTACACAACAGGTGCAGAGATGTATTAGACGTACAGGCTTCATCCACTCATTGGAGGTATAAACCATTCATCTGTAGTGCAAGATTCATTCTCACTCACAGAACAAGAACTCGGCCATGGGACGTGCAAGCAACCTCCCCTCACCCTGCAGATTAGGCGTTGCTTGCTTATCATATCAAACTCATTTTTCACTCAAAGATGGCGAGACTAGGAGAAAGCTAAAACTCACGCGATATATTGTTCCGTTTTATTGTACTTTTTGGCCAAGTATTTGGCAGAGGCTTTGCTTGGGATCTTCACCATGGACAGCTCCTTACCATAGCGCACCATACTGCAGGGGGTCTCACAAACACAGTACTTGTTGTCCTTTTCCACCAGGAAATCTAGGGTTACAAGGCACATAGTGAGAGAACGGATGTGGAGGAACCTAAGAAAAGAGGGGGCGAGAGCTGGATGTGAATGTGCTAAAGGAGAGTGTGGGGAAGAATAGCTGAAAAGAGACAAGTGTCACTGAAGGCAGTGAGAAGAATAGAAAGAGAGAGTGAGGAAAGAGCAAAGGAAAAGAGAAAGAATGCAAACAAGAAGACTTACAGGAGTAGGGTGAAAGCTAGGACACATACAGTTAATGGCTAGGACGTCACCACACGATCAGGAAATGTGTGAGTGGGGCAAATAGGCAGAACAATTTAAAACACTAAGAAAATGATAAACAAAAGATCTCATGCATATAAATCTGAATGACTAAAAAACGGTAATGTGTGTAGATCCCCAATTTTTGTAACCCTTGCATAAGTTTATTATGAAATTAACGGAGGCTTCACAAAATATATCTAAAGGCAAAAAAATATTTAAAGCCTAACTCTTGGTAAATGCAGACTATACAAGAAAACCTTAACCTGGATCTCAGAATAATACGTGCCAGAGGAAGAAGTTAAAGCCAGGTTGCCCGGAAGGCATCACGAGTCGCCACTCCAAATGGGTTAGGAAGACCACAAACCAGAAGGCAACCAAGTTATCTCCGCAGGATTTTTAAGGGATATCTGTCTTTGAGAAAATTAGACAGCTTCAGAACTGAAAAGCTTGGGTCTTCCCAGCTTAGTTCCAATGCACCCTGGCCACAAACAACTGTCAGGTTCTTCATTTAAACTATGTGGTTCAAATGACTTAAAGGGCTCGAGTTGGAATTCTCCTGATGGAAATTTCATCCTCTCTTGAGATAGATATTCCTTTTCACCAAAGTAGGGACAGAATATTTACAGTTATTTTCCACCGCTGGTCATGTTTCCCTTCCGAAGAGGCTATATCTGCTTTAGGAAGTTGAAGCTCCTGCCATGTCTGCTTAGGATACTGGAAATTCTGCCACCAAATATGGGGCCTGAGATTGTACTCCTGAAGTGAGAGTGCATTGTCTGTGACAGCATATCTAGTCTTCCTATTATCATTGATTGAAGTTAGTGTACGAAAAAAAGGCAGCTGTTAGTGGCTTAGAAGTCCTGGGCTATGACTTCCTCAGAGGAGGAATGACGGTATCCAGAGGCTGAGGGATTGTGGACTGCTGAAGAAACCTTAGCTCCTTGTTCAATAACCTTCTGTCGAGTAATCAAAGCATATCTTGTGTACCTGGAAGGGCTGGCTATCAAGCTGTGGAGTTAAAGGCATTCCTGGTAAGATTTCTTGAGAGGAGAAATATACCACCACTGGTAGAAGAGTGGCTGTGGAATCCAGTTGTGCCTTCCGGTAGCTGTTGTGATAGGACCATTATCAGCCAGAAAGGAGAAGGCATGGAAATGCCGAGGTTGGAAGAGGACCTTTGGGGTGCAGGAGATGGTGTGGCTGTCTTAGATCAGATCTGCTGGAATGGCGAGCTGGTGAAGTTAGGCTGCGAGGGGTAGCAGGGTGTGGAGATGGAACCCTGTGGTAAAGGCTAGTGATAGAAGTCAGATCCAGGGTCCCAGTCTTGGAGCAGGTAAAGATAGTTTGGCGATCACTAGGATCCACGTTCACAGGAGTAGGTCTGAGGGGCAGTATGTGTATGTTATAACATAAACAGCTGCAAGAAACATATAACTCAGAAACTTAAGTTGTCAGTGGCGGTCTGTGCCTTCTTATCAAATGTATTGAGAGGAATAATAATTTCAAAAACTCTTATTCTTTTGTTCACAGAATATGTCGTTTTAAATAATATGCTCCAGTACTGAAATCAAACGAGAAAAACAACTGACACTTGTTTCTCCCATTTGCCAGTTGGCTGAGGACTTTCTCAAGGCTAGTACAGTCAATAGTCAATATGCGACAATAAGAGGTAAAGTGATAGAATCAGATTGACGAAGAGTCACATACAGCAGGATGTGGGTTAGGTGCACAATAGATACCCATAAGGATAGAAATTAAAAAGCCAAGAGACACCTAGTAGGTTAGGTGGTAGAGAAAATGTTGTGGGGTAAAGAGTAAGAGATAAAGCAAAAGAAAGAAAAGAAAAAATGAAGTGTTCAAATTATTGAAGGTACCATTTGCGTACCACTGTGAAAGTCGTCATTTATGACATGGTAAAACATAGTAAGTCATTGATTTAAGTAACACAAAGAATATCAGTTGCAATGTATAACAGACGTAATAAAGGTCACATGTAAATGACGCCATTTCGACAAATATTACTGCGTGGCATGTTCGCGGTTCATGCTCGAATAGGCAGCGTCACCATGCATGGTGATTCCATATAATCCAGTAATAACAAGGGACATAATCAGGGACAGAAACATATATATAACCAAATTTTTGCTAGGGAGAGAAAACACCTCAATAACTGGTATATACATTAAGACATCAATGAACCAACAGATTAAGGATTCGTATTGTTATATTAATTGGTTAGGCTAGTCCTAGAGAGACCACAATAGCAGAAAATAGAAGCAATATGTTTTACCATGTCATAAAAGACAACTTTCACAGTGGTACACAAATGGTACCTCCAATAATTAGAACTCTTCGTTTTTCCTTTTCTTTCTTTTGCTTTATCCATTACTCTTTACCCCGCAACATTTTCTCTACTACCTAACCTACTCTGTGTCTCTTGGCTTTTTAATTTCCTTTATGGGTATCTATTGTGCACCTTACTCACATCCTGCTGTATGTGACTCTTTGTCAATCTGATTCTATCACTTTACCTCCTATTGTCGGCTTTTGACTATAACAGCCTTGAGAAAGCCCTTGGCCAACTGGCCACCGGGTGAAACGCGTGTCGGCTGTTTATTTCGTGGCATTTTACTATTGGAACAAATAGTTAAAAACAACATATTCTGTCAACAAAAGAATAGGAGTTTTGGAAATTATTATTCCTCTCACTTCATTTGATAAGAAGGCACAGATCTCCACCCACAACTTAAGTTATCGTCTTTCCAATGGCTCTTGAGGGCAGCCATTTGTGAGGCGTGTGCCACCGTCAATATTGGGTCCTGACCACTGTAGCGTGAAGCCTTGACTCATCTACCCATCTCAGCAACATATAACTCAGAAAGTTGAACTTTAGTTGCATTTTAGCAAACTTTATCAGCCGTTGGCAGCACCACTGAGACGCAGCGCTAATATTTTACCATTCTTTATTGTACTACTGCTTTTTATTCTCTTTTTTAGGTCTCGCCTGGCGAAAGCAGCGCATGCGCTGCTCTCGCCATGGAGAGCACCTTTTGGAATCAATTCTCCCTAGCTTGCATGCGCGCGTCTGCATGGACAAAGATGGCTGCTCTCGCCATCCGTCCAATGCAGACAGCATGCGCGTGTCCAAACAGACTGTGGACAGGCCGATCTTGCTTAAATAGCGCGTTCACCACGCCGCCGTGCTCACCTCCCCCCTTTCCCCGCCCCAGCACGCGTTCACCACGCTGCCGCACTTCACTCCCCCCTGGCGCGTTCACCACGCTGCCGCGGTCACTCCCCCCTCGCACGTTCACCACGCTGCCGCGCTCACTCCCCCTCGCGATTTCACCACGCTGCCACGCTCACTCCCCCCTCGTGCGTTCACCACGCTGCCGCGCTCACTCCCCCCTTGTGCGTTCACCACGCTGCCGCGCTCACTCCCCCCTCGTGCGTTCACCTTGCTGCCGCGCTCACTCTCCCGCCCCTTGCGCGTTCACCACGCTGCCGGCTCATTTTCTGAGTTCTGGCAGGGAGTAAGACACCATTGGGGGAGGACAGATAGGACATGTGGAAAGGCCAAATTTACATGGGAAACATGTAAAGACCACCTTCTCAGAATTGCACCCAGCTGCGCTTCTGCATTGCCAGGTCGCCCCTTCGAGGTTTGCATTGGATGGGAACTCCGCTCCTCCTTTATTATTACTACAGAAATGCAGCCAAAAATGAAATTGAGTCCTTTTAAGAAAAACATTTTCCACATCCAAAATCTCCTGGAAGGCCGTGTCAATCCCTGTCGTTGTTGACTGTGCGCCAGGCCCTTCCTTCAGAGAGCGGCAGCCGCGCTGCGTGCACAGACTTGTAGTGACTGCTGCTGTAGGGACAGCGCACAACAGGCGCACCCTGTGATCTCAGCACCGCCTGTGCCCGGGTAGGGCAGCCACGAGAACGACCTCTAAAACGACATTCTTGTAATTAGCTGTAGTGACATTTATATAGCGCCTACACCCCCTGACAAGGAGCTGGAACACGTTGAGACGGTAGCTCAGACAATAATGGAGCAGTAATGAGCTCCTGCTGTTTATTGAGACAACATGAAGTGTTACTAACTGAAGCCTAGAACAACCAAAAACATTTTAATGTAAAGCTCGTGCAGAATTGTCAGTTTTTGGACAAGACAAAGGTCTTCAAATTTGTGTAATTCTCGAAGCATTAGAAATGCCACCACTTCGTGTGAATAGTACTGGGATCGGTAAAAAGAGTAGTTAGAGACATGATTTTTAATTGTTCAATTTGGAATTTATGCTCTTCATTGCTCTTACCTCTAGGAACCACCGCTATATACATTCTATGTATTCGTCCTAATCTTTCTTTCAAACGTAATACATCGTTTCTGGGGCCCCTCTGAAAACAGTATCAGGCTTACATGTTGTGACTGATGAAAACTTTAAAAGTTTACACGTGACACCTCGAAGAAGTATTGCCTAGTAGCTGGGACAGGCCTTCTTGTGTGCATGCCAGACATGTTGCAATCCATGCACCATCGCACTCTTGAGCCAGACGAGCCATGATCCATGTTCATACAAAGTGCACCCACGAGGCAGCTGTGCAGCACCAGTGGCTCTTACTTTCTATGTGGCCAGTCATGTCGTGATTCTCGCTCCAGCCATGACGCGATTGCTGCACACATCACATTCACAAGCATCCATGTGAACATCCATATATGCGTTGTCCCCATAATTCCGCACAGTAGTGATCCATTGGCACAGTAACAGCCAAACTATGGTTCCCTTTTAATTATTTCATAGAGGAGTTAGTGGCTAATTTACAGTTTGTTGGGGTCTTCTCAGATCCCCCAGGACAGTGGAGGCATATACTATGCTACCAAAGGGGGCGATAGCCTGCCCTATTTAGGGTTACTCCTCCACCAAGGCAGAGATCTGTGCCTTCAGCGGAGCCACCACCACCGTGGACCCTCTCAAAGCGATGTGTGTGCTGAATGGCTGCCTTGCTTCATGCGGCCGCTCAGAATTTTTACTTACCGAAAGCTATCAACAAATGCCATGTTTGTTTTTGAAAAATAAAAATGCTAATGGCCGGGACATCCTGGGGGATAATTTATTTAATTTTTTCTGATTGGGAGCACCAGGCTTTTTCAGACAGTTCCAAACAGGAAACAAAGTATTTCAGACCATTTACTCTGGGTAGGTGGTCTAGGGTATAGACAGAAAACTTGAACTCTGTCGATTTAAGGTGGAAACAGGACCGTTTGCCCAGGGCTAAATAAATTGGGCTACCCATCAGTATTTGGCAGAAAGGGTACTCTGCTATGTTTTAGTAGAGTACCTTACCTGTCAGACTCTAAGTAAGCCCCTTAGTAATGTAAGGTTGAAAGAGAATTTTACACAAATTACCTTTACAGTTTCAGCTATATTTCAAAATATCCAAGGTGGTTATTTACTTGCATGATCTGTTAAGAATGAAGTGTTGGACACACAAAGTAAAAGTAAATATTACATTTTATAGGTTGAACAATTCGACGTGAATAAACTTCATCAAGATAGAAGCAGCTACTTAAGTACCTAGTGGATCAGCGCAGTGCTCCAGTGAATAAACCATACAAACGCTCTGAAGTAAAAAGTGTAAGCACATAAATGAAACAATGGCTATCGTGGTCTTGGCTGATGGCTGGAAAAGCTTTTGCACTGATTCCATCCATAGGGAGCCTCATAAAAAGAGAACAGGACACACCAAGTTGTAAGTAATGTTGACGTTTCGACCCCAAGGAAGTATATTGCACCAGGGTCTTCATCAAGACGTTATCGAAGACACTTGGGACGCAGCAGGGAAATGCTGTAGACATATGTATCCTTAATAAGATATCTAAGATGGTACAAGATGTAACATGTTGTTGCGATGCAAAACTTAAAAAAACAATAAAGTATGTTTAAAAAAAAAAAGAAGTTATCAAAGACATTTATTATAGCAACCCTATGGAGCACAAGGTAAAATGAAGTGTTTTCAGAGGAGGAGAGTGTAGTTTGTGCAGATATGGAATGTGATCCAACAAGGTAAAAAAAGTTTTGCCCCCCGAAAACATTGAAGGTGTGATTTATTTGATGAATTGAAGTATTTATGAATTGATTATCCAATTAGTGGCTGTACAAATTATGGGGAGTCCTGAAAAGATAATAAACTTATGATAAAGAAACCTGGAATGCTACAGGCAGTTGTGCCACCAAACAGAAGGGAAGGGCTGGGCATTTGATCGACTCCCCACCATACAGGAGAGCACAGGAATTTGAGGACACTGTTTAGTGTGACAACCAGTAAAACAAGCATTGAAAATGCAATGGGTCTCGCCTTTAATTAAGTTAAATCCATTTGCTTTGCTAATGGTATTGTATAGCAAAGCAAATGGCTTTAACTTAATGAAAGGTGAGACCTATTGCATTTTTAATGCTTCTTCTCTACTGATTGCTATATGTAGCTGGTCTGGCTAAGCAGACTCCTCGAGATTATTATGCTTATTTAGTGCAGTGTCTTTGGAGGGGTAGCATGGGCAGCTTTGGTTGCTCACAACCACTGCTAGCTTTTGCTCAGAGTGCTCCCTGGGCGAAATCAAATTTGGCTTCCCCCTTCCGCTTGTCCTCTTTAAAATGCTATATATTGCTAATTTATGAGGAGCATGTGGAAGGTGAGGTGGGCACGATTAAGGAGCTTCATGGCCAAAAAGAACAAAAGACGCGGGCGCCAGAAGCCTTCAGAAAAAGTGTTCAAACACACGTTTTTGGGACCCAAGTCATACTGAGACACCTTTGGAGGTCAGCGCCCTGGGCGTGGGCCCAGCTCGCACACGTTAAACAAGAAACACAAAAACATATGATGACCAAAGACCATGCAGAGAAAGATGAATCACCTTGCTAGCTACTCTACATTTACCTTTCCCCTGAAAATCTGACATTCTTTCATGGCAGTACTCGAGGAGCTAAATTTGGCAAACATAGAGGATGATCATATAACTCTATATCGTGCGACTGCTTTGCCACATTTCTGGGACAGTTAGTTCTATACCTTGGTGTAATAAGTGGTGTATCCCACTGTGTTTTTGCTGTGGTATTTATGCCTATAAATAAGGCCCTTTTGCCGCAGTACTTGAGATTATAAACCACTGTTTTTGTCACATTTTCATTTACATCCTGCTCCAAACAGGCTTAAAAGTCCATTGTTGGGAATTCACACTTACTGGGAGCAGATATTTGCACCACAATGGTTATTCACCGTTTTTTCACCACACAATGGTAAATTGTGAACTTCGAGTATTCTGCGCTCAGAACTTCACAGTTTTGGTCCCATACAAATTGCTAGGAAAAATTGTTGTTAGTACAGGGCTACAGGGAGGCCTGTGCCTCACTTGAGAATATTATAAGTTTCAGCTGTTTCGCTTTCATCAATCAGGTACTCATCTTGCTCATGCTTATGATTTCAGTGAGACAGAGTACTTACTTTGCTAGAGTTATGGTTTGTCTTTTCAGATTAAATGGATATTTTCATCGAGATTCCAGGCAACACCACTGTGGAGGGATTCTTACCAGCTAGTGTCATCATTATAGTTAGCAGTACTTTCAAGTTTGATGGTGCACCGTATGTTTTTGTGTTCCTGAGGCTTGACAACAAGAAGAGCAACTTTGCGTAGCTCCAACAAGGATTAGGTCAACTTGCCCCTTCTTAAGATACTACCTATAGCCCCTAAAAGCAATTGATGCATCCTGTGGGTGGATTCACATGCACATAAAGAATAGTTCAGAAACAGATGATGGACTAATGCGGGTCTACTCGTCAAGGCGTTCCTATTCACTCAACTTACCTCCGGCGAGGTTTCCTATATCCTATATTTCCAAATCTGGACTTTGATAATGAGGAGAATCTTTGGGCATGGAGTTCTTCCACAGTCCCTTGCCTGATGTAGGGATAACATAAACAAATGGTAGTCCTGCAGTTTCAAAGTGCTGCTAACCAGATTAAGTCCAAAATGGCAGCATTGCCTTTCAGAGCATTATCAGGGCTTTTAAAGGGCGGTCTGTAATGACCTGCGTGTCATCTTGTTTCTTATTACATTGTGCAGTGACTTGTGTGACATGTCATCTTGTTCCATTTGCCTCATTGAGTCTAGAGTTCCTGATTCTAGAGTCTTTATCTTGTTTGAGCTGCACTAGAACTCTGAGGTTTCAGTTGTTGCTGGCGCTGTGTGGATGGGACCTCTTATCAGTAGACTCTTGCTGCTCTTCAATAAAAGACCTTCCTGATACTTCAACCAATGTGTTACAGCTGTTCTTCATTACACTAACGACGACCTAGAAACAAGCCCACAGCCGTCTACATGCCTAACTGATCTACAGACATCCTAACACACCAATCAACTCTACATAAAGGGATTCCTGCCTGACGACCCCTTCTCTGCTCTACAACAACTATAAGGAACTGTGTGCGCACCCCTGCCTTGGTTTGGGAATTAATTGCTTTCACCTTACCGTTTATTCTCGTGCACCCCTCGCGCCTGCAGCCATGTCGTCACCCTAGCAACCTCGGAAATCCATTGCGCAACTCGCTTGATGACACCCGACTCATGGCCCATGCAGAACTACGCAGCTCCCCATCTCTTCAAGCATTACGGCATGCGCGTAACTGCGCTTGATGTCGTCATCATGTTGATTACTCTATTGTTGGTCCTGCGCCAACTACCCAGCAACAGAGGGTGCACTCGAGAGTTGCACGTAACGTGTTTTTTTTAAAAAACCTTTATTACAATTTCAGAGAAATACAAGTATGGGCCTACAACCAACAGGCCGGCCGCTAAAAATGCAGTGTAGCCCTAGGCACAGCTGAATATTCAGATCGATGAAGCAACAAAAAAAGGAGTCACTGGAGAGTTAATCATCGCAGTCGGCCGCAGCCGCAGTCCATAAACAAACAAAAAAGGTTTCATATTTTTAGGAAACGAAAAACAGCAAACACACAAGGCAGAGGAAATTAATAGCAGTAGCATGTGCCCCTCGTATCGAGGGAGTAGTCCAACCCGGGTAAACAGAGGGGGGGGGGCAAGGCCGAAGAAACCAAATTCGCATGTCGCAGGAGCATACAGGAATGCGCGGGCTAGGGAGACAGAGCGGCATCTATCTCACGCATCTGAGGCGGGGCGCATACACCTCCACGATAGGAGTTCCAGGGACCCCACACCTTAATCCACTTCCCAGGCTTGCCTCTCGCCACATACACCGTTTTCTCTCTGAACATACACCAGTCCATGTGTTCTTTCCACTCGGAGACCGTGGGTGGCCTCTGGGAGCCCCACAATTGTGCAATGTCACGCTTCGCTACCATATAGCCCAGAGTCACCCCTTGCGTCTGCGTCACATTGTAATCAGTCGGCTCCCAGACATTCAGCAAACATCTTCGTGCCTCCGGCAACAAGGCAACATGCGTGACTTCTTCTAACACCGCATGCACTCTGCACCAAAACCGAGTCACCTCCGGACACTCCCACAGGATATGGAGGAAACTCCCCAGGAGTCCACAGCCTCGCTTACACAAACCATCCACCGAATACCCCATACGCATCAGAGCAGGCCCCATGACGTACACTCTATGGAGTATTTTAAGCTGGACGAACCGCAACCGGGCCGGGATAGCCACATCTTTCGGGGAGGCCACCGCCGATACCCAATCCTCGTCGTCCAGTTCTAAGCCGTCGGCAATCCATGTCTCCCGCAATGAAGCCAGCAAACCCATCCGATCATTAATAAGCTTCTTATAAATCAGCGAAATGGTGCTATCCGGCACATAGCCGTCCAATATCCTGTCCTCCAACGGGGAATGCTCCGGAATAGCCGCCACGTCCGAAAACACGGAACACAAGGCATGATGGACCTGAGCATACCGATAGTATTCCCTATCATTCAACTGGTATTCAGTTTTCAGCATGTCGAACGTCTTAAATTTCCCTTTCGTCCAGAGATCCCCTACGGTGCTGATACCAATCGTATCCCACTTATCAAAGCCTTTCGTAGTATACAGATAACCCAAACGCTGGGACGCATACAATGGCGTAGCCCGAGTCAAACGATCCCTCCACCCCATCGCCGCATTTGCTGCATGCCACACCTGTACCGCGACCCGCGTCGGGCCCGTCAACCGCGCATCAAGGGACCCCGAGTATAGCGCTCGATTATAGACTCCGACCGGCAATAGCAATTTGTCCATCTCAAAAGCCGGGTTCAAAGCAGGGCCATACATCCCGTGATTGACGGCAGCCAACTGGGAGGCCCAGTAATATCGCTTAATGTCAGGGAGGGCGACCCCCCATCATACCACGGTAGAGTTAGTTTGGCAAGAGCAATCCGTGGCCGCCCATCCCAAAACAATCGACGCTGGAGACACTCCACCTCCCGAAAATAACGGGCCGGCACTACGTCCATGGTGTTCTGCAGGGCGTACAAAAAGCGTGGCAGCGACATCATTTTGAACAGTGCTGCCCGGCCAAGTGGCGAGAGCGGCAACCGCCGCCAACCCGCCACATCCGCCCTGAGGCGCTGAAGGGGGGGGAGAAGATTCCGTTCGTAGCGGGCCACCGGGTCCAGTGTTATAAAAATTCCCAAATACGTAAATCCCGACGGCGCAATCTGGATAGGGCACCCCCGCGGAAGGGGGGGGGGCCTTCCCGGAAAGAACGTATACACAGGACTTAGCCCAGTTGATGACCAATCCGGAATTGCGACCAAAGGAGCTCAAAACATCCACCAACACAATGAGCGATTTGCGCGGTGCTGCAAGATACAAAAGGATATCGTCCGCGTATAGGGAGACCCGATCCTCGTATTCAGGCGTCCATCTAAGGCCACGCATCGAGGGTTCCCACCGCAACCACTCCGCAAGGGGCTCCAGACAAAGCGCAAAAAGAAGAGGCGACAGTGGACATCCCTGTCGGGTGCAAAATTCAAAGAACACGGTATTCAAATGTTAGGAAGTAGTGGCGCTCTGCTGGTAAACGTAGGTATCTTGAGTTATAGTATCCGTATGGTGCAAAACAGGGAGGGGAAACCCCTAAACCCCTCAAATTGTAAAGGCCAAAGAAAATTTGACCTCAAACTGAGCAAAAGACCGGTCCTGTGCACACATACAATTATATAGTCACTGGTCGATACAGGTAAGAGCAATGCAACAAAGAAAACATTCATAAAGGATTAGAAATTTCCGTTTAATGAGCATAACCAGCCAAAACAAAGGGAGCCGACACACGTCCGTTGACCACCACCTGTGCCAGTGGATTGTCAAAGCAATTTCACCCAACCGATAAAACCCGGGCCAAAACCAAACTTCGCCAATGCTGCCCAGATGTACGGCCATTCCAAGGTATCAAACGCCATGGTAGCGTCCAAGGACGCCAAAATGGCCGGCTCACGAATGAATGGAGCGCGAGCAAGGACGCCATGCAATCGCCGCAGGTTCAAAGCGGTATTGCGGTGGGGTATAAAGCCGGATTGATCCTGATGAATCAGGTCGCCCACAACCCGGATCAGACGATTGGCCAGTACCTTGGCGAGGATCTTGGCTCCGCGTTTAACAAGGAGATGGGCCTGTAAGAAGTACACCGATCCCGCGGCTTCCCCTCCTTATGGATAACCACAATAGTAGCAAGACGTTGGTCAGGGGGGAGGGAGCCCGCCGCCTTAGCCTCAAGGAACATGTCTCGGAGATAAGGCGCAATCACATCTGGGCGCAACTTGTATAATTCGATGGGAAGTCCGTTAGGACCCATGGCCTTACCCGAGGCAATAGAGCGAATGGCCAAAGCAATCTCATCTGGCGACAGGGCCGCATCCATCAATACTTTATCCTAAACAGATAGGGAAGGCAGAGCAGTGTCTCGAAGCAGCAGTCGAGAGTCTTCCTCCGAGCGCTCTGAGACCGGAGAGTAGACCCCGTGAAAATACTCCGCGAAGCAATCAACTATATCACCGGGGTCCGTCACACACACACCGTCCACCCTCTCAACCTCCGGTACCACTCGACTCGCTCTCTCCTTCTTATCCAACCAAGCAATCAACTTCCCGGCCTTATCACCCATATCATACAAACGCCCCTGTTGCTCCCTGCTCATACTCCTAGCAGATTCAGTAACCAGCGCCTTATAGTCGGCCTGCTTAAGCTCCAACACATGCAATCTATCATCCGTAACACCTTGCTCCAAATCACTCTCCAACTCAGTGATCTCATCTTCTAGCCGAACAACCTCCTGCGCAGCGCATTTTTTGGTGTAGGAAATGAGAGATAGGGCCTGGCCCCGGAGCACCGTCTTAAAGGCCTCTTAAAGGGAGATGGCGGAAGACACCGACCCCACGTTGTCATTAAAGTAGTGCTCCAGAGACTTAACCAGGTCTGCACGAATCATGGGGTTTCGTAGGTACCAGGGGTTGATCGGCGCCACCCTCCCCCCGCCCCCAGGGCGATATCTAGGTGTAACAAGAGGGGGGAGTGATCTGATATACCACGTGCCAAATGTCGCACCTCCCCGATCATCCCAGCTTGGGCCGCAGGCACTAGCATATAGTCAAGCCTCGAAAGACTACCATGGGCCCCGGAATGGAAGGTATACTGCGCCTGTCCAGGGTGTTTCAACCGCCAGCAATCTATCAGTCCCAGGGTATCCAGAAAGCCCCCCAGCCAGTTCTGGGCCCGAGGGAGGTCCCTAGGGGGGTACCGATCCTCAACTCCGGAAACCACAGCGTTAAAGTCCCCCCCCAGGACCAACACCCCCCCCGGAAGCCCAAGCAGCAGGCGTCCCAAATCGGCATAGGTGGCCGTCTGCAGGCCCGGCGGCACATAGACCGTGACCAGCGTAATCAACCTACCCTCCCACCTCCCCACCAGCGCAGTGTAGCGCCCTCTGTCGTCGTGGAGCACCTCATCCACCACCAACGGGAGAGAGGTCCTGACTAAAATGCCCACTCCCCTCGAGCCAGAGGTGAAACCAGAATGGGCCAGAAGGCGATACCCTCGTCTGTTCATGGCATGGAAAGAGTTCCCTATGAGGTGCGTTTCCTGCAGGAACACAATGTCAGGCGAAATACGTTTCAAGAACTGCAGGACTACCCCCCGCTTTATCCTGTCCCCCAGCCCATTCACATTCCAGGAAAGAAGTTTCAGCCCCCTACCCCCCATCCCTCCCAACACAAAACATCCCTCTCCCGGGGAGCACAATCATAGTAGCACAACATGAAATATTACCCCGCCTTGTGAAACAAACAAACAACCCCCAACCCCACCCCATCAACCCCAACAAAACTCCCCCCTCCCTGCACCCCTGCGTGAGCCCGAACAGCCCCCCCAACCTGCAGTGTGCCTGTCGCCCCAATATAAAGTTCACTACAGAAAGGACAAAAAAGAACCCCCAGAAGGAGGAAAGGGCCCCAGCAAGCCACCCGCAACCTCCAAACACCACGGGGCAAAGTGTCACAAACTGGAGTCCAGCGCAGCCACAGGTGCAAAACGTTACCAGTGAAGTCCAGCGCCAAAATCACTGTTCCATTCCTACTCCGTCAGACCCTCTCCGCTCTCCGTCATCCGACCCTCCGGCTCCCGACTCTTGGGCAGGGCATCCAGCCACTCTCCCACCGCCTCCGGCCGGTCGAAGAAGTGTGAGCGACCATCTAGCTCGACCCGCAGCCTAGCCGGGAATAGCATCGCATACTTGAAGTCCATGTCTCTCAAGCGCCGTTTGATGGCCGAGAAACCCATCCGTTGCTTTTGAACCGCTTGCGTAAAGTCTGGGTAAAAGCTAACATTAGAGTTCTCAAATCGTAATGGCCCAGCCACCCTCGACGCCTGCAGGATAGCGTCTCTATCCCGAAAATTAAAAAGTCGGGCAATGATCGGCCGCGGGGGGGCCCCCACCTTAGGCGCACCCCCTGGAACCCTGTGGGCCCGTTCAACAGCGAAGAACTTGCTCAGCCCTTTGGGTGCTAGATGAGTCACCACTAGATCCTCCACAAAGAGATCCACAGCAGACTCCTCCGATCGTTCAGGCACGCCGATAATGCGGACGTTGTTCCGCCTGGCCCTGCCTTCAGAGTCCTCGAGGCGACGCTCAGTCAGGTCACTAGTGAGCTGTAACCTCCGCACCGTCGTCTGCAAAGCGGCCACATCAACCGTTAGGCTCGACGACGCTTGGGCCAACGAGTCGACCCGGTCATTGGTTTTCGACAGGTCCGCTCTGACCAAGGTGACATCAATCAGCACCGAGTCCAATTTGTTGGCCAGAGTATCCAGTTGTTGGTTCACAGTCACCTTCATCTCCTCAATGGCCCCCATGACATCCAGCAGAGTCAATTCGGGTGATGCGCCCGAGGCCTCCTTGGGCGGCTCAGGCGATTTACGTGATCCACTAGGGGATCCCTTTGGCTGCGCATAGCAGTCCATATTGTTGGCCTGGGAATAGGCTCCCCTCCGGGTAGATTTGGGTTTCAGTTTGTCGCCATCCACTCTTGTCGTCATCGTCAGCGATCAGCAAGGTCAGCACCCTCCAGCACCCGGAGGAAGGCTAGGAGATCCGGGCCGCTAGCTGAAGTAGGCCCGTTTACAGGTCAAGACTAGGCTTTGCACTCCGTACTCGGCGCAGCTCTCCCAATGTCTCCTCATCAGTGTCAGTAGACCAACTCGAAACCGAAAGTGAAAGTGCGGGGTCCGGGGCAGGCCCAGCCTGGCATGCCGCTGTTGTTCACTTCACAGCCGGGCACCTCACCCACCCGAGTCCGGGACCAAGGCCGGAGAAGGCCGCAAACTTCAGATCGCCAAAAAACCCGTTCCCGGAGTCCAATTTCGATTCGGAAAACAAGTGGCACCTTAGCGCAAGATCATAAACAAAAGCCCGTCGAAAAAAATCAGGATTATGACAGGATAGACGTGGGAGGTTGCGGAGGCCCTCGGGAGCCACAAGCCTACGCGGCCATCTTGGTTGCGCGCTAGGCTCCTCCCCGCACGTAACGTTGTTAAGCAACTATTCAACGCTACTTCTCTACCAGTTCCTGCTACAGTTTCCAAGCGATTTAATACGCGCTAAAGTTCCTGGCCAGCTTGTAAGTGTCCCATTCTTCTTCTGAGAGAAAATTCTCAACACAAGAAAGAAACTCTCAACACAAGCCCTGCCTCTCTTTCTCATCGCTGGCAGCTTAATTTTACATACATTCGCTTTGCTTCTTCGCTGGGAGGCACAGCTGTTTGGCACACTTGGAAGCTTTTTCCCCGCCTGCATCGCTGACAGGCACAGCTGGTTACTATTTAATTATTACACTTTGAGCACTTTTCCGCCTGCTTCGCTGACAGGCAAAGCTTGCCAACAAATGTTAACACATCTTCCTCTGCCTGCTTAGCTGACAGGCACAGCTTGTTACTATTTAATTAGTGCACTTGTGAACACTTTCCTGCCTGTTTCGCTGACAGGCACAGCTTGTTACTGTTTAATTAGTGCACTTGTGAGCAGTTTCCTGCCTGCTTCGCTGACAGGCATAGCTGGTCAACAAATTTTAAAAAGCACAATTGTCTGCCTGTTACTGACACACACAGCTTGTCATTCCGCCTGCCATTCTGCCTACATCTTACGCTGGCAGGCACAGCTGTTTACTTTAATTACAAGCTGCATTTCTGCCTGCCTCACTGATAGGCACAGCTCATCTTTGATAACATTTAATGTAAAGCAGCAGTTCAAGCATAGTACCCAGTGTCTTATCTTCTGTGTGCTTTCTTCGCTGATGGGCACAACCTTCTTCTTCATGGTGATCTCCATAGCCAAGTGCATTGAACACTCACTTGCGTCCGTTGTAGTAATAAAGAAAGAAAATGGCGCTGCTAGTACTACTAATGAGAAAGTATAGACTGTAGTCAAGGCAAAAATACTTAAGCAGATTGAACCACATCCTTCAAAACACAAAAATGACTTCTCTGGAAGAGGTTACCGCTGTGACATGGTAGGTCACTTGGCCAACGACAAGTCTTGCCCAGCTTTGAACTCCAAATGTCTTAAGTGTGGAAAGGATGGCCATGTGGCAAAAGCTTGTAGGATGTTAAAATTCAAGAAGAACAAGCCAGTGAAGGAAGTTTGGGTTCAAAATGAGTCTGACTCTGATCCTGATGAGTTCGATTGTGGTGAAGTATTAGCTCAGGTTGGTCAGTGTAAGCGTAAGAGCCCCATCGATGCTTTTTGATTCCCGCGCAAAAATCACTTTGATTCCTAAAAGCTTCTACGACACTTCACTACTAGGCAAGGTGAAGGTCTTTGAGCCAGATATCAGGCCACTTGCTTACGCTGGTCAACCTATAAAGTTATTTGGCTACTTTGAGGGTGACATTGAATACAAAGGGAATCTTACCGCTGGGAAAGTTTATATCTCCTCCAGAGGTGACATCATTGTGAGCTGGATTCACCAAGCCGATCTCGGTGTGATGTTGATTCCTGGTGGAGATCCATGCATTGTTCTTAAAGGTGATCTACCGCCTTCGCTTCCTATAATTGCTGCTACACCTGAGTCTACAAATGTTGTCCATGTAGATGATTTGCGCACTGAGTTTGAACAAGTCTTCAATGAGAAGTTAGGTTGTTTGACTGACTATATACATAAAATCACCCTGAGGCCTGGCGCTACACCCGTCACGTGTAAGGTACGTAACATACCTTTAGCACTAAGAGTCCATGTAAAAAGAACTACAGAAGCTACAAGTAGAAGCGATTATAGTTGAGACTGAGGTGAGTGATTCGCTAGCCCCTGTGGTACTCGCCCGCAAAGCCTCCGGTGAGGTGAGGCTATGTGTGAACTTGCATGCCCTCAACTGAGCTGCCATAGCTGACAAGTAACCTTTCCCAAATATTACAGAGATACTGACACAAGTAGATGGGGCTGAAGTCTTTTCCACACTAGTTCTCAGGGACGTGTACCATCAAATCAAGATCGACCCTGATTCTATGGATCTCACTGCGTTTATAACGCCTTTTGACACAAGGCTTCCCTTCAGATTGAATTCAGCAGCCTCTGTCTTCCAGGAAGCTATGGAAGATGTCCTAAGTGGGCTACCTGGTGTCAAGATTTACCAGGACGATGTGCTGGTACATGGCCCTTCCCAGAAGCTACATGATGAGAGGCTCAGAGCTGTTCTAGAACATTTTAAGTCGTGTGGTTTGACTCTACGTGAGAACAAATGTAAATGTAATCTCAGTGAAATCGATTATTTGGGACATAAGTTGTTTAAGCAGGATGTAAGGCCTAAGGACCATTTAGGAAAGACCATCGAGAATCTTTCCATGCCCCAATCCAGAGATGAATTGGTTACATTTCTCGGCATGGCCGAATATTACAATAAGTTCGTCCCTCAATTTGCTTCTTGTACCTTTGCCCTTAGGGCTCTCCTCCAAAAAGGCGTGAGATTTGCCTGGTCACCAAAGTACCAGACATAATTTGACGATATAAAAGCGGCTTTGGGTGAGGCGCCCTCACTCCAGAGTTTTGATGCTTCTGCACATTCAATCCTCATCACCAATGCCAGCTCCAAGGGTCTCGGCGCTGTCCTCAAACAGGTGAAGGATGGACAGGAGATAACTATCATGTTCTTGTCACGAGCACTGGTGGGGTCAGAATTGCAATACTCTGTCATAGAGAAAGAAACTCTTTGCATCTTTTGGGCTATTAAGAAACTAAAGACATTTCTTTGGGGAAGTTCTTTCATAGTACAATCTGATCATAAGCCTTTGAATGACTTGTTCATAAAAAAGAGTCTCGATGCTGTTTCCTCAAGGATTGCCAGGTGGATAGTTGCACTACAAGACTTTGATTTTATTGTACACCACATTCCTGGTGCTCAGAACAAGGTTTCAGATTGCCTTTCCCGCCTTGTCCTGAACAACCCAGATCATGCCCTTGATGACTCGGGATTCGTGGGAGGATGACAATTATAAGGTGTGTGAAGTCATGGCTGGCGTCTTGAGTGAGGGAGAATGGAATTCATCCTTGGAAAGTGACTGCACTATTCTCAAAGTCTGCAAGTTGGTGACTGAAAGTTGGGGGGTATCAAAAGTCTGAATGATGAGGTGCGGAAGTTGGAACGTGCGTCACGAGTTGTCTGTCTCCTCTGGTTTGCTTTGGAGGGGTACCAAACTCGTTCCACCTCTCTTTGTTAGGCAAAAGATTGTTCAACAAGCCCATCAGGGGCACCAGGGTATCTCCAAAACCAAAGAGGATCCGATTGCATTTTTTGGTGACCCGGAATTGATCTCCTTGTCGAGCGCATGGTGAGAGATTGCTCTGATTGCATATAATACTAGGGTCCAACCCATGGTTGTGCAGGAGACCCCTGTTCATTGTTGGCAAGAAGTGGCTTTGGCTCTTCTGGGTCCCATTACTAGCACCTTCGGACAATTCTATGTCCTAATATTAATAGACATGCTCTCCAGGTGGCCGGAGATTAAGATTACTCACAACATTGAGATCAAAGATGTCACCAAGTTCCTTGATGAAGTTTTCTCCCGAGAGGGACTCCCGGACTATCTCCTTACCGACAACGGGGTCCAACTAGTCTTGAGGGAGATGGAGGAATATTTGACAGAAAGGGGGATCAGACACAATCAGTGTGCTCTCTACCATCCCGAAACCAGCGGAATGGTAGAGAGGTTCAACCGTATCTTAAAATAATCCATCCAACTAGCCAAATCCCTAAACAGAGACTGGAGGTCTGAGGTTATGGAGCGGGTAACGATTTACCGTCTCACACCTCACTCAACCACTAGTAAAGTTCCCTTTGAGCTTTTTCGGGGATGAATTCCCAATACCCGAATGTTTCAAGCGTGGATGAGGGACAAAAGTGCGAGTGTGGGTTTGGATGCTGATTCTGGCGTGTTAGCCACTGCTACAAGCTCCAGTGTGGTGTCCCCTGATGGTGCGTCCTGGCAAGGCGGTCAGGATTTGTAGATTGCCAAAAGAAAAGAAAATGTTGACGCCAGACACGCGGTAGCTCATACTCCGTCCGAGTGGAAGACAGAGTGCGAGTACGTCTTCCCCAGAGGTCTGCAAGAGTCTCAAAATTCACCTCGCCTGTTGTTGTGTAGAAACTCCTTCAGAATTCAGTAAAGTTGAATGATGGTCGCATCAGGAACTTGAGCAGGATTGCTCCCATGCGTACCAAAGTATGAGTTGGGTGGTTCTAATAATCCTCCTGGGTTGTCTGTAATAAGGAAAAGTTCTTGAGCCGGAAAGATTTCACCTAATAATCCTCCTGGGGTGTCTGTACTTCAGAAAAGTTCTCGTGCTGGAAAGAGTCCAGCAAAACTGCACGATTTCGTTCTTCGTTAATGTGTTCCCTACCATCTTTTAGCTCTTGCTTTACCCTCCTCTTCCTTCTGGTCCTATTTTCTTTCTGCTCTTCTTGTGTAAAGAGGGAAGGTGTGTAATGACCTGCGTGTCATCTTGTTTCTCATTGCATTGTGCAGTGACCTGTGTGACATGTCATCTTATTCCATTTACCTCATTGAGTCTAGAGTTCCTGATTCTAGAGTCTTTATCTTGTTTGAGCTGCACTAGAACTCTGAGGTTTCAGTTGTTGCTGGTGCTGTGTGGATGGGACGCCTTATCAGTAGACACTTGCTGCTCTTCAATAAAATACCTTTCTGCTACTTAAACCAGTGTGTTACGGCTTTTCTTCATTATACGGTAAATGAGCTAAACACATCGAAATGCTAATAGGTCTTGCATTTCTACTGCCACATGGTAAGGAGGAAGACCAAACACACTTCCACAAGGTCATATGAGGCTTTGTTAGGTTTTCTTAATATACAATACGCAGTGCTGTTTGTATGCTTCCACTGTCTATTAACACTGAGTGACTCAAGCATGGAAAAACAAGAGAAACTCTCGGTTATGTTTTGCGTATGCATATCTCTTTATATTCTGTGTGTATTTTCCTTTTAAATCCTGTGCATATTTGATTCCGTCTCATGCCAGTTCTGAACTCTTGTACGGTTCTTAATTCTTACTCGGAGTTGTTGGGATGCCTGGCAGCTGAAAGGTGCTGTGCAGTCTCTAATAAAATCTCTTCTTTTCATATACTTTGGACTAATTGATTTGGAGTTTAACACGCTCCTCAACCTCATTGACACACTAAGCATGCTAGAGCATGCCACCCAGTCAACAAACTACAAAGGCCAAATCCTGTGCCTCATCTTTTTGACAATTTTTATTTTCCAGTGAAAGCCTTCCAAAACGAAGTACTAGACTGTACACTTCACCATACTCATACCCCTGTGCAGCATCCAACCCAGCCATCGAGGGTAACCCAACAGAGAACAAGCCTTCAGATCCTTCCAAAACTTCTCCATTAACAACCTAAACTTCAAACCCATCTCTCACCATGCCACCTCCATACCAGATGTCGGCGCCCTTCTAAACAAATTGAACGCATTTCTGGAGAAACTTATGAACATCTATGTTCTAAATAAAACACAAATGTGCAAGCTGAAATCTTCAAAACCCTGCTACTCCAAAGACCTTGACGAAAACAAAGGCTCCATCTTCAGGCAGGAAAGCACATGGAAGAAAAACAGAATCTGAATGACCTTATGCTGCTGCAGTCTCGCCACATAACACATATACAACTTATTTCACCATCCAGGAACTCTATTAACACCATCATTGAAGCTGCCTGTAGAAACTGATCTCTCTTCAAAATATCAAGCACTGCATCAGCCTCCTCTCTGACTCTCCTCTTGCCCTATCTCTAGACTTCCCTTCGCTGCAAAGCTAGTGCAGAAGGCAATGAATGAACAACTGGCAGAGTATATAGAAGAAAACTGTCTATTGGATCACACAACACTGATTCATAAAAAAACCACAGTACTGAATCTGCTATGTCACACCGTTGAAAAAATCTGGCTTTTCCTTAGCATCTTATGCAGATGACACTCAAATTGTGGTGTCATTAGCAAAACCCGACAATAAGTCAGGTTCTGTTTTCAGGACCTGCACAAGCAATGTAAGCTTTTGGATGGACAACAACTGTCTAAAACTAAATGCCACTAAAACTGAGGTCATTTTTTTTTTTTGGCAATAACCCTTCCCTCTGGACGCCGGAGTTCTGGCCCCAAGAGCTGGGCCTCCTTCCCGATCCAACTAACAAAGTATAACATTTTGGTTTCCTGTTAGACAAGGAGCTGAAGCTTACAAACCAAGTGAATAAAAGCCTCTATTTGCTCTCTGAGGCTTGTAAAAAAGATTGACAAATTCTTGTCACCTGGGCTTTTGAAAACAGTAATCATCGCACTGGTACTTTCTAGGATCGACTACTGTAATAGACTTTATCTTAATATTGCCTTAGGTCCCCTGGAAAGGCTTCAGGCCCTGCAGGACGCAGCTACACGTCTTCTTTTTAAAATTCCTAAATAGGAATCAGCCACGGGAGCCATCAGGAAACTCCACTGGCTACCAGTCGAAAATGTGTTAGGTTTAAGCCTCTTTGCCTGGCATAAAAATCCCTGCATGGCCTGGGGCCAGTCGATTCAAGGAGAAGCTCAAATGGTATATCCCAGGGAGGATGCTTCGCTCAGGCTCTGCTATGAACCTGACAATCCACCCTTTCAAGAGGGCTACCTGGGGTAGAAAGAGCTTTAAGAAAGGCCCTGAAGACCTGGCTCTTCTCTCAGGACTAGGAGATATCGGGGTAACTGCAAAAATTCTCATCACCTCCGTAACTATAACCATTTCTACAGCGCTAAGATGCCCTTGGGCAAAAGTTTGCGCTTTACAAATCACACATCAAATCAAATCTCTCCTTTGCGCTGCCTATCCGGAATACCCTGCTGAGCCAACTACTCTCCAAGCGTTGCCGGCGCTGCTAGCTGGTGAGGGTCGCAAAGGGCTAATCACAAAACTTTATAATGCCTCTTTACGTGAACGGGAGCAGGAGGTGCATCCATCTTGCTTACGCTGGCAAGCAGCATTGGGCACTCCTATTACACCGGAAGTCTGGACGGCATGCTGCCAACTCACGGGTCGTCTCACAGCCAACTGTAATCTTAGAATTATTCATTTTAAATTTCTGCATCAGGTATATTATTCCCCCCTACAGTTGTACAAGTATGGTCTGAGAGAGTCTGCTAACTGTGTGAGATGTGGAGCAGCGGATGCAGATTTTTTCCATGTTGCCTGGATGTGTACAGGTGTGTTTGCTTTTTGGACTGCAGTGGTGTCCATTCTCACTGATATTGTGTTGGAGACTGTGTGCTGTACTCCTGAGATATGTTTACTGGGCTACATTAAATGTCTTAAGCCTTGTAACAGGCGCATCGTTACCCTCTTCGCAAAAAGGGCGATTGCGCAGTGCTGGGGAGCCAGGACCACACCTACTGTAAAAAAATGGCTCAGTGACTTGACTTACTGTAGGGATCAGCTACAGATCTATGAGGAAGAGTTGCCGAAGTCATCCCGCCCCAAAGATTTTTGGACCCCCCTTACGGCATATTTGGTGTCCCACCCTGACCTATTGTGAATGTCTGTGCAGCAACCCTTTATGTTTTTCCCATCTGCAGCTCGATGCCCAGTGGAAGTGCTCCCTCGTCGCCAGGACATGTATAGCTCCCAAATAGCTTCCCTGGAATTATTGTGTACCAATTCCGGGCCTATATTGGTGGTAGATATGTAAGAACTTTTCTCATAATTGTCCTTGCTTTCGCCTTACATTGGAGGATGTATTGCTGTGTCCGAAATGTGCTGTAAGTATGATACGGTTCTGCCTGGGAGGGAGGGAGTGGGAGGGGGTTTGTGGGGATTATATGTTCTTCTCGCTCTTTATCATTCTGTACTATCAATTGTTCTCCTCACTTTGAAATTAATAAATACATTTAAAAAAAAAAAAAATCTCTCCTATCCCAACGTCCATGGAAAAACACAGTGAAAAAATACAGAAAATACAGCAACACATCAAAAACACCAAAAGGTACATTACTCCATGCTGCATTGCGCAACTGTCATCCTACAAAACCATATCTCTCAAAGACTTTGTTGAGATTCTCAACTCCCTCAAAACAACCACCTATGAAAATGAGCTTGTATCCCCATCCTTCAGCAAAGTTCTCTGTGGAGAATCTTTCTCAGCTCCAACTCACCATCGTCAATGCCTTCCTCACTCATTCATCTTGCTTGAAGCTCTCAAGACTGTTCAGATGCTCCCAATGCTGAAGAAACCCACATAAACCCTGACCACATTGCCAACCATTGGCTTATCTCTCACTACTCACTAAAACACTTCAAGAAAATTAAAACCAGCTGTATCATCTACAAGGCCATCATGACTGACACACCAGCATATCTGGCTGACAAGGTTACTGTTATACCTGACAGGCTTCATGTGGTCCCCTCCCATTGCTAAAATTCATTTGTGTTGGCCATAGGGCTCAGTGCACTTTACCACTGCTAAAGTATACAACAAAGTGATGGATGGAAGACTTGATTTAATCTCAGCAACTGGTAATTACTTGAGACCACATCCCAGTCCACAAAAATAATGAATTGTGATGCGGCCTGAGTGATCCCCAGTGGCTGAGATTAATTCAAGCATTCCATCCATCACTTTGCTTCTAGATGCACTTTACCTCTGCCAACGAGTGCTAAGATGCTTGAGCTCACACATTTAAATATGTCAAAATTAATTTAACCCCAACTGGCACATTTAATTTACTTATAAATCCCTAGTAAAATGGTACTATAAGGGCCTGTAAATTAAATGCTACTAGTGGGCTGGCAGCACTTATTGTAGTACTTATAAGGAGCCCTTTAACACGTCTCAGGCTTGCCATTGCAGCCTGTGTGCAGTCTTAAACTGCAAATTAACCTGGCAAAATAAACCTTTTAATAGGCCTATACTTCCCTTTTAATATATAAAACTCAACCCTACGGTAGGCCATAAACAGCCCATTGGGTGGGATAAGTTCCATTTAAAAAGTTGGTCATGCACTTTTAAGTTTTACATTTTGCTGTATTGAAAATCTCCCAAATTTGTTTTTCACCACTGTGAGGCTTACCTCTCTCATATGATAACATTGGGTTACCTTAGCACATTTAATAAGTGTTAACTTTTATTTGGGAACAAATAGAAAAGTCATATTTGGGTGCAAAAGAATTGTCATTTAAAATCCAGAACCAGATGTGGAGGGTAAATCTAGAAGTTTCTCTCACTTCAAAGGCTGGTACCAAGTTTAAATATTGGACCCTCATACAAACTCTTCAGGACACTCCAGAACCTGTGGAAATTACAGAGAAAGGACTGCCTTGTTTCCCAGAGGACTACCCTGCTGATTGAGGCTTCCCTTGTTCCCCGGTGGACTGCCCTGCTGCTTGAGGCCTACCCTGCTCTCTGCTAAGGAAGACTGGACCTGCTCCCTTCATCTCCGGATAACCAGAGTGATTCCAAGGGTCAGTTGCCTGACCTTCTGTTTTGAATTACAGGGACACAACAAGCTCAAGAGGCCGCCCTCAACTTTCCAGTAGACCTGCTGCAACTAGCCCTGCCTGGGCCTTTAACTGCTTGCACCCTGATGGCCTCTGCTGGAGTGAGTTCCTGATCCCTGCGGGTTGCTTCATCAGGTCATGGACCCTCCGCTGGCATCAGTAGAGGTCCTCCTGAAGTTTTGAATTCTTTTCACAGGACTTTGATAAGTTAATTTTTTTGCAGGACTAACCTGGTCTCTGTATCTGGTCCACGCTCCATTGGGGTCAGTTTGAACAAGTGACTTTCCCATGGTCTAGCACGACCAGATGACTGCAAGTGGAGCTTTGAGCTTTTAGACGATATACTTACCTAAAAAGTTGCAATTGCATATCCCTGGTTCTATTGATTGGATTTTTATCATTTTAGTGTGTGCCCCAGCTGAAAGTGGGGAGAACTACCCACCCTCATGGGTATTCTCATCCCTAAGGCAAAAAACAGAAGAACATGGGTAGACTATCAGCATTGGAGTGGTCTGACCTGGGGGAGGGGGGTTTTCCACTGTAAAGTCCATTCCCAGTAGGGAGATGGACCACTTCAACAGTGTGGGATTCCCACCCACATCTGCAGAGCCATCTGAGGGGCCTGTGTTCTGTCGGAGCTCGTAAGTGAATCTGACACAGGTATGATGTCAGCTTTTTCAGTGCCCAAACCACAGAAAAAGCTTGTCTTTGAATAGCACTCCACCTCTGTTCCCTGGGGAGTAACCTTCTACTTATGAAGGCTACAAGTTGGTGCAGGCCCTCCTCATTTACATGTGATAGTACAGCCCCAATGCAATGCTCTGAAGCATTTGTCTACACCTTTAGGTCCTTGGAGAAGTCAGGGACCTTGAGTACAGGTGCTGTACACATGGCCTACTTGATGGAATCAAAAGCTTTCTGGCATGTCTCTGTCCAGATCACCTTCTTGGGCTGCTTCTTGGAAGGCCCTCACTTCAGTCTGTGTTTTGGGGGATTCCCAGGCCAGAATAGTCTTAATCTTTGCTTGGAGGGGGGGGGGGGAGTACCTTGCCCACCAACCAGGTGTCCCAGATACACCACTGAACTCTACCCAAACTAGTATTTACTAGTCTTGATTGTCAGGCCTGCCCTGTTGCAGAGCCTGAATCACCTCCTGAAGTTGCAACAGGAGATCCTCCCAGCTGAAACTGAAGACAGCTATTTCAAAGTATGCCGCACTAGATGCCTCCATCCTCACCAGGACCCTATTGACCAACCTCTGAAATGTGGCAGGGCTATTCTTTAACCCGCAGGGCATCACCCTAAATTAGAAGTGGCTATCTGGGGTGAGAATGCAGACATATGCTTAGCCTCTTTGGTTAGGGCAATCTGGCAGTACTCAGAAGTCAGATCAAAAGTACTGAAGAACCTATCAATGAGGTAATCAGCTCGGTGGATGAGAGGAGAATCAGTCTTGGTAATTGAACTGAGACCCATATAGTTGAAGCAGAGTTCTTGGGCTGTGCATCTTTGGGTACCAGTACCACTGGGCTGGACCAGGGACTATTTGAGGGTTCAATCACCTCTTATTCAGCCACCTTGGACGCTTCTTCCTTGATGTTAGCCCTCACCTTAACAGACAGTCTGTAAATGTTGTTCTTTACAGGCATACTATCTCCTGTATCATGGTCATGGGCACACAAGTGTGTGAGGCACAAGGGTGAGAGAGCAGAGGAGCAAACTATTACAGCGACTTCCGGCAGTCCCTCTGCTGTTCTGAGGTCAGGGTATGGGAAAGGTCGACACCTTCCACTGACCTATCCTGCTCCTTGAAGATAGGAGGGCTGGGAGAGATTCACTCTCTTCCACCCAATCATCTGTCACCAGGAGCATTGTGACTTCAGACCTCTCATAATGTGGTTTAAGGCAAATAACAGGGAGCACCTTTAAGTGGTTCCCATGGGTCTTGAGGTACACCAGGTAGGTGACCTTCCCCTGCTTCTACTTCACCTCATAAGGCCCTGGCCAGTTGTCTCGGAGGGCCCTAGGTTCCATAGGCTCCATACCCACACATTTTGTCCAAGCTTAAACCCGACCAGAGTGGCTTTCTGGCCATGCCAGAATTTTATGAGCTCTTGGTTGGCTTCCGGATTCTCAGAAGCCTTCTTGCAGAAGTGCTGCAGCTGGTTTCTGAGATCCAGCATGTAGATAACTACATACACAAGGGGGGTTCCTGGGAGCTTGTGCCACCCCTACTACACCAGACGTAGAGGTCCTCTAACAGAGTTGCCATAGAGGTGTTCAAATGGGCTAAACCAAACACCTTTGTGTGGCAAAGGTCTTGTCCTGCCTCAGATGTCCTGCCAGGAATATATCCGGAGCCAGATCCATTAGGAAGGCTCTGGAGCACTGGAGGACCACCAACACATGATTTGCCCCAGGCTCAGGGACCTTAGACTCACCCTATAGGAAGTCATTCTCCCAATAGATAAGGTGATCTCCAGAGGTGTCCCAGCTGCATTAGCCTCAGCTTGACGCCTCAAGACCTCTAGAGTTGGGCACTCTTTTTGAACTATGACGAACTCCTCACAGATGGGACCACCCTCAACTTGGCATCCAGCAAAGCTCAGGCAGGTATCCCAAGGCTGCAATGTCCTCCTCAGTAGGCTCAGTGGAGATACCCTAAGATTATGTGAGTTTCAGGCACTGGTTTCCCACTCCCCTTGTCCTTCCTCTTCTTAGCCACTACCTGGGCCATTTGTCCAGGCTCCAGGTTTCCATGACTACCCTCTTAGGTTGCCATGGATCCTGTGGTCAGGCACACACACTCAGAAAATCATTTCCTTTCGAGGTGGGACCTGAGCTCCACTTGCTTCCAGACAGTGTGCCCAAGCCATTTCCTAGCAGACAAAATAAAGGCATGGCAGGACTCACAGCTACTTTTAGAAAACCTGATACCCTCCTCCCTACTCAAAGGGAACCAGAGCCACTGGGTAGTCACACTCGCAGTTCTCTGCTTCCACAACAAGTTGAAATGTATTGGGGATTAACTGATCTGAGGAAACCAGATGCTCCTTGTTCATCAGAGCTTGTACTCTCTGCCCATTGGTTTAACCCACTAACTATACTGGGAAGTATTAGCAGGCATGTGGGCACCATAATTTGTATACCCAGGGACACTAAGGTAACATCTGCTGTACACCCCATACTAACTGGGGCAATTTCCTCCCCAGGCACTACACTGGCCAAACCTTGGATCTGCCCACCAGTGGGGCTTTGTGCCCTCTTTGGACACCTGACATCTCCATTCACCTGCCCATATTTGGAGCACTCATAGCACTTGGGGACAAACTTTCCTGGAATTTTGTCACTAAACCCATTCTTTTTCTGGCCAAGTGGGGCTGGGTATTCTTCCCCTGTGAACTGTTTTAGGGCCTTTGGAGAACTCTTTACTTTTATTTTTGTCTCACCCTCTTTCCTCTATTGGGGACCCTGACTACCCCTTTGGATATCCCCCAAAGGCCTTTTTGGACACTCAAGTAATGACCCTGAGGTCTGCCTCCTTTATAAGCTTCCTAGGGTCAGTTAGCTTGCTGTCAATCAAGTATTGGTGCAACTCTGTAAGGCAAGTACCGAGCATGTGCTCTCTCAAAATCAGGTCATAAAGCCCATTGAAACTACTTGCTTTACTGCCCCTCACCCAACCATTCTGTGTCTTGCTTGAGTAGCTTAAGAAATCCACCCAAGATTGGTCTGGCAACTTGTGGCTGTACCTGAACGTTATGAAGTATTTCTAAGGGGTAAGCCCAAACTTGGCGCATAAAATGGCCTTCATGGAAACATACCTCATCTAATCCACCACCTCTAGTGTAAGAAGGATGGCCCTCCCCACTGCTGGCATGTTTCCACAGGCTTGTCCATCAGTTCCCCTTGGATCCCTGTGCATCCTCAGGGCTATATCATAGGCAGAAAACCATTTGTCTATATCATCCCCCACAACAAAGCTGGGCATCAGTTCTTGGAGTATACAGACCCTCGCCTCTCCATGAGTTTAGGAAAAATTGAGTATCCTAGTCCAGTCCTGGTAGTTAGGCAGTCAGGCATGTGTTAAGTATTTCAGAGTACCAACATGGACAATAAGTAATTGACACAAACCAAAAGAACTGCAAAACCAATCTAAACAAATTAAGCAGATTTTTATACAAATTTAGACACCAAAATTGAGACAATCAGATAAGTATAACCCAATTTATAGATTTTAGAAGGAAAAATAAATCAGTGCAAATCAATACTGCAAAATCTTAGCATTGCAATCAGTGGTACAAAGCACTAGCGCCAATTGGTTACTTGCTGGTCGAGTACCTGACCACAACAGTCAGTTGAATTTGACCTGACTCGGAGGGCCCAGGTGCAGAGTTGCTCTGGCTGTCCTCGGTGCTGAAGCGGGAGCCGCGGGGCAGCTGGTTTTACCGCTTAGCTGGTACTGGTGAGGAAACAAGTACAAAACTTTGACAATAGGGCCACTGAGGTTGTTGGTTGAAGGTGCTGCGGAGTTTCCTTGGGCTGCAGCATTGAATGAAGGTAGTGGTAGCTGGACTGGCCTCCAACAAGCCTTGGCAGCGGTAAAGTCAGCAAGAACTTAATTCAACATCCAGAGGTCAAAGGAAAGCATTAGCTGCCTAAAAGTAGTTGGAGGTCAGAACTATGCTTCCCACAATGCACTAGATATTTGGGCTATCCCTCAGTGGGCGAATGGCCATCGAATCTTTGGTTCCGGGACGGTGCTGTTACCTGCGAACAGCAGGGGACTAGTGCCACTGCTCCAAGTTGTGCAGAGCCTTTGTTTTGTGCAGGACCTGTAGTCAAAGTCTCGGGCCTCTTCTTCGACCTCTGTTGCAATTCAAATCAGAACTGAGGTTCTGGTGCCCTGGGTTCTCCTTAAATTCTAGATTTAGGGGCTTTAGGGGTGTGGGTGAAAGTAGCCAATGGGCTACTAGCCCAAGTGGCTAATCCATGCCCGAGGTGACCACATCTGGGGGTGTGTACCACCTTTGCTGCTCAGAACCCTGTATTCTACCACTTCTAATAATTACAGAAAATGTCTTTAGCTGTACAGGCCAGGTAACCCACACTAGGGGTGTGGCTAGTTTTCTGGATGTGTACACCTACTGACTACATAATTTTCCCACCTGCTCGGGTGCAAATGTGCCTGAGGGTAAGTGAATGGCTCTGTTCTCCTCTAGGAGGCAGCCTGGATGCATATCAGCGGCGGCTTAAGCTTTGAAGCTCACTGCCTTGATGTATCACTTTACAAGCCATCCTGTCAGGGAGGGAGGTGTCGTCTCCTTCCCAGCCAAGCCTTTGTTCCTGACTCCTGGGAGTGTTCACACCTCCTGGCAGGGGTTATATTCCTGTCTTGGTGGCAGTAGCTGCGGGATGTAAGCCAGGGCACAGGAAATGCTGGGGCAACTAGGTGGGTAACTACCTGGGTGCATGCCACATCAACTCTGACATGTAAGTATGTTGGTGTTTTTTTTTTAATTCTCTTTATTCAAGTTGTCTCATCTTTACAGTTGTTACATTGGGATATGCTTGTACAGAGTCTCATTGAGCTTATTCCCCTCAGTTCTGTTTACAAGCTTATTTGATTAATCTCTTAGGAGTTCCGCACATTTCGTTTCTTGCGACAGCCCACAGGATTACCGTGGCATAGTGTCCTTTGCAATCCCAGGATCAATTTTGGTGTCTTTGGCTTACAGCATTTAATGCTCAAGGGAGCTTACCTCTCAACAAACAACAGGGAGGGGGAAAGGGAAGTCAGAGGAGAAAAGAAGGGAGGGATGGCGATCATGTAGATCTTTTGGGCCAGTTGATCTAAAGTTGGTCTCATGGCTTCCGCAGTTAATGTGTCTCACCTATTCATCTGTTGTCTGGATGTGGGAGGGCGTCTCATCTGATGCGTGCGTTGTGATGTAGAGCTGCAGGGGACCCCAAACATCTTTGAGTCGGAATTGGGCAGGCATTAGATCCCAGTATGCGGACAACTGTTCCTGACAAAACGCCGCATCTCTAAGCTATGCCGCCTTTTTGGGTGCGCGTGTCCTGCCCCATGTCATCACAATGCACCTTTTAGCAAGCAGCAATAGCATCTCAGTGAGACTTCTCCCCTCTGCCGGGGTGTCCTCCACATAACCATGCAGTGCCGTCAGTGGGGATCTATCTAGGGGTGTGCCCATCATTTCCTCTATCGCGTCGAATACAGTCGCCCAGTAGCGGTGAACCACGAGGCATTTCCATGCCAAGTGTAGGAAGGTTGCGTCGGATGCCCTGTATCACTGTCAGTGTGCTTCAGAGATTAGGCCCAGTATCCGGAGCCAAGTGGGTGTACTGTAGGTGCGATGCAAGAAGTTAAAGTGTATAAGGCGCAATCTAAAGTTCGGGGAGAGGGCTCGCGCCTGTGTACAGCAGAACATCCACTGCTCTTGTGTGATTGGTATGTTTAGCGCTATATCCTACTCCCGTCGGATCTGTTGGGTGCACACCGGTGCTGTATTTTGCATGTCTGTGTAGAGGCGTGTTATTAGGGTTTTCAGGAACCTCTCCAGGGTTTGAATTGTGGGTGGCGCGTCTGGGAATGAAGGGTGATAACCCAGCAGCGCGGCTCACAGCTGGTAGTATGTCATTTGTTGAAGCGTGGTTAGTTCCTGTCCCTCCCTAATCTGGTTTAGAGTAATGAAGGTACCATCCGGTAACACATTTTCCATTTTCCTGAACTTCATGGTTCACAGTCTAGCACATGGGCAGTCCTCTGCCAAAAATGGCAGTTCTGGATGCTTTATTAGGGGGACCAGTGGGGCATACATGACATCTTGGCGCGCCCTTTTGCGCATGCCGTGCCATGCCCTTACCGTGCATCCCACCATGTCTATCCCAGTCCGAGTTCAGGGCCTTGTTTGATATATAGCTGCTGGTAGAGGCAGGGGGGACATCTGATGGCAGTGTGCGCCATAACTGCGTCGGGTATATCCAGTGATATGCAAATTGCGCTTCGGCGCACCAGTAGTACAGATCGAAGTCTGGTGCCCCAATTCCTCCTTGCTGAAATAGGAGGGTGAGCACCTCCCACGCTACTCTGGGCTGTTTGCCCTGCCCATGCCAGTGTAACCATGTCAGAACGTAGCCGCTTCCTAAAACACTGAGTGAGAGGGAGAGGGATGTTTGTGAATAGATAGAGGAGCTTGGGTAACACAACCATCTTGGCGATGGCCACCCGCCCGATGTTAGAGAGGGGCAATGTGATCCAACTTTGTATGCGATGTTCTAGCCAGTCAATAAGCTTGCCATAATTAGGATGCTACAGTTCCTCGGGGTTGCGGCTAATCCCTATGCCCAAGTATTTCATCGGGTCTCGTGCTCACTGTAAGGGGAACTCCGACTGTACCTGTAAAGTGGCCTCCATGAGCGGAAATATCACTGATTTGGTCCAGTTTATTACTATTCCTGAGAGTGCGCCAAAACGGATGAACTCTCTGATCAGTGGGTCAAGGTTGGTACTTGGGAGCTTGACGTATAACGTGAACGTCGTCCGCGTACAGCAAGACCAGAATTACCCGTGGAGTGAACGGCAGTCCTCTGTGGGCATGGGGCTGTCGCACCCTAGCCGCTAATGGCTCTATTGCCACGGTGAATAGTAGAGGTGACAGGGGTAATCCCTGTTGGGTGCCGCGGGAGATCGGGAATGGGACTATTATCACACCGTTGACCCTTATGCGAGCCATGGGGAGCGTGTAGAGTAGCGTTATTAGACTGATTAATTTGGGGCTAAGGCCTATGCGTCTGAGCAGAGCCAATAAATATGACCATTCGAGCGAGTCGAACACCTTGGTGGCGTCAAGGAGAATAGCGGCTGCCTGCCGCTGTGGGTCCACCTCTTGCATCGTGGCAAAGAGGGTTCAAAGGTTGTGAGCGGTGGATCTACCAGGGACAAACCCGTACTGATCCAGACGTAGCACCATAGGGAGCAGTGGCATGATGCGCGCCACGATCAGTTTGGCCAGGATCTTATTATCCAGATTGATGATGGAGAGTGGATGGTACGACTCGCACCTTAGTGGATCCTTATCGGGTGTAAGGATTGTGATGATGAGGGCTTTTCGGAGTGACGGAGGAAGTATTCCATGCTCTACCGAGTCTTGATACATATCTATTCGACGCGGGGCCAATAGATTGGCATACTTTTTATAAAAAGCAGCGGGGAGGCGATCTAGGCCCATGGTTTATCACACTGGTAGAGCCTGGATAGCTCCAATGATTTCTTCCTCTGTGAAGGGATCATCAAGATAGGCCCTGTGGCCTGCCTTCAGCTATATCAGCTGCAGAGTATAACAAAATTCCTCCAATTCAGGAGATACAGTGTCCAGTTGGGTATGCTAGAGAGATGTGTAGAAGGAAGTCATTTCCTCTTGGACTGCTTTTTGGCCTGCCACGATCTCATCATCCGCAGTGCGTAGCTCGGGAATGTAGTCGCCGGCCCAGGGTTTTCTGAGGAGCCCTGCCAGTGTTTTCCTGGCACGATCCCCCCCTTGTCATATAGCTGAGCTCTAGTTTCCTTACTGTGGAAAAGTGTGTCCCTATTGGCTGCCTCTCGAAACTCATCTAGTTTAGCGCGTATTGTGTGTAACATGTTGCTATTTTTGCTTGTGAAGAATTCCTGCTCTACGGCCTGTAATTCCCTTTCTAATTTATATAGGTCTCCCCGCAAGGACCAAAGCAATCCCACCTGCTTCGCATTACACTCACCCCGTATGGTGGTTTTGAAGGCTTCCCATAGAATTGAGGGAGAGTCGACTGAGCCCTCATTGTTACATAAATACTCAGTTATTGCCTGTCTAATGGATTCGCGAAATGCCTGGTCTCGCAATGCAACCAGCGGGAGTTTCTGGGCGAAAGCCCTGGTAGGCTACTCCGGGATGTCCAGCATCACCGGAGAGAGGTCAGAAAGGGTGCGAGGGAGGTGTTGCACCTCCTTAACCCAAGATGCTGTATCCAGCGAGATCAGCCAATAATCTATCCGCGACCATGAAGGCCACGCAGTCTTCGTGCACGTAACGCTCACCTCTCCTGGATGGCTCTGACGCCATCTCTATCAGTTTGCCCTCACTAATTACGGCCTGTAACTGGGCTGCTGCATGGGGTGAGGTCGAATGGATTTGTTTGACCTGTCTTTGGAGTCGTCAAGTACTACGTTGAAGTCTCCCCCCCATATTATTGCCCCAGGGCCAAACAAATTTGCCACCCTCCAGACTTCTGTGAAAAAGCTAGGGTCATCCAGAATGAGTCCGTATATTGTGAAGAATCTAATTCGGTGGCCTCCTAGCGAGCTTGCTGTCATTACGTATCTGCCCATCTTATCCTTGATTGATGCCCGCGTATACCAGTGCAACCCCTTTCTAATGAGGATGGCCACACACGTACATAGTTAGAATAGCATGCAGTGTGTTTCTCCCCCACCCAACCCTGCTCGGAGACACCAGTGTGTCTGCTGGGTTAGGTGTAGTTCTTGTAGGAAGCAGATGTCTGCGTTGTGCCTGTCTAGCTGCGCCTCTAGTCTTGCGTGCTTCAGTGGGACCTCACATTCCAAGTAATACATGTCATCCTGGTCATGGTGCCCTATTTGACTGAACGCCCAAAATCGCGCGTTGCTGTGGGTCGCCTATAAGAGAGCAACCCGAGAAGAGACAGGGAAGACTAGTAGGGGGATAAAAATGCCAACAGGTACAGATTGTAAACAGCCCAGAGAACCCCCACCCACTCCAGCCCCCACACAGGCTGGACATTCACCAAATTAACCCCCATCCCCAAAATTTGCAAACTTTTATATAATGCAAGGGAATCATCCTCAGTGGGGCAAGTCCAGGAGCCCAACATGTCCACTCGCAGGGGCCGGACGACCCAGTCTCATTAATTGACAAATAGAATGAAGCTTCAGCGTCTAAATTGCTTAATTTCAATAAAGGATACATGTTCAGGAAAGCACAGTCTCTTCAGAACAAACTGTTCAGGCCCACCATGAGTCCTCCGGGGGGCCCCCACCGGTAGAAGGATATTGTGTTCCCCTGATGCGTTACACTCTACATGTCTCTGGCAAGGCAATGTACAGTGTCCCTGTCCCGGTAATTCAAAAGGCACGCCATTATAGGTCTGGCCAGTGCGCCTGGAGGAGGACGCAGGCCAAGGGAGCAATGGGCACGCTCCACGATGCACACAGCATATAACGTCTCGCTAAAAAGAGTCCGCAGCATCTCCTCCACATAATCTTCAACTCGCGACATGGCAGTGGACTCCGGCACCCCTATGATGTGTAGATTGTTGCGACGTGACCTGGCTTCGAAGTCCTCATTTTTGTTTCTGATGATTTCAAGTACCTTTTCCATTTTGAGTAGCTTTTCGCCGGTGTTCACGCTTTTGTCCTCCAGCGCGGAGGTACGCTGTTCCACTTGTTTGAGGTACTCCCCATGTTTCATCACCTTTTCCTTTAGGTACGTGGTACTCATAGTACGGCCCGGCAGGCCTTCATTGGCGGCCCGCGGACCTTGCTTGCCGTTTCTACGTTTCCGGAGAGGCCGGTAGTAAACACAAAAGATAACTGCAGGAGCATACTTACTGAATACATATTAAATGCTCCTGCTGCCATCTTCTGTGTTTACTGCCGGCCTCTGTGACGTCACACACGGCACCATCGGAAAGCTTCCAAAAAGGTCCTTTAAATGTCAGCTGTAAGAGCTTTCACAGCTGACTTTTGAATGGCCTTTTGGGAAAGACCGAGACACGGAGAGACCGAGACACGGAGAGACCGAGACACGGAGAGACCGAGACACGGAGAGAGACAGAGACACGGAGAGACAGAGACACGGAGGCAGAGACACAGAGGCAGAGACACAGAGGCAGAGACACAGAGGCAGAGACACAGAGACAGAGATAGATAGAGATACGATAAATAGAGATAGCTATAGAGATAGCTAGATAGATATAAAAAGATAGCGATAGAGATAGAGAATGATAGAGATAAATAGATAGATAGAGAGAGACACAGAGAGACACAGAGACAGAGACACAGACAGGCAGAGACAGTGAGACACAGAGATAGATAGAGGCAGACAGACAGAGACAGATATATAGATAGAGATGGATAGATAGAGATAGATAGAAATACATAGATAGAGATAAAAAGATAGCAAGAGATAGAGCACGATAGATAGATAGATAGATAGATAGATAGATAGATAGATAGATAGATAGATAGATAGATAGATAGATAGATAGATAGATAGATAGATAGATAGATAGATAGATAGATAGATAGATAGATAGATAGATAGATAGATAGATATGTGTATGCCGGGTCTGGTGGCTCAGTGGACTAATGTGTCTGCTGCAGGGGTCTGTGTTTGATCGCATGGTCACAGTTTTTTTTTACTCTAGCCCCGCCTCCCACTGACCCCACCCCACCGGCGCGGCCCTCAGCCATAAACCACACTGTAAATTTGGCCCCCGAGAGAGTTTGTGAGTACCCATGCTTTAGGTGGTCGAACCTGTCTGACAGAGAGTCTATTTTATTGTCTATGGCTGTGAGGGATTATTCAGGTCTCTGAACATTTCCCTTATGTCTTCTTTGGAGGGGTCGCGTAAGATGTCGGTGCTTCCCGTTGGGAGTTCTCTGAGGCCGGGGGTCCCCGGGGAGCCACCTGTCCATCCAGGTATTGTGGTGCGCCCGTCTACAACACCCGCAGGGCCTCACCTATGCTCAGGTGGCACGCGGTTGAGCAGCCCTCTCTCACGACACCGCGACAGTCCCACTCTTCGCTGTGATGTACCACGTATACAGTGGCCTCCAAAATACCACCCTGGGCGATCTGCCCAAGCCAATGCCAGGGCTACTTTCAACTGCTAGCTAGGGCGCCGTGCATCGGGCGCGCCCTGTCTGCCGTTTGAATGTCGTTAGGGAGACCTCCAAAAGTCCGTGAGCGAGGAGGGCCCCCTCCTAGAGCCTATGCAGCTTCCCCAGGGATCACCCGGGGAATGGCTCCTATGTGCAATGACAAGGTAGCAGTTCCATAAGGGCTGCAGAGGCACCGAGCGCAGGATTTCAATTTCGGGCGGGGGCTCGATCCAGGCCCTCCACCCCGCAGCCTCGGTCACCACACCCGGAGGCCATCCGCCGACGTGCCCCCACAGCCTCCTCACGTTGTGCCCCTTACGGCTCACAACCCCGGGCCTCCTCTCCCGGCAGCCAAAGCAGTCCAATTCATGCCTCAGAGAAATAGCCGCCCAAGTTTTGTTTTATTGTATGGGCCTCAACTAGGCCCGAGGCAACACCTTTCGCGCGCTCTCCCGCTAGTGCCCGGCCTCCCTCAACGGTCATCTCCCCCAAGGGGGCCCAAGCACACGACTCACAAGGGACTCTGGGCACCAGGGGCCTCAAACGTGCCCCCATCTCAGCCGTCCCGCCGCGGGGGACCCTTATCACTCACCTTCGCATCGGGTGGCCCAGGCCTTTTCGTCCGCCACAGGCACCTCCAGCAAGCCCAGCTCTCCGTGCCTCCAAAGTCTGTCCCCGCGATGCAGATCTCACTTCCAGCAGATTGCGGCTCGTGAGGCAGCAGCCACACCCCCGCCGCAGTCCTCCCGGGTCCAAAGCTTCTTCTTCACTCACCGGCGGTCTCACAGCTCCCGTGGAGGCTCAGGCAGCAGCCCAGCTCCGCGCGGCAGAAACACCCAGCTTCTTCAATGTCGCGCTCCGCCTCCAAGACCATTCAGGGCTCCGCAAATTGCTGATAACTCGCCAGTTTCAAAGCAGCGGTCTGCAATTTTTTTTGCTGTGCGTGATCCTGAGGGCTTCTTGAATGAGATCGCGATGAACCAGTATTGTAGAGGCGACTGGTTTGTCGGATTAGTGACGGATTAATTGTCCCACCGTCAGAGCCTCACTACGGAGCAGCCATCTTGGAGTCGGGCTCTCTATCGCCATGAGGCAAGTTGTTTGATACCAAAAATGACATAATTCAGTACCCTAACCCGGAAGGCATGTGTGTTGGAGCAGGGAGGCCGAATATCCTGTGTCAGTTTCTTCACCCATAGTGGCAAAGTGTTGAGATGTGTATTGTTCAGACAACTGTAGAATACAAGAGATTAACATCATAGCAACTGCACCACTGTCTTGACCCACGTGTGTTGTTGCTGATGGACAGCAAAAAAAGCAATCTGATCACCTACTCTAAACTTGGCATGTGATCGGATGGCTTACCTCTGACAGCCCATACTCTGTTGGGCCATCGGATGAGTATGTCCTTGACGAGGCCAGAGTAGGCTCCATCATCGGGGAAGAGGAGCGGACCTCTTTAGGTGGACGGCGAGGGACGAACCTTGAGGCAGGCCTGGTCAGATGTTCCTGCTATACAGGTCCAAGTGGATATTAGTTTCAGCAGGCGAGATACGTGGGCCTATTAAAGAGCTTGCTGCTGTACTTTGAACATCGGCGGAGCAGTTCTTACCTGGGCAGCGCTGGGGAGCTCGTTGGGGCGGACGCTCTCTTCCTCCCCCGTCGCTGTTGCTGCTGGTTTGTGCGCCACACGCAGGGAGTGCAGGACTACGCCTCCCAGGACTCTCCTGTTGTCACCGCCCCCACCCGTCAGCACTTCCGCGCCCGGAGGTGCTAAATTCAAACGGCTCCCTCCGCATCGCGGGACGCGCGCGGGCGGCGCCGGGCTAAGCCCGGGCAAAGGGCGGGCCCTCTGTGGCCTTCAGAGGCCAGAAGAGACTGGGCTGGGCCAGAGACTCTGTCCCAATTAAGCTGCTGGCTGAAAATATAGCCGTACACAGTGAGATTTTACACATTATACTGTGTTCGGAGCTTGTTAATTGTTTCGTATTTGTTTTAAATGTGCAATCACTACTATATTATTTTATAATTCAGTAAGCTTGTTCAGGATTATTTTCTCCCACTAGTATGTCGAAATTGAAGGCCCCTTCTGGGCCACGTACCATGGATAATTATTTGGTGCAAGTGGTGAGTAAAATAAATACTGAAAGGCGACAGTCATTAGGGCTAAGCATTTCTCCACCACCGGTAACCCCTACACAGTGTCCGCTAGTTCTATTGGACGATAATGGTTGTATTAGTGCTACTAATGTGTATGTTTTGGCTGGGGAACTGTCCGAGTCTGAGCAGTTCCCCCCCCATTTTAGTGGATCTAGATGATTGTACTGACAAGGTAGTACAATGCTCCCCTGCCCCAGTAGCGCGGGTAGTTAGAGCATGTAGGAAAACTCAAAATAAAAGGGGGGGAACACGTACTGTAAGGAAACGGGTAGCATCACCATTAAAACATTGTGAAATAGATGAGGCTGTCAAGTCTAACAATGTTAGTCTAGATGCTGATACGACAAAGAACTTAGCGGATATTATTGATCTAAAGATCAGAGGTATTATACACCCACTTGTGTCAAAAATGGAAGAATTAACTGCAGAAGTCGTTAGACTGGGCGGACTTCTAAAAAAAGCCATTGAAGAACCAGGAAGAGAAACCACTGCCATAATTAATAATAAAGTGTGAGACCGGCCTCACGGCGTTGCCCTCCCAATCATCCAGCCAACCTGCAACCACCCTCAAGACACGACATCTCCGACTCCGGCCGCCCCAGCCACCCAGATCCGAGGGCCGGCCAGAGCCCTGACAGACTCGACACCCTACCACGCATGTCCGACCGAGGGAGCGGGAACCCTCGAGCCAGACTCAAAGGCGCCAGCCCAGTCACACCTCGGGTCGCCTTCCCCGGGAAGACTCGATCAGCCACCATGCCCCTGGGGAGCAGGCGCCTCCCCTGCCGAGCGTCTGGGGTCCCTCCCAGACCCACCTGAAAAGACCAAAGAAGTGAGCAGCAGGAAATCCCGCCGAACCCCCTCCGTCACCCCAGCCCCCCTCGGCGAGGACCCCGGACTTCAAAGAGCAAGCGGAGTATAACAAGGGGTGCCGGAGAAACGAAGGTAGAGAAGACCTGGAACCATCCGAGCCTGCTGACGCTGTCGCGGCTCCTGAACGCTGAAGTCACCTGGGCCTGCTGAGTGACTCGCGGCCTCTTGCTATTGAACCATCTGAGCCCTGCTGACGAGGTCGCGGCTCCCGAGCACTGAACCACCTGGGCCTGCTGAGTGACTCGCGGCCCCCAGCTATTGAACCATCTGAGCCTTGCTGACGGAATCGCGGCTCCCGAACTCCGACCACCTGTGCCTGCTGAGAGACTCGCGGCGCTCCCCTTGAGGACGACTCGGTAAGAGATCGCCCAGAGAATCGACACCCTCCAGCTCGAGGATTGTGAGCTATCCGCAGGGTATTTCGCAGAGACACTATCTTGAAAGACTGTCCCGCTACCCCCATTCCCCACGACCGATTTGTGGTACTTTGTGCCACTGCTGTACTACTTGCATCTTGGATCCTAAAGATCCCTTGTAAATCATCGATAAAAGAACCTATCGTCCTACAAAGAATACGTGTGGTGTCACTCTGTTCGTAGTGTATATCAGGGTGTGCGCGCCTAGTTCGGCCTACATGGGAGAGGTGGGTCAAAGGGGTGGGCAAGACGGGCATCGAACCCCCCTCCGGCGAACGCCTTTCCAACATTTGGTGGCAGACGACGGGATCCGAGCCGACACCGAAAGAGAGCGTGCAGTAAACGACTGATACACTACCAAACAGAGATGGAAGGAGAAACCTCCCTGGGTGCCGCAGGTACCGAAATAAGCTCACCGTTCCGAGAGGATCAATTGGACTATTACACACATAGAGAATTAAAACAGTTTTGCAAAGACCTTGGCATCGCTACCACCGGATTAAGCACAAAGGAAGACTTCCAGAAAGTATTGAAAACCTGGGTCGAGACGGGGGCGCCCCCGACCCAAACGGAAGGAGACTCTGCCCATGAACCACAAAGCATCCCGGCGAGAAACAACGGGCCAGAGGGGAACCTGTCCCCCGAGGAGCTAGCGGACCGAGAGAGAAGCCGCAACCACGAACTTGAACTGGCCAAGCTGAAAATCGAGGGAGAACTAAAACTGGCCGAGAAAAATCTAGCCGTCGAGCAGTTACGGCTACAAGGGGAACTCGAAGAGAAGAGACGCCAAAGAGAGCACGACGAAAAGAAGCTCCAGCTAGAACATGAACGCAGCCTGAAGGAGATCGAGTGGCGGGCTAAAAACGAAAAGTCACAGCCACCCGGGAATCCACCGCCCGCTCCCACCGGGGAAACCAAAGTCCACATCCCCAAGGATGTGGTAAAGGAGTATTACAAGAACGACGATATCCAGCAGTGGTTTAAGGCCTACGAAGTCGCCATGACCTCTCACCGAGTCCCGCAGAAGGATTGGGGGGCTGGCCTATGGGGCCGGTTCTTAAGCGAAGGAAGAGACACCCTGCTAGATCTGCCCTCCACGGTCATGAACTCCTACAGCCACATGAAGGAAGCCCTCGTGGGCCGGTATGGACTCACCCCCGAAATGTACCGACAACGGTTCCGAGATTGTAAGAAGATACCGGGCACCACGTGGGTAGAATACGTGAACTTTTACAGCCGAGCCTTGGACGGGTGGATCAAGGGCAGCAAGGTCTCCACCTTCGAAGAACTGTTTGATCTGATTGCCTGGGAACATTTAGCGGCCAATTGCTTTGTAGAACTGCGCCAGCATCTCCTGGACAGTAAACTCACCGACCCTCGGAAGCTGGCCGCTGAGGCTGATCGTTGGGTGAATACCCGAGCCACCCGAGGCCCCGTGGGGGACTACGGCCGCCACAGTCAAGGCCCCCCCCGCCAGAGGGGCGGAGGGAACCACGGCCGACCAAGAGACTTTCCCGGGGGGTCCTCAACCAGCCCCCCCAGCAGCCCACCAGCGGCGGGTTCAGCCCCGTCTCCAGCAAGCACCGGAGTCGCAGGACGGCTAGGTCCACGAGCTAGGATCACCTGCTTCCGCTGCCAACGGCCCGGACACTACGCCAATGACCCCCAGTGTCCCCAGTATCAGCGAACCACAACGACCAACCCCCCGGCCCGGCAGATGGCCTCCGTGGCTCTGGGGGAAGAGATGGAGAACTCCGAAGAATGGGAACCGGCGGCCATGGCCCTGGTCTCCCTTGGTGATCGAGAAATGGTCCCCGGGACACCCTTGCCCGCCAACACAAAGAAATACCGACAGCAGGTGACCATCAACGGCCACCGAGTCGAGGGCCTCCGCGACACCGGGGCGAGTGTCACTGCGGTCCACCGCAGCCTAATTTCAGAAGACCAGATCCTAACCGGTGCCCTCTGTCCGGTCGTATCCTCCGACAATTCTGAGAGCCTCTGCCAGATGGCGCTGGTGCCCTTCGAGTGGGGAGGGGTCTCCGGAGAACTGAAGGTAGCGGTCCGGACATCACAGCCGTAGACTGCCTCCTGGGCAACGACCTGGAGAGTTCCCCGTGGGGGCAAGTAGAACGAAGAGCCCATCTGGAGATGATGGGCCTACCAGAATGGGTCTGCGCCACCACGCGCTCCATGACCGCGCGATTGCCTCTCTCAGAGGGCAGTGAGGCCCTCCTACCGAACACTATCCCCGAGAGCCGGGACACTCTACCAGAAGCGGACAACCCTCCTTCGGAGGGAGAAGAAGACACTAACCCGGGAGAAGGGCCAGAACCTTCCGCCCCGGAGGCCCTGACTGAGCTCGGAGAACTGCCCGAGATGGGCCAGTGGCGCTGTGAGGCGGGGCCCTCCCGGGAAGAATTCTGCCAGGAACAAGCCACTTGCCCCTCCCTCGTGGGACTCAGACAACAAGCCGAAGCCCAGGCCGCCGGTGACCGAACCGGAACCCATTGGATCTATTGGGACAATGGCCTCCTATACAGCGAGCAAAAGTCCGCCGAGCTAGGCGCAGCTCGGGTACTGGTGGTACCCCTGCGTTTCTGGAGCTTCCTCCTGGGCCTGGCCCACGATGTACCCTTGGCAGGACACTTAGGCCAAGACAAGACATATCAGCGATTGGTTACCCACTTCTATTGGCCCAAGATGCGAGCGAATGTAGAAGTACACTGCAAATCCTGCCTCACGTGCCAGGGCAGTGGGAAGAGTGGCGGAAAACGCAAAGCTCCCTTACAACCGTTCCCCGTTGTGAGTACCCCGTTCGAGCGGGTCGGCATCGACATCGTGGGACCCCTGGATCCGAAGACCGCCCAGGGCCACAGATTCATCCTTGTCCTGGTGGACCATGCCACCCGCTACCCCGAGGCCATCCCCCTCCGGGTCCTCCACGTGAACCGTCTCAAGCCCCACTTTGTGAGAACGGAATTAAGTTTGCTACTGGCCACCGATGATGGGGCGGAAGAAGACACCGAACCCCTGCCTGACCCCCTGTGCGCTAAAGACCTGGATGGCTCCGTGGAGGGAGGAAGACTTTCAACCACCCTCACTCCCCAACAGTCCGACGACTGCCGCCAGCTGCTCAGACAATTCGCAGACCTCTTCTCCCTCATTCCAAGGGTCACCGACTGGTGTGTCCACGACATGGACACCGGCGACAGCCCGCCTGTGAGACACCGAGCCTACCGGGTGCCTGACCGGGTCACCACCTGCATCAAGACCGAGGTACAGAAGATGTTCACCCTTGGAGTAATCGAACCCTCCGACAGCCCCTGGGCCAGCCCGGTGGTCCTGGTCCCGAAGGCGGCTTCCCCGGGGGTCGCCCCCGAACTAAGATTCTGTGTGGACTACCGGGGGCTCAATGCGGTCACCCGAGCAGACACTCACCCTATCCCCCGCGCCGACGAGCTCATCGACCACCTGGGGGCCGCCCGGTTCCTCAGCACTTTCGACCTGACCTGCGGATACTGGCAGATTGCTCTCACGGAGGGAGCGAAAGAACGCTCTGCCTTCTCCACACCAGATGGCCACTACCGCTTCAGGGTCATGCCGTTCGGGATGAAGAACGCCCCGGCCACGTTCCAGCGGTTGGTGAACAAGGTCCTGGCCGGACTCGAGGAGTTCAGCGCAGCATACCTTGACGACATCGCCGTATTCAGCTCTCAATGGCACGAGCATCTCCAGCACCTCCGACAAGTACTCATGGCCCTGCGCCAAGCCGGCCTAACAGTGAAAGCCAGCAAATGCCAGCTCGGGCAAGGCTCCGTGGTCTACCTGGGGCATCAGGTGGGCAGCGGCCAGGTCGCCCCCTTCCAACCGAAGATCGACGCCATCAAGTCCTGGGAGCCCCAAACCACGCAGACGGAGGTCCGGGCCTTCCTGGGCCTTACAGGGTACTACCGGAGGTTCATTAAAAACTATGGTAGTATCGCGGGGCCCCTCACGGAGTTGACCTCCAAAAAGCTTCCGAAGAAGGTGCAGTGGACCACCCCGTGCCAGCAGGCGTTCGACGCCTTGAAAACCGCCATGTGCACCGCCCCCGTACTCAAGGCCCCCGACTACTCCCAAGAGTTTGTGGTCCAGACCGACGCATCCGAACACGGCATCGGGCCGTCCTCTCGCAGTTCGACGACAAGGGCATCGATCAGCCCATAGCCTTCATCAGCCGAAGGCTGCTGCCGCGAGAGCAGCGTTGGAGTACTATAGAACGAGAGACCTTTGCCGTAGTCTGGGCCCTCAAGAAACTACGGCCCTACTTGTTCGGAACCCATTTCCGAGTACAGACGGACCACCGGCCCTTGCGGTGGCTAATGCAGATGAGGGGGGAGAACCCCAAGCTACTACGATGGTCCATCTCTCTCCAAGGGATGGATTTCACTGTCGAACATCGCCCGGGGCGGATCATGCCAACGCCGACGGCCTGTCCCGGTTCTTCCGCTTCGGCGAGGAGAATCCCCCAGTGGATGGGTAGTTCTCCACGCCTTTCAGCTGGGGGGGGACGCGTGTGAGACCGGCCTCACGGCGTTGCCCTCCCAATCATCCAGCCAACCTGCAACCACCCTCAAGACACGACATCTCCGACTCCGGCCGCCCCAGCCACCCAGATCCGAGGGCCGGCCAGAGCCCTGACAGACTCGACACCCTACCACGCATGTCCGACCGAGGGAGCGGGAACCCTCGAGCCAGACCCAAAGGCGCCAGCCCAGTCACACCTCGGGTCGCCTTCCCCGGGAAGACTCGATCGGCCACCAGGCCCCTGGGGAGCAGGCGCCTCCCCTGCCGAGCGTCTGGGGTCCCTCCCAGACCCACCTGAAAAGACCAAAGAAGTGAGCGGCAGGAAATCCCGCCGAACCCCCTCCGTCACCCCAGCCCCCCTCTGCGAGGACCCCGGACTTCAAAGAGCAAGCGGAGTATAACAAGGGGTGCCGGAGAAACGAAGGTAGAGAAGACCTGGAACCATCCGAGCCTGCTGACGTTATCGCGGCTCCTGAACGCTGAAGTCACCTGGGCCTGCTGAGTGACTCGCGGCCTCTTGCTATTGAACCATCTGAGCCCTTCTGACGAGGTCGCGGCTCCCGAGCACTGAACCACCTGGGCCTGCTGAGTGACTCGCGGCCCCCAGCTATTGAACCATCTGAGCCTTGCTGACGGAATCGCGGCTCCCGAACTCCGACCACCTGTGCCTGCTGAGAGACTCGCGGCGCTCCCCTTGAGGACGACTCGGTAAGAGATCGCCCAGAGAATCGACACCCTCCAGCTCAAGGATTGTGAGCTATCCGCAGGGTATTTCGCAGAGACACTATCTTGAAAGACTGTCCCGCTACCCCCATTCCCCACGACCGATTTGTGGTACTTTGTGCCACTGCTGTACTACTTGCATCTTGGATCCTAAAGATCCCTTGTAAATCATCGATAAAAGAACCTATCGTCCTACAAAGAATACGTGTGTTGTCACTCTGTTCGTAGTGTATATCAGGGTGTGCGCGCCTAGTTCGGCCTACGTGGGAGAGGTGGGTCAAAGGGGTGGGCAAGACGGGCATCGAACCCCCCTCGGGCGAACGCCTTTCCAACATAAAGGTAATACTCAGGACGTTTTCTCTGTTAAGGCAACAGATAGTAGGGAGAATGTCACAGTTAATTCTATAACCCCTCAAGTACCAACCCGTAATGACAGTCAGGCTGTAATTGTTACTAAAAATAACGAGGGCTGGAAATAAATAAATAAAGGGCATGTTACTAACCTTCCACCGGAGTGTGCACCATACGTGGTAGTATTAACAAATGTACCGCCACTAGAAAGTAGGGGTCATCAAGAAACACATGACTCTTTAAAAAACAAAAGTATATCCTGGCTGAATAGGCAATGCGGTTTCCCGTTAAATTTTTCTGACCAAGTCCTGACTACCAGGAGAGTTAAATGGATAGGGAGTTCTAGGAAAAGCTCAAAGGTGGATTGTGTGATTGTAAACTTTAAACATCCACAACATGTTGCCACTGTCTTCCTAAGAGCTGCGTCTCTCCCAACCTCTGATGCTAATGTGTGTGTTCGATCGTTAGGTTTCTTTTATAGTCATCTTAATACCAATCACTGTGAGAATAGTGGAACTATTACCCATCCGGCTAACTATATACCTCACCTTGGTATTCCAACTCAAAATAGATTTTATGCCCTTAGTTCCCTGGACTCTAATGACTGACTTATACAAGAGAGAGAGATGTACCCAGAGAGGGCTAAAGGTATTGGTGTGGATGACTGTGTTAACAAAATTGTAACCATGGCCACACCAACCGTGGCCACACCACCCACGACCTTTTTGACTAATGTAGAGACTGTTGATGAGGGTCTTGTGGATCTATGCAATATGGGGCAGTCTACTGGGGGAGGGGGGGCACTGTTATTGAACATGTTACTGGACCTGTAACTATGAATGCTACTAGAATAGGCACATATACTAGATTGGTTTGCTGGAACGTGGCCGGCTTGAAATCCAAGGATAGAGATCCAGGTAGGAAAACTTTTATTAGCAAGTATGACATCTTATGCTTCCAAGAAACCTGGTGCAAAGGTGATGTTGATTATGAGGGATTTGTGTCCTACAACTTACCTGCACGGGGAGAGGGACCTGGCAGAGCCAAGGGGGGTTCACTTATACTTATATCGGTTTATCGCCAAATACTAGTAAAAAAGTATATAACAGTAGGTGATCTTGTTCAGATGCTCTGGATCTCTGAAGGCAAAGGCCGCAATATCCTTCTGATCAACTATTACAATAATATCTTTGATAGCACCAGGGGTAAAATAGTAACAGATTTGGCCAATACCATTGATATTTTGAGTTTGGAATTTAATGTTGTATTTGATATTATTTGGTGTGGGGACTTTAACACTACGCTGTGTGAATTGTCACCGTTAAAGGTATGCGGGGTCACTAATAATGCTGGATGGGACGTACCGCACTTTGGCCACGATTCTTATGGGGAAACCTTGCATAAATTAATGGGTTGTCATGACCTGGAAATATTGGAATGTTGCAAGGATGGAAATGGCTTGCCTGTCCCTACATTTAGAAACTGGCGTACTAACTCGGTGATTGACCATGTGATAGTATCTTCTAGTATTGCCGACTGCTTTGCCCCACTGGAAATTGAAATAACAGCTACAAGTGACCACAATTGCATTATTATGGCCACCACTTTGTGGGAGGACAGTGATATAGAGGTGGGGATCACAATCGATAATATAGAAGCTCACCGGGTTAATGGGGTAAGACTTAGGTGGGTAGGGGAGAAAGCTTTAGAATTGATTACATCTATAATAAAGGGGAATTTGGTAGACATTGTTTTTATCTTGGAAAATAGATTCGACCATGAGCGGGTCTTATCTTCTTTTAAAGGAATCAACACTGCCATTGATGCTAAGTTTACCGGTCGTAATAGGGGTCGTTCAAGGACTGGACCTGGTTGGTTTGATCACACCTGTTCGGCAGCTCTAACCAGCCTTAAGCAGGCTTTAGCAACGAAGCCTAGGGATAAAAACTTAGTAATAAATTTGAGGACAGATTATAAAAACGCTATCAAATATAGGAAGGGGGTCCTACAGCAGCAAGCTTGGGATTCACTTAACCAAGCTGCAGAATTATCTAACTGCACACTGTTTTGGGCGACGGTTAACTCACCATTTCTTAAAGAGGCCAATGTACCCGAGTTAACAGCAAATGTTTCTAGTGAAGGGTGGATTACCCACTTTTCGATTATTTTTGACTCGGGTAAAATTATTGATGCTTGTTCACCTAGTTGGCCTATTTTGCCACTTGATATCTCTGTTGAAGAGGTCGAAAGTGGCATTCGGGCGAGCAAGGGCGGGAAGGCCCAAGGCCCGGACGGGGTCCCGATTGATGTTTATAAAGCTGCACCTAAAGTTTGGGGTCCCCTGTTGGCCGTCGTTTTTAATGCTGCTGTTTGTACTGAGCCTCCCCAACCTGGGAGGAGTCTATTATTGTTCCAATTTATAAAAAAGGAAGCAGGTCTGATGCAAAGAATTATCGTCCTGTTTCTTTATTGGACTCCTCCATAAAGGTTATGAGTAGGGTCATGCTTGTAAGATTGGAAGAATGGGTGGAACAGGATTGCATTCTGGCAGACAGCCAGTACGGTTTTAGGAAAGGCAGGGGTACACTTGATCAATGTGTCAATTTAGAACTGTTGATTGGGAAGTACAGCGATGCAAAACCAGGCCTTATGTACTTGTGCTTTGCCGACCTGAGCAGCGCTTTCGACATGGTTGACCACTCGATTTTGTGGCCAACCCTGTTGAAAATGGGAGCACCGGAGGGCATAATATTCTTTCTTGCCAGGATGTACGAGAAATTAAAAACTTTTGTGCGCTATGGCAGTAAGGGAGAATGTACCCCAAACTTTAGTGTCAAACATGGTATAAGGCAGGGTTGTGTTTTAGCTCCTCTTTTATTTATCTTATTTATTAATGGAATTGATGCTATTTTAAAGGAAGTTAACGCAGATGCTCCTATGATCAATGGTGTTTCAGTGCCGGTGTTATTATACGCCGATGACGCGGTTTTGTTATCTAGAACCTCCATAGGATTGCAGCGGTTGATGGATAGTTTTGCATCCTTTATTAAAGGTAGGAAACTAGTTATAAACAAAGGAAAAATGCACACCATGATCTGCGGCTCAAAGAATTCTAAACATATTACTAAAGGGTATTTTATTGATAATGTAAAGGTGCAACAAGTGGATAAATTCTGTTATTTAGGTATTACTTTCTCTTGTGATAAGAAATGGAATTATGAATTCAATAACATACGTAATAAAATGGCTAGAAATGCCCACGGCATCTTCAGATTTGCCGCCAAAATTGGGGACCGTAGGACCGAGGACATGCTTAAAATTTATCAAGCCAGATGTGTAACTATTGCACTGTATGGGGCAGGAATTTGGGGCTATTGTTGTGCCCTTAATTTGCAGTTGGAAGAAAATCTTTTTCTTAAAAAACTTCTATGCTTGCCTACATCGGCTTCTAATGTTTTGAGTCACCAGGAATTATCTGTTAACTACCTACTTGACTTTTTATCCCTTAGGCCTCTGATGACCTGGCGGTCTATCTGGCTGAAGGATGAGAAGTCCTTTACTAGGTCTATTATTCAGGACTGTTTGCGTTTAGACAAATTTGTAGCAATACCCTGGATTAAATACATTATTGTATGTTTTTCAGATATTTTTAACCTGAACATTGTAAAAGATCCCAAAGCAGCTCTATCGATCCCCAAAAATGAGCTAAAAAGGGTTTTTCTGGACTTTGCAGAGAGAAAGAGGGCAGTTGCTGCTGGAACTCTGTTCACTGTCATGTTTTATAATAGATACCTATCTACGGAAGGATTTCCGGTCTACTTAACCTTGGTGACAAGGCCCTCCCATAAATTTGTGTTAACAAGACTCAGATTTGGAATGGTGCACCATTTGGTGGCCCATCCAACAATGAAAAAACATCCATCTGGGCCTTGTAGATGTGATGGGACCTCCACGCAAAGCACACTGCACTTTATCTTGTTTTGCAAATTATACTCTAATTTCCGTATTGCCTTCCTCAAACCAATGTTTGTTAAATATGGAATACGGCCAGTTGAGCATGCAATGAAATTAATATTTAATTTGCAATCTGCGGACATTTGTTTTTACACTGCAACTTTTTTAAACAAATGCATCAATTCCAGGAAAAGTATGTGTTTTCAACAAAGTGTGGATATGTTTCTGTATTTTAACTAGTTTTTATTTATTTATTGTGATTTTTAATGTATCGTTATGTTTACCAAAACTTGCCCCTTGTATTTTTCTTATTATGTCTGTCCATTGTGCTTTTATGGTCATTAATTTGTACCGAATAAAGCTTAATTGAATTGAATTGACATAATTCAGTGGTATCATAATGGAACTGGCAACCTAGGGGGTGTGGGTGCCAGCCAATGCTATCCTATGGCCCCCTGATCACTTATAGTATCCCTTAATGGAAAAAGGCTACTATAGGGACATATACGCTTGCACTTATATGTCCACACCTTTATTATAATGCACCCTGCCTCCTGGGCTCAGGAGGCCTACCTTAGGGGTGACTGGTACATAATAAAAATAGTGCTTTGACCGTGCCACACATGGTGAGGGCAAAGTTGAGTTTGAGCAGTTGGTACTGCTCATGCAGTCTGCAATGACAGGACTGCCATCATCTTTTTACTTGGGTCACTCAGGGTGGCACAATTAGTGCTTTAAGCCCTGGTGACCCCTTTAACTCACATACCCTGGGTATCACTGGTATCATTTACCAGGAACTTATAAGGGGCTTAAAGTCCTTGCCAATTGGGATTACCAATTCACATGTATCAGTTTTACGGAGAGTGCACTGGCAATGGGGCCTGGTTAGCAGGCTCCAGTATACTTTGAGTCAAAAACCAGCATCTAGTTATTTAACTGGGGCAAAAAGTAGGGGGACACCTGAAAAAATCCTTTTTTCTAAACACCACTTTTCCCCCGCCCCCACCGCAAACACGTCCAGGAAACTCAACCCCACTCTGGGAGAGTTTTTCTGAATTGTCCATCGAGGAAGGTTGTAGGATAAAACAGCTGACCTATTGGAGGGCCTACTCTGCCTTACATCCTTCTGTCAGGGTCACGTCTTCTGAGCAGCTGACCCTCCTCAACAGTAACAGGACCTAATTTAAACTGCACCTTAACTAAAACTGTGTTTTTACCTTCCTCCTCTATTGCCTTGGGTAGTGAGGTGCTCACAACTCTTAAACCCCTACCTTATCTAGGGCATCACCTAGCTGACCCAAAGAGGTTACCCATCAATTAAGCAACCCCACCATGGCCAACAGGGGCATGGGGGCTAATTTACTGCTGGCCATTGGATCTGTATATCATGCCAAGTACAGGGCTACCATGAAGGCTGGCACCCAACTCAGGCTACTGACAGCTGTCAGTGTCCAAAACAATATCCTGAGCTCTCCACTGACAGTGGATGGGCTACCTTATTGACAATTGTGGATTCTTGGAGGTTCCCTTGCTGTTCAGACTGGGATGCTACCACATCCTGTGGCAGACAGCCCTTTCCACTCCTCCTTCACTCAGTTAAGGGGTGTCACCCTGGTTGTGAGCAGTTGCTCTGACTCTTCTTGGGGGTCAGGAAAGGCCTCGCCAAAGCCAACTTTGGTGTTCTTCCTTACTGGGGTAGAATGCCTTCGGCATCTTGGATCTCTTGCTAAGGGTGGGCTTCGCCTTTGTCCCTATTTGCTGAGACCTAAATCTCTGAACATTAGGGACAGGACCTCCAGGATCCTTGGGTTAGGCAGCACCCTGGGAAACCACCCATTCTGGGATCAGATCAACCTCTGGGAGGTCAGTGCCTAGGATACAATCTAGGTGGATGTCAGGACTGACTACGACCCTTTGCCAGCAAAGGGTATCCCCTCTCTCTACGGACACTAAGGCCACAGGTTTAGTTAAGACCTCCTCTGGGACTACCCTTACTCTCCTTGCTTCTACTGGCACATACTGGTCTGGGGATACTAACTTGTCAATCAATCAATCATATCTATATTTAGTATTTAAAAAAATGCATAACAGTATATAGGATTTCATTTCAGTAAGTTAATACAACACCACTAAAAACTAATATTTTAAAAGGGCATCCAATTAGTGTCAAGTAAATCATCATTTCATTAAGATCTTCAAAATATTATACAAATGCTTATACATTATTATTCTCCTGAGTTAAATGGCATCCATTGCCCTAGGTGATAGATAAAATATATACAGCAAGATTACTAACCTGCCAACCATCATGGTATGACTGGAACGTGTGTCTCTCAGGGCAGTGGCAGTGATCCTATTTACCTGAATAAAGTGGTAGCTCTTACTACCACCCTTAGCATCACCAGCTTACCACTTGGGCCCTTCTCCCAATTAAAAGCTATGAGGACTTCCTCATCTGAGGTGTCCTCTCCAAATGCTACACTGGCTAGCCCAGTGTCAACCTTCCTTTTGGGGCAGGCCGCATCCCCTCTGTAGTGTCCTGCCTGTTGGCATTCAAAGCACAGCCTATTATCCAAGAGTTGCTTTAGCCCTATGCCCCCCTTACTCTGCTTTACAGATGTGGGGTGGATTTGGATTTCTTCCTTTTTATTTTTAGGGTTTTAGGGTCCTGATGGAGTCTCTTTGGTGGGCTTACCACCTCCCTCCATCCCTTTTGTGGGTATACCCCCCTTCTTGAAGTCCATCTACTGGGTTTTCTCTGGTACTCTTGTCCTAACGCACTCATCAGCTTTCTTGCCCAACTCTCTAGTATTAGAACGCTCTGATTCTACCAGATGCTGGTGTAACTTGTTGGAGATATAATTGGTTAAAATGTACTCTTTCCTAATCAAATTATATAGCCCATCATAAATGTCCAACTCATTGCCTTGCATCAGGCCTTCTAGTGCTTTGACTGAAGAGTCCACAAAGGCCACCCATATCTGTTTTTAACCGGTATGGGTGTCCCTAAACTTCAATCTGTATTCCTCCTTGGTGAGTCCAAATCTTTCTATCAATGTATCGTTCATATGCTGATAGGACTCAGGCACATCCTCATTAAAGGTCAGAAGTCTATCAATGCCCTTCACTGAGATTAACTCCCACAGTAGGGAGTGTCAATGCTGGTGACCTATCCTCCTCATTCTGCAGGCCCTCACAAAGCTGCAAACCATTTATCAATATCAACACCATCACTACATTTTGGGGGAATCCCTTTGGGGATCTTAGGCTCAAAGGTTTCCACTGTTTCCCCATTTAAATTGCTGCCACCATTATCTTTTGGCTTTAAGCCCATCTTGGCCTTGCTTTCTTCAAGGGCTAGTCTCCTTTCCTCGCGTTCAATCTTTTTCTCCTCTAGTGAGAGGAGATCAATTCTTCCTCAAAGCTAACTACCATCTTACCAATAGTGAGTCTTCTGTCACTTCCAACTGGTAAAGGAGGGTCTGGAGAATGTTGGAGAGGTGTGGTCTTCACCTTCTTCCCCATCATCTCTTTCAGCTAGGGCATCATCCTCACCCTCTTCATGGACTTCTTTTGAGGAATGGCTTTCCCTCTCTGTTTGTCTTTCTCGTGGGAGCTGAGAGTCCTTTCACGGTCCTCCTTTTTAGCTGTTACTCTAAAGCTAATGACCTTAGCTTTGCACAAAACTCTTAGATCACTGCTCTTCAGATTTGGGATGACAGACAGGTCGAGATTCTTGCCAGCCTCCATTGTGCCTAACATTTTGCCTGAAAGTTGGGGCAATTTTAAAACTTTTCAAAAACTTTTTCCTAACTTTCTAAGTTTTTTTTACTTCACCTTTGCAATAGGGGTCGACAAAAGTTCCTGAAATTCCAATTCATAAAAAATATTTTTTGAGTCTAAGATCAATAGTGGATTTATCATGCAAAAATCACTCATGACCAAGTGATACTGTGAAACATAAGTTCAGCCCACCACTGTAACACTGTGGGGTTAAGGTCAGACGGGTTGAATTTTACCTGGCTCGTAGGGAACGGATGCAGAGTTACTCTGGCAGTCCCTGTTGCAGAAGCGGGAGCCTCAAGGGAGCTGTTTTTTTTTGCTTAAGGTAAGGAAACAGATGCAAAAATGGGGCCACTGAGGTGGTCGGCTGAAAGTGCTGCGGAGATCCCTCAGGTTGCAGTGCCAAGTGAAGGTAGTGGTAGCTGAACCGGCAGCAACAAGCCTTGGCAGCAGTAAGGTCAGCAGAAAGTTGTTTTGACGTCCGGAGTTCAGGGGGAAAGCAGTAGACACCTGAAACTTGCTGGAGGTCAGTACCAATGTTCCTTTTAATTATTTTTCTCTGAGTGTGGCAACAGTATGCTCATGTGCACACTTTTCACAACAGTGTGCAAAATAAAGAGCAGCGCTGAGTCTCTGTGCTATCAGTGGTGTTGACTAATCATCCGTATCTGAGGTTGATGACAGTGAAGGTAGATTGATAGGTGTCAGCCAAGATGATTATTATTAACTGCATCAGTATAAAATATTTAATCTACTGTCTCCAGTGTGTGAATTTGCTTAACGTTCTATTTATATAAAGTGAAACATATTCATGCATAATGGGTACACTTTACTCCACTCAAAATTGGTGCTTAAACATCACTGTAACAGAACACTTTAACTATGCACTACATTCAATGCTGCCATCTCTGCAGAGTGGCCTGTTGCTTAACAAGCTGCTCTTTTTATACACAGCACTCAAGAAGTATAGTGAAACGATCAGTCAATCCTAGCCCCTAGGAGTAGTAGAGGGTCTGAAATTCAAATGTATTACAGTAGGGTGATTGAACTTGAAAAAGTCAACAAGCAATCAGTGCTCCATCTTTTAAAGTTGCCTGATAATGAAAGTTGCTCACCTTGTACCTTTCTTGCTTCAGTATGCTCTGGAAAAATGCTAGGATCCTGGCTTTAAGGACACAGAAAGGTTTGGAACAGAACACTCTGCAAAATAGTGCAATGCAGACTTAAGCCTCACACATTTAGATGCTGCTACTATTTTAATGTTTGCTTTGAACGTAGGAGCAATTTTAAGATACATTTGCAGCATTAGAGCTCCTGCAGAGTGAGACAACAATCACCCTCTTTTCTCAGGGCACCACTGTGAAAATGGCCATGCATATTATAATAGACAAGCCCTTCACAGTTTCATCTTTCTCTGTTTTTTTTTTTGCAGTGTTATATAGCACAAGCTCCACCGGAAGATGTTGGAGCACTTAACATGAGTACCTGTTACATTGCACATGCTGCACCAGTTGTAGTGCTCCTGCACTGATCCGCTGAATTAGAGAATGAGTTTGTGAATTACCAAATTATGCAAATATCACTGAGGTGAACATACATGTGTACTCTTAGTCCTATGCAAACTTTCATATTCTCAAACTGGTGGACATTTCACAGGATGTCCTGCTGTAAAAGAAAACGGGCAAATTATGTTTGAAAGTAGTTTTCTTCTGTTTTGAACAGAGACTATAACTCATCCTCAAGCGAATATCTATATATTACCATTTGGAGCGACAACAACCCATGGTGCAAGCTGTGCACGATCTATCACCCTCCAGGGGATAACAACACTTTTATAGAACAAATGATGGAACCCATCTCAACCAACATAGGACAACACAGCACCCACGTCTTCCCCAGTGATTTCAACCTTCACTGGAATGACCCTAATGACTAAGCAGTTAACAACCTAAAAACCTTCATAGCTGACCTTAATCTGGTGCAATTCTGTGACAGTCATACCCATAACTTTGGTGCGACCCTAGACCTTATCATTGCCAAGAGTAACATCATCCAACTGGAATCCATAATCCTTTGTGGGTGGACCAATCATTAGTTTGCCACCTTTCTCATCACAGAATCAATGAAGACAAAAAAGGGTCAACAAGAGAAACCCAAACAATGGAAAAGAAGAATGCATAATATTAACTGAAATGATCTGACATCCATCAGCAACAACACCTGACATCTCCCTTAGGTATGGCGGATGTCCATGACCTAACAAACCATTACAATAACTCCAAGTTGTACATTTTAAACTCAATAGCACCCATAGAGCCTAAAAGAATATCTACCAAAGACTCCAAACCTTGGTTCGATGGCAACCTTAACACAGAAAGACGGAAAATTAGACTAGCTTATCGAGCATGGAGAACCACACCGTCGCTCGAAAACCTTAAAATCCTGAGAGCACCGAGGAGCATTTACAACAAACAAAATAGAATCTCAAAAGCAAACTTCTTTATAAGCCAATTAGACAATGCTAAACATTGCACAAAAAACAGTTTGAACTGGTCAAGCTACAATCCAATAACCAACCTAATGCTTACCCCACAAGTTCCAAAACACAGCCAAACTGCGAGGATTTCCCCTTCATCTTCATGGAAATGACAAGAAAGATAGAACTTGACCTGCGGTCAGCTACAGAGCACCTTTGTCGCAGACCTCCTTGTTGCCCCCAACGCCCCTAATTAAGGAGACACCAGGTTTCCAAGCACTCACCACCAAAAACAATGCTACCTGAAGCATATTCAAAACTTTTGATGAGAGTGCCATCCTCAAAATACTTACAATATTGAAACCCTTAAACCACTATAGCGACCCTCTCTCAACGAGCGCCTTTAATGAGATCAAAAGGTTCCTACTTCCACTCTGGACTAAAATAGTAAGTGCCTAACTACTTCAAGGATCAATACCTGACTGACTTAAAGCTGGGCAGGTTACCCCCAGATTAAAAAAAAACCACAACGTCAAACCTCTCAGACTTTAACAACTTCCGCCCAATCTCTACGATTCTGATGTTAGCAAATCTCCTCGAGAAATGTGTACATGTTCAACTGTGCAACCACATTCACCAATTCAGTCTCTTAGACCAATTCTGATCTGGCTTCCGCCATGGCCACAGCACGGAATCAGCGCTAAACATGCTGGATTCAAATAAATCCTGTCTTCTCTTCCTCCTTGACCTATCGTCAGCCTTCAATACCATCAAACATGACAACCTGCTAGACCTACTTAAACGTAGGATGGGACTATCGGGGACCGTTCTCAACTGGTTTACCTCTTTTCTTCAGAACTCAAATAATCAAGGTAAATATGTCCCTATCCAACCCTTCACAGGTCACTCTTGGGGCACCTCAGGGATCTGTGCCCTCACCCACTTTCTTCAATTCATTCATGGAACCTCGAACCAATTTTCTGAATTTATCTAACATCTACTATCACATGTATGCAGATGACACGCAACTGTACTTAAAAATCTCTTCCCCCGAAGATATTAGGTCTCTAAACTCAACCCCCCCAAAACCGCATAACTGGCTGACTGGTAACCACCTCAAACTAAATGCTCTCAAAACAGAATTCCTTCTAATTGCCCTACCCAAATGTTCTCCGGACATTGCAGAATGGAATGAAACAACAAACAGCACTGAATTGTGTCCCACACAATTATATAGTCAACAAGATCTCTGGGAGTAACGCTGGACAAGAATCTGAACATGCAGGAGCACATCAGCTATGCCACCAGAGGAGCGATATTCTACATGAACATCTTAAAAAAAATAAAACCCTTCCTTCCACTGGATGACCTCAAGTCTGCTGTTCAAGCTTCAGTGATTGCCAGGTTGGACTATGGGAGTGCAACCCTTTGTGGCTTACCCAGAGCTAAGCTGGCACCACTAAGGGCCTCTCTTAACTCTGCTGCTAGATTCATCACAGGATCAACAAGCATTGGCATAGCCAATAGGTCTCGCCTTTGGGACCTTATAAGTATTTAGTTATGCAACATGTCCCAAAGGCGAGACCTATTGGCTATGCCAGTGCTTGTTTTTTATTACGGGTGGGATCTTTTATCTGCTTTTTTTCCGGATGCTAAGAACCCAGAGAGGAGTCACATGTTGGCCTCATGAAAATTGTCGATCGGGCTGGTTAAAATGAATATGTCTAGTTTAGCGTACTCTGTATAGGGAACATTAATATTTGCCAAGAACTGTAACTTGTTGGTGAAGTAATTGTTTGTCAGACATTAATTTTCGCGTTTTGGAAAGTATGTTGTTGTTCATAAATACGGCGAGAGAAGTTTATCTCTAACAAAAGAATGCCGCCTCAGGTCAGTTCTTGTGTTGGCTGATTGTTGCTTGGGGCACCACATGGCACTTCCGGGGTCCCGTCCCTCTCTTATGTTACAGTGCTTCAAAGTTATGAAATCCGTATGACAGCTCAGCTATAGAGTTTCTTCAGTGTAATGTGACCTAAAGCCCATGATTTTGAACAGCTGCAAGTCTGTTGTACTCTTACATGAAGTAGACGCTGATAGCCATGTAAGTTCTTTAGTACCTTTATTCCAGTAGTACAGCAAGTTGGTTTACAGGTACATCCAACAGGTAGTACAGGTAACAGGATAAGGTAAAGTAGGTTAGCCCAGTAGTCAGTCCTTGGTACTATGCCACAGCAAACCACCTTTGTAGTATCAAACCCCACCAGGAGCAGCCTGCCTGCTGCTCAGCCCATCTGTAACTGTCATACCTCTCCCAGTCAGACTCCCAACGTTCTAAGCATCACAGCATTCTCAACATTCTACTCCAAACACACACTGTGGCTGATCAGCAGGTGAACTGGTAAACTGCAAGATATGAAAATACTATGCAGGGCATAACATATCCCCCTTCTTTTAAAATGAAAAACAAAAGTGACATTTGTACTATGGGAATACAACAATGCTATATGAATAAACCACACACAAAAAGAGAAAACACTTATAATAAAATGATTCAAAACTCAAAGATGCCTAAAAGTGTTAAACAACACGAAAGATTCAAAGGCAATAAAAAGAATATGACAGATTGAGACAATAAGTAGCGTATAGCAAAAGGGAATCAAACCCCACGACCCAACTCAATCTATAAAACATTCTGAAGCATAATGCACATATTGCCAAATCTCAAACATAGCAAAATTACCCATGAAAAGAATGAATCAAAACCAGGGATGTGCAATTAAGAACATCACGAGAGATAATGAACCATTCAAAGTAGAGAACGGATAATATACAACAATTGTAAAAATTGAGTACAACAACCCATCCTCTCCCAAAAACAAAATGAGAAAGTGTCATTGCGTTAGACAAAAGGTAACCACCTTGCCACTGTATTTGAGTCTAACTCCCATGCATGCACATCCTGAGTAGGAATGACCTTGAAGAGCATGGGACCCATCCGACACATACCAACCCTATAGTACAATCCCTAATGAAAGGGAACCAATGAAAAGCAAAGTTCCTAGCATAAGGAAACTTACCTACGTTGTGAAGATGATTGAAACCAAACCTTCACTCCTCTTGTGAGGTACCAGAAACTTGGGATTATGACCCTAAAGTCCACCCTAATATAAGGGTCTAAGACTATAACAATGAATATAGGACCAAATAACTAGAAGATACACCCTGTGTAGGGGAACCGTACCCATAAAACTAAACCAACCCTGTGAGAGGGTACAATGTTATGTTAACTGGTGGAAACCATGAAAACATGACCCGCGTCCGGGTTACCAAAAAGAACTAATCAGTAAACCTTAAATGGGAACAAAACCCATAAACTCACCTTAGTAAAGGCTGTGTGTAACGCACTATGGAAAGGGGCTCGTACCCAGACCATGACCATCCCTATAAAATGGGAACTGTGAGTAGAAATCTCACTCACCAACTCGCCTCAATAAAAAGGCCGCGTGTACCGCTTAATGGGTAACATGACCACATACCCACCCCAGAACAGGGGTTCCAATAACTCTAAATGGGAAGGAACTAGAATCAAACCCATACCCATCCCTAAAATAAGGGAACGTGTAAACACAGCCCATGAAAGACACTAAGAGGGCATCCCTTGCGTAAGGGCACTAAACCTGTGGAGAATGAACCACTGAGGACAAAACACCTCAACTTTACACTCACTAACTAAACCAGGCACACGTGTAGCCTCTGCCCAATAACACTAATAGGGCATTCCTTGCCTAAGGGCACTATACAGTGTGATGAGCACAAACCAAACTTGATCCCCGTAACTAGGGAAAAACCTGTGATAACCACCCCGACAATAAATGTCCAACCCATATGTAGGGACAAAAACTGTGGCATATCACTACACTAAATAACAACACATAAAATTTGCCAATACTTTAAATGGAAAACATATCTATATACTGTATTTGCCACACCGGTGAGCGATCTCTCACCCGAACACTTCCATCGTTCTTGTAGTAAATTCACCGACGCTCCCATCAGTGACACCATAAAGTTCAGCACCAATGTCCTGAAACAGGAACCATCACTGAATTCAACTCTCCACATGTTCACGTGAAGCGGGAACAAGACTCTGCCTCCGGATACTTTTACTACTGCAGGAACCAAAAGTTCTACTATTCGCCGGTGTGCCAATCAATCACCTGGATCATCAGCAGCGCGCTCACACACCAATTGAGACAACCTTCTCGATGAACTTCCTGCTTCATGTAACTTTATTTAGAACATAGCGCACAAAAAAAACGATTGCCAAAACTACGTGGTTCTGATTTACGTGGTTGGCAGATAATAAATGTCAAAGTCACAAAATGGCGGCACGTTTTTTAACGCAGCGTCGAATGGCTCACGGCACGCTGTGTGTGCCAAGCGTCCAAAACAGGGAGTGCAAGACAAGGAAAACGTCATAGAAGACAAAACGAAGCAGGCAGCGTCTTCATGAAGGTAGGAATTCACGCGCCAAATAAAGCTCGTGCAACGTTTGTATTCAAAACTAAATAGGCGGTTGGAAACCACCGCGACCTGAGGTCTCAAAACGGACTAAAAATCAATGAAAAACAAGTCTCACCTGCCGCTCCATAGAGCAACTCGTACTCGACCACCACTAGCCAGTGACACTGCACATCGCACACTCTCTCACGTGTGGACTCTCCACGCAGAAAGACCCAAAACGTGCATTTTTTTAAAAACAAATCGTTGTGAGAGGACACATCCATACGATCCATGAGAAACATGGTAGATCCATGAATGCAAACCACGTAAATCCATGAGGCAAAATCGTTTTTCTCAAACCTCTCAAAACCACCTCCAGATGTCAAACTTGACGTGCGCTGTATCCAGAGTGAACTGTAAATTTAAAATCAGTCTTTATGCACCTCCAAAGTAGCGCCAACACCAGGCATCATCAAAATATGGCGCTAAACAGCAGTCCATGTTTGTCTTGATCTTTGCTGCGCCTAAGTACTTGTGGACAAATATTACCAAGACATTGACTTTCCTTTTAGGCGCAGAACTTGTGGGTGTACGCACAACCACACTGTACAGCACTCTGTTGCAGGGGCTGTCCGATGTACAGGACACTGGTGGGGCTGTGAAGAGTGCTGTGCCACTTTCTTCTGTTGCTTGTGTCATCTTGAGTTACTTCTTTTGTTGCGCTGTTTGAAATTTCTTCTTCTAGTTCCTAGATCATCTTCAAGGGCATGTAGGGCAGTGAGTAAGTCTCCAACTCTCGCTCGTCGCCAAAAATATGTTGTACTCTTACATGAAGTAGACGCTGATAGCCATGTAAGTTCTTTAGTACCTTTATTCCAGTAGTACAGCAAGTTGGTTTACAGGTACATCCAACAGGTAGTAAAGGTAACAGGATAAGGTAAAGTAGGTTAGCCCAGTAGTCAGTTCTTGGTACTATGCCACAGCAAACCACCTTTGTAGTATCAAACCCCACCAGGAGCAGCCTGCCTGCTGCTCAGCCCATCTGTAACTGTCATACCTCTCCCAGTCAGACTCCCAACGTTCTAAGCATCACAGCATTCTCAACATTCTACTCCAAACACACACTGTGGCTGATCAGCAGGTGAACTGGTAAACTGCAAGATATGAAAATACTATGCAGGGCATAACAAAGTCCATAGTGGCCTATCATCCTTCCAAGGTCGAAAAACTTAGTATCACCCAGCTAGATATTAATAACTTTTTAAAAGACGGTAAATGAAGGGCAGAATTCAAAGTAATTACCCCCCCCTCACACACACACACATAGGTGCTGCTTGGGTGATGGCAATAATACAAATTCTGGGTAGACCCTGAAAGTACAATGAGCGAGATATACGAGGCAACGTGCATTTCAAAGAAATAAACACAGGTGTTTGTACGCGCGTAAAAAAGCTGTAAGTGGACTCCAGCCACCAGGCAGGTGGACGACAAACTGGCATCTGTAAGAGCGGCCCCTCTGCTATCACAGCTCGGCAAAGTGTGTGACTTGCCTCCCTCATCAGATAAACGGAGATTAGCAACCTTTGTGCGATTTCCTCATTAAAGACGGGGTGGGGAAGTGGAAGGACCTGGGGCGGTCAGCTGCAGCCTTGATAGACATGCGGCAGCGCCAGCCCACTTCAGTCCCACCCCTCTTAATCTCCTTCCTTCCGAGTACAACTGACCTTTCCCCAGCCCTACCCACCCATTTCCACCAGATTCCGTTGTTGGCATATGGGTGTTTGGATCTATACTGATAGCTGAGATAAAAGCTTCTGTGACTGACAGGTAGGCCCGTCTTTGTACGTGTGACGCACTAGATTAAAGAGACATAAAGTGGAATCAAGACTACGCCGTCTTGGTATTCGCCCCCCACCCCCTATATTTGATGCATGTTTCTAAACAAAAACGTTTGGCTTCGGCACCTATTGTTGAAGAAATCAAGCACGGTGTACTGCGTCTGTGTGACATCCAGCCATTCCATACTGACAATGGCAAATGTGAAACTGGAAGACCCTGAAAGTAAATCGATATTAGCTAAAAGGTCAAGGTAGGTTTTTCGAAGTAAGAAATCCAAAAGGCCAACTGACAGCTCTGAATTGCTGCTAGATCTAGCTGCATCGTATCTGTAATGTTCCGCCTGTGACGCCACAGGCGCTAAACGTAGCTTAAGGGTCATGTGACCCATAACGTAAATAAATGTTGGTCGCGCGCATGGGTACGCTCTCTTGGGCTACGACAGCGAGACCTGTAACAACACCAATACTGGCTCCGTCTCATCATTTGCACGCCCCGTCCGGAGTTACTCCTCCGCTTGCCCACGGCCCCCGCACACCCGCGGCTCGGCCCCAAAACACAACACGTATCTTGCAATTTTGAGGGAGAGAGAGATGGTCTAGGATGAGCACTGCAGGGCAAAGCCTAAAAATGAACATTAACATCACTCTGGACCTGAAATCGCTCAACTGGCTTCCATATGAGGTATGGATTCATTTGAAAATTGCCTGCATGGCACAGAAGGCCCTGCACTTCAACACTCCAAGGTATCCTGCACAAAAACTTGAGCTGCCTGGTGGCTTCAGAGCATCTAGTTCCCTTCTGCTGAAACCACTAACATTTCATAAACAGAAAACCCTATAACTGAACCTTCTCATGCACGGTCTCGAGAATCTGGTTCCCCTTCCCCCTGAAATCAGAATGAATCCCTCAATTGCCTCATTCGAGAAGCCAAAAGGATACTGATTAACAAGTCTATGCAGATGAACGTATGAACTATACTCGAGAACGTGACCTATACCTTACCTGCATCCTTACAAACTTCTTGCAAACTATATTCTTACTCTGTTCTACTGGTTGCTGTCCACCAGGACCCTGTGGTCTGTTCTCTAGTAGACATGCCCACAACGTGTCCCTGCTCAATGATGTTGTTTTTATATATTTCGCCTCGATCATTGTAAAGCGCTCTGATACCGCCAAGGGTCATGTGTGTTCTATCTAAACATTTATGAATAAATTCAAAATAACTGGAATTGGGATTCCTCAAGTGCAAGATGGGGCCTCTTCATTTAAATAGGAGACTTGGGGACCAGGGCAGGACCGTCAAACATTTTCTGATATGCTAAACACTTTATCAACCCATTTAATCTCTGTAGGAGTGCTAATTAGATCAAAAGGAGGAATGTAGTCACCTGCATCAAGGCTGCCATAAACCAGCAGAGACTGACCATAAAGCCCTTCATGCAATGGAACCCCCAGTTTTAGTTAATGGCCATTCCTGCCCCCATAATGAAAGATACTTTTTCCCTTTTTTGCGCACTCTCTAGTTCTTCATGTGCAGCATGAATATAGAGGCTGGGTGGGCGCCTGAGCACGCAGCTTATAGGGAACATAGGCCAGGACTATGCTTCCCACAATGCACTGGACCATCTACTTTTGGGCAAGCCCTTGGAGGGCCCAATGGCCAGAGATTCTTACTCTCCACGACGCTGTTTTTACATGTAGACTGTAGGGGACTAGTGCCACTAGTGCAAGAGAGTCTGGAGTTGGGTAACTGGTCTTTGGTCTGGGATGAGTCACAGTTGTGCTGGTGCAGGATGGTTGCCCCAGGTGCAGAGTATTGCACCTTTGTTTTGTGCAGGTCCTGTAGTTGTAGACTTGAGTCTCTTCTTTGTCTTCTGTTGCAATTTGAAAGAAAACTGAGGTTCTGCTGCTAGAGGGACCTTAAATTCTATATCTTACAGCGTCAGTGCTGTGGGTGCAAGTAGCCAATAGGCTACCAGCTGAGTCGACCACATCCGGGGGTGCCTGCTACCTGTGCTACCCAGAATCCTCTATTCTGACACTTTTAAAATGACAGAAACCTTCTTTAGATGTACAGACCAGGTAGCCCACCCCTAGGGGTGTGGCTAGCCTTCTGTCTGTTTACACCTCCTGACTAGATAATTTCCTGCCTGCCCGGCTGCAAATGTGCCTGTAAGTAGGAGGATGGCTGTTTCTTCCTGTTTCTTCCTCTGGTAGGCATATCAGAGGCAGTGTAAGCTTTAAAGCTCCCCACCTAGATGTGCCATTTCAGTTGGCACCCTGTCATAGCGGGAGGGATAACCTCCTGCTCTGACAGGATGACCATAATGGAGCTGGCAATCTCGGGGTGCCTGGGTACCAGCCCATATTATCCAATGGCTGCACTGAAAACTCATAATAGCCCCCAAAGGAAATAGGCTACTATAGGGACATATAAGCTTGCACTTATATGTCCACACCTTTAATAAAATGCACCCTGCCTCCTGGGCTCAGGAGGCCTACCTTAGGGGGTACTGACATAAATTAAAAATAGTGCTGTGACCTTGCCACTCATGGTGAGGGTAAAGTTGAATTTGAGCTGTTTGCACTATTCATGCAGTCTGCAATAGCAAGACTGCTGTCATCTGTGAACTTGGGTCACTCAGGATGGCACGATCAGTGCTTTAAGCCCTGGTGGCTTTTTAACTCCCATTCCCTGGGTACCACTGATTCACTCTCCTCTACCTCCCCTTCATCTGTCACCAACAACATGGGGAATTCAGAGCTCTAAAAGTATGGCTTGAGATGGTTGATATGGAGAACCCTCTAGTGCTGCGTGGGAGTTTTGAGATCCAAAAGGTTGGCGGCCTCCCCCTTCCTCAACAATCTCATAAGGCACTGTGCAATGGTCTTGGAGGTCCCTGGGTTCCATGGGCTCCATCACCCACACTTTTTGTCCAGGCTGAAATTCCACAAGGTGGGCAGTCTGGTCATACCACTGCTTCATTACCTCCTGGCTGACCTCTAACTTTTCAGAAGCTTGCTTCCAAAACTTATCCATCAGGAGCTAGCATGTAGCTAATCATATCCTGGGGAGGTTTCCTGGGAACTTGCTTCCACCTCTCCCTAACCAAACTGAGAGGTCCCCTTAGAGGATTATCATACATAAGGTCAAAGGGGCGAAATCCAATCCCTTTCTGTGGTACTTCTCTGAAAGCACAGAGCATGCATGGTAAGAGGATGTCCCACTTCGCCTAATGGGCTCAGGCTGGCTCTTGATTATGCCTTTGAGGGTCTTGTTGAAATTGTCAACAAACCCATTGGTTTGTGGATTTTAAGGTGTGGAAAACGTACAAGTAACCCCACACTCCTTACACATTGAATGCATATAAGCAGACAAGACATTGGTGCCCCTGTCAGACACCACTTTCTTGGGCAAAGTATGGTAAAATTCCCATTAGGGCTCTAGCCACTGCAGGTGCAGTTGCAGTCTCAGAGATATGGTCTATGGAAATATTGTAGTATGGTCCACCAGTAATAAGATAAACCTGTTGCCAGAGGCCCTCTGAGGATTCATAGGCCCTACAATGTCAATGCCCACCCTTTCAAAGAGAGTGCAACAATAGGCAAGGTATTCAGGGGAACATTCAGCTTCTGCTCTGTCTTCCCGCTGGCCCGACAGGTCAAGCAAGTCCTACAAAATTTATCGGAGGAAATCTTCATCCGGGGCCAGTAAAAGTGGGGGACAAGCCTGGCAACGGTATTGTCCTGCCCTTGTGCCCCATGCATAGGTGCCTTAGCCTCACTATATAGCAGGTTTCCCTCCCAGTAGATGCAATTATTACTAGAGGCATCACCAGCTGCCTGGGCTTTGGTCTGTTGCCTCATGCCCTCAAGGGTTGGGCACTTTATCTGTGCCTTGCAGAACTTCACCATGGTGGATTCCCCCTTCTACTAGCCATCCAGCAAGTTTAGGTAGGTCAACAAGGGAGGCAATGTCCTCCTCAGTGGGCTCCGGGGCAACCTACACTGGAGCCCCATCCACCTCAACGGGGAGCCATTAAGGGGCTGCTGTCCGCTGCCCCTTGCCCTTCTCTCTTTTGGCAGCTGTCTGGACAATTTTCCAGGCTCCAGACTTCTTTGACTCCCTACCTGGGTAGCCATGAACATGGTGGTTGCATAAATCCACTCACGCAACAACAACATTTCCAGGTGTGACTTAAGCTTCACGTCCTTCTAAGTAGTCTGCTCAAGATCACTCTCCAACAAAAACTCCACAGTGATGGCAGGGCTCACAGACACTTTCAGAAGACCTGAGGCACCCCCTCACTCAAATGAAACTAGAACCTCAAGGTAGTGACCCCCCCCCAGTAGTCAGCTACTGCAACCTGGTGAAATGTATTGGGTAAAATCTGCTCCAGGGCCATCAACTGACTCCCTACCATAGTCATACTGGCTCCTGTATCCCTGAGAGCCTCAACTCCTTGCCCATTTATGGTGACCCACTGCCTATACTTTGCAGTATTGGAAGGCATATGTGCTTTAGGCACCATCTCCACATCACTGAGGGACACTAGGGTAATCTCGTAGACTCTCCACCCTTTAACTGGGACAAACTCTTCCCCTGGCACTAACTAGCCAACACTAGCATCTTACCTCCAGTGGGAGGCTGTGCCCTCTTGGAACATTTGGGACCCTTTATAATGCCCATACTCATAGCATTTAGAAGTCTTGTTCTGATTCTTATCAGGGACATTCTTTTTGGTGGCCTAATTGGGAATGGGATCCTTTTCCTTGCAAATTGTTTTGGGGGGCCTTGTGAGAACTCCTTCTTTTTATCTTCCACCTCCTTCTGGTGGGAACCCTGACCACCCTTTTGGGAGTAGCACATACCTTCTTGGATCTTTCACCACATAATTGGGTACCAAATTCTTTGGTATGCGGACCCTTCCTTCCTGCTGGACTCTGCCTGTTTAACCTGGATGTCCAGCTCCTTACGTTTAAGCTCATGTGTCATCCTCTTCTCCTCCAACCTTAACTTGGCCAGCTCTAGCTTCCACTTGAGCTTCCTCTCCTCCCTCCTGTCCTGCAGTTTCTGTGGGGATATGCCTCTGGAAGATACACTGCTACCTACTCCATCTTGAGCATCAGGAACATCCATGTCATCTACTGGGGTCGAGTTGGGCTCCCCTGGGAGCTCAGGACCCTGGTTCGGGTCCTTACCCTCCTCCACCTCTGATAAGGCTCCCTCCTCCTCATTGCCATCCTACTTATCCTCCTCTGAGACGGCATGCCATCTTTGCACTTCCTCAAAGGCCCTGAAAGCTATCCGGAGATTCAGCTTGGTAGCCTTCTTGTCTGACCTCAACCCCTTCTGTGTGCTGAGCTTCAGCAATTTAGGCTTGCTGAAGGTGTCAAAATTGCAGGCATCCATGGTGCAAAAAGTAAGTTAGGGCAATTAAATTTGGAAAAACGGGGGAAAAGCAGCCAATTAAAAAAACTAAAAAAGAGTTTGAAAAGGGATCACTCTGATTTCAAACTATTTAGCTGGAATTTTTGTGTAAAACAAATCATTGTATGGTTCGCACAAACTCAAGTCCTAATCCACACCGCTGAACAACAATGTGATAAATGGGGTTGCCTGTTGACTGGTGTGTGCACCTTAGTCAAGCAATAACCACAATCCCTTGTAGGGTGAACCACTAAAAATCACACAAGCAGTCAGGCTTAACTTAGAGGTAATGTGTAAAGTATTTATGCAGCACACAAACAGAAATAAAGTGAAAATACAGCACAAGAAAAATCCCAAACCATATTAAAAAAAAACTACATTATATATTAATGAGTTATTTGACACCAAAACAACAAATATCAATAATTAGCACCAGAGATATTTATTTTAGAAGAATGAAGTGAAAATCATGCCAAAAAGCACTAAGCGCCAACAAGGAACATCCGGTTGTGCTGGACCGGAACAAAGTCAAAAGTTCAGGCCAATCGTGATGGAGCGCGAGCAGGCTACAGGGACCAGGTTGGGCCAGCTGAGTAAAAGTACCTTAGTCTGGGCCTTGTTGATGTCAAAGATTATGTTGACGGAGGGACTGCATGACGCAGTGGGGGCAATGCGGCGATATTGATCCACGTGTTTGCCGGCGATCCACTAATCCTGGCAGTGCAACAGTGATGATGCGTCGGCTCCGATGCGATACAGACTTTCAGCTTGGATGTTCATGCTGTCATCGAGAGAGATGCAAGGACTTTCCTTGAAGATTGTCGCGCCGTGGTGGTTCCAAAGGTGAAGTGGAGGCTCCGAGCCACGCAGATGCAGCAAAGTGTCCATTTTGGTCCACACAAACAGAGTCAATGCACCAGCTCTGATCTGCTCAGTGATGTAGATGCATCAGTGCTGACCAGGCAGTAGCGCAATGTGCCATCTACGTCTCCACAGCGCGGTGAAGTGTAGAAGAAACACTTGAGGCCCACTTCCAAGGGTCAAGGACTGGGGTGGCACCGCTTGGCAGGGTAGACTCACATATGGCAGAGTCCAAGTGCAAATGCAGTATAGTTGGAAGCCTGTTCACCATTGTGAAGGAGTTCACGACCCCTAGTTCCCAATCGCCCCCTCTAGTTTCTTCAGATACGTGGGCAGGTGATCTGGCCGGCTTCTTCACTAATAAGATCAAGGCGATTCAGGCCTCCTTTGTGGAAGGACCGGAGGATGGAAGCGGCGTCACCGGGGCTGGGTGCGGATTTCCGCACACACCGACGGCGGTGCTGTCTGATTTTCCTGCTGTTTCCAGCGATGTGTCCAGGCAGCTGTTGGCCAATTTGAAATCTGGCTCGCCACTTGACCCCTGCCCCGCCATATTTTTGGCTGGGATGGCGGAGGTGGTGAATCCGCTGGTTAATCCCATCCTCAACGCCTCGCTGAGGGAGGGGAGGGTCCCCAGCTCTTGGAAGAGAGCGATGGTGATCCCCCTCCTAAAGAAACCGGGTCTCGACGTCGAGGTTCTGGCCAATTATAGGCCAATTTCACTTCTTCCGGCCCTCACGAAGATCACGGAAAAACACGTCCACGGTGTCCTGTCGCGCTTTCTGGAAGCTAACAATCTGCTCCATCCATCTCAATCCGGTTTCCGTCCTAATTTTAGTACGGAAACGGCATTGCTAGAGGTCACTGAGATCATCAGGGAGACTCTTGATGTCGGCGGGAGGGCGATGCTGGTCATGTTAGATCTATCGGCGGCCTTCGACACCGTCCCCCACAGGGCGCTCTTAGCGAGGCTTTATGACATCGGCCTTAGGGGGACGGCGCTCAGGTGGTTTACATCCTTCCTTGAAGGCCGCCGCCAGACGGTCTGGGTTTCCCAGAGCTCTGCCGAGATGCCGCCATTGGGAGTTGGGGTTCCACAGGGATCTGTGTTGAGCCCCACGTTGTTTAACATCTTTATGTCCCCTTTGGCGGCCTTGGTGGAAGCATATGGGGCCCAGATCATCTCTTACGCCGACGACACGCAACTCCTCTTCACATGCGGGAAAGACCAGGAGTTTGATGGAGGGAGAATTCGGGACTGTCTTACATTGGTCTTTGACTGGTTCCAACGGAACAGTCTAAGGGCCAACTCGAGCAAGTCCGAGGTTCTGTTTTTTGGTTGCGGTGTCGATCCGGAGTGGCAGCATTGGTGGCCGTCCGACATGAGCCCTCCTGCACAGTCTTCCTTGGTGGCTAAAAACCTGGGTGTCAAGCTGGACAACCAGCTATCGCTGCAAACACACATTCTGGGTCTGGCTGGCACCTGTTATGGAATTTTGAAAATGCTCCGTAAATTCCTGCCCCTGCTGTCTGAGGAGCACAGGCGTATTACTGTGCAGGCTCTCGTCGGTTCGAGGCTTGATTATGCTAATGCCCTCTTCCTTGGCCTCCCTGATTACCTAGTTCAGCGCCTACAGGTGGTACAGAACTCTGCCGCCCGGGCTATCTTTGGCCTGCGTAGACGAGCCCGAGCTTCCGGGCTGCTTCAGGCGCTACATTGGCTGCCTGTCCGGAAGCGGATCCAGTTTAAATCCCTGACTCTGATGCACAAAGCCCTGTTTGGATCAGGGGCTGGATACCTGCGGCGGAGACTAGCCTTCTATCGACCAGTCCGCTCCTTGCGCTCGGAATCCCTTTACAAAGCGGTGGTCCCTCGGGTGAGGAAGGCCCGCACGGGAGGGCGCTCTTTCAGCTGCAAAGCCCCACAGCTGTGGAACTCGCTTCCTCTTTCGCTGCGCAGCACTGTCAATTTGTTCCAGTTCAGGAAGAGCCTGAAGACCTGGCTTTTTAATCTTTAGGCTGTTCTTATTGCTTCAGTTTCAGTTCTTTTTCTCATTTTTTTGCTGTGTTGTGTTATTTTTATTCTGAGATGCAGGTGGAAAGCGCCGGGACACTCTTTTCGAGTAGCCGTGCGCTATAAAAGAACGCTGTAACATAACATAACATAACATTATGGCCCAGAGACTTCCGATCAGGAGGGTAGCCAACAAGCCCTTAGAGACACTCTGGGTTCTGGGGGTAAAGTGATGCAGGTCCAGGTCTTCTCACCCAGAGCAGAAGTGTAGCAAGCAGCAGGTAAGCACAGAAAGAATTTTTTTTTTTCAGAGAAGAGTCTAGCAGAGTGGCCGTCCTTCAGCAGCACTGCAGTCCTTCTTCCTGGTAGAGTATCCACAGGTCCAGAAGTGTACTGAAGTGGTAGAGTCTGAAGTCCAGTTCTTATAATCAGTGGTGCTTTTGAAGTGAGGGAGACTTCAAAGAAGGGCTTTGAAGTGCACAGAGGTCCCCCCTTCCTGTCCTGGCTCCTGACTCACTACAGGAGGGTATGCCTCCTTTTTGTATGGGGACAGAACACAGCCTATTCAGGTCTAAGTGTGGGGCAGTGCCCAGATCCTCCCTCCCATCCTCCTAGGATGGCCCATCAAGTCACATCTAAGCTCCCGTTTGTGTGTGGTTGTCGAGATGGAATACACACAGTCCAGCTGTCACCCTCCACAAACATGTATCAGAGACAAGGTGCAGGCACACACAGGTAGGAGTACAAAAATGCCATCTTTCTAAAAGTAGCATTTTTAAAATTGTAATAATAAATTTGACTTTGCCATTAAAGAGGAATTATCATTGCAATTCCAAAGGTATGAAACATGACCGAGCTACCTCCTTCCAATTGGGAATTACAGCTTATTAGATGTAACAAGGAATCCCTATAGGTAACCAATGGGAGAAGTATGCCTCACAGCAGTGAAAAACGAATTCGTTTTTTTTTCACTACCAGGACATGTAAAGCATAAAAGTAAATGTCCTACCTTTTACTTCTCAGCACCCTGCTCTATGGGCTACCTGTCATGTTCGCCTGTTCCTGCACCTACCGTCTCCCCTGGTTGCCTGGGTGCATCTGTGTGCTCATGCGGGAGATGTTCCTCACTTCCGGGTACGGCCACTAGCGGTCTAGTCTTTCACCCGAACCGCCATGGCGTCACCAGCGCTTCCGGGGGAATCCGCTTATCAGCAGCGGCTATTCCCCCGTCCGGCGCTTCGGATTATCGTTTTCTGCCGCCGGCGCCTTCGGATGTCTAAACGCTGCCGTTACCCAGGTACACGAGTGTAACGCTGCCCGCTTACCCTGTTGCTCATGACTGCCACCGCGCTGGAGCGCTTGACTGCTTGTTGCCTGAAACCGCCTACACCGCGCTGGAGCGCTTGACTGCTTGGTGCCTGAACCCGCCTACTCCGCGCTGGAGCACATATAGCGTAGCTTGCCTGAGACTGCCACCCCACCGCGCTTGAGCGCTTAACGATTGTTGCTTGTAACTGCATGTGCTGCGCTGGGACCCACAGTTGTGTATCTTGCCTGAGGCTGCTCACGCCGCGCTTGAGCGCTTATTAGTTGTTTGCCAGGAAACTTGTCTCACAGGAGCGCAGGCAATCAGCATCAGTGACTCCTTGCTGTGCGCTGGGGCGTCTTGGGTTCTGCAGTTGCCTTTCGGTACCGTGTTGTGCACTGACCTACCCCCGGGTGCATAGTCTGCTGGTCCTGAATCACTAGCTCTATACCTGCTTCATAGCGTGGGCGCGCTTGTGCTTGTGCTCTTGACCGTCCACTGTTTCCGCTTGGCGCCAGTACTCCTTGTTTTCCCAATAGCACAAGTGTGCTTACCGTTTTCTCTGCCTCGCATCTTGCCACAAGGCGGAGGAACACCTTTTCCTTTGGATTATAGTGCAGGAGCGCTTCTATGGTTCCTTGATTTACCCTACATAGCGCAGGTGCGCTAAGCTTGGCAAGACTTTCAGTTAATTCATTGGTAGCTGACCTTCTGGATTTCCCTCAGGAGGTAATCATTGTCTCCCACACGAGTGCATGGTGTGAGTGAGCACGAGTTTGCTGTGTTGTGGTAACCAGTTTGCCCTTGTCTTCCTGTTCAGCTGGTGTCCCCGGTCCATCCACACAGAGGGACTTTCGCCCACCCGTCTTGACATCACCCTGGCCCTCTTTAGCTACCGTCCCTACTCCCATCTTCATCCTAGTTTGTTGTCCACCCAGAGTGGGGTAAGGTGGGGGCGATAGCTCCTGTCGTCTCTGCGAGATCTCTCCACCAGAAACAGGTAACTTGTTGGGAACCTGACACTACCTTGGGCCTGCCTTAGGACTGATTTCTATGTAATAATAGGTGAGTTTAAGACTTGGCAAGGGGTTTTAAATGCTAAATCGACTTGGCAGTGTAAACTGCACATACATTGGTTTAAAGGGTTACTTAAGTGGGTGGCATAGTCAGTGCTGCAGGCCCACTAGTAGCATTTAATTTAAAGACCCTGGGCTCATGTAGTGCACTTTATTAGGGGCTTATAGGTAAATGAAATATGCCAATTGGGTATATATTAATCCAAACCATGTTTAGGGGAGTGAGCACAAGCACTTTAGCACTGTTTAGGAGTGGTAAAGTGCACAGAGTCTTAAGGCCAACAAAAACGACTTCAGCAAAATTGGAGGCAAGCAGGCAATGCGTTTAGTAGAAGACCCCTCTAATGCTGACAAATATGTCTCGTTTTCCAGAAAACAACAACCCAGCATGCCATTACAACGCAGTTGTTACAACGACATCATTATAACAACGCATGCCATTACTCCGCAAGTCAGAACAACAACTTGCTCTGGGGGGGGGGGGGCAGGGGGGGGGGGGTGAGGTGCTGGATGTTGGAATAGAATAATTTATTATTCCAACTCCAGTCTGTGCAACAGTAGGGAAGGTGTTGGATTTTAAATCCAACAACTTCTGACCCCTAGATAAAGTTGTTGTTCTGAAGTGAGGAGTAATGGCATGTGTTGTAACAACACGGTCGTTGTAACAACCGCGTTGTAATGGCATGCGGGGTTCCAGTTTTGGGGTAAACGATGTTTACCAAGGCTGACGGGTCTAACAGGACTACATCCTTTTGACTTTCCCAAAGGCTCTGAGGGTGACTTGGAGATCCAGCTTTGTGGCCTACCTCCTCACATTCAGCCCTTTCTCCTTGCTGAGGTTATCCACGTTGCTCAGCTTCATCTCATTTATAAACTAAAAGGAGATGAGGTAACTTACATTTGGAAAAAGGAAAAAATGGCTAAATCAAGAGCTAAGGAGAATTTAAAAAAATCAAATTTGATGTCAGATTATTTCTGTGAATTTAGTGTTACTCAAAATCACTGCGAGGCACTGCACAAATGTAAGTACTGGATCCCACCACTGAGTACCAATGTAGGAAATGATGGTGAGAGGGGAGCTTCATCCTCCTTAAGCTAAACCCTATTTTCTACACTCTCGCATAGCCATGGAACCATCAAACAGGAGACAAAAACTGCAATAAAGGGAAAATAAGGCAACAGGCCTTCTTGAACTTTGACCTACGATCTGAAAACATATCCAAGTATCCATCAGGATTTCCCCAACCCTGCTACAATTTAAGAAAGAGACACAACTTTTAAACAGTACTACATCATGATGCATTAACAGTCCACTGTTGCTTTTAGAAACTTGCTACACCTCTAGTTATTTGTTTATTCTGTCTTTGACTTTGACCTTCTATAAAGCTTAGCTGCCTTTCAGCTAGGTTACTGGTACATAAACACCACATACACACATACATACAAACATTGACCATGGCTCTGTTACAAGTCAATGTAACTTGAACTTTTGTGTGGCTGATTACTGTATGCAAAGTCCAGGAACTCATCGCCTTTTCAGGCAACTAAAATAATGACATCAACACACGGAGGATCCACAAATTGATCTTCACGAAAAAACAAATACATTGAGAAAAATGAAACTGAACACAAGATGAATTAGGGAGGAAACAGAGAAGAAGACAGGGAGTGATGCAAAAGGAGATGATAAGGCGGTAACAAAAAGAGGGAGTACAGAGAGATGATTGACAAGAGAAAAGCTAAATAAGAAAGGAGAATAACAAAGGAAATTGAGAGAACAAAGAGTTTATACTAGCTGGTGGATTCACTCACTGATTTCCGTACAAAAGATACAATTGAGCATTAGCTGCCTAGACAAAGCCCAGGTTTTAGATTTAAAAAGAGAGATCTATTTTTATTTCATGGCAGTGAAATTGAATGTGGCCCAATAACTCATGACATTTATAGCAACTGTACTAACAAACAGGCATTCACATATGTCTTACTACAGTACAAAAGTCAAGTCAAGTCAAGTACAGCTTTATTTGATTGCTATTTCATACAATCATAAAAGCCCATATAAAAATATTTATAAGATTAAAAACGATAAACATTATATATATATATACATTGCTAAGTCCATTGTTTATACACTAAGTAAAAAATCATTAAGATTGGGAAAATGTTAAAAGTAATAGCAAGAAAAACTGAGATCATACAGTGTTTAAATTCATCAGTGCTACAACAGTACTTTTTTGCTACCATATAACCACTAGAATTGAATTACCATCCTTTTCCTGAGGTTAATTACATGCTTTAAAAACATTCCTATCTTCCAAATATCATGTACATTATCTAAGAATTGTAGAGCAATGAAAGCTGGCTTACAGTGCCTAATCCCCAAGCGTTTAGAATGGAAACAATTCACACCTTTCTCTGTAGAATTTACAAAACAATAGCACATGTATGGTGGATTATTCTGAGCAATTGTCACATGTACATAATTGCAGTTGATGGGTCCAGTCATTCATTGTTGGTAGACTCACGATTCTGTGGAAGATTCCCAGTCTAAATCTGGTTAATAAAAAACGATTGTAACCACCAGGAACATCTTTCAAATACGGTTGTATATTAAAAGTGATTAAAATCTGTTGATTCTGCTGGACAGTGGGTTCTAGAATCTTAGGGCGTCTATATGCTGAAAGGCCTCCTTTTTTAAGTCCTTTCTCCTGACCTTGTGCAAAATACTAGGATCTGAGAAGTACTCGGAATGCCAGAAATCCTCCATAAAATTGTGGACATACCTTAGCCAGGGTAGTTTTAAGGCCCCTCCCAGTTTCAGGGTATCCATCAGTATGTCTCTATTTAGTTAATCCTCTGTTTTTGTCCACACGCTATGCCACAAGAGAATGGGCTCAAGTTCAATCAGATTCGATATGTGAGGCAGGCCCAGTTCCGCATGGCAGACATACGAGGATGTGCTAGATGGGATGGACAAGATGTATCTCAAGAACGTATTTTCTACTATTTGAAGCAGGAGGGGATTGGCCAGGCCCCATATCCCTGCTCCATACATTGCTGTGGAGATACTATTAGCTTTATATATCTTAATAAGCTCAATAGGGGATCTCATACCCAGTTTCCTTGAAAAATGTACAAGGGCAGTTGTGGTTCTAGCAAAAGCAAGTTTTTTTACCGCTGCAGCTTGTCCGTCCACAAACATGTCCTTGCACCTTTGGCTGCCACGCCCACACCTCATAACAAAGGTCCTGGAGATGTTTACCCTAAGACCAAGCTCTTTCATAAAATTAGAATAGTTGTCAAGCACCCTCTGCAGGCCTACTTACATTAAAACTGCATCATCTGCGTAAAGGAGGGCGGGAATAGGACGTCCAGCTATCTAGGGGAAATTGAGGCTATTCTTGATTAATGCTTGTTGTAGCCCATTAATATAAAGTTTAAAGAGAAAGGGGGCCAGAACGCAGCCTTGTCTGACCCCCCCTCTTGATGGGCAATGGGGCGGTAAGTTCCCCTCTAAGACTGAATCTAATTTAGCCTTGAGCATTATTATATAGGCGTCTGAGAAAAATAATTATTGAAACATCCACCCCCATCACTTTCCAGATCTCCCAGAGTTTCCCATGTTGCACCGAATCGAATGCAGCAATGAGATCTACAAAAGCTATAAAACAACCTGTCCCCTTTCGCCCATGTGTACTTCCCTATTAAAATGGCTAGATTTAGGCTCTGCTCAATAGTTCCCAGGCCCTCCCGAAAACCATATTGGATATCGGATAAAACTTTGTTTTCCTCTTGCCAGGTCTGTAGTCTCTCTAAAATAATTCGGCCCACGACTTTTACAACGGAATCCAAAAGTGAGATGGGCCTATAACAACTCGGGTCCTGGCGATTGCCTTTTTTTGAAAATGGGTACAATCACTGATTCAGTCCAAGCAGCCAACAAAGGAGCAGAGCAGCAGGCATTAATTACTTGGGTAACAATAGGGCCCCATAAAGCCCAGTTAGTTTTAAACAAATCAACCGGGACCCCGTCTGGGCCAGGTGCTTTACCCCCAAGGCTTACAGTGATTGCTCGGTTTACTTCATCCAGGGAGAACTCAAGGTTACAATGTTGCATGTTAGAATCTAATGAAAGTTGCCCAGTAACAGCTTCAGAAATATCACCAGATTCGTATACCCTAGTGAAATAATCAACTCAAAGGTCCTCACTGATAGCGATTTCCATGGATGGGCCATCTCTTGGGTTCAAATAGGGTGCTTTGACAGCTTTCCAAAAGCCGAACTGTCTCCCAGTGACAAGGCCTTATGCAAAGCTTCCCAAGCTTCATTACGCAGTTCAATTTTTCTCTTTTTAAGAGCTAATCTATAATCAACTCTTGCCTGTCTCATGGCGGTAAGATTTCTCGGGGTCTCATGTAGTACTTTTTTTAGGTTTTTAATTGCTTGAGTCCAATGTGTGTCAAATTAACTCTCGGTTTTCCGTACTTTTGAGTTTTGTACATGTAACGCCTCCCTCACTGATGCTGAAATTAATTGAAAAGACGTCAGAACGTTAGCTGGAACGGCTAAGTCACTTAGACATGTTTCTACTGCTTTTTTACAATTATTTATCACCTTTTTTGTCACCTCAATAGGGTCCAATAGTGACCAGCGCAAGGTATACCCATTTATTTTATCCAGAGTGATACTAGATAGTGCCTGGTCAATATTATCATTCCCCACCTTTTTATTTACTGGCAGTGATATAGAGTCATCCCCTTTGGTATCGCTTTGTTCGCTCTAAGTTGGCAGGGTATGCCCAGACGTGGGTCCCTTGCTCACTTTGCCACTGGATTCAAGATAGCCTGGCTGATGAGGGTTATGAACCCGAAACCGGTCCCAGGATACTTGTTTCCGGTCCAGGGAAGACATGGCTTGGCAGTTCGGGCTGGACTGTTCCCATGAGGCACAGGGGCAGACTGATTTGCATATGGCCATGTCTGAACTGGGGTGGTGGAGTGAGCTAAAGAATGATGATGGATTAAACCCAGATCAGTTGACTGGGGGTGAGTGTTTGATTTGCTCAAGCGCTCCGTCCGTCATCCCCTTTGGTATCGCAGTGATATAGAGTAACATAGTGGAAAATGGTCACTAAGTGAAACATCTTTAACCAAGAAACCACGTAGCTTAGGAGCATGATTATTTGTCAGAAATACAAAGTCTATAGTGCTATATAAGCCTCTTCCATTGAAGGTGTAACCCATCGGGGCTGGTCGATCACAGATTTCATTCGCAAAACCCAGATCTAAAGTAAATATCATTTCATTGAACAAGTCCCCCGACACAGAGTGACAGAAATGAGTATTGGTAGTGCCCTCTTCATATATAAAACCACATAGCTTTTCATGAACATTAGAGCATAATGAGCAATTAAAATCCCCTAACATGATTACCATTGTGTCTTTTATGCTTTTACTGCGTATAGTCCTCACATCCAGAGTCACCCTTGTTAGTACCAATCCCAAGTCTCCAATGGGAACATTGTTTTGAAGGTTAACCATTAGCATGCATTGCCTTTTATCAAAATCCACTGTAATTAACTGATAATAGGGTTCCTCGAGCTGATTATCTTTTTTACATTTAATGTGTTTGAAATGTAAGTACATAGGCCACCCTTCGCCCTACCACTTAATCCCTCCACTGCAGCAGTGTGAAAAGTTTTGTAACCATTTATGTGAATTGGATCTTTCTGCCAGGTTCCTTGACGGGATAAAATAATAGGGTGTTTTATAAAATCACTCCAAATGGGATTGTTTGTATCTTAGGCCTGCGATATTCCACGAGACTATGTTGCAGGTTGCCTCCACGCTCATCTCCAGTATAAAAGTCAAATTCCTGTTTATGACCACTATAGCTTCAAATTCACATGAGAACATTATTGTTTACTGCCTCACAGATTGTATGTTACAATTACTTTACACATGGCAACAACTCTCCTTACAGTCACAGGGATTCTTCATTGGGGATCATTGCATCTTAGGTTTCTTTAAATACCTTTTGTTAAAGCAATTACCCAGGAAAAACACATGGCATAAACCATATATGCATTTGTGCAGATGCATAACCACTGTTGAGGGAGAGGAGGAGCATCATGGCCGACTGTAGGCTTCACCTCTTGTGAGTCTTGGCTCCTACCCACATTCAACAATGGTAATAAATAGCATATTACACACAGCATATCTGCATGTATGGTCCATACCTTGCTGTTGCCCATGTGCAGCAGTTATTCTATTCTATTTATGTATTTATTGTAATCAAAATAAAAGAGCAATACAGCGGTACTGCAGCCTGGTCATCCAGGTGGAAAATAGCTCCATACTGGGAACATACACATCAGTGGTCATCAAAACATCAGTGGTACACGACCACAGAGCTGGAACTATTAAAACCCTGGGACCCAGTGTATTGCAGAAGTCTGTGAAATGGAGCTTTGGCCAACGAGCCTCTGTTGGAAGTTACTGTGACTGTATACAATGACCAATACACAGGCATATTAAAGGACACCACAGCAGCAGAATACATGGGGTACGGACCACTATATCTATATATGATGGCATGTCAGAAATGTATATATGGGGTACATAAAGACATAACCCATGCGCCAGAACTGCAGGCACAGAAACTGAGGGGTAACAGTGAGGGTTTGGGGGGCCTGGCTAAATGGGGGAAATTATGTGTGCCTGACGTTTAGCAGGAAGGGGGGCACAGCTGAAAAACAGGGTAAGTTTCCTGAGAGGGTCAAGGATGGTCACTCATCGGGATGTGGTAGTCGGGGTAAGGGAGAGAGAGAGGGGGATAGTCAGAGTGAGGGGAGGGTAAAAAAGGGGAGTGTGCCACCAGGCCATGTACTTTGTTCCAGGGTTCAACCGGTGGTTAGCCCCTCTCCTCCTGTCGGGGGGCGTCAGTCTAGGCTGCATCTAGGAATAGGGCCCAGACCTGGGGGGAAATCTCAGTTCTGTCCTGGATCCTATAAATAAGACGTCCGTAAGTCACAGTTTTATACATTTCTGTCAGCAATTCCGAATGGGTTGGCTTTTGGGGGTATTGCCAGCAGCACAGGGTGCAAATCGTTGCAGCTGTGAGTGCCATTAACTGCAAACATCTCACAGGGTTGGTCAGGGTGGATAGAACAGCTGTATCGTGCAGAAGGACCAGCTTCCCAGAGGGGATGGGCATGTCCAGCGCCGTAGTCAGCACTGTTCTAAGTGTGGACCAGAACGTCGTCAGATCTGGACACACGTAGAGAATTTTAGGCATATCACAATGAGAGCTTTGACATCTCCAGTAGTCTGCATGGTGTAGCAGGCCTGCGGGGTGGAGTTTTTTGATTTCCAGTACCAATCTTGGAGTGTCTTGAAGAGGGTGGGCTTCATCCGCGATTCCCTTACTCCCTTGTCCAGGTCCCGATAATGGACCTCCAGCCCTCCTATGTGTAGTGCGTGAGAAGTAGGTCCTACCATAAGTGGGTCATGGGGGTTTGGTGTGTAGCTGATGTACTATCAAATTGTAAAATCCCGAGACCACATATTTAAAAACACCCCAGCATGCGCAACAGTTATAAACAAAGCAGCAGCAGTTATATACAAAAGTGTTTAACCATTTTAGAAATTGGGTGCTACATTGAAGATAATGGCTGGAATGTGCCTTCTGCTCCAATTTCTAATGTACGTCTTTCAGTTTCTCTCTTTTTTATTTACAACATTCAAACCTCAGTGGCCACTCTGCCTTGCGGCAGGGATGTAATGCAGGCCCCTGCAGTCTCTGTGGCACAGGGGGATGGACCCACAACCATTTAGTGGGCCCCAAGCTCGCTAGGGGGCCCCCACTCATTCCAAGGCCAATGTACGTCTGCGAGATATGGGAGACATAGGTGACCCACATTACATTCTGCACTGGGCCCCATCATTTTACATTAAGCCACTACCTTGTGCTATATCAGTTGTTAAACGCCCTCTCCCTAGTTAAAGGCCCGCATATGCGGGTCAGGTGTATAACTCAGGTGCAGGACCTTTAGCCACGTGTATAGCCCTCGGTAGCAGACTACAAGGATTTGAATTGAATTAAAGAAGAAATCACAATAACTAGCTCTTGAAATATGCCCCAAGTTGTTTTCTTCTCTGAAGTGACTCTAGAATCGAATCTGTGATGCATTAATAACTAAGTTTAATTTTAAGTCAGGCCGATTAGAGTACATTTCAGGTGTGGTTACACACTAGAGGTCCCATGGAAATAAACCACACTTCATTGACAATGCAGCATACCTAAAGCAGGGTCAGCACAGTCTTTGTACTGCTCTGGTGTGCAGATCGTGGAGTTGCCTGTGTAAAATAGAAAAAAAGAACATCATTGGACACGATTGTCCATCAGCATCCTTGTATACCAGTATTCAAGCAGGAATCACAAGCCAGAGAATCTTCATTTCATTGCAGGAATACACTTCAGTCCATGAGCTGTCTCAGAAAAATACCCTGTAATAGCACTTTTGGAGTACCTGGGGTAAGACATTTCTTTTCCTTTTTTAAAAGTTTGGGATTGCCTATTACAATACCTTTAAAGCATTGATAAGTGTTTACTAACCAATCCCAGATTATTTGAAACTCTAATAACAAGAGATTTGAAAAAGTTGCCCTTGACATATAGAGGGTTAGTCAAGTATATACAAGTGGCTAAAGTTGCCTTTTCTAATATTCCAAACGTTTTTAAAGCTATTAAACTTATTTTAGTTACATTATACGTAGGAAAAGCTGATTAAAAGTTTTAAAATTGATTCAGAACTTTTTCACACTCATTACCATTTTTGGAACTTCAATAGGCTTTTCAACTTCGTCAAAAATTGTTGTTGGTTTAGTGAAACATTCAAAAGTCTGTCAAAGCTTTTTTGATGACGTTATGTTATTACAATGATTGAAGTCTTTTTATTGAAGTTATGACTAGAAAATGTTAAATTATGTATTATTTGGAAGTATTATATTGTTAATAGATCACTATTTTGTAATTACTATCTTTTCACTGAGTTTTAATTTTATATTTAATCGCTGTGCATTCTTCCTGTGTTACTATATTACTTTTTATTTATTTATAATTGGATTTTCTATAACTTTTTTTATCGTTAATCTTACTTTTCTGTTAATTTATTATTGTGTTAAATATTATTTATTTAACACAATGACTATTGACTAAATATGACTATTACATTTTACCATATATAAATATTATTTATGAATAGTAAAATGTAATAGTCATTTTTGATTATCCCGAATCCTTAGAATGCATCAGCAGGATAGATCTAAAAGTGGAATGTCTGTCATCACTTGAAGAGCCTAGGCTCTCCTCAGAATTGTTGAAGCCCAGTGTTTTCAGGAACCAATTAATGTTGATTACATACAATATCCAACCTTATTTAAAGCTTAACCCTGATCCCATGCATCGGTTTGTCTTAACACGTTTTCGGATGGACATTTTTTACTGAGTTGCTAGCTTCTTTTCTATGAACGACTGGTCCCTTAGACTAGTAAACTGTTAATGTGACAATCTGTTGCCACGGTGTACCTTGCGCATTGTCTTCTGTAAATTTTACACTGTTCAGACGAAGTGTTTTACTGTTCCAACTTATAACTTCTTCCAATGCAAGCCTGCTTACCTGTTTTTAAACCTTTACCCAACATGTTGCTCAATATCTACTTTTTTATGGGCTGTGATTTACTGTAGGAAGTCCCTCAATTATTTATGAATGCTCTTTTTAACACGTAATTTCACTTGTTTTTTGACAAGATGTATTCAAATTTTGTCTTCGTATTGTTTTTAGCCCTATTTTAATGTAATGATTGTATAGTACTTTATATTGTTTTTATGATTTTACTCAATGAAATTGAATAAAGCTTATTCTGATTCTTATTTATATATTTATTACTATTTTACATAGTGCAAACATGCATATTCAATAAGCAGGTTATATTAGAATAGACCAGAGCTCACTTAGAACACAAGGATAGCCACTCAAAGGTTAGAAAAGCAATGTTACAATAGAGATGATCCCGTGGTATCACTTAAATAAAAAGATGCAAACAATAACGGATTAATAGAGATTGATACTTTTTTATGTTATCGAATTGCCAGGAAAGATATTCATGAGTAGTGTGCAAAGAGGAGCATTGCAGATTACTCTTGGAAATGTCGCTGAAACAAGACATTTTGAATGCACTAACGGGTTTGTCCAATTCTAAAGATAACAACAGTGCAGCTCTCTGTAGTACTGCCGGAGAAAGGCTATGAGAAAGTAGGTTGCCTTAGAAGTTGTGTCTTTCAAGAAGTAATGCGTCCGAACATCAAAGAGAGCATATGCCTTCAGAAATGGATAATGTTTGGGCCAAGTGACTTGGGGTCCCAGAGTGTAGGGTTCTATGCACTACGTAGGTAAATTTAAGTAGACATCTGGCTTTAAACAGCAGCCACTGAAATTTGAGTGAGAACCAGGAAGTCTGACTGTTAAATAGCCAGTTAATGGTGGAGACTGGCATTGTTTGCAGCAAGACGAGCTGCCTTGAGAATGGCAAGGTGTATCCATGGTAGACTATAGAGATGACAGCTTCTCACTAACTAATCTATATAAAATATGAGATTGTAGCCTATTGTTAGAACTCAGGGTCTCTAGTTGGCAATGGTATACACCTTTGTCCAAATAGGGACCCTTGTGTCTAAGTCAGGGAAAGGGGATTACACTTTTGGATAACCCCTGCTCACCCCCTTGGTAGCTTGGCATGAGCAGGCAGGCTTATTTCAGAGGCAGTGTGTTAAGCATTTGTGAACACATACAGTAATACAGTGAAAACACTACAGACAGATACCACACCGGGTTGTATAAAAATAAGTATTCTTTATATAGACTTATCACAAGTCCACAAACAACAAAAATCCACAATACTGGCATCACAATTAATACTTCAGGATGGTAGAAGTAATTCAAAAATAGGTCATTCACTTAATCAGTCTTTAGCAACAGATAACTCCAATGGGAGTTATCATGACGTCAAGGTCAAAGTGCTCCAAAAGTACGGTGCCGACCGCGAGGTGCGCAGCGTCGGGCCCAGAGTCAAAACAGACCCCTTACAGAACAGTACCTTGGAAAGCGAAAACAAAGACCGCTCATGGCGTTAGTTCCTTGCTTCGGGGGAGATGATGCGTTGGTGTCCTGGATGCTTGCGCAGGCAGGATAGGCGTCGGTTCTTGACCAGAAAGGAGGTGACGTTACGTTGGAACCTAAACACAGGTTCCGTACGATGTCACGTTGTTGATGAGTTCTTGGCCGCCTTCGTCGAGGATCGGCTCTGTGATGATGTCGGTTTCGGAGTCGTTATGGCACAGCAGCAGGCGTCGGTCTACGTGTACAAGCGACTGAAACAGCAAGTTCCAGAAGCAAGCAAACAGAAGGGGTGAAGTTGTTTGTATCCCTGAGACTTCAGACTGGAGGCAAGCTCAGTTCGAGCCCTTGGAGAAATATTCTGCAAGATGATGAAAGTTCTATACAAGTTCCTTCTTCTTTCCTCGGCAATGAAGACACCACAGTAATAACAGCACACTGGCAGAGGGGCAGTTCAAACTCCTGCATCTTCCTTCGGGTCTTCTCCTCGGCAAAGGTTTGTCTTGTGTTCCCAGAAGTGATCTAACTTCTTGGGGTCTGGCTCCCCGTATTTATACTCAGAAATCCTTTGTCCGCTGAAGGCAGAGGGTTCTGTACCTAGTCAAAACCAGTTCAGGGTGCATTCTGCCAGTGCACAACTTCTTCCTTTGTCAGAGTAGGCCAGGGTCATCAGATGCACCACGGGAGGTGGAGCCAGCATTCAGCATTATGGAAGGCAGGCACAGCTCTATTCAGGCCCAGTTGCTACTCCTTCCACCACTCCTCAGGTAGATCGGCCTGTCCAGCCTAGTGCTGACTCACCATGTCTCCTGGAACCCCCCAGACCCTGTCACTCACAAAACCAGACATACAATACACACGCTAGCAGAGGCAGGATGGATGGTTAGACGAGAAAATACCTACTTTCTAAAAGTGCTATTCTCTCAAACACAGAATGTTAAAACCAACTTCACTAAAAGATGCATCTCATCATTCTGAGATCAGGCATACTAAACTCGAATCTCTACCTAGTTCCCCGAATCAGTTAGGATTATAAGATGTTATAATCAAACTGCCCATTCTGGCCTATGGGAACAGGTAGCCTTGCAATAGTGAAAAATGAAATAGGTTGTAATTCACTATCAGGTCACGCCACACACTTCAGGGCATGTCCTATCTTTTACATACAACGCACCCTGCCCGTATGCCTACCGTAGAGGTGACTGATATGCAGAAAAGGAAAGGTTCAAGGACCAGCGAGTGGGTGCATTTGCCGAGTCAACACGGCAGTCCCGACTGCATATGGGCTCTGCAGTGGCAGGCCCGAGTTACACTTCACGAGCTGCTTCGGTGGGTGGCACAATCGGTGCTGCAAGCCCACCAGCAGCATTCGATTTACAAGCCCCGGGCACACACGGTGCAAGATAAGAGGGTCTGGCAGTAAATCAAATAAGTCAATCATGGAGTCACTAACGGGGTGACCTTCACTATCTTTCCTGACTTTACCCCGCATGTGCAGGAGCAACGACGTAAATTCATAGCGGTCAAACCGAAGTTAAGACAAGTTCAGATAGACTATGCGCTACTGTATCCTGCACGTCTTCGAGTTACTTATCAGGGCACCCAAACAATCTATACGAAACCGCAACAGGTGGAGGAGTTTCTCAAGTCACTAAAACCACGGCGGAGGGTGGCATCTGAGCCTGGTGGGCCTTTAGGGGCATCGTTGGATGACGTGGAATGACAGCTCCCTTGGGCGATGGGATCGGGCGGCGAGGGGATGTGATGCCAGCAGCGTGGTCCGGCTGGAACTTCTGTTGATGGTTGGTTCACTGACGATGTAATGTGATGACATTTGCGTGGGAGGCAGTGCACCTGGACAATGTATGGCTGCGATAATCAGTCGGACATACCGTTCGCTTGCCTGGGGACTTGCTAACTGATGCGGGTCTCTAGGGTGGGCGGGAGGTATTCGTGGGCTACCTAGTAGAATACCCCCTAACCGGGTATACCCCAGAAGTTGTGTAATTTGGGGGTTGGATGTATGTTTTCCTGTAGCCCAGTTCCTCTATGGTGCGGGCTTGGTTTGAGATATATGATAGAAGGGATGTTTGAAGGGACTAGGACCAAGTATACGAGCTGTCACACACCTGGCTAGGACCTACTCTGATCATTGCCCTGTATGTCTTACGATTGTGCCCCCTGGCTATGACAGGCCTAGACCTACTTGGCGGCTGCAGCCGCGTGCCCTACTAGACTCTGTGTTTCAGGCTGAGCTGGGGGAGGAAATCCGGGATTTTTTTATCCGTAACAAAGGCTCGGTAGATAGCATAGAGGTTATTTGGGAGGCATTTAAGGCCACTATACGGGGGTATTGTATCTCCAAAAGTTTTGGCGTATTGCGTGATATACAGCGCACGCTTAAGAATCTTGAACAGGATTTAAGGGGGCTGGAGGAGAGGATGATACGAGGGGAAGCAGGTCAGATACATGCGGAATTCAGAGAGAAACTTTCTGAGTATGAAGCCACTGCTGCCAGGGAGGTTAAGTTTAAGGGGCGATATTGGGAAGCTCGCCGGTATGGTGAGGGTGAGCGACCTGGAAGGGCTTTGGCCGAACTTACGCGCTGCCCACGTACTAATACGTAGGTATTAGAAATAGAACTGCCTGGGGGTCAGAGGTCTCAGGATACATTGGGTATCCTTGACGCATTCACCTCACACTATACTACACTATATACCTCACAGCGTCAGGGCGTGGCGGATTTAGATGCATTTATGGGAGATATAGCATTGTGCTGGCTCAGTGACACACATAGGGAATTCCTAGGTGCACCGTTTGAGATTGACGAGATCAGGGATGCCATTATGTCCTTGCGGAACGGCAAGGCGTCTGGATTAGATGGCCTCCCTGTGGAGTTCTATAAGAGCTATATAGATATTATGACGCCAGTACTGAAGGAAATCTTTGAGGAATCCCTTGAGGTCGGCGTGCTTCCAGCGTCAATGAGGGAAGTGCTGATAACATCTCTGCTGAAGCCGGGTAAACCCAGCAACTCCTGCGACTCCTTTAGACCCCTGTCGCTCCTGAACTGTGACACTAAGATTCTGGCGAAGGTTTTAGCTAATCGCCTAACGTTGTTGATGGATAGGATTGTTCTCCCTGACCAGTCTGGGTTTGTCCCTGGGCGGGCTACCACCCACAACTTGCGCACGTTATTTTCGCTCATACAGAATGTAGACCCGGAGCTCCCACTTGCTGCTGTATTTTTAGATGCCACCAAGGCTTTTGATTTTGTGGAGTGGGATTATCTATTCGGTGTGCTACAAAGGATGGAATTTCCCAAGATATTCATCTCATGGGTGCAGTTGCTGTACTGTCAACCCACTGCAAAGGTGCTGATAAATGGTCATATCTACCCTTCGTTCCCTATTTCGCGGGGCACCCGGGAGGGGTGCCCGCTCTCTCCATTATTGTTCGCCATCGCGATTGAACCACTCGCATGTAGGCTACGTCAGAAACACCAAGATAAGGCATTTAGGTGTAATCAGCGGCAACTACTTATATCATTGTACTCTGATGATGTCACGTTATATGTTAGGGATCCTCAGCAAAACATCAATCCCTTATTGAGAGAATTTTTGGTGTTTGGCAGATTGTCCGGAGTGCATATTAATTGGGGGAAGTCGCAGATATTCCCCCTTACGGCCGCGGTACCTAAGTTTCAGCCGGATTTTCCGTTGGAATGGTGTACCTCTGACCTCCGCTATCTTGGCATACAAGTGACTAGGGATAAGGAAGACACGCTACGATTGAACTATGGGGTGGCTATTACGAGATTGGCCAGCAACGTCACACGGTGGATATCGCTACCCTTATCGCTTGCAGGTAGAGCTTCCCTTATTAAAATGATTGTCCTTCCCCAATTTCTTTATTTGTTCCTCAATATTCTCTATCACCCTGGAACTTTCTTTTTTTAAACTCTGCGTACTGAGCTACTTCGATTGCTGTGGGGAGGGAAGCAGGCGCGACTTCAATGGTCCGTGCTCACGAGGCCTTCCGATCAGGGGGGATTTGATATCCCAGATTTCGAAATGTATTATGCATGTGCGCAGGCGCATTATGCAACCCTAACCTCTGAGGCGGAAGCCGGAGGATATATTCGCTATTTTAAAAGAATTGTTGATTTTTGTGTTTACATATTTTAAAACTTCTATTCTATTCTCACCTGAGCTTTTTTCTGGGCAAAAGCGCCAAGCAGGCTCAACACATTTCAGCGGAACTAGCGCTGTTTTGGCACATTGTTGTTCGCGGCCGCCATCGCAGCAGACGCGAGGCCACGCCCACCTGACAGGCCACGCCCACACACCCCGCCTATAAAAACAGCGCTGATCACTAGCGCGACCAGTGGAACCCTAACCTCTGAGGCGGAAGCCGGAGGATATATTCGCTATTTTAAAAGAATTGTTGATTTTTGTGTTTACATATTTTAAAACTTCTATTCTATTCTCACCTGAGCTTTTTTCTGGGCAAAAGCGCCAAGCAGGCTCAACACATTTCAGCGGAACTAGCGCTGTTTTGGCACATTGTTGTTCGCGGCCGCCATCGCAGCAGACGCGAGGCCACGCCCACCTGTCAGGCCACGCCCACACACCCCGCCTATAAAAACAGCGCTGATCACTAGCGCGACCAATGGAACCCTAACCTCTGAGGCGGAAGCCGGAGGATATATTCGCTATTTTAAAAGAATTGTTGATTTTTGTGTTTACATATTTTAAAACTTCTATTCTATTCTCACCTGAGCTTTTTTCTGGGCAAAAGCGCCAAGCAGGCTCAACACATTTCAGCGGAACTAGCGCTGTTTTGGCACATTGTTGTTCGCGGCCGCCATCGCAGCAGACGCGAGGCCACGCCCACCTGACAGGCCACGCCCACACCCCCCGCCTATAAAAACAGCGCTGATCACTAGCGCGACCAGTGGAACCCTAACCTCTGAGGCGGAAGCCGGAGGATATATTCGCTATTTTAAAAGAATTGTTGATTTTAGTGTTTACATATTTTAAAACTTCTATTCTATTCTCACCTGAGCTTTTTTCTGGGCAAAAGCGCCAAGCAGGCTCAACACATTTCAGCGGAACTAGCGCTGTTTTGGCACATTGTTGTTCGCGGCCACCATCGCAGCAGACGCGAGGCCACGCCCACCTGACAGGCCACGCCCACACCCCCGCCTATTAAATGTGCCTTCCACGCAAGCGCAGCGGACGAGCGCAGCGGGAGCGCCGTTTGCGCGCCGAAGGCGCGCCTAAGGCAAGCCCGTCTGGGCCCGTCCGGGCCTGGACGGACCCAGGCCCAGGGATGCTGCCAGATCCATCCCCCAGTCGCCTGATGTACTCAGCAGACATGCTTCGGGACCTCCGACCTGAAAAAAACCAAGGTTGTCGCTACACTCACGAAGCAGGTAAACCCTTTACAAGCTGCATGCGCTGCTATACAGCCACTCAGACCCCAGCCAATTCCAGGCTACAGCTCGGTCTTCTCAACTGTCGCTCCCTCCCCAAGCACGCACTCGAAATCAATGGGCTGATCCAAGATCAAGGCTTAGACACATTGTTTTTAACAGAAACCTGGCTTTCTGACAGCAATGATGCGGATATTGTCACCGCCCTTCCCCCAGGCTACCTCATCCAAACCCGCCATAGACCCAGAGGAAGAGGAGGCGGGTTGGCTATAATCTACCGCGATCACCTCAGCTGTAGAATCAATGACGCCAATATTGAAGACGCTGAAAGCTGCCACTTTTCCCTCCAAACCTCCCCGACGCACTCCCTTTCGGGACTGCTTATCTACCGGCCCCCGGGTACCCTTGGGAAATTCCTTAACGCAGTCACCGAAACGACCTCTCAATTGGCCGCCTCTGTTTCCAACTTTCTTATTGTAGGTGATCTTAACCTCCATTTTACTGATCCCGCTGACCGGTCTGCCTCTGACCTTCTAGTGGACCTTCTGTCACTCAACATTCGATTGGTGAATAACGAGCCCACCCACGTCAAGGGACACCTCTTAGATCCCGTCCTTACTAATGACGCCAATATTACCACGAGTCCTTCTTTGTCACTGCCTTGGACCGATCATTTTTTAATCCCCATCTCCTGGGAGTCTCCTACTGTTACCACCCAGTCCGCGAAAATCAAAGTCACCGACAGACGTTGGCACAAACTCGTACCATCTGAATCGTTCTCCGTTCTCTCTAATTCCATTCCATCGCTTTCCCCTGATGCCATTACGGCCGATAAACAGTTTAGCTCCTGGATCACATCCTCCTTGGATACACTCCTTCCTAAAACCACCACCCTCAGACACACCAAACGAATACCTCCGGCCCCGTGGTATACTCCAGAGCTCAAGTCGCTTCAGCAGGACTGTAAAAGAGCTGAACGTTCCTGGAGGATGGAGAAATCCAACACTAATAAGGATGCCTATCGCACCTCCTTATTAGTATACAAATCTTTTATTGGTAAGACAAAAAGTCTATTCTTTCAGGAAAGAATTGAAAAAGCCGCCTGCTCTAGTAAAGAAACCTATACCATCCTGAAAGAACTTCTCAATGTTCCCGATCCCGTCCCGAGAAACCCCCCAGACCCCAAAGCGGACCAGGAAAAATGCCATCAGCTAGCCAGCTTTTTCCAAGAAAAAATTCAAAAAATCCTTAATTCCATCCCTCCCTCCATTCCGAGCGACATTGGCGACCCCTTCGACACTCCGATCTCCCCTAACCTAACTTCCTGGGGGCAAACAACCATCGAAGAAGTCGAGAACACGCTAAAAACTATCAAAAGCGGATCTCCTAGGGACCCCGCACCGCTACGGATCCTCAAGGAAGTAGCTCCCATCATTATCCCCCCCCTCACCCATCTGATTAATGCGTCTTTTCAACAGGGAATCGTCCCCCTTAGTTGGAAAGCGGCAGTTGTTAAAGCGCTTTTAAAGAAACCCTCCTTGGATCCAGCGGAATTGGCTAATTATAGACCAATATCCCTCCTCCCTGGGACCAGCAAGATCGCCGAGAAACTGGTGAACAAGAAACTTTCCCAGTTTCTTGAATCTAATAATCTGCTAAAAAACTCGCAGACAGGTTTTCGCCCAGGACAGGGCACTGACATCGCCCTCCTGGCGGCGGTGGAGGAGGCCAGAGCACTCTTAGACGAAGGAGGTTCAGTGGCAGTGATCCTCCTCGACCTGAGCGCGGCCTTCGACACCGTCAACCACCAACTCCTGATCAAACGGCTCAAGAAGGTAGGAGTAGAAGGTACTGCTCTATCCTGGCTTTCCTCCTTTCGGGCCCAACGTTCCTTTCAGATCTGGGAGAATAACACCTGCTCCTCCGAAACACCCCTCCAATGTGGGGTGCCTCAGGGCTCCTCCCTGAGCCCCACATTGTTTAACATATACATGGTCCCATTGGAGGAGGTTGTCACCCCGTTCGGAGTGAGCATCGTCAGCTATGCGGACGACACACAATTAATCGTCTCCCTATCCCACCCCAGTCAACAACCTGCGGACTTATTCAACTGCTTGACGCAGATACAAGGGTGGATGAACAACTCAGCTTTAAAGCTGAATGGATCAAAGACGGACATCCTTCTTCTGGGTCCGAAAGGTCTCACTTTTCCCTTGAACATCTGGCCACCCTGTCTGGGTCCCCCCCCAGACCCAAAACAGGAAGTAAAAAGCCTGGGAGTATGGATCGAAGCCGATCTCTCATTCACCACGCAGGCCAAAAAAGTAGCCGGTACCTGCTTCGTACTACTGAAATCTATGAGAAAGATCCTGCCCCTACTTCCACCCACATCGCAAAGACTTCTTATCCAAGGCCTCATACTTTCCAGGCTCGACTATAGTAATGCAATCTACCTGGGCGCACCTGAAGCAACCCTAAATAAACTTCAGAAAATCCAAAATGCGGCGGCCCGGATCCTCACTAACACCCCGGCCAGAGCTTCAGCCAAACCTGCTCTGAAGCTCCTTCACTGGCTCCCAGTGAGGGAACGAGTGATTTTCAAAGTCTTATGCATGGCACATAAGTTACTGCAGAATCAAGGCCCTCCAATTCTTAGAAAATTCATAAAATCTTACAAAGCCCCAAGATCCCTTCGATCGGACAAGGAGTCCCTTATCATCATGCCCAGATTCAAGAAAGCCCGCTCGGGTGGAAGACGCTTCTCGGTCCACACTGCTCGCCTCTGGAACGCTCTCCCCCGAGACCTGAGAAAAGAACCCAACTACTTACGTTTCAGGAAACGGCTCAAAGCTCACCTGTTCCCTTAATTTTAACCTTCCTCCCTCTGAAACTTGCCGTCCCCCCCTCTCAGCCGCCCAACCCACAGAGGTAGGGATCTTTAGCGCTGGGATACCTCAGGGTGACTACGCGCTCTATAAATTTTTTTAATAATAATGCATACCACTGGCTGCGACCCACGGCTTACATGCCACAAGTGGCTGCTGAGGATTGGTTGGCGCATCTTATTCCACTCAATGGATATATACATGCACCACTGAGTGTGCGTGGGACACAGCCCACGATGATCACCAGTACGTTGACTGCTTGGAGGCGCCTGGCGGGCCTGCTCCAGTCGGCCCCCATGTTGTACTCCTCGCGGCTTCCGCTGGTGTATCACCCTGATCTGCCGTTGTTGCAGGAAACGGGATTTCGTAATATGTGTCGGAGATTGCTCATTTGTACGTGGGGGGACCTCTTTCATGGAGGTGTGTTTCGATCTTTAGAACATCTGTTTCAGGCAGTGCAGCCAACGCCCCTAGAAGTTTTTTTATATGTGCGCCTGCGGCAGGGAATGAAGGCGGTTCTTCCTGAATTTCCTCAAGAGCCAAAGAATTTGGCCCCCCTGCATTTAGTGCTCACTTCTCCGGATGGTAAGCATTTGGTGGCGGGCCTGTATCGTAGCATGCGCACACAACATCAAAGTATTAGCAGCCGGGCGCGTCAAACTTGGAGTGAGGAGTTGGGACGGGAGGTGTCGGATGCACAATGGCTGTATTGCTGCACACAAACTCGGCAGATTTCTGCTAGCTGTAGATTGAAAGTGATACACTATAGATTTTTGCAGCGCTTATATTATACGCCAGCCAAAAAATATCGACTGAAATTGTCCAATAATGATAGATGTGACAGATGCGGACAGGCTGGGGCGGGTTTTTTCCATCTGGCGTGGGAGTGCCCGGCTATATTGCAGTACTTGATGCAGATCTATGACGCCCTGGACAAAATGACGGATAGTGCACATGAGAGGGATCCATTGGTAGCACTGTTGGGCTACACTGCGCTCATCCCCAATAAATATAGGAAGTTTTGTGCAATCGCTTTCCTGCTGGCCAAGCGCAGGGTGGCTTGCCGATGGGGCAGAGGCAGAGCTCCGAAGTTTAAGGAGTGGTTAACAGATCTGGTATATTGTCAGGAACAACTATCGGTATATGCTGAGACACAGCCAATTACCTCCAGACCTAAGGACATATGGGGCCCGCTTCAGGCCTTCCTTCTCCAGCAGCGGGAGGAGGAATAGGGCGTCTCTGCTGTGAATGGTTCGTGAGCGGGGGAATGTGGAGTTGGAATTTATGTTGCCGCAATAACTCTCCCCTTTTGATTGGGGGTTGTCCCCCCCTCCTTCCCCCCATGTGGATAAGTGAGGACACAGTACTTATCTTTAGATCTGACAATGATATAGGAGGGACTCTTGTGTCATGTTGATATTCTTACAGATAACCAGATGGGGCGTATGGACTAGACTCAATGATAGCTTTGAATAATTTATGTCTGTGATGATCACTGTTATGTCCCTCAGCAGACTGTTTATGGTATAATCTTCTGATGCGTTATAATGGCCAAATGAATGTCCAGCTGTACTGTTGTGTTTCTTAAGTTCCAAAAAAAAAAAAATCAAGGAGTCACTAATCAAAACATCAATTTAACACAGGGAACACTTGCACTGTGGCACTGAATAGCAGTGCACTGTGTCCAAACTATCTAAACCAGCAAAACATATCAAAAACAGAGGAAGCAATCAGTAACAAATGGATGGGAGACTCACGCCAATGGTACCAGGTCTAACACCTATGTAAATCTAGGGATAAAATTAGTTAAATGATATTATATATATTTGTAATGTAATCAATTATATAAATATGTAATGTATTTATAATCTATTAGGTGTTTTGTTTACATTATGTAAATTACATTGTGTGGATCAGAAAGCATACATTTAGTTTTGTTATGTTTCATACAGATACCCCGATATAGGCTCAGGTAGTAACCAAACCTTTCACCTTTATTTCTGGACACCAATCCCACAGTCTATGTTGTCTAAACGTGCCGATCCTTATAGGTTTATAGGAACTAAACGACATAGCATCTCCAACGTTGGTTTGGTACTTATTTAACAGTCAAATCTGAGTAGTTCAGTCGAGCTGTTCTCAGAAACCCCTACTCAGATTTTCCTAGAGACATATGGAGCGGGAGTGGGAAGAGAACAATCCTCCACAGCTGAGTAGGCATATCCTATGCATTGGATACACAGTTGGAGGCTGTGTTTCCACACACAAGCCCTCAAGAAAAACACAGAATGCTAACGATCAGCTTGCCCATGGGGGATAGGTCCCCAGAAAGAGGATTGTACCTCTTGAGGTACAGTTTTCGCTGCCATATATACCAGAACTCATGGTATCCCTTCAATAGCAGTAATTCCAGATGTATTAAGACAAATTCAGAATGGGCCCTATTCACAAGGAACTATCGCCGACTTAACAGCACTTTATCACAGCCAAAGTTGCGATAAACTTATCGCCCCAATCACAAGCTGGTGTTAACAGCCCACAGCACCAGTTTACCCGCGATAGCACCCGCAAAAAACATCGCCACTGATGACCCCGCCAACTATCGCTAATGAGATGCGGAGTAGCCGTTCCTGTGCCAAAAGCCATGACAACACCACTGCACAACATTCACAACGAACAGCCAGAACTGCGATAAGAACACAAAACAGGTGATAAGGCGCGTTAGCAGCAGGAAAATAACACCTGCCCTGACCTGGTGCTAAGTTGGACCACAGCCTGCACCACAAAAGGGAGCCCAGCCCACAGCCACATCGGAAGGGCAGAAGATGCCATGAGCCACTGGTCATGCGGCCTGGACGCCAAAGAGGGCCACAACACCCACCGCCACCACCCTAGGACCCCATACAGCACCCAGAACATCCCCCCCCAGGGCCACCACCCAGGCAGCGCTGACAAAGACAGCGGACCCCCAGGAAACACACCAGCCTCACAGACCCAACACCTGACAATGTCATTTCCCAATACAGGCTCAAAAGGAAAACAACTGCACGCATCATGACCAACAACGCCCAACAGGCCGACGGCACCAACACAGCGGACAACCAACATCCCACCCCACACAAAGCTGCTGGCTGTGCTGCACCTGTTGTCCCCTGGTACCACCCAACCAACACACGCCACAGTCGGAGGAGTCACACAGCCAGCCACATCCCAGTCCCTCACACCTGTCATGGACATCACCATCAGCCTGGTACCCCAGTCCCCATACATCCAACATAATGCACAGGATCCGCTGGAGACCAAGCAAGGACCATACGCCATAGCTGGATGCACGCAGATGTCGGGGGCAATCCACAGCACACATGTCTTACCTGTGCCCCCTAGTGACACAGCACACAATCACTGCAACAGAAAGCACACGTCTCACATCAATGTGCAGGCAACAACCGAACACGAGGAACCTCCACCGATGTCGCCTACAAATTCCCTGCCAGTGTGCATGATACCTTCATCCTCTGACGGTCCATCATCACCCAGAGTTACCAGGATGGCACCAAGGGAAATGCACACTCCCTTGGCAAGTACAAAATGAACACCCCACCCATCTGAACTCCACAACCATGCAGCTCACAACACTGGCAATGCACACGACACAAAATCACTACCAACATGCAAAACAACATGCCCACCCACCAGACTCACAACGGTAACCTGAGCAAGCCATGAACATGAGCCATCAATGGCATGGCACCCCAGCCACACAATAGCCGAATGTGGGGAGAGGTGGCAACCAGGCATGTGTGGAGGAGGCAAGTGATCCATGAATGGGAAAGTACACAATGCCAAGAGTGGCAAAGATGTGCTGGACAGACTGCAGCATGCAGCACACACCCATATCCATGGAGACATACACCGCTGGTGTATGGAGTGTAGTGGACAGTGGATGCAACCATGTCACCCCAGCCAGTGGGGAAGTCAACGGACATGTTGCCTGTGACGTCCCCCCGTAAGCGTGAAAGGAGTGGGATGGCCTGGTGTATGCCAGGCCAGCGTAGGGGTGTGAATAAAAAGCACGTAGCCCTGGGCGTGGTCCTCTTCCGAAAAACCCAACGTCTCTGCCAGGGTGGCGCCACTCACCACGCCACGAGGCCGACGCCATCCGTGTGAGCGGAGTTGCCTGCGATCCTGTGCGGCTGTCGTACCCCCCGCCCGCTGGACCCCGAAGCCGTCATGCCTGCCCCAGTGCAGCCAGGCCACACTGATCACCTTCCGACACCGGCGTGTGTCAAGGAGGGCAAGCCCCAAGCCCGAGTGCCGCGTCCTTGGCAGCCTCTCAGACCATCGAGGCCTCCACGACACAGGCCCACTTTAGATCTTTCTCGTTGACGAACTCTTCTGCCGCCTCCGGCCTACACTTCAGTCAAGTAGGTCACACCTTTGGAACTGAGTCTTGATTACACAATGGCAGAGTACATATGTTCATTGCAGAGTTTACATCAGTGTACTCCCTTCTACGTGGTGCCACCAACTCTGTGCATAGCATCACAACCATACGTGTCTGTGGGCCTTCGTGGACTATTGCCCTCGGCCTACGCTGCGCATGAGTAGGTCACAGAATTGGAACTGAACATCGATTTTTCAACAGCAGATTACATATCTTTGCACGCAAAGAGAGGCGTGAGAGGATGACGCGTTGCAGCCCGGAGGGAATAGGATCATCGTTACGGAGGTGATCAAACACTACCGACAGCTGCTCTGTTGCCACTAACTCTGTCCATCGCGAGCCAACGACAGGTGGCTGTGGGCCCTTGCTGACCGCTGCCCCCGGCCTTCACTGCGGTCAAATAGGTCACACACACCTTCTATTTCAGCCTTGATTTGTTTATGGAAGACTTCATGTCATTGTACAGGCCTCATCGCAGACTGCATCCCCTTTCAGCCCGAGTGCCAAGATGTCTATTCCCCGAGACCCATGGTCACTTTCTGGTTGGACTTTGAGGGCGACTGAGTCCATGGACTTGGGGTTTTCGTTGCCATCATGGAGGTGATACTGACTTTGTGGCGAAAACGAGGCCGTGGCATTCCACCCCACCATTTGCTGCTTCCGAATAACATAAGACCTTTCGCCTTTTGTCCTGGAGGACGCCTTCCACTGACCTCCGCAACACTCTGCAACATACACTTCGGACATTGATGAGGACCCACTCAGGTCGCATGACCCATCTGACTGCACCGCAAGTCACCGTCCCGTGGCAGGGTGCCTGTGCCGGCCGCTGTGCATCCTGGGCCACTAACTCTGTGCAGCTCATGTCAGGGACCCTGTCTGAATGAATATTGGATCTCTGTGATGGTGGTCCTAGGGTCATAGACGCCATGTGCATGTGGCCCTGCGCTGTCCGCTGTCTCTGGCCTCAACTGCAGACCACCAGAGCTCACACATCAAATCGAATCCTGACCAGCCCGGATGTTGCATCACCGCAGGAGGCACACGCCACCTCCGCCAGGACAACCTCCAACCGCCATCTGCCAGAGTCGAAACGGTGGTCCTGACAAACCTACGGAGTTGCAAAACACCTGTCGTGGATGCCATCATCAGACTGATACCCTGCTCAGCACTCCAGGTGCCACTGACTCAGTGCCCCGCAAGCCATCGTCCGTTACTGATTGTGTTTTGTGCTGTGGAGAGGCTGCGCAGCAATGTCATCTCAAGCAGAGTGGGAGACCCAGGACGTTGTTGAGGAAGCTGATGCAGGTCTCACACACCACATTGCATCTGCATCAGGAATATCTCAAAGGGACACAATCCAAGACTTTTTCTTCACATGAGCATGCTCATCTCTAGTGCCCCAACCACAGTGCACTGCAACTCACGGACACTTCTGTTTGCATGTTGTGTGTCCTCTGGACTTTCTCAGTCTCCCTCCATGTTGCTCAGCAGTTGACTCTGTTATGCAGGTGTTTTCAGTTCCCGTTGCACTGGTGTCCACTGTTCAAGTGGTTGCCAGCACCAAGCACTCCGTGGGTGCTGGCTTACACTCACGACATTGCAGTGTGCTGTGAACAGCGGATGAAGACATATCACCGCAGGTAGCGGGGTGGAGCTTGGACATGTAGTTTTGTCATCACCCACTCAATTCGTATGGGGAGTAGGCTGGGCCATCGTAGGCAGAGCCGACGTGGGTGTGTGACTGCTATTTGCGTGCCCCTGGGCGTGGTTGTGTACTGTGAATGTGCATCTGCATGTGTCTCTATGGCTGTGTGGGTGGTCGCTGAAGAGTAATGGACACCAACTAATGTGATCTAGTTTGCCTTCCATGGGTTCGGACCCCAACCACGCTTGTTTGGCCACCGCCTTTTGGTGTGCTGACACATGACAACGGGGTGACATGTGTGGGTGGGTGAAGTGTCGTGAGCCAGCTGTGCTTGTGGTTGCTTCCTGCTGTGTAGTCTGTTGTAGACTTTGTGTCCTCCTCTGAGTAGCTTGGCTGCCCGGGTCCTGGTGGTGACTTGCATGGGATGTCCATGGTCTGTTGTGGGGCGTCATTGTCAAAGGTGTGGTGGTCCTTTCCGGCATCACAGATGTGTTGTCTTGTGTGCTCTGCTGGAGGTGTTGTGTGCCCCTCTGCAAAGTGAAGGGGAGATGCATGTTGACATTGTGTTGACATGTATGTTTGTGCATTGTTCTGGTCTTCATGCAGACTGTATGACAATGTACATTGTGACTGTTCGTGAGGTGCTGAATTCTGCTGCAGGACAGTGTACATTTAGACTACATGACGGATGTGAGGTCCTACGCGTACATTTCCATTTCACAGTTTCCTGCTCTGTTAGATGTAGTGGGCATGTTTCTGTGCATGTGCGGAGCCAGTTGTATCCTCTGTACTGCAGTGTTGGCTATGCGCATTGTACCACGTCGTCGTCAATGTGGGTGTGCTGTTCTTGCTATGTGTGTGTGCTGCAGTATGCCAAGGGGATCAGGGACATGATCCTGGGTAATTGTGGGTGTGCAGTGTGCTATGCCTCGTTGTGCATGTGTGCCATTGTGCCCATCTTCCCCCGCCTCCCCAGTTCCTGTTGGTTACTCTCCCTGTTGATGTTGTGTCAGGTCCTCTCAAGCTGTGTCCTTACTCCCTTCTCCTTGCACCGTCTCCACACTGATGACTGTGGCCTCTGTTTCCTCCAGCTCCTCCTGTGGTGCAGGACTGCCACCTCCTGTCGCTGTTGCTGCCTTCCTGTTGGCAGCAGGTTTGTGCCTGGTTTCGGTTGTCATGTCATGCCAGCGCCTCTTGGACTCCTGGATTAGCCTCCTCGGCACTCCGACTGCATTCCAGGTGGTCTGCTTGTGGGTCAGTTGCTGGTAGTGTTCTGTCGCCTCTGTGACGCTGGTCTTGTTTTCCTGCGGTCTGCACCCGTCTTCCTCTCCCTCTTCTCCTTGGCCTTCCCCGACCCCGTTGTTCCTTGCTGGTGGTCTGTGGGGGCTGTGGGGTTTGCGTTGGCCTCTGCGCTGGGTCAGGTTGCATCCATGTTGCTATGTGCTTTGGCTTGTTTCTGGTGTGTTGTTTCTGTGTTTTTTATGGTGCATTTTCCCGCCAGATGTGTGGTATTTGCAGGCCTGTGGCTGGTTTTCGCAACTTTTTGGACCGCGATTGGCCTTGTCGCATGTTTTATGGCATTCGCATTTCGCATTTTTGCAGCATGGTGTTGGATTTTGCGCAGCCATTTTACGCGTTATCTGGTGACTATCGCATGCTACCACCGCATTGTGATCACTTGGTTGGCACGGCGTAATTTTCCTGTGTTGGGCTGCGATGTTGAGAGTTGCGTTAGGCTACTCTTGCGGTAGTTATCACACGTTCTTGTGATTATACTCCAATGAGTAGGGAGCAGAACCTGCTCTGAACTTAAGGATGAAATTGTTAGGAAATTTTGCACAGGCATAAACTATCATATTAGCAAACATAAAAGGGGAGGCAGCAATACACAAAGCCAACACTTGAGGGATTTCACTCCTTCACAACAGGAACATAAATTACCTAAAATTATCGAAGATGCCGGTCTTGAATTAGGGAGAGATACTTTGGGAGCTAGAGCAACAAAATCTCAACTCATAGGTGGTCCTGATAAAGACAACACCAAGCAACCACCTGATTCTTCCAAAAATAAATGGGATAATAATAATAAAAAACAAAAGAATATAGAAAGTAGGTCACAACCTTAGGAATAGAGAGAACATTGAAAAACCTGACAGGCATCAGGATACTGATAAGCGTTCCTCTCGTTTCTTTCAGGGTTCATCAAAAAAGTCAGAGAGGAAAGGACGGTCAGAGCACAGACAAGAAGAGCGTATAAAGTCCAGAGACATACAACGCGCTTCAGACTATACTTCTAAAAAAGAAGAGAAACAAAAATCAAAACCTCAGTTTAAGAATAAAAAAGTAGCAGGTTTTAAGTTAGACATGCCCAGAATTCTGAGGAATCAACTTCTGAACTGGGAATGGGCTGTGGCGATGCTAGATAGTGCAGCAGAAGTAACAATAGCTCTCCAGAACCTGATGAAATTTCTGGTGACAGCGGAGTTGAAAGGAACATATCACGGTGGAGACACCTGATATGAGGGTAAGAGTCCGGCATAAGTTACATGAAATAACACTACAAATGGAGGGGGACAAACTCAGAAAAATTAAAGGTCTCTTTTGGGAGAACCTTACTTATGACATCCTTTTGACTGAAGAAGATTGGTTGCCCGAAATTGTTATGGAATGCCCAAAGAGAGGAACTGTAATTTTACCGGCTTTTTCTGACCTCGTTCCAGTATACTTAAAACATTAATACGTGCAAGAGTGGGTGGTTGAACTTGCTCCAGCATTATACCCCAACCATGTTGGGTGGGATGCTGAGTCACCTCACCATGAAATCCCAGTAAAAACTACTCCAACTCCACTGAGACAGGATCCAATTAAACAAGAAGCGAAAACACAAGTCAGGGAGATCTTAGATCAACTTGAATACCAGGGTGTAATTGAAACTTGCACCTCTTCAATGAATAATCCTTTGTTTCCCATAATGAAACCCATTAATACATACACTCTAGTTTTAGACCACAGACATCTGAACACATGCACTAAAACATTAACAGTACAGAATACACACAGTGCCACATTAATAAATAACATTGTGCGGAAAAAATACAAAACCACATTAGATATCTCAAATGGATTTTTCTGCCAAAATTTAGCGCCTGAGAGAAGGTATTTGACTGCATTCTCAGCACTCGGTTCTCAGCTTCAATTTGGTTGACTCCCGCAAGGGTATAAGCATAGCCCTGGGTTGTTTGCAGCTAGGGTAACAGAGTTACTTCAGAATTTGGATGAGGAGGCATTGTCCTATGTAGATGATATTTATCTGATGGATGATGATTTAATGGATCACTTGACCCGGATGAGCAACATCATTTTTGGGTTCGCCTCTGTGTCCTATTTTTGAGATATGAGCTTTCAAGTGAAGGGAAAAGCCTGGCAGCTATCTTTTTAGAAAACTGTGCGCTGGTCCAACCTCCTAAATCGAAAAACTAACACTCTATATTGGGATTCTTGAATTTTGGCAGAGCTTACATTTTAAATTACGCAGAAAAAAGTGAAACCTTTCTACGACTTAATAAGACCTGAATTTTCAGTTAGGAATTAGACACAGGAACACATAGATGTCTTTTGTTCCTTACCAGCTGGCATGATAGCTTCCAAACACCTACACACAGGTGTAAATACCACAAATTTGGTGATTCGTGTTATAGGCAGGTCAATCTGGGTACACTTACCTAACCTTCAATGAAGGTGAAATGGTACCTATAGCATATAAATCACACTTGTTCACAAACGCGGAAATGCGTTTTGCTTCCACAGAATAAATTCTGACAGCAGTACAGACTGCTGTAGTGAGAGAAAGAGCCCTGGCTCAGGGGAAATTAATAATTGTTGTAACTCCAGTACCGGCCTTAGAGGCTGTCACAAAGGCAAATATTCCAAATGCTAAATCTTTACTGGATGCAATGGGCTAATTTTCTCACTGCAACAGATGTGATTTACAAATTTGACTCTACACTTAAAACGCAAGCATTCCTGCTATACGATCAAGAATATCCTCTCCCAAATGAAATAATGCCTCTAGATCAGTAGGAGTATATTATTTACACTGACGGATCTGCTCAGCCGGCCATAGACAGTAAACAACAATACAGTGCCACGTGTGCTATTGTGAAGGGTCATATGCAAGAAGGCAAGTTCCATCCTAGCAGTATGAAGACCAAGGGGCTGATTACGATGTAGGGCGGATGACCCCTAGCTTGCTTGGTGTGTGAGGACCCTAGTTCCGACTAGAGGAATCCCCTTTCCTCTTTCACACGGTCTCTTCCTTACATTTTCACTCTCCCTCTATCCTGAGGAACTGCATACTCTTCATTCTCTTAACGATTATTCAGGCCCGTATGTTGGTCCTCCTCTTAAAAGCCCATTAGTCCCCCCTGTTTGAGAATATAGTTTATGCACGGGTCACCCCCCATGGGACATTGTTCAGGTTACCATACGGTGCCAATTGCACTGAGTGGACCCCACTTGTTTCAAAACCTCCATACATCTGACGGTTGGTTTTGTTCACCTACCTAGCATGGAGGACAACCTAGGACGTAGCTTCAATGATGAAGCTGTAGACGATATTTTAAGGAAAACTCCCTCCCTTCTAGGGGTAGGGGGATCTGTGGCTTCAGGGTCACAATCAGAAGACTGGACTTCACTCACAGCTTTAAAAAGGGAATGGGTCAAAATTACGCTCTATGGGGCATTGATGACGGAATACCTACGAGCCAATATTGCTCCTAGTGGATTGATCATCAATGTTTTTCCGAGGTTATTTCTGGAAGAACCTACTTTTAAGAAAGAATGGTGCCTGGTCTCTTGGAAGTGCACCAGAGACCTCCTGGTTCTCATTATCAACACGGTCCAACGGTTAGCAGATGCCCTATTAGCAAGAATCCAGGCGGCAGAGGGCGCACTAAAATCCACTATCCAGAATACTGCTTTCAAAGCAAAACTAGCGGAAATAAACAGTGAGATTACTGATAGCAGGGAATATCTACTCAAATTAAAGATAGCGAAATTACAGAAGGATATTCAGAAATTCGACAAGAAGAAGGTCTATCCCTAGCTGAAAGCAGACTACCAGACGACCAAGAATAGTTATTCATCCGATGACAGCTCCGATAACTCAAGAAGGGGATCAACAAACAGCGACTCGAGTACCGGCAGTTGGGGAGGTAATCAGCAAAAAAGGAACTATCCACCTTCCTACCCCCACTACACTAATACACCAGCCTATACAGGTCCACCTCAACCCCCCTTTTGGCAGTTCCCCATGTACCCGCATGGACAACCCCAGTTCTACCCCCCTGGCAACCCTCCTTTTTAGACAGAGGTTGGGGCAGAGGAAGAGGGCGCAAAAGAGGGCCCTCAAAGGTAGTTCAATGGCAGGATCAGGAACAATTCCCGTCGGCACCCAGGGGCAGGAACAGAGGAAAAAAGAACTAGTGGTGAATCTGTCCGATAGACCTTTGAATTCTCTGGAACAAGCAGTCCTCGAAAGAGGACTTGGCTATGTCCCCACACCGAGAACAGACAGATTTAGAGACAACTGTGAAATTCATGAATTCCGCAGAAAAATACGCTTGAAAGCGTTTTTCCAAGACCAACCTACTGTAGAATCTACGGACACTGGCTTACGTAATCCGTCTACATTTACTCCAACTAACAGTATGGTCCCCCCGGAAGTACTTACATTTGAGAAGGCTGTTCTTCGTGAGCTGGGCACGATTCCTGCTAAACATACCTTTCACAACATGTCCAATGCAGAATTGTCAGCTGCTAGAACCTTAGCCAATGATAACAATATCACTATTAAACAGGCAGACAAGGGGGGTGCTACTGTGATACAAAATACCATTGACTATGACTGCGAGTGTAGGCGACAACTTGATAATACAATTTACTACACTCCTATCTCGATTGATCCCACACCGAGACTTACCACCAAGATTGCTACCATCACTTTTGAGGCAGAAAGTAATGGGTGGATCAGTAGGAAGGAGGCTGAATTTCTTATCACAAAGGATCCTAAGACCCCCTACTTTTACACATTGCCTAAAATTCATAAGGGTACCACACCGGTCCCAGGGCGCCCTATTGTATCTGGAATAGGGTCACTTCTGGAGCCCCTGTCCAGATTTGTAGACCATTTCTTACAACCTCTGGTCAAAAAAACTCCCTTTTATATCCGTGACACTACGGATATCCTACAGGTCATAGAGGAGATACACGACACAAGTGACATTGACCTACTGGTCACGCTGGATGTGGAAGCATTATATACTAATATCCCCCAGCGTGCCACATTAACGGCAATCGAGACTGTCCTCATGAGAGAGGAATAGACTTCTCCTACCCCCATCTCCTTCATAATGGAATGTGCCACTCTGGCACTTATGGAGAAATATTTTGAATATAACAAACAACTGTTTCACCAATCGCAGGGCACTTCTATGGGGAGCACCTTCGCCCCTAGTGTGGCCTGCATCTATATGGCCACTTTTGAGGAAGAAGTCATCAGAAACCCCAACAACCCTTACATCAACAATTTGACCTTGTGGAGGCGCTTCATAGATGACATACTAATCTTCTGGAAGGGGAACCACCAGACCTGTCTAGCCTTTTGCGAATGGATTAACACACAGAACCAATTTCTGAAGTTTACCCACACTATTTCAGACTCCCATGTGCCCTTTTTGGATCTGAAGGTGACATTAGATGACACAGGCCTTAGCACCACACTATATAAGAAACCTACAAACAGGAATAGCTTGCTTCTATATAGCAGCCACCACCCTAGGGCCCTCAGGGACAATTTACCCTTTGGACAGTTCCTCCGTATCAGGAGGAACTGTAGTTCCACCAGTGATTATTTGACTGAAGCCCACCACTTGAGTTCCAACCTTAGACAAAGAGGTTATCCTGAACGACAGGTTAAAAACTCACTTAAGAGGGCACGCAATAATCCACGAGAGGCCCTACTACAACCCAACAATAGGGAACATACAGATACTTTAACCTGTGTCACATCTTTCACTCCTGATTCCACCTACATAAAAAGCATAATCAAGAGACACTGGGGAATCCTAACAACGGGTGACCTTACCATCCCACCCCCACGTTTTGCTTTTAAACGAACACAAAATCTGAAGGATATCCTCATCAATACGAGACCTAGACACACTGACCACAAGGAACAGAGAACCCTATGGGACCTTCCCCCAGTGAAAGGCCACTACCCTTGTGGTTCTTGTGCTGTGTGCCATCAAACTTCAGTGACAAAAGAAGTGTTTTTTTCAGACTCCTTCACTTGGAAGATTCAGAGGCACACCAACTGCAACACTACTCACTGTATCTATCTAATCACCTGTCCGTGTGAAAAGAGATATGTTGGGATGACCCTGAGACCAGTCAGGACACGCATAACAGAACATAAAAGCAATGTGAGATGTCAAAAGATCACCACCCAACTCTACACTCACTGCAAAGAGAATAACCACAAACCAGACTCCCTAAGATGGCTAGTGCTTGAGTCCCACCCCTGGATCACACAGAAAGCACTGTTCAAGATAGAACAGAGATGGGTACATCCTCTGAGGGCAGACCTTGAAGGCCTCAATGACCAAATTCCTTGGGCGGCACTCATTGACAGATAATTTACCATCCTTGGCCACTCTGGTTGTTATTATTATTTTTACCTTTACTACTCTACACGGAGATTCCAGCCTTACTCGCCTCACCGTTCAGGGACTAGAATTTTGACTTACATTAATTGAAGTCAAGCGCTTTTCTTTAACTTGTTTTCCCTACTAGGTAAACACTTTTGGTTCACTTGTATACAGATCGCCATTTATTTTCAATACACTACATATTTTGGCAAACAACTTTGATCACAATTGATATACCGCAATTGTGATCCCTTCTTTTCCCCTTGATCTTGGTTAAACCGCCTTTAATCACTGTTTATTGACCATTGTACATTTTAACAACTACATCTCAAGATGGCCGCCGCCTTTACGTACCATCATCATACAATCAGCTTCACCCCTTACGCTCTGACGTAGACCACACTCCCCGGAAGCCGGCCCGCCCCCTCCGACACCGGCAAGTATATCGGCATAGGACCCAAACCTGTGTTATTCTTCCCGGTTCGAGAGGCGCCTGGGTAGGTTCACGGTCCATCCCGGAAGCACCTAAAACGTGAGTGTTACTGCAAGGTTGATATGTCCCCGTTTCCTTGCGATGGGTTTTGAGAGCGTTGTGAATGTGCACCCGTGACTTACGGGTACGGCGGTTTTAGCAGGCTGAGTCTCGCATTGCACTTACGAGTGACGATTGATACGCTGTGGTCTCAGCCTTCTAACAAAGGATTCAACACTTGACGGCGTCAGCGGGTTGTACCAGCTGTGTGTCAGGCACCCCTGCCACGCACTATGCTTGACCCTTGGGGGGTGTTGGGGCTCCCCTTGGTTCGCGACTCTGCATCTACGCCTTAATAATTCTCCCCTTGCGCAGACCACCCAGATGCATAGACTGTGCACCGGTTTGACCCCGTACTTCACTTGGAGTTCTGGCTGTTGCGTGGCGGTGCAGATGCACTGTACCACGTCTGTTTAGCACCAGCTGGATTACACGATGTCCCGGCTGGTCGTTGAGTACACCATCTTTGCGCTTCATTTTGACTCTCATAAGTTTTGCTTGGGGGTCTCCTCGGTGCTCAACCTCTTATCTGTGTCATTGCTCACATTACTTTTGTCCGCATGACTCGATCGCACTACGGGCGACATTGTTCTTACTTGTTACTGACACCACATGTTGGGCTAGCTGCCCTGTGTTCTTTTATTTTTATTTTTCACTTTGTCTTCCATTAGGACACCAGAATCTTGGTGTCCCGGTGGCGCAACGAATACGGACAGAAGCAGGGATACACACCCTAATAGGTGAGTGCCCTGTAACTCCATGTCGTGAATACTAGTTTGCTAGACTTCACCACAGTTAATACCGTACATCCAGTCTTCTGAGTTTTATAATGGTTCTTGTTTTTAATCTCACATTCACTCATTCACTTAGAGGATTTATACACTCTATCACTTGTTTACCTACACTTGGTTACAATTGGCGTAGCCTAGAGTCACTTTGTATAGGGAGAGAGACCTTGTTTGTGATAAATATCCGGACAAGTACTTAACACTCTACACTGACCTATATCTTGGTTACCTTATTTTATTTTTCTCCTAGGTCCCCTTTGACATATGGCAAGATCGTTTTCCATAATACATGTGGCAGGTAACTATTGTACTTTCCACAGTGTGTAGATAGTTGACAGTTTATTAGGTCCTGAAGAATTGCCAAGGATCACTAGGACCGTAAGGCATGAAACATGTTGACCATCACAGAAGAGCATAGCTAAGCTGAACCCTCACGTCAGCTAGATGCCATTCTGCTTTTGTTTTTAATCAAGTGGATAGCCATTCCCAATGAAGTTCTATTTTTGGATTATCCAACTTGTTTTAACCACCTACACGCATTCACATCTACACCACTAGACCCCTCACACCCACTACACCATACGGCCAGGAACAGAAGATCTCCGCTAAAGATCCCCTTTAAGGGTGCGCGTCGGGTATTGCAGCGCCGACCCGACGAGGAGCAGGTCCATATGATGAAGCATGACACCTAGCTTGCTTGGTGTGTGAGGACCCTAGTTCCGACTAGAGGAATCCCCTTTCCTCTTTCACACGGTCTCTTCCTTACATTTTCACTCTCCCTCTATCCTGAGGAACTGCATACTCTTCATTCTCTTAACGATGTAGGGCGGATTGCCACCGCCCGCATGGCAGTGGCGATCTGCCCTACATTTCCCTCCACCCACCACCCATTTCCCCCCCACCATATTAGTATGGCGGGGGGACCCTGGCGGAGGGAAAGACCGTCTGCCGGTTGACCAGTCGACCGGACAGAAAAGGGGTTACATATGGTGGCGGTGTCTGCTAGACACCGCCATCCATATTAGCATGGGTGCGTGAAGCAGCCTTTCCGTGGTGGCATCGAGGCATGCAGATTTTGCTGTCAGGTGCCTATTGCGGGCCCCCAGGGTATTGGGTGGGTGGGGAGTACACATAGGTACCCCCCTGCATTGTCATGGACAAGGTGGCAGGCACTGCGCGGTGCCTTTCACCTTGTGCATGACAATGCTCACAGTGCATTCCCAGCATTGTGGCTGGCGGTGCTGTGAGCACCGCCCGCCACAATGCAGGGAATGGAGGATGCCACTGCCACGGTGGTGGTGGCATCCTAATTGCAGGTGCGGTACCGCCGCAACACTGGCAGCCAGTCCCAGCACTGCTAGGGTGGCGGCATCCTAATCGGCCCCTCAGTCTCTAGGAGACTGCACAGCGCAGCTGGCAGAATTAAAAGCTCTGTTACTGGCACTAATAAATATGGATCGAGAATACCCCACACTGAGCTGATTGTGTGCGATTCATTTTACTGTGTCCAGTCATAAAATTAATATGTTCACTACTGGGGTCAGGATGGGTATAAAGACTCAAAAGGTTGCATAATTAAGCATAAATTACTTTGGGAACAGGTAGCTGAGTTGAAAAACGAACTACCGAGAGCTCACGTGATACACACGCTGCATCATCAATGTGATGGCGTTCACGTTGAAGGGAATTGATTGGCTGATGAAGCCGCAAAAGGGGCAGTACGAACTGCTGCCGTAGCTGCAATCACCCGTTCTAGCATGAGAATAGATGGAGACATAATGGTAGCTGACATTGCTTCACGCAAAAACAGCTCAGCTGTACCAAAGAAATTTCCACTCAAGTACTCCGACACGTTAGATGCAAATAACATTCTGTATGCTCAAATTTCAGGAGTGGGGGATAGAGTAATACCAATCAATGGATCGCAGATTAGGTTTTATTCTAACTGCACACGAAAGTCTAGGTTCTGCACACACAGAATTTACAGCAACAGTTTCCTTACTGAAACATCGCTATTGGTGGCCAGGATTAACTAAACAGATGAAAAATGTTGTCTTAAAGTGCGACATCTGGCAGCAGATGAAGGGTTCCACCGTGGCACGTCCAGTGCAGACACCATTACTAATATCAGACAGACCACTAACTTGTGTCTATTTGGACCACTGCGGCCCCCTACAATCAGATGGGCTTAGAAGTATATCTTGGTGACAGTGAATTCATGCTCTAGATTCCTGTGGGTTTGGCCTCAGCGCTCGGCTGACGCTCAAACTGTTAGATTTGTGAGTCTTTATAGGAATATACGCAGCTGGCACATTAGAGATCATCAATTCAACAAGTACTTACTTGCACCCACTGGGGTGAACCACTCAAGAACTCCATGTCAGAGATTATCAGTTCTACAAGTACTTACTTACACCCAATGGGGTGAACCACTCCAGAACTCCATGTACCAGCTTCCCCAGGGGCGACCCGGAGGAGGGGCTAGCGGAGTGCGGTCCATTGCGATTGGTCTACAAATATGGCTCCCTCGAGCTTTGAGCTGACGAGCTCCTGGACGACGCACCTGCATGCCTGTGCGGGCAACGAGGCCTTTGACGGTTGTTTGGCGGCTCTCTTTTCCACCCCTAACTATTTTCTCTACTGAGGAGGGAAGTTATCCCGAAACCCGAGCCATGTCTCGGGTGATATTCTAAAACCCGGGACATGTATCGGGTCTAGAGATCATCAATTCAACAAGTACTTACTTGCACCCACTGGGGTGAACCACTCAAGAACTCCATGTCAGAGATTATCAGTTCTACAAGTACTTACTTGCACCCAATGGGGTGAACCACTCCAGAACTCCATGTACCAGCTTCCCCAGGGGCGACCCGGAGGAGGGGCTAGCGGAGTGCGGTCCATTGCGATTGGTCTACAAATATGGCTCCCTCGAGCTTTGAGCTGACGAGCTCCTGGACGACGCACCTGCGTGCCTGTGCGGGCAGCGAGGCCTTTGACGGTTGTTTGGCGGCTCTCTTTTCCACCCCTAACTATTTTCTCTACTGAGGAGGGAAGTTATCCCGAAACCCGAGCCATGTCTCGGGTGATATTCTAAAACCCGGGACATGTATCGGGTCTAGAGATCATCAATTCAACAAGTACTTACTTGCACCCACTGGGGTGAACCACTCAAGAACTCCATGTCAGAGATTATCAGTTTTACAAGTACTTACTTGCACCCAATGGGGTGAACCACTCCAGTCCTCCGCCAGGTCTCCTTGTATGATACCGCATCACGCCCTTCCGTTCCCTCTGGCAGGCCTACGATCCGGATATTATTGCTGCGGGAGCGCCCTTCAGCATCATCAATCCTATTCTCCAAAATGAGCACTTTCTTCGCTAGTGACCGCACTTCAGCCGCCAAAGCTTTGGTGGTGGGGAGAATCTCTTCCATTTCTGCCTCCATTTCGTCAACCCTCTCCGTTAGTTTGCGACGATCTGCATGCAATATCGTAAAATCCGATGTGACCATATCAATTTGTCCCTCAAGGGACGTACGCCCTTGCGCCAGAGACACACTCAGCTGTGTCACTGCCTGCAGTACATTGTCTATCATAGTACTCAGCGTAGGATTCTCTGCACTTCATTCTCTTGCTCATTTTCCGGGTGCTTGGGTGGCGCTGAGGACGCAGTGGACTGCATGTTCATTCCTGCCCACTGCCGGCCCATTGTTGCTACCAGGAGAGTAGGGGGTAGGTCAACTCTTTGTGCGTATGCCAAGTCAGCCTCTATTCTTACTGCTCTGGAGCGCAGAGTGTGCGGCGGAAGAGACTTGGTGTCTGCAGTCGCGTCAGCCCCAGCTGCGTCCCGCCACTCCGGAGTTGTGTCCGATCGTGCGTCAGGGCAGAGCAGCTCAGTTTCTGTCGCCCATCCCCCACTCTTGAGCCGATGTCACAGCATTGGCGACCTCTTTGGCAGCAGCTTCTCCACCACAGGAAACAAGCCTGTGGTTCTCGTATGTTGAATGCAGGTCACCAACTACAGCAATATGTTCCAGTATGTGCAAAATGGCCACCTTCTGCGGGTCAAACTATAATGACGTTGCGCGCCATGGAAATGACTGCCTCCTCAGCACCCAGGCCTGATGTAGGTACCCTTCGCGTCCGTGCTCCTTCTCTTCAATGGGGAGGACACATAGTCCACCCGTCGCCTCCCTCCGGATTCTGGGGCACCGCCCGATCCGGTAGCACTGCTGGGCCTCCCTCTCTTTAGCTGTGCCCCAATCTGGTGCTCACAATGGCAACATACCCCCGGGTCTCAGTCTCGGTAGTGATCTGGCTCGTCCCATCTGCCGGGGTCTTTATGGGGCTGTTGTGCGCTTATGCTTTTTTTGCTATTTACTGCTGGGTCTAGGCTTGGACTAGCCCCCGGTCCCCAGCCACATAGTGCACACTTCCACATACCTTTCTGCAGGGGCCACAGGACCCTCCGCTTCGCTTGTCTTTGGATTCTGCTGGCCACCTGCAGATTTCACTGTAGGCCACCACCACAGGGTTGTAACTCGTCGTGTTGCAGGGAAGCGCGGCTCGTTTGTTTTAGCCCATCACCCTCTCGGCGGCCGGTTCTCAGCGCTTGCGCTCTCTTCGACAGCAACTACTTCAGCACAGAATTCGGGTCTGCGGGTCATTTATTTCTGCTACCGGTCTCCGATTACGGTAGTATGTGGTGTCATGTACAGGATTGCCTTATGTGGTGCGGCCCTCAGAGGTGCAGCACGTCACGATAATGGCTGTCTCCTCAGCGCCCAGGCCTGATGTAGTTGCCTCGGGTGTCCGCACTCCTTCCCTGCAGCATGGGAGGTTCATCTGCTCCACATGTCACTTCTCTCCGTGATCAGGAGCACAGCCCAGTCTGGCAGAGCTTCTGGGCCTCTCGCCAGTCATCCGTGTTCCAAGTTGGTGTTCGCGGACACCACGCTCCCTCAGGTCGCGACCTTGGTCGTGGCTTGACTTGCCCTGTCTGTAGGAGAGTAACATCTGCTTCACATGGTTACTCCCACTTTTTGCTGGTGTTTCACTGTTTTTCGACTTTAGTCTGGCTGGGACCCTGCTATTCAGGGCCCCAGCCTAGCTGCTTCCTCTCTAAATTGATTCTATGTACTTTAGGTACACTCCAGAGGCCTACCAGGGGCTGAAGCATGTATTGTGCCACCCCTGGAAAGCCCTCCAAAATGACACCACAGGTCTGCTACTGCAGCCTGGGTAAGGTGGTGCATGCACCCCTTACTGAGGTATAGGTTCACTATACCTCACCTTTCACTGCACATAGAAACCTATCAGTCACCCCTATGGCAGGCCTTACCAATCCTGAAGGCAGGGTGCTTGGTTATATGTGAGAGGGTGCCCAGGCATGAGCTGAGACCTTCTGCAGCCTTCGGAATCTCTTCTTCGGGGTTGTCAGTGGTGCAGCCTGACCAGATACACTTAAGTGCATTATAACCAAACGGTAAATGCTAACTTTGGACTGGCTGCACGGAAACATGTCGTGTTTGGTGTCATACCGGTGCTATCATGTCTCTCCCCTTCTAGAGGGAGAGACATGATAGCACCGGTATACCCGGTACCAATTTAACAGAGCCCTGGCATCACAAAATGGATGCTGCAGCAACAGACACAGGTCTGGCCTCCTGCTGCTGACCGAAACTCTGGCAGGGGAGGCCTGGAAAATAGGTTTCCTGTCACAGGGAGGTGTAACCACCTCCCAGACAGGATTATGTGTATTGGGGCTGGGTGGGAGCACTCTCAGAGTGCTTTGAAGTCCTGCACTGGGGGCTCATTTGGTGGCCCTATGCATAGTCCAGCTCAAACCGGTTCAGGGACTTCCAGCCGCTACTCTGGCGCAAAACTGGACAACGGAAATGGGTGTAGCCACCCCTCTTTCCAAACCCTCCCATAGGTGGGTCCCTAGAGTTAGTCCAACCCCTTCCTTAGGTATAAGTAAGGAATCCCTGGCAACAGGACTTAAGATATCCCCGGACAAAACTCTGAAGCTGAATCCTGGAACTTCGACGCTCTACTCAAGACTAGAGGACTGAAGAAATCTCCCTTGGGGTCAAGGAGTGACTCCCCTGCTTGTCAGACACCAACTAAGCATTTTGCCGGTCTGCATCTCCGAAGCTCCCGCCAGACTCCGAAGTATTTGCAGCCCAAGAAGAGGATTTCCAGACATCTCATAGACCGACCCGAGTCCCCAGCAAAGCTGAGACTCGCAGCCCTCGTGAGTAGCGTGGAACCGGAACTCCTGGTCACCGTGCACATTTGCAAGTGCATTGACTTCTCAATGTCTCTTGAAATCGTGCTTGGGGTTACTTGTAGCCCCCACCTCGATCACCATCTGCACCGCAGATTGTGGGTCTACACTCCACGAGTGTCCCGTGAGCCCGCTCCTTGCATTTCAGCTCGAGGCTCCTTCGCGATCCCTGGTCCGTCGACTTCTGGGTCCCTGTGAAGGCAACTTTGATTTTCCTTGGGCTTCCCTGGTTGCTCCAGACGTGCTCTGACTCCCCACTGTGTGGTGAGTCCCTCAGACCTTGCTGGTCTGCACCGAAGCATCTTTCTCATTTCTGCGTGGGTTGCTGTTGTGTCCAATCCAGGCACCGCCACTGCAGCACTCGACATCCTTTGTGCGACAGCTCGAATCCAGCTCCTGATCATTCTCGACGCCTCCTGGTCCTCGTGGCTGAAGAGTCAATCTTCACCTTCTTCACCTGAAATCACTTCAGTGGGCATTCGCCTATCGTGCCCCTGGTCACTGGCAAGTGACCCAGACTCTGTCCCCTCTGCTTTCAGGTTCTTCTCGACTTCGATCCAGGCTTGGATCTCTTCGAACACTTCGCATCTTCCCTTCAGCAGCACTTCTTTGCCAGCTCCCATTGAAAACAACGACTCGACCCGACACCATTTGACACCTATGCACCCGGCTCCCATGGGTGAGGTAACACGAATACTCAGGTGCTCCCGTGGGTGTTGACCCTAGAACTTCCTAAGTCCCAAAGGGTTTGGTCCTGACTCATTTCTAAGTGTCCCTAATCTTTAAAAATCAAACCGCGAATTTCCCCATAAAAGCTAACGGGAGCTCGCGGCTGTGTTCTCACACTGCTCACGGCACCCGTGGGTCCCCTGTGTCACTACCTTGGGTGGTTCCTTGGGGTCCCAGCGATTCTATAGGCTCTAGGCCTAGTGTCTAACTGAGTTGTGGTTCTTATACCACTATTTTAGTATATGGTTTGGCTCGCCCCTAAGGCCTGATGTTTATTTGTGCTATTTTACTGTACTATTTGAAGTGTTTTGACCTCTAGCCTCATAAAGAGACTAGGAGGGTGTGTTTAGAAATAAATACATATATTTTATATATATACCTGGTGTGGTTGTCCTTCATTTAGCCATTCAAGAGATTATAGACTGGTAAAACAAGCTGATTTACATTCCTTCAAGACTTAGCCTGAAGGCTGCTCTCCATAGCTACCACTAGGATAGCTTTCAATAAAGGTTGTCTTTAACCTATCATCAATAAGGGGTTGTTTGGACTGGTACAGGTTGCCCACTATAATTAGTGGACAGCATATACCAGGCCAACTTCTCACACTGTCTGCCTGAGTCGTAGTGGAGCTTTCTTGCGCTTGAGCTTTCTCACACTCCCGCTGCTGGGACTAGGCTCGACCCAGCCCCCGGACCCTAACAGCGCAATGCACACTCTCGGTTGATCCGCACGTACAGACACTCGAGCCGGTACCTACATGCAAGGCCTCTCAGCTCTGGGTTACTTTTCACTGGGCCCACACAGCTCGGCTCACCGCTGACTGCGGCACTCTGCTTTGGCATTGCCACCCGCAAACATCTGGTGTTGGGGCTCCTCCTTCGACCATCCGGCTCTCTTCACTGGGGCCGCCCTCAGTCAGTGGCTGCCGCCCACGACAC